>NC_069705.1:10820481-11531314 GCF_023699985.2 Odocoileus virginianus
CTTAAATGTCTAGTCATCCACATTAAAGACAATCAATGCATGAATAAAATATAATTGAAAATACATCTGCTTATACCTGTCAGTGTATATCACGAGGAAACTCAAAATGACTTTACCTAATTTATCTTATTTGCCCGACAAAATCCCAATCATAGGATGATCTATTTTATTTCATTTTTATTATACAACAGTGACTATATTTCCCTGTGCTATACATTAGGTCTTTGCTGTTTATATATAGTAGGGTGTATCTGTTAATCTAAACTTCTAATATATCCCTGTCCCCTGACCTTTCCTCTGTGGTAATCGTAAGATTGTTTTCTATGTCTGTCGGTCTATATGTTCTGTAAATACATTCATTTGTATCACTTTTTCAGATTTCACATACTGAGTGATGTCATATGACATCTGTCTTCCTCTATCTGCAAAGTCAGTGAGATTTTGATAGACTTGGCCAAGAAGATTTAAATATCATTTTAAGTTAAAAAAAAGATTAGTAAAGAAAGTTTAGCAGGCATTAAACTGTCTTTATACTGGATGTCTCTATATTACAGGAGAAGAATCTGAGACGCCAGTTGTATCATCTTTTAAGAAGTCACACAAGGACCCTGTTATCAGAACTTTGAACTCTCTGCTAGGTGCTACCTACTTCTACCTGTTTACTTCCACTCTTTTCTACAATAGTAGAGTTCGCTAAATAAAACCCCAGAGTTACACAAGGGGTTGAGCATCTTTCTCCTGTGGAAAGAAGAGGGAGACAAGAGTCTTGGTTGCATAGAGTTTTTTTAAAAAAATATACATACGGTATTTCAGACCAAGAAGTTCATTCATCAAAAACAGAATGGGAGGAAAATGCTAGCAAGTGAGGGAGAGGGTCTGGGAGAGGGTACTCCTTGCGATCAAAAACAAGATATAGGATAAACATTCCTCCCTTTGGATTTAGTTTTATGCCACATGAATGCATGGGCTACACACCTTCAATAAGCGACTGAAAGAGAGGCTCCCAATGAGCCCTTATCAACCCTGAGAGGTAGGGTCACTGATATTTAGAGGACCCCATATTAGGAAGCACTTGGGCAAAGACCTGGCCATCGCATCCCCCAGGTCACAGGTAACTAGATACAGGTAACTAACCTGAGCCACAGAAGAGCACCCTGAGGACATCTGATCAATAATATTTTTTGGCAACTGTTTAACTGCCCATCTGGCTAGGCAACCACTTAACAATCAAAGAACAGAGCAAGAACGACAGATGACCTTTCATTCCCTTCAGACTTGGTGGGGATATTCTGAGGCTGCTGAAGATCTGAGTCAGATCAGGCAACTGGTTAAAAGATTCTTGATTCTTTTTGGAAACTCACTTCCTTACTAACAAAAGCCAGAAGTTTGACCAGGAGACATAAGAATTCACAGTAGCTCTGAGTGGTAGGTTTGTTTTCGATAGGAATTCCAGCTTTCTGTTCAAGTGAAAAGACTTCTATACGCCCCTTCCCCCATGTTACTAACACTACACGGGTAACCTGCAGCCCTGGGAGCTTTGTTCCATCCAGAGAAGCTGCAGACGGTGGCTGGCACTGATCCTTGAGTTCTGTCTATGACACCCTACAGCTCAGACAGGATTTCTGAAAACCATCAGATCTCTACCTGCTTAGCTCATGACATTTTTTTTTTTAAAGCAGGAAAAAAAAGTATCCAAGGTTAGGGGGAAAAGAACTCAGCGGAATAAGCTGAGAATTCAGAAGCAAGGGAGACATCTAAAAAGGAGACCCTCTGGCATCTCTGATTCCACAGCAGTCAGGCACAACAGTGAAGCCTGTGTCAGAGGCTACAAGCTGTGTGTCTGCCCTGGGGGCCTCCCCCCAAACCAAAAGCAGTGGCCAGACTCTCAGAGAGGACACAGAACACAACGCCCACGCCCGGCCCCACTCACGTTATTAAACGCGACTTGGCCTTCTTGGGTGATTCTAAGATTTCATTAACATGATTACCGGCGGGAGAACCAAAGTCACCGCTAGTGAAAGTCATACTGGGTTTAAAGGGATCCTCGGACTCGTCAAAGTGGTCCGGGTCAAAGCGGTAGGAGCCCTGAGCGGAGAGCGGGGGCGAGTGCTGCCGCGCCAGGGGGCCCCCGCGGGGCCGCAGGGTGGGGCTTGCCCCGGGGCCCGGCTCCGATGGCGCCCCGGGGCCGTGAACCTGTGGCATGACTCTGCTGCCCAGTTTCCGGCCGGGCTTCCTCGGGAGGGCTCTCCTGGACTCTGTGGTCTCCGCATCTTCGGCGAAATCAAACTCGCATTTCAGCGGGCGGCTCCTCGCCTCCTCCGGCTGCTCGGCCCCCGAGTCGTGGGCATCTCCGCCTGGCGTTTCCATCATCTCAGGGGCACACTTCTGGCTCCCGGCCTTCCCATCCTCCCCGTCGGGACGCACACCCTCCGGGGCAGAGGCCGCTTCCGAGAGCTCGCCACCCAGCGCCTTCTTCCGCAGGGGCACGGGCCGGGGCTTCCGCAGGCGGCTCCGGCCGGCCCCGGGCTCTGGACGCGGGCTGCCTGCCCCGGAGTCGGCTTCCCGGGCGGTGCCCGCGGTCATGGTCTCGCCTTCTTGCAAGGGGAGGTCCCCGCAGTTCCTGGATTCTATGGAAAACGGCCTCACGACGGAGATCTTGCTCGCATCATGTTCGGGTTCTTCTCTGAAATCCTTGACTGCGCGAGACCCGCTAGTGGGAGGCGCTGCCTCCTGTCCTGCGGGTCTAGAAGCAGCCGCAGATGAACAGTTTTCAACCACTTCTGCTACCAGCTCTTCGTCCACTTCTTGTGAGTCTGAAACAAAACAGAAAAGCCGTCGGTTAACAAATGACCTTTTCAGCATTAGTGAATCTTCTCTACTAGCTGAACCCACAGGGACAGATGGCAGGTTCTCCCCATTTTGCTTTTACAAGCATCCCTAAGGTTCTGTAGCCATGGTGGTGTGGCCTGAAAAGGGAGACTGGTGGTACGCTTTAAAGGGTGCCTGTGTATTACCCAAGTCATGATAATAATTTACTTGGACTTCCTTCGTGGTTCAGTGGCTAAGACTGCACACTTCCACTGCAGGGCACATGGTTCAGTCCCTGGAACTAAAGATACCCCATGCTACCCACTTCAGCCAAAAAAAGTTATACAAATAACGATTATACCAAACAGAGCTATTTAAGAAGAGGCGAAGTAGATCATGGGCCCTCTGCAAAGCATATTAAAATGATGCCGAAATTCCATAGGTTAAAACAACTGGTTTGGAAGAAGCTTTGGACCCTGACAGCTCACAAACAGGGATCTCATCTGGCATGGACACGGTTCCCAAGCGCTGCCTGAGAGGTTCAGGGTCCAGATTCTATGCAGCAAATGGATTTTAATCTCTGGATGTTAAAAATAAGAATTCCTTCTTCTCCAGGATAGAATTTAAATAACTGGACTGTTTTAAAATTAAATGAAACACTCATCATGGTTTGCTCAGAATTACTTGTCTGTACATGTAAAAACTGAAAGCAGCAAATAAAAAAACTAATTAGAAAAAGCAGATATGGCAAAGTGGTTTCAGGAACAAACATTCCTTATTTTACTAAGACACAAATCATAAAATAAAAGTTTTACTTCTTTAGAAGCTTTGTCTCCAGCTGGCCAGGAATTCTCTCAAATCATTTGTGAAAATGAAAGATTCTTTTTAATCGGGGTCTAATAAGGAGAAATACTGCTACCAGGAAGTTGTGTAAATGAGGGTATTTCTTAAAAGCACAAATGAAGACAGTGCTTTCTTGACTCAGGTATCTGAAGTGACAACAGAGTAGCAACAAAAACCGAGTAAACTGGTTATTATCATAGTGTCTCATGATTTAACCAAGACTCAGAAATGGCCATCGAGTCCTACTTCCTAACTGTGATCCAGGATCACAGAGCAGAGTGTCATTAGGAGAGGTTCTGAAAGCACTCGCACATCTTTTTACACGATTCCTTTATGGTTGGAACTGGGCAGTGCATTCACAAACTATTCTACACAGATGCTTCAGATACTCTACTAATGTTCAGTATGTCTTGTTCTTAAAGATATATTTAACTGTTATTAATGCTGGAATTTAAAAAAATATATTTATTTTTATTGGCTGAATTGGATGTTAGTTGTGACATGCAAAGTCTTAGTTGCAGCATGTGGGATCGAGTTCCTTGAGCAGGGATTGAACATGGGACCCCTGCATTGGGAGTGCACAGTCTGAGCCACTGGACCACCAGGAAAAGTCCCCAATGTTGGAATTTTTTAAAAAGCTCTCAGCGCGTGGTATCTAGGATTGAACATACTTCAAAAGAATTTTCTTTTAAAAGAAAAAGCCAAAAAAATAAAAATAAAAAATAAAAGACAAAGCCACTGTGGCAAAATCTTGGTATCCAGGGCTGGGTATATTGGAGTTTTCATTGTACTATTTCCTCTATCGTATATGCTTGAAATCTTGCAAAATAAAAAAAATTTAAAACTCAACTGCCTTACACACAGAATTTTAACGAAAACATTTTAAAGTGTACTGACAATTTAACTTGAGTGCATACAGATTCTCTATTCTCTAAGTATTCTCTACATATTTGAGCTCTGATGAGGGTGTTATTGTTTCTCTGTGCTGATGGGAGGTAACAGTGCCATCAAAAACCCGGGGCTGCAAAAATCTACATGTGACAGTCTTGGTTAGAAGTCAGGCTGGGTTTGGGCACGCCTACTCACACCCTAGCATCAGTCGATTGAAAAAAATAAAATCTTTATTATCTCGAAGTACAGAAAATAACTACTTATTTTACATGAGCCACAGAGAATGTTTAAGCAGATTTACTTATAAATCAGATTTATGTTCTCAACAGCTCTAGCTGAAATGCAGGGAAGGCTTGGAAGGAGGTCAAAAAAGGAACAAACAGAACCGCTAGTGTGTTATTCTGGGGCTTCGACTAGGGCGGTGCTAATGGAAGGGAAGAGACGTGCACAGCGACTGAGAAAATGAGGTGAGACGGAGAAGGCTTGTGAGGCGCTGGATGCAGAGCTGCAGAAGGAGGCATCAAAGACGGCATGCATGTTTTCAGCTCGTGAAACGAGGGGAGGGTGCTACTACTCAGTGAGACTCGGGGGTACCAGCCAAGGAGCTTGGGGCTGTCTGACTGGGGCTCGAGGTCGGCCCTGGACACAGAGCTGTCTGGGACCCTGAAGCAGAGAAGCTGAGTAGGAAGTGAGTAAGTAAGCGCAGAGAGATCTAAGCTGCAATAAGGACTGGACGTAACTGAAGCGATGACGTTCCTGTCATTACCTTCAAAGTCAATTTTATTCTACGTTTTTAAGGTAGAAGCTGATTATCTTTTTCTCTAAAAAGTTTACCTAAAAAAAGATTAATTTAAATAAAAACCTAAAGTGTATCTTTTGTAAAAGTAATACTATTAATAATGATATCTGTATCTTTATTAATAACAATACAATGTCAGCTATATAGGAACATATCCACACATCTTACTTAAGATGCTTACTGAAACATCTGTGACATGCTATCTGGTATTTGTTTCAAAAATAACTGAAGTAATAAAACAGAAGAAAAAGAGGATGAGGGGATGATGGGACCAAGTCTGAGAAAATCTGGACAATGATTTAACCCGGGAAGTAGGAACATAGAGGCTCTATTTTCCATATGACATTGGGAGCTGAGGACAATCAAAGAAAAACTGTCTTTTGTTACATAACTTCTCTCCCAATCTCTCCTTGCCACTGAGACATTCTAAAACGTTTATGGTCAGTCTCTCTCACGGGAGCCCTGTCTTCTGTGTTCTTCCCCCACAGGCTGGAGAGCTGTTGAAGCGAAAGGGTGGGCTGAGACAGGAGAGGACAGTGTCTCCAGCCCAGCGGCCCCGTCCCTTCTGGCAACATTTGGTCATTTCCTGATCCCTTCACCATCAATCCCACACCTCCCAAAGATGGAGAGAAGACCTCTGGAGTCGCCCTTCCCTAAGTCTCTCCTAGCTTTCTACTTCTTTCTGCCCTAGTCTCCCCTCTCAGCAAAGGCAGGGCCTTCTCACTGCCCATCCCCCTCCACTTGCATCCACTCCTCTAGATCTCACCCTTCCCCATGGCCACCGGCCATGAGGGATGAGGGGTGAGGATGGATAAGCCTGGGCAACCTGGGGACACCTGCAGGGCAGCTGCATCCGAGAGCACACCACCCGGCAAGGGGGAGGGGAAGACAGACAACACCCCTCACCTGAATTCAGCCCCCAGTCTGAGCAGAAGACCCCCACCCGACATTTCTTGTCCAACTCGAGGCAGGTGCCAAGTGGGCAAACCTGCCCATCCTAAGTGCACTGCGTGCAGGCCCCAGCCTGGTCCAGCATTGCCAGTCACCAGGACAGAGCACTGCCGGGCGGGGAGCAGGGAGGACAACTCACTGATTCAAGCCAGGCTGGGGAGTTTGTGAAAATGTAGAAGCAAAAACCAAGCTTCTCACCTAACTTGAAATGATATGTCTGAGTAAGATTTTATTTGCATTTACACTCTCAGTCAGCAAGGGTCCCGGTGCCAGCTGATCCCGCCTACCTGGGGCTGCCCTAAAACAGGACCTAAAGGGCAAGCACCGCACCACTCACTAGTAACTGGAAGAGGTAAAACAGCCAAAGTGTCCTCAGGCTCCAGATAGGTCTCCCACTGGTTAGCATGAGTTCTAACCTTGGTCTTCGGTCCTGGCTTTCATCTCAGAGCCCGTTATGTAACTAACCTCTATTCACCCTTCCATTTTTACACAAATCCTGCTCTCCTTCAGAACCTTCTTCCCAGGGGCGCCAATAAGCTATCTCCCTGGAACGAGTCTCATGTGTTTGGATTCTGACAAGCACAGCACTGCCTGGCGGCGTGGTGAACAGACAGAGATGAGATCAGTGGATGATTTCAAAGCAAACACTGAGGAAATCCAAAAATAGACTGACGTTCCCACTTCTGCCATGTCTGTTGCTGTTAATCAAACTCTTCCTTTCAAAAAGCACCCTCCCCTAGATCTAAAATGTGTGATGCACCCATGGGTGCTCTAACACAGATGCCTTTTAAGCTTATTCAGGATGTAGGCTAGTCTCTTGTAAAAAGGGATCTTCCCTCCCCCGCCCCCCTGCCTTTATATTTTTAAAAGAAAAGGCACAGAATGCCAAAATTCAAAAGGCTGAGGTAACAGCTTGACTTTCTGCTTTGCACTCTGGTACGATGAAAATATGGGCTTCCTTTGTTGCTCAGTGGTAAAGATCTGCTTGCAATGCAGCAGACGCAGGTTCGATCCCTGGGTTGGGAAGGTCCCCTAGAAGAGGGCATGGCAACCCATCCAGTATTTTTGCCTGGAAAATCCCATGAACAGAAGAACCTCGCAGGCTGCAATCCACAGGACTGCAAAGAGTCGGACACGACTGAAGCGACTAAGCAGCAGTTGCAGCATGTTGAAAATATATTGGGTTCAAATACAAGTGCATGAAAAACCTTGAAAACCTCAGAAGAGGGGGAAATGCCATGCACAGAAAATATTTTTGAAACTCAGAAATGTATTCAGCTAACATATACTGAGAACCTGCTCAGCTAGCTGCTTCCACATGGATAACCTCATATAATAGGAGGTGAACCGCAACCACTCAGAAAACACTGTATATTAACACTGCAGATTTGGCATTTTTCTCAAATATGCTTGACTCTTCCACCTCAGATATTAACTTTCGGGTGAAATGCTGTCAGCAAGCTCCTTTTGGATCTGCCCATCACCTCCTTTGCTTCAGCTATAAGAGGTCTCTTTCATGACTTTTTCTTTTTTGTGTGTGGACCATTTTTAAAGTATTGAATTTGTTATAGGATTGCTTCTGTTTTAGTATTTTTGGTCCTGAGGCATGTCAGATCTTAGTTCCCTGACCAGGAATGGAACCTGCACCCCCACACTGGAAGGTGACATCTTAATCACTGGCCTACTAGGGAAGTCCTCTCTCTTATGGGTTTCTAAGTACTGGACATGTGGGACTCCCCTGGTGGTCTAGTGGTTCAGGCTGCGCTTCCACTGCAGGCGCCCAGGTTCCATCCCTGGTTAGGGAACTAAGACCCGACAAGCTTTGCAGCAGGGCCAAAAATCAAAACAAATACTGGACATGTCAACTGATAAATCCACCAAAATTTGAACAGGCCTCCTGTGTCAACACACACACCGGCCTCCTCCTAACCTCAAAATTAACCAGCACATCACATCCAAGTCTAGGATGCAAGGTCCGACTCTGAGGCTAAAACAAAATCTCTTAACCAATATGTGAAAATGAATGTCTGTGCAATAATTCAGGAAGAAAGGGTCTCAGATAAATGCTCAGAGGGTCCATGAAGCCCCAGAAACTCAGTGAAAAATTACATCAGAGCCTTCTCCAGTGAAGAAAATCCAGAGCCTTCTCCAAAGCCTAGCCTCAGAAGCCAAGGAGCAGAAGCTTGTATTTCAGCACCAGGTTTAGGGCAGCTCAAGGGCTCCTCTCTACTTCAAAGTTACAACTTCAACTGCCTCCCCACCCCCGTCCACCCTGCAATCACCACACCGAGCTTTAAAGGACCCTTAGCTACTGGGGAAAATACCCTAACATCAAAGAACAAAGCTCACCACCTCTCAGAACATTCCAAGGGAATGCTGCGAGTGCTGTTTTAAGCAGTTTTAAGTGTGGAATGAACGTCTGAGAGGGTACACTCACCAAAACACACATTTCAATAGTCTGTTTAAACAGGACTGAGTCACTGGCTCTGCACATGTTGACATTAAGATGGGAATGATGGGTGGGTGGCCAGGCCCGAAGGGGCACCGAACGTGTGGTGAGAGCTGGTGGGGGTGGTCCTGGCAGGGCACTGGTGTGGAAGGAAGGGGCGCTGGGACAGACTACCCCATGGGGAGTCAGGCCTCCGAGGAACAGGCCTGGGTGAATACTTCCCTTCTCTGGAGGGTGGTTTGGAATTGGAGGGCAGAGTAGGGCAGGAGGCAGCCAAAGCCTGGCCTAAGTCTGTAGAGCTTTCTCCACGCTCTGCGTAAAGGAGCCCCTCACCTTCACTAACTGCCAGAGCCCAAGGAGCCTGCCCTCAAGGGGCCGCCACACTGCCAGGCTGCAGGGCCCGGGCCTGCACTGGCCCCGCAGAAGCCCAGTGTCTGAGGCCCCAGGGAGACAGGTGTGCACACCCGACGAGCAGGGGACACAGGTGTCGTGCCGGACATCAGGGGCCTGCGTCCAGCACGACTGGTACCGAGCAAGGCAACAAGGTGGAGGAGAGGAGGGAGTCAGGCATGGACTACTGGCTTGCTCGGGGACGGGGGAGTTTACAAATAAGGCTCGTGTGATCACAAGGGAAGTTAAGGGGAACACACAGAGATGGTGTGGGAATGGAGGAAGCAGGTTAATATACTAACACAGACCAAAAAGACGTTAATTCTACCAAATGCAATATGTGACTCAGTTTGGATCCAATGTTAAAGACATTCTAAGGAGAACTGGGGAGGCCTGAGTGAACATGGCCTGGGTTAGATGATATTAATTAGGTTAACTTCACTGATACGATAACAGTCTTATGGTTAACAGGAAAAGCGTCTTTACATTTTAGAGATACACACTTAAATATTTAGAGAAAATGTGTCATCTTATAAATCCTTCAAAAAAAAAGAAGCAAGCATGGTAAAATGTTGACTGCTGTAATGGGGTGATAAGTACATGGAGATTCATTATACTCTTCTATTATTACATGCCTACACTTTTCATAAGATTAAAAAAATAAGAGTATCTAGAAAAACTTTGGAAGGATGTCTTTTTAAATAGTTCACCCCTTAACTGGGACAATGGCTTATTTTTTTCTCTCATCTATTTTCTACTTTGTGTCTACAATGAATTGCACTTAGATAATTTTCCACAGCTACATACAACAATACATATTTCCGGAGAGTTCAAGACAACAAGTTCCCTCTCTTCCCAGGCACCCTCTGCCTCCCATCCCCAGCACAACGCCAAGGAACAGAAGCCCGGATCCCTATGATCCGACCCCTGCCAGTGCCTGAATGCACTTGACCGCTTTCCAAACCTGGTTTCAGAAAACAACCTCCAGACACAGCCTGTCACAGAAGGACGAGAAGCAACTTAAACACAGTGTTGGTGCACTATGCGACCAGACAAAACATTTCTCCAAGAACTGAAGCAGGAAGGGTAATCACAGTCTGGCTGTATCAGCAAGTGTAAAATTGGCAAGCAAATGGCAGGCGGTTTCAGGCAGAGATGGAACAGCACAGGCTGCGGGATGGAGCCGGAGGTGAGCCAGCCGTGCAACGGTGGAGGACGCGGGAGTGCCCGACGAGCAGACAGATGGAAGGACAGACCCAAGGCGGAACAGATGCATCCAGTGCAGTTGTCTGCAAGGCTCTCAGAGCGGTGAGAGGGCACCTGCCCTCCCCTCTCCTGTTCCTCCTCCCCGCCCCGCCCCCACCCTCCATCCTAAAACAGACACTTGTCTGTTCAACTAAGGACAGCAACACTGAGGTCACACTACACGGCAGGTAATTTTGCTTTTTAAACATTTATTCATTTATTTTTTATTTATTTGGCTGTGCTGGGTCTTAGTTGAAGCACGTGACCTCTTAGATGTGGGATCTAGCTCCCTGACCAGGGATTGAACCTGGGCCCCCTGAATTGGGAGCAGAGTCTTAACCACAGGACCACCAGGGAAGTTCCATGTCAGGCAATTTTTGAGGGTCTCCAAATTCCTTTGTTGTTCTAATCACTGCTGTGATGAACACTTTTCTGTACATATCTTCATGCTAGAAGAGGTAGTATAATAAGAATGGCCCCTGTCCAGGGTTCCTGGCACAGAGCTCCTAAAACCCTCAGAAGTTTCCTGGATGACTGGAGTGTCATGCGACTGATAACCAGCCCCTTTTGATCACACCTGAGTTTAATGAGGTGTCTCAGGCTGGAGGCCCCCGAGGGTGTCCAGATGGGGCTGGTCACTTGAAAGACCAGACTAGTGATGAGAAGGTGCGAACTTTTGGGAGCTGGTGACCGATCGGGTTATAAGACGCCTTTAACAGTGAGAGTCACAGGGCCCCCAGCAGGTGGATCCACAGAGGTGCTGGCGAGGTGCCTGCCCCCACCTGGCCCCTGCAGCTCTGCCATTCGCCTGATCCCGAGTCAAACCCTTTACAGTGAACCAGTAAGCAGATCTTCCTGAATTTTTTTTGAGTCCCTGTAGTGAATTATAGGGACAAGGCAATGGCACCCACTCCAGTACTCTTGCCTGGAGAATCCAGGGACGGGGGAGCCTGGTGGGCTGCAGTCCATGGGGTCACTACGAGTCGGACACGACTGAGTGACTTCACTTTCACTTTTCACTTTCGTGCACTGGAGGAGGAAATGGCAACCCACTCCAGTATTCTTGTCTGGAGAATCCAGGGACGGGGGAGCCTGGTGGGCTGCCGTCTATGGGGTCACACAGAGTTGGACATGACTGAAGTGACTTAGCAGCAGTGAATTATAGGAGCTGAGAGGGGGTTGTGGGAGCCCCCTCAGAGCTGCAGCCAAGCAGAAGGGAAGTGTGGGCAGCCTGGGGACCTGGGAAGCACCTGACAACTCAGGGGAGGGTAGCCTTGGGGGACTGAACCCTGAAATCTCCGGCGTCTGATGCTAACTCTGGGCATTAGTGCCAGACCAGGACTGGACTGAGGACACCCAGTCCGTGGGTCCACCCCTCGTGGAATTGGGTGTTTGAAAAGACACCACATATTTGCTGTCAAAAAGAAAACCCCTCTCAACTGCAAGTGCTATTTACATTTATTCACACATTTACATATGCTAATAACCTACAGGTTGACCACAGGCAGTAGAGAAATAGAGTCTTATCTAGTAGCAAGATGAAGGTTCTGTCTCCACGTGATGGAAAATGCAGCTTGAATTCACGGTTACCCAGGGCTGAGGAACTTCACAAGGGAAACCAGGCAGACGCTGCAAAACGTCCAGCAGTGATAACTATCCCTGCATCCCCCAGGAAAAAGAACAGAGGAAAAATCTCCCCACGGCACTGTTTACCTTTATCGCTACTAGCTGTCTGATTCCAGGTCAATGATTAAAACAAAACAACATATTGTGGTGAACGTTAAAAATTGTTTTTGAAGCAGCTAATGACATGGAAAGATGCTGGCTATATCTTATTAAAGAAACCAGTTTCTAGACAACACTGGGACCAGAGCCTTGGCTTCACTTTCAGAATGACTTATCCACAGACTGCTTTTTGTGTAATGATTTTCAGGCAATAAACCTTAGAGAAGCACTAAATTATCCCCCAGTGTTTCAGATGTATAAACAAATGACTAATATTAAGCCAATCCTCCAATTTCCAGGTCCAGAATCCTTCTTATTAAGCACAAAAATCTCTTCTTTCTCAAACCTAATCCCCTTCTACCCTTTCTCCTGTCTTCATCTCAACACAGGACTCTTGTTCCAAGCCCACCCAGCCCCACCCCGCCTTCTTTTCCCAAGACAGAAGGGTGGGATTTATTATTGTTAAGGGCTGTTTTTGAAGGATCTTCCTCCTGACAAAATTCTCCATAGTTACACTACTATTGTAACTGTGCTGCGAGTTTCAGCACTTTATTTCACACTCACAACACCCTACAAAGTGTTCCTTAACCCCATCTTACAGGTGACGAGCCCACAGCTCAGAAAGGTTAGAACAGAAAGCAAGGGAGCAGGAGAGAGGAGAGACGTGGAGCCAGGTCTAGGGTGCAGGTGGGCCACAGCTCACCCATGCTACTCAGCCTCTGAATTAATTCTAGAGCTGTCTTCAATCACTCAATTTCTCTTCACTCCTGGGATGACTTAGAAAACCGTAACAGGGCCACAAGCCCAAGAAGAAAGGTTTTGAGGTGGAGGTTCAATGCTACAATAGGACACAGTCAAGTATATCGTTCTGCGCGGTTACATCTATGAAGCGGGTGGGCACCTGAGTCAGGATGGAAGCAGGGGCTGTCGGTGTCTAGGAACAAACCGTCCATGCCATGCTTCTGAGTGCTCACAAGTCAGGGACAGAACCACAGGACCAAGCTGGGCTAGACATTCAAACAGGTGCGACTGGGGGCTTCCTTGGGAATCCAGTGGTTAGGACTCTGGTACTTTCACCGCCCTGGACCTGGGTTCAATCCCCGGTCGGGGAACTAAGATCCCATAGGCCACGTGGAACAGGCACAACGAAAACAAAAAGGTGGGACTATTCCTCCCTCACTGCAGGGAGGTGATCCCACGGGTTCACACAACCCCCCGGGTTGCAATGTGTCTCATAACTGGCAAAGCTCAATCTGACAGCTGCAAGAACAGGACCCCTGGCTATCAAGGCCCTGGGGCCTGGATTTCTGAACTCTAGCCCACAGGGTGGGTCTCTGCAATTCGGGACCAAAGAGAGGATATATGCAAAAGTAACACAAACTTGGAGGGCCCGGCGATGACAGAAGTTTGACAATTGTATTACTGACTGTGAGCCAAGCTGACTGAGTCACAACACTAAGAAATCCTACATAAAGATCCAAACCAGATGTTCAGTGTCAGCACTCCCTAATTAGCTTAAACCCTTAGGTGCATCAGGACCTGAAGCCTTAAAATCAAATCATAAAATAATGTCTAAGATAATCATCTACCCAACCAACCACAGCCCGTGAACCTGCAGCATGCGCTGCGCCCGGCATGAAATGACCACAGAATAGGCACGTGGAGCTTATAATCCCGTTAAGGAGACGAGAGCCACGCTCCAAGCCCCTTTGGAGGACAGTCAGGGTTTGAGCTTAAGGAAGTTCCTACCACCTTCTCACATGACAGCCACCTCCCCTGTTCCTACGTAGAAGATACCACCATTGCTCCACCTCTGGACTTGTCTTCCCTTTCTTTTTTTTTTTTTTTTTTGATAGTGGAGTGCAGTTTATTACACCTGCGTGTCCAAGGCAGAGTCTCCTCTTAGCCAAGGACCCCAACCAGCATTTGTGAAAATCTTTTATACCCCATGTGTACGTGTCCAAACTCACCACCCCAAATCCCTTGAGGCTTAGAAAGGAAGGGTAAATACAATCACAATAACCCCATCATTCACGTGTTATATGTTCAAACAGTTAATAATCAATAAGCCCACGGTTACATTCCAACCAGTTAATAACCGATAAGCCTGTGGTTACATAGATACTGTCCGGAGGCAGGGGTGATTAGTGTCTGTTTTCTCTCAGGCAATGAGTAACCTGGATATGATCTTCAAGGTTCCCCTGTCCGGAGGGGGTCTTATCCTTCCATTGTCGTTCCCACAGGCACTAAGCACAGAGTTCAGAGTCCACTGGAGAAGTGGCCGAGCACGATCAGCATGGACGGGCCTCAGATGGAGTCCAGGCCCTAAGAATTCCTTCTTCAGCCCCAGTATCTAAAAGGAAATCGATGGATTGGCTTCCCACAGTTATCAATACCCGGGGTTCCTCAGATGTAATTAGGACGGGAGCTTGTGTGGGGACCCCGGGGCACCTTCAGTACTGGTTGTCTTGAGAGTCTGATCCCTGAAACCTACGCCTCTGGGGGCAGTTTCTCCTCCAGTGTGGTCCTTTGCAGACCTGACATGGAGCCAGGGCGGCTTAGATGCCTGAGGGCAATCCCGCTTGAGTTGCCCTCCTTTACACAATAATAGCAAGCCCATCCCTTTTCACCTGAGTCCCTCTGGGCATTTTTCTCAGGCTGTTTAAGAAGGGTTCTCATAGCCATTGTGAAGGCTTCCGCTTGTTCCTTTGTCTTTCTCTGCCTTTCTTTTCCTCATATTCCCTTCCATAATAGACTGTCTGAGCCAGTTGTAACAGATTTCTAAAGACTGATTTGGTCCATGCGCCCGTTTTGATAAATTACAGCGAATATCTGGAGCCGACTGAGTGAAAAATCTATCTTTTAAGATCACTTTTCCCTCCTCACTTTCGGGATCAATCTCAGTGCATCTGTGAAGGGCTTCTCTGTCTGTCTTGGAATTTACCAGTGTGAGACTGTCAAGACTTGCACCGTGACAGGCGCCCTGAACTAAGAATAGGCCTCAGTTTCAGTTTCTCCCAAGGGTAGGGTTAATTATCTGCCCTCAACAGGCTACCGGAGACCAGCTAATCAGTACTCGCCCAGTAAACCTCCGAGAAGGTTCCCTGGAAAGTCCCACGTGCGCGAAAGTTTGTACCAATAAAATTGCTTTGCAAACATGTAACCAATCCGCTTGCGCCCACTACCCACTGCTTATGTTTGAAATCGAGCACCCTATAAATGTGCGTGGAAACTGGGTTTTGGGGCTCTCTGACTTTGCACCACTGCGTTGGTTGCAGCAAGGGCCCTGGCTCGAGTCGGCAATAAATTTCCCTTCCTTTGCGTGTTGCATTGTCATGGAGGTCTTCTCTTTTCCTGCTGGGGGATTCAGACAGCGGGCACAACACCAGGAGCTTCCTTCTCCTCCTGTTCTATGCTTGCCAGTTTGCCACAGTTTAAAGGCTTAGAACGCGCCTGCTTGAGTCCTTCAAGAATACATCTGACAAAATGACTCTGATCCCATCTTCCTTTCGCTGTGTTGTAGTCCCAGTCTGGTTCTGTAATTGGGACCGCCTGAATCCCAGTGGGGAGGGCGGTTATCTCGTCCTCCCTCTTTTCTATTAACTCATTACCAAGCCATTCATCTCCATAAGCAACCGCTTTTCCCAAAACTCGAGTCTGAGTCAGGAGTCAGTGTTTGTCCCAAGATATACATCACATCCTTCCAAGTAAGGTCATAAAGCAGAGTAACGCCTTTAGAAGCTCTAATATATTTTTCTGGGTCCTCTAAATATTCTCCCCGATCCTCCTTGATTCTTTGTATTTCTTGATAAGAAAAAGGCTTATTAACTCTCAGAGACTGATTATTTCTCCCAGTGGGTACTTCATGAAGAAGTAACAGCTTGAGTGGCTGTTCCTCAGTCTCTTGCTGCTCTGCACATATCCCAGGTATAGATTGGAGAAACCTGCTTTTCTTTATCTCTTTGTCTCCTGTCTTCCATCTCATCTCTTTCTTCGATGGTCTGAGTTTCTATTGAAACCACAGTAGTATGAAGTCGTACTGAGACAGGAGTTGTTTGGGCCTCTACATGGACAGTTTGAATCTAAATTTGGGTTTCCACTGAGACTGAAGCAGTTTGTATCTCAATTTGGGTTTCCACTGAGACCAAGACAGTTGGTATCTCAGTTTGGGTTTCCACTGAGACCGAGACAGTTGGAACCTCAGTTTGGAGCCCCAGGTATGGGGCAAAGTAAGAGGACGGGGGGAAACTGAAGGTTTCACACCCAAATCTATACCCTTAGGACCTAAGTCTGGCATATTTAGCAGAGCAAAAAAGGGCAACATATATGCTACTTCTACCCATTTTCCTTGTTGTTGTTGTTGTTTTTTTTACAGAACTGGTCTAATTGTAAAACAGTATTATACTTAAGAGACCCTCCAACTGGCCACCATTCACTGTCCTCCAGTGGGTACCACGGCCATGCAGTATCACATAGGAAGACCAGGTGTGTCTTATTTAAGCCCTGGGGATCAAATCTATCCCAGTTTTCCAGGATATAGTTCAAAGGAGTGAGGCTGGAATTGTTAGCTCCCATCTTGTTCTGAAGGATCCCAGAGGAGCCCCCAAGATGAAAGGTTGTTGCTGAATCACGCAAAGATGCCAGGGTTCTTGGCCTCCGGAGGAGAAGAATTCAATCCAGGGTCAGAGACGAGGATGGATCGCTCAGAGTTTTGTGTAATAAAGTTTTATTAAAGTGTAAAGGAAATAGAGAAAACTTCTGACATAGACATCAGAAGGTGGTAGGAAGAGTACCCCTGTCTTCCCTTTCTAAGAGGGTTATTTCCCCTCTGAATCTGCCTCCGTATTTAGCAAGAGGACTTTCCAGACTAAAGTAATTCTTCATTTTTGAAAACCAACTAAGTTGTATTTTATTTTTTTATTTTTGGCTGTGCGGTTTATAGAATTCTTAGTTCAATCCCAAGTATATAGGATTCTTAGTTCAATCCCAACTAGGGATTGAACCCGAGCCTCCACAATGAAAGCACAGAGTCTTTACCCCTGGACCTCTAGAAGTCGCTAGGTTGTATTATAAAAGGACTTTTATTGCTGACAGAGCAGTAAGCTGGGAGAAGGTGAGGTGAATGAATGCAGTGCCTCTAAGGTACAGGTTACAGGAGAGAGAACATCTGGGGCTGAACCAAGCTGAACGTCTGTCCTCAGGGAGGACAAGAAACAGCAGTTCTCAAGGCTGGGCGAGAGCTGAGTTCCTAATGCAGCACTGATGCCCTCCAACCCTGAAAGTTTATAAGCTATGTTCTGCTACCCCTCAAGAAGCAGGCAGACAGGCCCCGAAACCACTTTAATTCCCCTCCAGCCCAATCTTAGCTTTTATTCCTTTGGTAACAAGGTCGACAATCTCACCCATGAAATGCAACTCACAAAGGGGGAATATAGTAGAAACGTGAAGTTGCATTAACTGCGGACAGTGGTGCCCTGGAACTAAAAATTTACAACAAATACACTACTTCACAGTCAAATGGTCTTCAAGGCACTTCCATACATACTGCTTAACCTGATCCTCAAACCAACCCTGTGAAACAGGCACAGCAGGGCTTATTAATTAATTCTGTTTGAAAACAAGAAAATGACACTATGAATAACTGTATGTTAACAAATTTAATAAGTTAGATATAAGAGACAAAAACCTAAAAAGACACAAATGACTGAAACTGACTCAAGAGGAAATAGAGAAATCTGAATAGATCTAAGACAAATAAAAGAGACTGAATTAGTAAATTAGTAAATTTAAAACTCCTCATCATATACACAAAAAGATCTGAAGCAGATTGGTGAATTTTACCAATCATTTAAAGAACAATTAACATCAACTGCTCACAAACATCCAAAGACTATATAGGAACAGGAAATATTTCCCAATTCATTCCATCAGGCCAACATCACCCTGATGCCAAAACCAAAGATATCACTGAAAGTACGAAACCAAAACAACTAGAGACTAATATTTCTTACTGAAAATCAGCACAAAAATCCTCAAAACGCCAGCAAACCAAGTCCACCAACACACGAAAAGGCATAATTTACTCCATGAACGCAAGGGTGGTTTAACATCTGAAAATCATTTAGTGTAACGTATCATAGCAATAGAATGGAAGACAAAACTCATATAATCATCTCAATATAAATGGAAAAAGAATCTAACAAAATCCAATGTCTTTTCATAATTAAAAAAAAAAAAACTCAGCAAATTAGGAATAAAAGGGAACTTCCTCTGACTTCCCTGGTGACCCAGGGATTGAGACTATATGCTTCTGCTGCAGGGAGCACGGCTTCGAGCCCTGGCTGGGGAAATTCCACACATTGCACAGTGTGGCAAAAAAAAAAAAAAAAAAAGAAAAGGACTTCTTCAACTTGATAAAGGACATCTATGAAATGTCCACAGCTAATATCATATTTAATAGCAAAAGATAATATCATATTTAATAGCTGAATGCTATTTAAAAGCTGAATGCTTTTACCCTAAGATCAAGAACGAGGTAAGAGTAAGACCGTCAGCTCTCACCACTTCTATTCAAAATTGTACTCAAAGATCTAGCCAGGTCAATTAGGCAAGAGAAAGAAAAAAATGCATCCAGATTGGAAAGGAAAAGTAAAACCATCTGTATTTTCAGATGACACAACTTTTTATACAGAAAGTTCTGAGGCATCCACCAAAAATTATCATAACTAATAAATGAATTCATCAAGGTTTCAGGAAGGATCAATATGCAAATATAAACTGTATCTCTATACACCTGCAATGAAAAATCCAAAAACATAATTATGAAAACAATTCCATTTACAGCAGTATCAAAAAGAATAAAATACTTTGAAATAAATTTAACAAAGGAAGTGCAAGATGTGTTTTATAAAAATTACAAAATACTATTTGAAGAAATCAGAGAAGATCTAAACAAATGGAAAGGCATTCCATGTACATTTAATATTTTTAGGGTGACAATCTGCCCCAAACTTGACTATAGTTTGAACACAATCTCTATCAAAACTCCAGCTGACTTCTTTGCAAAATTAACAAGCTGATCCTAAAATTCATGTGGAAATGTAATAGACCTGGAATAGTTATAACGACTTTGAAGAAAATATAACAAAGTTGGAAGACTGACACTGATTTCAAAACTTACAATAAATCTACCATAATCAAGACAGTGTGTTTAAGGAGACATATACAGATCAATAAAACAGAATTGAAAGTTCAACTCTTACATCTCTTGTCAACTGATTTTTGTCAAGGGTGCAAAATTAAATAAAAAGGGGGAAACGTCTTTTCAACATAGTGCTGGAGCACTGGATGTCCACATGCAAAATAATGAAGCTGTTCCACTTCTTCACAACATGAATAAAAACTAGCTCAAGACTGATCAAAGACCTAAATGTAAGCGTTCAAACTATTACAAGTTTTAGGAGGAAACACTGTAGTAAATCTCTATGACTGTGGTAGGGCAAAGCCTTTTTAAATACGACACCAAAAGCAGGGGAAAAAATGACAAAAAAGAAGTACATAAACTGAACTCCATCAACAGTAAAAACTTTTCTTTTACACTTCAGATGCTATCAAAGAAGGAGTGAAAAGACAACCCACAGAATGGGAACAAATATTTACAATCAGATACCTTATAGGGGACTTGTATTTAGAGTACATAAAGTACTCTTTACAACTCTCTAAGATAAGTAACCTAATTAAAAAATAGGCAAGGAATCTGGATAAACATTTGCTAAAGAAGATACACAAACAGCCAAAAAGTATGTGGAAAGCTGCCCAACATCATTAGTCATTAGGGAAACACAAATCAAAACCACCACGAGACATCACTTCACATTTATGAAGGTGGATACAGTCAAACAGATAACAAGTGCTGACTAGGATGTGGAGAGACTGAAAACCCCCATATACTCTTGGTAGGGATGTAAAAGGGTGCAGATACTTTGGAAAACAGTTTGACAGCTCCTCAAAATTAGAAATATTTACCTTATGACCTAGCAATTGCACTACTAGGTATACAGCTAGAGAAATGAAAACCTTACACCCACATAAAAACTTGAACATGAATGTTCACAGCAGTATTATTCATAACAGTCAAAAAGTGAAAACAACTCAAATGTCCATCAACTGATGAATGGGTAAATAAAATATGGTTTATCCAGAGAATGAAGTATTAATCAAGAAGTAAAAAAAAAATGAACTACCAATATATATGCTACAACATGGATGAACTTTGAAAAACATTACGGTAAGTGAATAGAACCAATCAGAAAAGACTACTACATATTGTATAATTTCAATTACATGAAATGTCTGGAATAAATAAATATATTGAGACATAATACAGTAGATTATCAGTTGCCTAGGACTGGGGGTGGCAGAAAAATGGGGGCATGACTGCTAATGGGTACAGTATTTCTTTGGAGTAGGTGATAAAATATTCTTAAAATTAGGTTGATGTGATAGTTGTACAACTCTGTTCATATGTTACAAACCCTTTAAATGGTGAACTGCATGCAAGTGAATTATATCTCAATAAAACTGCTTACAAAAGAGAGAGAACAGAGACTCAGAGGGTAACAGGGTAGAAAGCATGTCCTGCAATTCCTACATGTTCTATTACACCACAAACTTACACTTCAGAAAATGCTTTAGATAGTTTGTTATGCGTGTCCCATACTTAAGAGAGCTGGTAGGTCTCAGCATCACATCAATTTGGGATTTCAAATTTTTCTCAAGGAAGCCTACCATGTGCTAGATAAACTCTATTTACAGAAAGAGGTGAAAAAAGTGACATCACCCTTCTTTCCTCTAACAGATGCAGCCGAGTGTGGGAAGCGTCTTAGAGACATGACAGCTGGCACGCTCAAAAGGCTTTTGGTTTGTTTTGGGGGTGGGGGGTGGGGTTGTTTTTCTTAAAAAAATTCTTCCATTTATTTCTTGCTAACATTTGCCTTCTCAGACCTCCCTCACACATTCCCTTGCTAAAACTACCTACTGGGTGCAAAAACGTCTGGGGAAGCCAAGGAGGCCAAGGGGCCTGGGGAACAGAAGGCAGCCGGCTCCCTCCAGACTGAGGTAGGCAGGGATCTTACCCCCGATTCCCTCTGTGTCCCCAAAGCAGAAACTGAGTGCCCAAGACAGAGCTGATGCGCAGGGTCACTGCTGAGCAGACGTCTGATACATATAGGACCCCCTGCCACCTCATAACCTGTAATACAGAAAAATGTATAGAGGGTAAGTGGTGCTACAGCCGCTCAGCGCTCCTACCACAGGAGGAACACCTGTTCTTCACTTGACACTTTCCCTGTGAAGACCCCTCCTCCTTTCAGGGTCTTCCCTCCCAGTCCTGCTCTCCCAAGTTTGAACCAAGGTGGGGCTTCAGAAGGGAAACAAGGGGGTCTGCTCTGAGAAGGCTGTTAATAAGGCACACATTCACATTCAGGCAAGTGTTCGAAATGAGACCTTTTCTCAGTTTAATGTCTCTGAGTTCCCAGTCCCTTGAATTCCCCCAAAGTTGAAATATACTTCATATATGCATGCTCTTAGCCACTCAGTCCAGGACATCAGCCTTAAAATGGAGTAGGAGTGGACACAGTATACTGTCCACAGACAGGACAACAGGACAAGAAGGCCTCTTCCAGGACTGCCGGGTAGACCCCAATGGTGTGGGCTGCAGGACTCACGTTCCCGACAACCACAGGGCCCCAGGTCACCCAGAGAGCCTGGGTGCGGCGAGAGGGGTCCAAGCGGATGAGTCAGGGTAGGAAAAAGCAGAACAGCTTCTGAAGTACGCTGCAATGTTACGACGTCACTACTAAACAGCAGAAAAACACCACCAACATACACAGACACCCATGCCCGAATCCAGACAACACATTGTCTAAATCTCTTCCTCCCCGCAAAACCAAACAAAATTATCACCCAGGAGCTGGGGGAGGGGTGGGGGGAAATAACTAATTTATTTGCTTTTTGTAACAGTCAGAGCCAGGTGCTGGAAGCTTCTAACGCCTGAAAGAGGCTCACTCTAAATGCAAGATTCTGCAGGTAAAGAACCACCTGGAAAGTCATTCGATAAACTGGAAAAGCTTTGTGCTAAAGATGAAGAAAGTCTCAAATTTCCAAATGAGTGCTCTGTGCTGTTTTATTTAGAAAGAGAGCCAAACCTTCCCCTCTGAAGGCCAAAGTTACCATAAGATAAGAGGGTGGGGCCCACAACCAGCAGGAGTCGGCCCTCCCCACCCTGAACCCAATGTTCCCTGGAAGCTGAGCCATTGACAGGTGTGCCTTCTCTCCGCACTCAGGAGGTGCCCTGGGGTTTTGGAACCACCTGGATTTGCTTAAGGCTGCATTTCCAATAAAGCCGAGACACCCCCCCCCCCACCCCGCAAACGGACAGAAGCCCTGGAAGGCCCCCCAGAGTCATCTGCTCCCCGTCCCCAGCAGGCAGCAGCAGGAGGAGAGAAGAAAGTGTGTGCTAACAAGACGGCTCCTCTTTGCAGAGACCTGAACTTCACTGCAGCCAAACCACCACAACACGCAGCTCTTCAGAAATCATTAGGAGAGCGTTCACAACACCAACTGCCTCTCTCACAAAGTAGCAACCGCCCACACTGAGCCAGGAAGCTGACGCAGGAGAGAGAAAGAGGGAGAACGTTTGACAGGAGAGGAGGCTCCAGACAGAGCGACCAAACGCCTCTGCGGCAGGACGGGAACCCTGGCCGGAAACCACGTCGCTGCTCCTGTTCTTCTGTTCCTACACGTAAGAAGGGCTGCAGGGGCATCCCTGGCGATCCAGTGGGTGAGAGACTTTGCCTTCCATTGCAGGGGGTGCTGGTTTGATCGCTGGTCAGAGAGCTAAGATCCCACATGCCCAACGGCCAGAAAACCAAAACATAAAACAGAAGCAGTATTGTAAAAATTCCATAAAGACTTAAAATAGCCCACATCAAAATTTTTTTTAAAAAAGAGGGGCAGAAGGAGGACCAGACAGGCAGAGCAAACAAGAGCTTGATGGCAGGCAGCCTCCAAGGCGGCCCCCGGGAGCCCACCTCCTGGGAGTCACACCCTTGGGCTCGGGTAACCAAAAGGATATTGTAGAAATAACAGAGTATGGCTTCTGAGGCTGTCATCAGAGAAACCGCAGCTGCCATACTGGAAGAACACTCAGGCAACCCCACAGACAGAGCCCCGCTGCACAGTAAAAAACTGAGCTCTTCCACCCACAGCCAGCACCAACGTGCCTGGCATGGCTGAGGAGGGGTCCTCCGGCCCTGGTCAAGCCTTCAGATGACTAGGGTCCCAGCCAATGCCGGGACTGCATTCTCACCAGGAACCCCAAGCCAGAACACCCAGCTGGGCTGCTCCCAAGTTCCAGACCTCTGAAAACAAAGTGAGATAATAAACATCCAGTGGCTTGAGCTACTACCCAGTTTCAGAGTTATCTGCTACGCAGCGTTCAGTTCAGTTCAGTTCAGTCGCTCAGTCGTGTCCGGCTCTTTGTGACCCCATGAACTGCAGCACGCCAGGCCTCACTATCCCTCACCAACTCCTGGAGTTTACTCAAACTCATGTCCATTGAGTCGGTGATGCTATCCAACCATCTCATCCTCTGTCGTCCCCTTCTCCACCTGCCCTTAATCTTTCCCAGCATCCGGGTCTTTTCCAATGAGTCAACTCTTCGCATCAGGTGGCCAGAATATTGGAGTTTCAGCTTCACCATCAGTCCTTCCAATGAACATTCAGGACTGATCTCCTTTAGGATGGACTGGTTGGTTTCCCTGCAGTCCAAGGGACTCTCATGAGTCTTCTCCAACACCACAGTTCAAAAGCATCAATTCTTTGGCGCTCAGCTTTCTTTATAGTCCAACTCTCACATCCATACATGACCACTGGAAAAACCATAGCCTTGACTAGACGGACCTTTGTTGGCAAAGTAATGTCTCTGCTTTTTAATATGATATCTAGGTTGGTCATAACTTCCCTTCCAAGGAGTAAGCTATGCAGCAATACCAGTCTCTTAAGAAGCTCCTCCTTGCTCTTTTTCGTGGCGCCTCGGAGGCTGTTGGCCACTTCAGAATGAAGCTGAACATCTCTTTCCCGGCCACTGGCTGCCAGAAGCTCACTGAAGTGGACGATGAACGAAAACGTCGTACCTTCTACGAGACGTGTATGGCCACAGAAGTTGCTGCTGACGCTCTGGGTGAAGAATGGAAGGGTTATGTGGTCCGAATCAGTGGCGGGAACGATAAGCAGGGTTTCCCCTTAAGCAGGGTGTCTTGACCCATGGCCGAGTTCGCCTGCTACTGAGTAAGGGGCATTCCTGTTACAGACCTGCGGGGAGCCAGCCTGACTGCTCGGGCTCCTTCTTGGCTCTGAGAGAGATCAAGAGGTCCCTCTCTGTCCCGCCACCCCTGATTTATTAAAGCACAGGTTGGCCTTTCTCACCTCCCTCAAGGAAATTGCTGTAGCGATCTCTCACCTGTTGCTGATAAACTCGTCATGATTGAAGCCTGTTTTCTATCCAGTTAATGTTCTATTGATTTCAGTTGGGTGCTAGGGTGATGCTTTACTGATCTTAAGTGGAGGAATTTAAAACACCTGTGCCTGTAGCTCTGCACATATGCAAACCTTTGATCTATTAGCAACTCCTGTTAGCATATATATAGGTGTGGTATTCTTCAATAAAGTTGGCAGAGTCAGACGCAAGCTGACTCTGTCCCTCTCAACCCCATCTTTCTAAGTCTGTCTAAGTCTTTCTAAGTCTGTCTAAGTCTTATTTTTCTCAGGTACTCTGGTAATTGCGTTCTCGACCAGTTCGTTTGCCGGCAGGCTCCGGCACAGACCAAGGACTGGAGAGAGAAAGCACAAATCTGTACGGGGTTGCATTGTGGATGCCAATCTGAGTGTTCTCAACTTGGTCATCGTGAAAAAAGGGGAGAAGGATATTCCTGGACTCACTGATACTACCGTGCCTCATCGCCTGGGTCCCAAAAGAGCTAGCAGAATCCGCAAACTTTTCAATCTCTTTAAAGAAGATGATGTCCGCCAGTACGTTGTGCGAAAGCCCCTAAACAAAGAAGGTAAGGAACCTAGGATTAAAGCACCCAAGATTCAGCGTCTCGTGACTCCACGAGTTCTGCGACACAAACGCCGGCGCATCACTCTGAAGAAACAGCGTACTAAGAAAAACAAAGAAGAGGCTGCAGAATGTGCTAAACTTTTGGCCAAGAGAATGAAGGAGGCCAAAGAAAAACAGCAGGAACAGATTGCCAAGAGATGGAGGCTGTCCTCTCTGAGAGCTTCTACTTCTGAGTCCAGTCAAAAATGAGATGTTCTGAGAGTAACAAGTAAATAAGATCAGACATCAAAAAAAAAAAAAGAAGAAGCTCCTCCTTCTATGCCAAAATGGGTGCAAAGTCCCAGGAGGCTGCACATGCCCCCACACACCTGCCTCTCCTCACCCACACAGGACTCACGGGTGGAGAGGGAAGCAAAACGAAGGCAAATGTTCCCCGTGCCTTTTTATTTCTCATGGACAAGCAGACACTGAGCACAAAGAAAGCAAATGTTTTTAATCCAACACTACTGCTTACCCAATGATGCTTTTACTTTTTCCCCTTCTGACTCGATGTCTAAACTGTACTGTAAGCTTCTGATGTTCAAAATTCCTAAAATACATTTTATCCTTCATACATCATATATGCTAAGTTAACATGTGTGAAAGATGCAATCTCTTGATGATTTTTCTTCAAATTACATCATCTTACAAGATACTAAAGAACATGCTTTCCCCCATTACAGACTCTGTCCTGGCAACATTTTAAGAACTTTTCATTTCCTCTGATAAGTCATTTCCTAAGTCGGTGAAGACAGAGAGATTCATACATTCCCTGCAGAGAGAAGCTGGGTGTGTGATCTTCAAAGCTGAATCTATGGGACTTCCCTGGTGGTCCAGTGGCTGAGACTCCACCCTCCCAACGCAGAACTGAATGTTGGTCAGGGAACTGGATCCCACAGGCCGCAACTAAAGATCCTGCAGTCAAATAAACAAATCTTCCTTTTAAAAGTTGAATTTATGACCCCACTGAACTACTAGCAGTATAGGCTCCGATGATTTCCCAATTTTTAGACGGGAAATCAAGAGTGGTCTATTTTGGAGCATCATTGTTATGAAACCAAATAAGATGCTGAAAAAAAATGCATTCAATACATACGATAAAGGCAGCTGGAACAGAAAGTTGGTGGTCTGTTAGGTTGGAATTCTGCAGGGGGAAAGCTGGAGATCAATAATTTGCTGTTGTATTTCCAGCAATGACATAGGGAACAGGGACTGGCCAGGACAGTATCCGGATCTGCCACAGAACTGCCAGATCTCATTTTTCCACTTGTGAATTAATGAGATACTCCATTTGGTTACTGTTCTCTTGCCAAGTCTGGCCATCATCAGTCTAGGCCCTGGGGATCTGATTATATTTGTGCAAGTCCATGAAATTAGGTTCATGTACGTGTGAAGGTGAGGGTGAGACCTTGAACTTACAAGCTGCAATCCCTTTCCAGGCCCAAGGTTAAACCGTTACCGGACACTTCAGCGACCCCTAGTTATCAAATCCCTACAGAGATGACTATTTTGGGTGGATAAACCATGGTCTTCCTGTCACTCACCGGAGTTCAGAAGACTGTGACAAAATGGTATATTCTGCGAGGGCTTCCTATGAACAGTAGTATTACTAGTCACTTGAAAAAGAAACTATGACTGCTCTTTAAATGTGTTAAATGGCATCAGACCACATCCATTCTGTAGGTGGAGCACTGCTATTGTTTAGTTGCTAAATCGTGTCCGACCCTTTACGGCCCCATGGACTACATGCAGCCCACCAGACTCTTCTGTCCTTGGGATTCTCCAGGCAAGGATACTGGAGAGGGTTGCCACTTCCTTCTCCAGGGGATCTTCCTGACCAAGGGACAGAACCCAAGTCTCTTGTTTCCTGCACTGGCAAGCAGGTTCTCTACCACTGTGCTACCTGGGAATTAAGCGGTAGCAATGCAATTTAGCAGGGCTGCCCCCTCAGTACACCAGAGAAAACACCTCCGTCGTTGGAAGCTCTCAAAGGAAGCTATACTGTTTTATCTGGGGCTCAAGTGAGCCCTAAATTGGGAAATGCAGGTCTGAGCTGAGTATAATCATCACAATATTTAAGAAGGTCTTGAATTCGATATTCACCTTAAAAGAATAATAACTACTTTGACAGTTGCTAAAATAAAATCTTCATTTCCAGAAGGTAGACTCTGCTCCTGCCCCCAAGTTTTTTATCTGATGCTCGGAGCCTCTGCGGGGGGCGCGCCTCACACGCCTCCTTTGCTGTTGCCGTTGTTCAGTCGCTCAGTCGTGTCCAGCTCTTTGTGACCCCATGGACTGAAGCCCACCAGGCTCCTCTGTCCATGGGATTCTCCAGGCAAGAAGACTGGAGTGGGCTGCCATTTCCTTCTCCAGGGGATCTTTTCAACCCAGGGACTGAACCTGTGTCTCTGTGTTTCCTGCACTGACAGGCAGATTCTTCACTGCGGAGTCACCAGGGGTGCCCACACGGCTCCTTTATGTTGTTATAAAATAAAGCGACAAAGCCGCACGGCCTCATCCCGTTCACTAACTAGCGGGAATTCCAAGCAGACAGCTACAAACATTACACAGGGCGAGGGGGTGGGGGATGGAACTGTATCATGCTGCAGAGGTTTTTAAGCGCATTTCATAACAATATGAAATAGAGTAACACAGAAACTTAAACTGTGGAAGAGCCGGTACAATAAGAGCGCTAACCTGGAATGCTGCTGAAGGGCCCACGGGGGTGAACTGTCAAGTAACACGAAGGGTCCCCACTGGTCGCACTGTGTGTGTGCCCCTCAGTTGGGTCTGACTCTGCAACCCCACGCCAAGCTCCTCTGTTCATGGATTTGTCCAGGCAAGAATACTGGAGTGGGCAGCCACTCCCTTCTCCAGGGGGTCTTCCTGACCCAGCAACTGAACCCAGGTCTCTTGTACCCCAGGCAGATTCTGAGCCACCACGGAGGCCCGTCAGTCCCATTACCTCTAGGATATTCTAACAAAGCAATCCCTGCAGCAGGAGCCTGGACAGGGTGTCAAACTAAGTCCCTAGGAGAACCACACTCAGATTCGACTAGAACACTTCAACGTTTGCATATTTGCTTATACAAGTAGCCCAAAGCCTTAGGATCAAACATCTAAGGCTCAGATTTTAATAAGACTTCCCTTCTAAGTCTTACATAGGTGCAATCTAAACCAATCAATCATACAACTTACACCAAAAATACACCACAGCAACAGTCAAATTACAAATTCTCAAACACCCAAAGTTACATTAGAAACAAAAGTGAAAAGTCTCTGCGTTTGTACTTGTATTAAATGATTGCCAAATTCTCCCCACTCTTCCCTAATTTCCTTTTTTTCTCATATCTTTTAGTCAATTGAAAATTAAGGATGAGCCAGACTGAAACGTCACTTTGCGAGGGAGATAAATAGCCAGCCCAAACCAGTCTTTCCCTGGAATGGCACCCAGTACCCACAGTTCATTTGCTAATTAATCAGCTATAGCCTTGTAGCTTTTTTAAAACTAAAGTTCAATTATAAAGGTCAAATTATACAGTACTTAAACTTTATGATTTTACCAAAATCATCGCAAATGTGGATCAAGGTCAGCAAACTTCCTGTAAAGAGCCAGATTGTAAATATTTCAGGCATTTCCCTCTGTTCTGAGTATTCAATCTGCTATTTTACTGCAAAAGCAGCCAGACTACACCTAAATGCACGGCTGCGTTCCAAAATGAAACTTTACTTATGGGCCCTGAAATTTGATCTTCATATACTTTGCACACAAAATATTGTTTTCCACCATTTAAAAATGTAGAAACAGTTCTCAGCTCTCCAACAGAACAGTAATAGGCAACAGCAGGCCTATGAGCTATTGTTGGCCGATGCCTCATTTACACTGACCCAAACTATGTCAACAAGTCGGCAGTCCCCACAGGCCTCCTGCAGTAAACCTATTGACTGACCCTGTTTATCTCTCTCCTGTTCTGGAGGACTATCTTATGTGTTTGGTGTATCTAGTCATCTAATCAACACATCAAACAGGGTAACTGTTCCAAGGGCACAGAGAGCTTCAATGTGAATTAAAATTCCCTCTCTCAAAGAAAGGTAACAATTTGTAAACAAAGGCCTGTGTGTTTGTGTGTGAGGGCTGGGGGAGGCTTCAATTAACAGAGGACAGCAGAGAACAGCCAGTGCAGCTTTCACTTTTATAATCTAAAACACAGGACAAAACCACAGTCCATCAGCACTGGAAACAACAACAAAAAAACGATGAACTTGAGACTGTACCTCTCAAAATTCCTTTCCGAGGTGATGTCTCCTTACTGATACATCTCCCAGCAAAGAGAAAGAACAGTAACATCAGCAACTTAAACACCCTTTACAGAGCTTATAGATCATCCTGCCAAAAGACAGAGTCTTACATGATCTACAAGTGCTGTTCCCCTGCATCAAAGACTAACCATCTTATTAGGGGGCTTCCCACGTGGTGCAGTGGTAAAGAATCTGCCAGTCAAGGCAGGAGATGCGGGTCTGATCCCGGATGGGGAAGATGCCCTGGAGGAGGAAATGGTAACCTGCACCTGTATTATTCTTGCCTGGAGAATCCCAAGGACAGAGGAGCCTGGTGGGCTGCAGTCCACAGGATCGAAAGAATCAGACACAACTGAGCAAAACTGAGAATGCACACCACCTTATCAGGAGTCAAATAATCAACAATTTTTAGAAAGAGAAGCTTCCAGGCCGAGAAATTAAGACTTCAACATTTAGACTCCAGGAATTTTTGCCCACTGATATCTTCCCGGTCAGACCTGTGCTCTGGCTGTATTTTTACACTCACTGTGTACGCATGACAAGGCCATCCACAGAACTCTGGACAAGGACTGGTGTTGGGGGAAGAAGCCCCAGAGGGCAGGATACTGCCAGGCCGATGGGGAATCATCCTGTTATTTAAAGACACTAAATGGCAAGACTTCATCATGTGTACTGCCTGCTTCCCAGTTTGCTCCGCCTGCCACTTTCATGGTCCACAATCCTGAGCTACTTCACTGAGCTTTCTTGATTCATGCTCAGCTGCATCTGACTCTCTGTGACCCCATGGACTGTAGTCCCCCAGGCTCCTCTGTCCATGGGATTTCCCAGGCTAGAATACTCGAGTGGATTGCCATTTCCTCCTCCAGGGGATCTTCCCGACCAGAGACCGAACCCACATCTCCCACGTCTCCTGCGTTGCCGGCGGATTCTTTACCACTGAGCCATCTGGAAAGCCCTTTCTTGGTCCGTGACTCTCTAAAAAGAAAAATTCTAAAGAGACCGAGAAAAGAGAGTTTGAGCCGTAAGTGACCAAAACTTGTAAAAATGAGTCAGTGGTACAGGAAGGACCAAACAATTGGGTCTGTGTGGTTCTGGGGGCCTGGGCCATATTGGCCTCCATTCAATTAGCGAAGAACCTGTCAGGATGAATCAGACCACCAGCTGACAGGATGGTGAGGAAGCAGGCGGCCCAGGCTGAGCAATTCAAAGAGGCTTTCAAACTGTCTTGTGAGCTTTATTTAAATTTGAGGGGAAGGCCACAGAAAAGCTCTCTCAGGCTTTCAAATCTCCCTTCAGATCTGCCAATCTTGAGAGAAGAAAGGGGAAGCTATGAAGCGGCATCTTCTGTCATGGAGACCGCTACCCAGCCAAGTGGCACACACAAGTCCTCTAACATGCAAAGCTGCCTGTTCCCATGCGGTCTCTGCCTGAACTCATGGTAAAAAAGCGACCCAGGGCCAGCTAAGTGAATTTTCAGCAGGGCAGTACAATATGGAGCTCACCATTTATTGATCTATTAAAAAAAATTTTTTTAGTCACACCACGTGGTGTGTAGGATCTTAGTTCCCTGACCAGGGATCAAACCTGCGTCTCCCTGCGTTGGAAGCATGGAGTCTTAACCACTGGACTGCCAGGGAAGTCCCTGGAGCTCACCACTGAAAGCAAAACCAAATCACAAAAAGCTGGTTTCATTTCCCCACTAAGTCCAGCTCCATCACGAAATCCAGCACAGACTTCCTGAGAGCTCCCTGGGCAACCTATGAGGAAGTTGCTAAGCAAGGAAATATAATAACCGCTGGGAGAATAAATTCACGACCTGATCAAAAATTAGGTAACACGGTAACTGAAAGCTGGCTCTATTTCGTCACTACAGGTGACAATGACACTCACTGGAATAGAGAAAACACAGGAAAAGGACTTCCATCCTGGAGTCCCTTCTCCAGACAGCAGCCAGCTATCCTTTGAAAAAGGAAGTGACAGCACTGTCCCTCTGTTCAAAGCCCTGCTGTGGGTTGGACTATATTCCCTCCAAAAGATAAGCTCAAGTCCTAACTCCCCATACCTGGGAATGTGGTCTTATCGGGACAGTTGAGCCCTGAACAATGTGGGGGTTAGGGGTGTTTACCCCCAACCACTTAGCACAGGTGAAAACCCTCCATATCCACATTTCTCTATCCTTGGATTCAACCAACCGTGGACCGTGTAGTACTCTAAGACAGTGGTCCCCAACTTTTTTGGCACCAAGGACCCATTTCACGGAAGATAATTTTTCCATGGATGGGGGTAGGGGATGGTGAATGGTTTCAGGATAACCCAGTTGCATTACATTTACTGTGTACTTTATTTCTATTATTATTACATTAGATCCACCTCAGAAAATCAGGTATTAGATCCTGGAGGTTGGGGACCCCTGCTCTAGAACATACTTAGTGAAAAAAAATCTGTGTCAAGTGGACTTGCACAGTTCAAACCCATGTTGCTCAAGGATCAACTGTAGTATCTCTGCAGGTGTAATTAAGTTAAGAAGAGGTCGACTTGGATTGGAGTGCTCGCTAACTCCAATGACTGGTGTCCTCCTCAGAAAGTCACATGAAGAGACAGAGATACACAGGGAGAAGCTGACCAGGTAAGATGGGAGCTTTGCTGCCACGGGCCAAGGAACACCAGGAATCACCGGCAACCACCAGAAGCTAGAAGAAACTAGGGAAGAAGCTGGGGAAGAATTCACCCCTAGAACTTTTGGAAAGGGCCTGGCCCTGACAACACCTTGATTTCAGACTTCTAGCCTTCAGAACAGAGAGGGAACCAATTTCCATTGTTTTAAGCTGTCTGGTTTGTGGCACTTTTTAAAGGCAGTCCTTCCAATCTCACTCAAAAGGAAAATGAACGCCTTGTGACCACAAGACCCAGACCGTCCCCTACCTGGCTGACTCCGGCTCCCTGCCTGGTCGCTGCTGCAGCCACCAGGACCCTTCCCTAACTTCCAACATGCTGCCCCCCTGGGCACTTCCCTCCCCACCTCTCCGCCTCAGGCTGGTGCTGTCTCAGACCTTCCCAGGAGCCATGCTCTCTGCTAGAAGAGTTCTCAGGAAACTGCACACATGCCCCCTCAATTCTCCTCCAGGACTCTGTTCAAGTCCGCTGATTAATCAGGTTCCCCACCCCATCAGCCTTCAGCACCTCCTATCAACCCTCCCCCAGCTCCATTTTTCTCTGTCATACTTAGGACCAAGCTGACAGGTGCGTGCGTGCGTGCTAAGTCACTTCAACGGTGTCTGACTCTTTGTGACCCCAGGACTATAGCCTGCCAGACTCCTCTGTCCATTGGATTCTCCAGGCCAGAATGCTGGAGTGGGCTGCCAGGCTCTCCTCCAGGGGATCTTTCCAACCCAGGGATCAAATCTGTGTCTCCTGCACTGCAGAAGGGCTCTTTACCGCTGAGCCACCAGGGACGCCAAGCTGACAGGTAGGTACATTCTGCTTAACCTCTGAAAGACCTGTCACCCTCCATGACGCTGGCCTGCAGAGATGGGGACTGTTTTCACTGCTGAATCACAGCCACTCTAAACAGCTAACTGCCTGCGATCAGGCCAGGTGAGATTTTACTCAGAACTGGCTGTGGGACAAAAACGGTTTCCGCTAATTGAGAGGAACAGCAGCAGTCTCTGCAGATAAAAAGCAGGCTCAAGGTTGGGCTCTGAACGCAGAAGGGCATCTCCATGCCAGGCTTTCTTGGGTGGACTGGGGCTCACCACCATCCCTGGTGGAAGCAGGGGCGGTGAAGAACTTTGACACCACCTCTTAAGATTCCTGCTTGTCTAAAAAAATTCAGCTCCTACCTATAATTCTTGTCTCTAGCCACACCCTGAAGAAAATGCGCAGGCCTGAGAAATGTGTGAAGCCAAATCTAAACACACCTCCATCCCGACATCACCACCCACATTTTTGTTTTTCAGGGCCCAGCAGGAATGTTCTGATAATGATAATTTCTTACTGCAAAATGTACAACCTACTTAGAGAAGAAAGCTTCTGGCTTCCACACTCGAAAAAATACAAACAAATAAACCATTTCAAATATGCCAGGAGCTTTCAAACAGCTCCTGTTCAGTAAGGAGACAACCTCCTACCTTTTAAAATGGCCCTGAATTAACACTTTTCCTTCCCTTATTTACATTTTCAAAACTTTAAACAACAGCAGCAAAAAAAGCAGAACAAGGGAAGTCTTTCCTTACCTTGGGTCTTGGCCCCCGAGCCTGCCAGTCCGAGGTTTGACTCACAGGATTCCTTGAGAGGGGATCGGATAGGCGTTTCAGTTTCAGGGGTCTCAAAATTACCTTCAGAATCCGAGCTGCCAAGGGGGAAAAATGAGGAATTACCACTTTCAACGGTATTTCCGACACCCCTTTACAGGTTACATCTCCACAAGGTCCAATATTTTTTGCTAACTTTGCACCCCGCACGGGGGTCCTCAGTGTGAACTGGCCCGGGATGGGGGGTGGGGGGGGAGGGTGCAGTGCTGTAGCAGCACCCTCCTCGGGCTTCCGTCTCCCTGAAATCTCCTCCATCCTCCGGGGCCTTTCTCCAGCAACGTTTATTTCTGAGGTCATCCTGACAGCCTCCCAAAAGCCCCTTCAACAGACTCCTTTTCTCACAAGAGCCCTTTGCCAGAGGCTTAAAAATTCAGATCGCCCCTCAGCCTAAAATCACGAAGCCAGTTTTCGCCACGATGCCCTTTTTCTGGAGTTAGGCCTCTCTCTACCTGTTTGCAAGGCACCCGGCCAGAGGCCGAGGACGCTGTCACCTGCCTCCCGCAATCACACGGGTTGACAGCTTAGGAGAGACGACCATTTCTCCTCCAGCGGCCAGGGGGCCCGGCATCTCGTGACCTTCTTCACCAAGGCTGCATTTTCGGGGACACAGGGGAGTCCCAGGAGGGCCTTGGAGCGACTTCTTCCCCGTAGGGAGGGCCCCAGGTGCCAGCGGGTGTGATCCAGGACTGTGTGTGTCTGTGTGTGTGTCCAGCGGGTGTGATCCAAGACTGTGTATGTGTGTCCTGCGGGTGTGATCCACGATCGTGCGTGTTTGTGCAGGGGCGGGGGCTGGGGGCTCGAAGCTTAGAGTAAGGGACCGAGGCACACGAGGATGCGGAGAGATTGCAGATTCTGGTTTAGGTTTAGAAAGCTCACACTGAAACGAGGGGAGAGAAACACCCGGCGGGAGGGCACAACGTTCTGAACTTCCGACTGCACAGCGGGGACCTGGTTACGGGCAGGGACGGCAGCACTGCCATGAACACGGTTAACGCGGGTGGCGACCACACACACACCACACACACGCACACGCGCGCGCACACAGAATGAGCCGCGGATGGATGGATGGATGGCAGCGCGTCCGCATCTCGGCAGCAACGCGTGTACTTGCCTGAAACTCAAGGATTTGGTCTCGGCTTGCGAGTCCTCGTCCTCGGGGTCGCCCTCGGGCCCTCCGGCCTCGTCCTCTCCGGCGCCCCCGCCGCGCACCGCGGACCACGTCCATCTCGCCCACTGCACGGGCGACAGGATCTGCCAGGGGCTGAACGCCATGCGCGCGGCTCCTGCGGCCCCGGCTCCTGGGAGGAGGGGAGCGGGGACGGGAGAGCGCTTTTTTCTCCCTTTCAAGATGGAGGGACCCGGTGACAGGGGCCCGGACGCGCTTCCAGCGGAGGCGCGGATGTGGTTTCACGGGCGCCGTCGGGGGCGCGGGCGCAGCGCTTCCTTTTAGCCAGCCAGCCGGCAGGCTGCGCACCGCTCCCTCCTCGTCCTCCTTCCCGAACGCGCGGCCGCGGCGCCGAAGCCCCTCCTGGGGCCTTCTCGGGGCGGGGTGAGCGGAGCCCGGGTCGGCGGCTCGGCCTCGGCGGCCCGGCGGCCCGGCGTCTGCGTTCCGAGGGGCCCGGCTCCCGGCTCCCGCCTCCCTGCCGGCCGGTCGCGCCTCAGCTGCTGCGGAGCCGCGCCCCGGGAGCCGCCCCCCTCGGGCCGTACCACCTGCGCGCCCGGCGAGGGGCGCCGACGGAGGCGGGGCCTCGGAAGCGCGCGGCTCAGCGGCCGGGACCCCCCTGCCTTCGCGCCGCGGTGGTCGCGCCCGCGCTGCGGGGGAAGGGGCTTGGCTGCTGCGACTCTGGAGGCGGCGACTGGCTGAGGACCTGGGCGCCGTCAACGGTTCTACCGGCTTCCCGTTTTTCCGAGTCGGCGCACGCTGGGTGTCCCTCCTTCCCTGTTTATTTTTTCATCTTGCTACTGCGACTTAATGGCGTTGGTGATACAGGCTCGCAGAGTTCAGTCTCTTATTGTAAAAAAAAACCCATAGAAAACCAACTTTTGAGGCCGCTGTTAACAGCGTTTCCCCTTTCTGATAGAACGGCGTGGAAAATGTCAGCCTTTTCACCCTCACCCGTCAGATCCCTCAGTGGTGGTACAAGAGGAGCCAAGGGCTGGAATTTTTAGATACTTTTTTCGCTCCCCAGTCCGCACTGGTGGACGCGCCGTGGCCAGGTCTTGAGTAAAGGGTGCTAAATGACACTGAAATTATAGCCTGATCCGTCTCCCATTCTCTTTTTTTTTTTTTGAGGCTTTCTTTTCATAACTTCAGTTTTTGACTCCGTTTGCTGCTTCGAAAGTCGGTCAACAGGCCTGGTGATTTCAGCCTTCAAAGGGGAAAAAAAAAAACAAAACCCAACTCTATGTTTGAAGAGAGAGGGAAGTAAGTAGCAGAGCTGTCCTCGGATTTTCTTCATTTTCATTCCAGGAATTCAGCTTAGGGATGGCGTTATCAATTGCCTCAACCGACTGGGCCTCACGATCTTCGTGCCTGGATAAAGGTGTTTCTTATCCTACTCTTAATTAACAGAGTTGCAGGTTCCCACAGAAAGAGCAGCTCCAGAATTAAGAACAAAGGCTGACACTGCCAGATAGACGTCTTCCTCTGAAAGTGGTTGGCATAGCATACTGTCGATGAATCATGACTGCCTTACACATTTTGATAACAAGAACAAAAACAAAAATGATGCAAGATAACAGGCCTGGCGAGTGGGTCTTAACCATAACAGAAGGGCAGGGGTTTGCCTGAAGTCTAGACAAGAGGGCTGGGGTGTCTGGATACTTTGCAATTCATCCAGCTCCCAGAGATAAACACAACAGTTTTGATCGTTCTGGAGACTACAAAATAAGCAGGAGTTGTTTTATTAGGTCTACGTGAAACATGCCACAACACTATCCCACTGTTTGTATTTTTAGGTTTATGGCTCACCACACAACCCTTCAGATTATAAGGTTCCCCGGGTTCCTGGATCTGACACAAGTGTTTTGTTGCTTGGAAATGATATTGTCTATATACATCAGTGGGCTTCCCTGATGGCCCAGTAGGTAAAGAATCTGCCTCCAGTGCAGGAGACATAGGAGACGTGAGTTTGATCCCTGGGTCAGGAAGATCCCCTGGCAGAGGAAATGGCAACCCACTCCAACCCACTCCAGTATTCTTGCCTGAAAAATCCCATGGAGAGAGGAGCCTAGGGGGCTACAGTCCAAAGAGTCAAAAAGAGTCGGACAGAACTGAGCAACTAAACGCACACACATATACATCAGTAATTGTCATATACTAGGTCCTGTTCATTTTACTCCTGAATGTTCTCAAATCCTTTCATTCCTCTGCAATTCCATTATGATTCCTGCAGTCCCCATTTTTCGTAGATCCTCTGTAAATGTCTCCCAACCGGTTCTACCTCGGAGGGTTTTTCCAGCCCAGGTCACCTTTGCCTGGCTGATCTGTGACTCCTACTCTAGCCTTGCTGTTCCTCTGCTCCAGCCCTTTAGAGTTGTAGCCACAATCCCTACAGAATTAGTTCTGAACCTTTACTATGTCCAAGAATCATCTATGACCCTTCTTTAAAAATCCAAATCCAGGGGAGGTCCTCAGTGGTCCAGCAGCTAAGACTCCAAGCTGCTAGGTGCAGGGGGGCTGAGGTTCGATCCCTGCTCACGGAACTAGATCCCACATGCCACGACTGAGACCCAGTGCAGACAAATAAACATTAAAAAAAAAAAAAAGACAAGCACTTAGACTGGAAAAAAAATTTTTTTTTAAATCCAAATCCAAATTGCCCCAGCAGGTTCTAGAAATCTGTATTGTGACTAAGTGTCCCAGGGAATTTATTCCACAGGATAAATTTAGGAATGATGACTAGCTTGAGTTGACTGAATGTTGCTTCTGGAACAATTTCCCTTTTGCCTGCAGTGTTTTGCACACTCTTCCCCCCACCCCAACCCTGACCTCAAGCCCTCAGACCTTGAAGGTCCAAAGATACCAGCGCAGGTGTCTCCTCTGGGAATTCTTCCTGCTTTCCACCATCTCTATACCCTGAACATTCATAGTGACTCTCACTGTGGCTCAGTGGTAAAGCATCTGCCTGCTATTGCAGGAGACATGGGTTCAATTCCTGGGTTGGGAAGATCCCCCAGAGGAGGGCATGGCAATCCACTCCAGTATTCTTGCCTAGAGAATCCCATAGACAGAGAAGCCTGGTGGGCTACAGTCCATGGGGTCGCAGAAGAGTTGGGCACTACTGAGTGACTAAACAACTATTAATAGTTATCACCAGGACAAGAGGCATACATCAGGATGTCCCAGGACATAAGATCATCCTACACACTATACATAATATGCTGGTTTACATGTCTTTCCCATGTCTGAACCATAAGTTTCTAAACAGTAGGGGCCACATCGTAGTTATGCTTTATTTTCCTTTGCCCAGAGATCAGTACTGGACCACACTGTGAGTAGGGTGTTGAATTAATGTGCAGAAAAGGAATATTCCAGTTTACAAACAGACCTAAGTTTGGCTAGGGTGCCAGAAATTCCTAAAGCCTGACTCTTCCTGGCAAAATCAAGATTTTGAACCAGCCTACAACGGAAACCAGACAAGTGATGGCCCCAGCAAGACAAAAGCTTATACAGAAATTTCTTGAAATTGGAGAAACAAAAGCTCAGGTTTCTGAAAATCTCTGCAGATTCCTGGACTTAATGGGAACAGCAATAAAGTAAGTATTCAATAGCTTGAGTTAATTTTATTGTCTAGAAGAACAAATAATGAGGCTGATACATCAATTTTCCTATAACTCTGGAAAGAACGGGCAGTGTTTGACCAAGAAGGTAAATCAAATCACTTTGCTGCTGCCCTTAGCTCCAAGGACTAGAATGTCTGCAAATGGAATGTCTTTGTTTTGGAAATGACTGGAAGCACAGGAAGGGCCCATCTGTTCTCTTCCTTCCTCTGCTTCTTGCCCTTCACAGAAGCTCTGGGTCAATACTCCACGAAAATCTTTTTTTTTTTTTTTTTTTAATTATTATTTTTTTTTCCACAAAAATCTAAAATGAAACTCCTTGAAACATCCACAGTGGTGGCCGGGGCAGACACACACACCTTACCACTAATGAATTCCCCAGAGGAATCTGAGAAATGGGTCTCTTTGGTAAAAAATAGAATAATATAGTAAGCCAACTCCACACAGGCAAACAACTATCCATTTGTATGGCACAGCTACTGTGAGAATGTCAGGGTTGGGGGTGTTTGTGGCAGGAGGGGAGGGCAGGGGTAGGTCGGGGCCTGACCAGGAACAATTCCTAAACCTAATTAAGGTGGTGGTGGTGGTTTAGTTGCTCAGGCAGGTAGCCCACCAGGCTCCTCTGTCCATGAGATTCTTGGCAAGAATACTGGGGTGGGTTGCCATGCCCTCCTCCAGGGGATCTTCCCGACCCAGGGATCGAACCCAGGTCTCTTGCATTGCAGGTGATTCTTTACTGACTAAATCACCAGGGAAGCCCATTAAGCACTAGATCTTAACTCATACTGAACTTGATCATGAATTAGGGCGAGCAAACACAATGCCCTTCCTGGATAATGAGTCAGACATGACTTAGCAACTAAACAATAATGACAAATCTTTCACTCGAGAAGTATCGGAGCTGCAAGCAATCCAGGCACAATGGGAACCCTTTTACAACAGAAGGAAGAAGAAAGCTACTGTGAACATAACCTTTTCCGACGGCCAGTGAAACGAGAAGGCTGTGTGTATGAGATGATGTTCCCAGAGAGGATGAGGGTGGCTCCAGGCTGGCAACGGGGAAATCACAGAGTTGAGGTCACCACCGAGAAAAAGTTCAGGCAGGCAGGCAGGCAAACGCATCAACTTATCTGTATTTCCTAACAATTTACAAATTCGGTGAGCAAAAGATACACCTAACTTCAATTAAGATGAAATGCCAAATTGAGGGATTCCAGGTGGCGCTATGGAGAAGGCAATGGCACCCCACTCCAGTACTCTTGCCTGGAAAATCCCACGGACGGAGGAGCCTGGTAGGCTACAGTCCATGGGGTCGCTAAGAGTCAGACACAACCGAGCGACTTCACTTTCCCTTTGCACTTTCATGCATTGGAGAAGGAAATGGCAACCCACTCCAGTGTTCTTGCCTGGAGAATCCCAGGGACGGGGGAGCCTGGTGGACTGCCGTCTATGGGGTCGCACAGAGTCAGACGCGACTGGAGCGACTTAGTAGCAGCAGCAGCATCAGGTGGCGCTAGAGGTAAAGAACTTGCCTGCCAATGCAGGAGATGCAGGGATCGAGACACCAGTTCGATCCCTGGGTCGGGAAGATCCCCTGGAAGAGCGCATGGCAACCCACTCTAGTATTCTTGCTTGGAGAATTCCATGGACAGAGGAGCCTGGCGGGCTACAGTCCATGGGGTCACACAGAGTTGGACACGACTGAGCACACGCATGCCAGATTGATGAACATCATCAAACCGGAGAAGTGGCTCTAAAGGGCTGAGAAAAGGCACTGGCCCATATGACTTGAAACAGCTGATGGCAACTAAGTATGGATGACTCAGCAGAACCTTGACAGACCACCTCCCCTCCCCGTCCTGCTTTTGAGAGTCACCTTGTTCACGGAACACACGACACAGTGGGGCGTTCCTGGTGCGTGCTCACTCCATCAGCCCCGCCACTGGATGGTCTCGTCTCACCCCACTCACTGAGCTAAACCCCCTCAACCCTTCACTTTTGTCTTCTCGAATATAGGAGAGCAGAAGGTCTCTAAGATGCAATAACAGTACCTTACATAATCAAGTTCCCTCCGATCCCTACAACACTCTCCGGGAGTGGGGCGGGCTTTCTCATCCTCAGTTTGCTGATGAGGTAACTGAAGCAGAAAAGGCAGTCACCGGCCTAGAACCGTGACACGGGGCTGACTCTGGAGCCTGGTCTCGTACCTTTCAGTACTCTTCTTGACGAACGCAGAAAGCACTCGCAGCCACTTGGTGGCCTGAGATTCCGCCAGTGGGACACTCTCCTGAGTTTCCTGCTGCTGCTGCAGCGGCGGCTTCCTGCTTACCTGGCCAGGGCTCCGAAGTCCCAACTAGGAGTACCGCACTCCAGCCACGAAGAAATGCCATTGCCAACAATGGCATCTGAGGGATTCAGGTTAAGTTCAAAATTACAGTCTTAACCCTTGCAAGATCCAATGTTATCCTTTACCTGCAGGCTACAGAATCTCAAACTTCCCTCCAACGTGTCCAAACCAGGGGACTTATATTAATACTATGCGTTTATACCAAAAATTACATCCTAAAGAGAACCCTCTTCCTCATTTTTTTAAAAAACAGAAAACCTGGATTTATGCCCATGGCTAAGAGGCTTGAAGAGCTCCAGAAAGATGAAAAGGGATCCAGACTGCATCCATTAAAGACTTGGCCAAGCATCCCACCTAGAGGACCTGCTCAAAGACCCTTGCCCAGGCTCTGCTCTGGTGAATGACTCTCGTCAGGTCCACTTTCTCATTTATTTTGTTCTCTATCACAAAAGCAAAATTTGACTTCCCCAGAAAGTATGTCATTCCACCTAGATCACAATCAGACCTGCAGGAGAACATGACAGCTTTCAGAGAAGTGGGAAAAGGAACAGATATATGTTATTGTGTTTACATGCAACTGTTGTCATGGAGGGGCTTCCCAGATGGCGCTAGTGGTAAAGAACCTGCCTGCCAATGCAGGAGACACAAGAGACGCAGGATCAGTCCTTAGGTCAGGAAGATCCCCTGGAGGAGGGCATGGCAACCCACTCCAGTATTCTTGCCTGGAGAATCCCATGGGCAGAGGAGCCTGGTGGGCTACAGTCCATGGGGTTGCAAAGAGTCAGACACGACTAAAGCGACTTAGCATGCAGTGTCATGGAAGAACCCATTCTGTGAGATTTTTTTGCTCATCCCCAGCAGATGTCATGACTATATGTTTACTGACTTTGTAAGAGAGTTCACTTTCACTGGAATGTAAGAATACTAGAAAAACAGCTGTCGAGTATAAAAGATATAAACAGACTTAGGTCAATCAGTCCGTTCTATGTGAGGAAAATAACCCAAGCATTGTCACTGATCCTTCACCAACTGTCACAAATCTACAGTTGAAAACAAACAGAAAAGACCCCCTGAAAGCAGTGAACTATCTTTAAATTCAGAAACACCTAATCCTAATAGATAAAGGTTTTTCCTGCTAAACAACATCGCTGCAATTGCAGAGCCTGTTCAACGGGTCTATCAGAATTACTGATTTAGCACGTTCTGTTTTCTTCTGTGGAACTTACCTTCTTTTTAGAAGATGAAACATTAGAAAAGGTCAGAGAGCTCCAAGACAGAGAGTTTCATGCACAAGAAACCCACCTGAAACCCTATGTTGTTTATGAGTTTAAGTTTCTAATAATACACATTGCTCCAAATCTGAGAGATCTACTTTACTTCATGAACCTGTGAGGGGAGACTGGAATTGAGACTGTCTGGAGTGAAGGAGGCTGAAGGGAATTTGGGAAACCTGGGGAACCTAGGAAATTAAAATAGAATATCATTCCTTCTTCTGTTTTGATTCCCTCTCTTCTACCTTACCTCCAAAACAGAATAAACCTCTCCATCTATTAGACTACAAGGTCATTGATCAGATGGCCTAGATTTTCCGAGATCATCCTGATGTCAAATATTCCATCCACCATCCTCATAAATACATGTCCCCATTTTCATTTATGAAACGTCACTAAGAAGTTAGAAGGTACGGGGACTTCCCTGGCGGTCCAGTGGCTAAGAGTCTGCTCTCCCAATGCAGGGGGCCTGGGTTCGATTCCCACCCAGGGAACTAGACCCTGCACGCTCCAACTAAGATTGATGCTCCCACGTGCCACTACTAAGACTAAGACTTGGTGCTGCCAAATAAATAAATACTGAAAAAAGAAGAAGAAGAAGAAAAGAAATTAGAGGGTACAGACTGGGAGGGCACTTAGAAAGGGCAGCAGAGATTCATTGTAGGAAGATGGGAGAAGGGTATGTACTCAGAAGAAAGAATAAAACCACATAAAGGTTTCCAGAGTAATTGGGAAACCCACTCCACCGAAGGGCTCACTCTGGACATGTGTAGGGATTTCATCACAAGACCTCATGTGTTTGTGGCTGAAAATCTCATGTTTCTCAAAGACAAAGATAGGAAGCTAAGAAGCAAATTCCATGACATGGTATGCAGCCTCCTGTTACTTCTGGCTTTTATCCTTTTACAGTAAAAGTTTCACTGCCATAAGTTGGCTCTGAAACTACATGTGTGTGGAAATTCAAGGAAACTGTGTCCTTTTATATCTCTGTTACAGTACAAAGCAGGGAAAAGGGAAGTCTGTCCTTTCTGTGGGTGTTAAAATTTGTGAAAGTGCCAAATATTAACACATTGTTCATTTTCCTCACTAATAAACACAAGCTAAGTGGCTAGCTGAAAGTCAAGAAGGGGATTAGTTCTGCAAACATTTAGAAACATTTATGCAGAAACAGGCATATCCTTTTTCTGTGAAACAGAACAAAAAGCCCAGAAAGGTAAGATATCTTACCTTGTCTTACAGGTAAGATACAGGAATTTGTTATATGATAGAGGAGAGGTTACAATACAGTGGGGAAGGAAAGATGACTTAATACTTGGTTGAAGGATTAATTGGTTGGCAATGGGAAAAAGATCACATTCAACGCTTACCTCAGAGCATATACCAAGATAAATTCCAGATGGATTAGATGGCTAAATAGTACAAATCAAACCACGGGGAGAAAACCATCCAGAAGCAACAGTATCTGCCAGAGCTCTGTCGGAAGGCTGACTGTCCAAACTTTGGAGTAATTAACAAAATAACACACAAAATAATGATTGGAGATTTGGCTCCATAAGAAGAGGAAAACTCCTAATGTCTGCCTTCAAATTAAAAGGGAAATCAAGAGACATCCCTGGTGGTTGAGTGGTTAAGAATTGGCCGTGCGATGCTGTGGATGCAGGTTCAGTCCCTAATTGGGGAACTAAGATCCCATAGCCATGGGGCAACTAAGCCCACACACCACTAAAAATCCACGCGCAACACAACTAACACCCGATGCAGCCGAATAAATAAATACATATTTAAAAGGTAAATTGACAGGCTGAGGAAAATAGTGGCAACCCAAAGCTGGCACTATTATTATCTAAGGAACTCGGTAAGAGCTCCCCTCTTCCTCCTCTGAGCACTCACTTCTTTCTAGCAATCCTCTGTCTGAATGTCTTTCTACTCTGAAGAGACCACAACACCATAAACAAAAATCCACCAAGTTTGCGGGCTTACAGACACCCCCATATCTACCCAAAGGAAGGCGCCCCCTTATGGGCCCTTCCCAGCATTGGTTCTTGACCTCTGGACCACCAGGGATGTCTCTTGAATTGGTGAGTTCTTTGATGAGAAACCTGGCTAAACTCTGGTAGATCACTGGTGCTGCCCTGTCTACTCGGAACCCCACTCGTGGCCTCTAGATGGGATCCTGGAAAAACCGGCAGAAGCCACCCAATGATGGCAGCTCTCACCACAGTCAGCTCTTCCAGGTGCGCCGAGAGCATCTTTAAAAAAAACTTTATCTGTGGCTGCGCTGGGTCCTCACTGCTGCACATGGGCTTTCTCTAGTTGAAGCCAGCGTGGGCGCCTCTCTAGTTGCGGTGCACGAGCTTCTCGTGGCACCGGCTCCTGTTGCAGGGCCCCGGCTCTAGGGCGCAGGGGCTCAGGAGTTGGGCACAGACTTGGGTGTCCCGTGGAATCTCCCCAGACCACGGAGAGAACTCGTGTCCCCTGCATTGCAGGTGGGCTCTTAACCACTGGGCCACCAGGGAAGTCCAAAAATAAAATACCTTCTGTGCTCTCTTTGAAGATAGCTCTTGAATCCAAGGGGTTGTTCAGTACTGTCAGAAATATTTACTGTTTGTCCCAGCTGACAGCTATGAAGTATCTCTGTGGTCAGAAACTGGCCATGTTGCAGAGCCCGATAGAAAAACTTTTAGGCCTGCTTCCCTAAAATAAAACTATGTACTCAGAGGGAAAGAAAAACCTTCTAAAGCCCTTGTAAAAGGATTTATAGGTGGATCGACCTATGATATCATTTAAATTGCAGCCCAATTCCTCAGGAATTAAAAGCAACTGTCCTTCTCTCACATATCTTTGAAAAACCAGAAATTCTGCTCCAGCAACTCTTATTTAGGTCATCTCTTTAAAATACCAACTTCAAGGAGGCGATTCTTATCAGGAGGAAAACAGAAGGGATAAAAGGTATTTTGAAACTTAGGCAACTGAAAAATCCTAAAGGTCTTCTCCATAAATATTAATAAAAAGCTTTAGCCATCTGAACAGGTCACCTTAGGTTACTGCAGCTGTCAGAAATATAATTTGGATCCAATCTCTTTTATACTACCTGATTCATGGCTAAATCTTTCAATAAAAGCTATAAGGTCTCTGTTGGCATCTGTCTCTGTGTGTGTATGTCTATGTCTATGTGTTGTATGGTATTATCCACCTTCGGATGGTATTGCTAAAATTAATTTGTAGAAGAGCTCTATTTAATTGGCTTGAAGAGAATAAAGCACTTGTATGTATGAAGGATACCTACAACTTTCAGAAATATGATTGAAGCTAGCTAAAATATTTTTCAAGTTTACTTGATTTGAGAAAATCTTTGGTAAATAAAGTCTAGTTTAAATTTGTTGGATAGGTATGTCTTCAGAATTATCAGCATTAAAATAATGACAAAGCACATTATCCTAGTTGGGTTCATTGGTTTAAAAAGTTCATGTTATCTCTGTTATGAAATCTGTCAGCAATAAAAATAGCTTGCGATGATGGCTGATTTTGTCAAAACATCTTATGAAAGTTTTGAGTTTAGTCTAAACATAATTACTGAGAACAGGAGAAATAAGACACTGCAGAATAAAATTTTTATGTGAACTTTTGAAATAATTTCCCCAAATCTTTTTGGTAACCTGAAACCTTAAAGTTTCGCCAAGTTAAATTAAATGATGGATAATTATCAAATATCTAAATCACTTACAAATAAAGCAAAATAGTTATTGAACACAGATTTGTCCATTTGGGGATTTCTTCTACAAAGGAACTAAAGATATTTGGGTTTATTAATAAACATGTTTTGTGCCACACTGAAAAATTTACTATGAACACATTTCTACAGATTATAGAAAGCATTTATACACAAACACATACACAGAGTATTTACAAATTCACCAAGCCACAGAATGCTAATATAAAAGAAGGTTCACAATTGTTTATCACTTTATTTTCACTAAAAATTAAGGTTTTTGGCAGCCATGAAATTAAAAGATGCTTGGTCCTTGGAAGGAAAGCTATGACAAACCTAGACAGTATACTAAAAAGTCGGGACATTACTTTGCCGACAAAGGTCCATAGAGTCAAAGTTATGGATTTTACAGTAGTCATGTACAAATGTGAGAGTTGGACTACAAAGAAGGCTGAGAGATGAAAAATTGATGCTTTTGAACTGTGGTGCTGGAGGAGACTCTTGAGAGTCCCTTGGACTGCAAGGAGATCAAAACAGTCAATCCTAAAGGAAATCAACCCTGAATATTCACTGGAAAGATTTATGCTGAAACTGAAGTTCCAACACTTTGGCCACCTAATATGAAGAGTTGACTCACTGGAAAAGGCCCTGATACTAGGAAAGACTGAGGGCAAAAGGAAAGGGGGGTGACAGTGGATGAGACAGTTGGATGGCATCACCGACTCAATGGACATGAGTTTGAACAAACTCTGGGAGATAGTGAAGGACAGGGATGCGGCAGTTCAGGGGGTCACAAAGAGTTAGGACACAACTTATCGACTGAACAACAAGGAAAATCACTGCCTGACAGGCTCAGGAACCCCAAGATATTGAAAAGAGAGGAATTCAAACTATAGGTATTATAGATAAACTCTCACTCCTTCAGTGGAGTCCTTTTACTTACTTTATTTTGATTGGTTTGTATCATGGGGATACATGCACTCCAAAATGCACTCCAAACATTAGGAAATTTTCCTGTTTGTAATAATCATAGTAGCCTCCCTGTCATGCTGTATTTTCTCAAAAGGTTTAAATGTGTGTTCGTAGCCACTAATCACCAAGCAAACGATCTCCCTAAGACAGGAAGGCCAGGAAAGGAATGAAGAAAATGACCAACTGAAAAAATGTGAGCCTGAAGTTACAACCTGTACATACCACATGGAGAATCAACAAAAACTGAAACTTGAGAACAGTAGCTGAGAGCGGCACTAATACTTTAAATTTTTACCACATTTCTCAGTGACAAATGGGCTTCCCTGGTCACTCAGACAGTAAAGAATCTGCCTGCAATGCAGAAGGCCTGGGCTTGATCCCTGGTCCAGAAAGACCCCCTGGAGAAGGGAATGGCTACCAACTCCAGTATCTTGCCTGGAGAATTCCATGGACAGAGGAGCCTGGTGGGCTATGGTCCATGGGGTCACAAAGAGTCAGACAGGACTGAGTGACTTTCACTGAGTCTGATCAAAAGGGGGAACTGTTCAAAAAAAGACAATAGGCCCAAATGGGGTCACTTGTGCTAAGCCTACTATGCCAAATGGAGACTGAATACCTAACCTGATTGCAGTTTCAGTCTCTTGCAGGAATATGATCTTAACCAGACAGTCTGGAATTCCATGGTCAGCACTAGGGAGGTAAATGCCTCATAGCCCCCTACAGTGAGCCCCCCACAGGGAAGTGATCTTGCCTGAAAACGACCCACCCTTGCTAGTTCCTCTCTCCTGTCCCTTCTGTCCATAAAAGCCTTTCATTTCATGCAGCTCCAGGGAACTCCTTCCTATTAGCTCCATAGGCTGCTGCTTGATTCTTGGCTCATAGAATAAAGTCAATTTGATCTTTCAGTTGACTTGGTTGAATTGTTTTCTAACATTCCCTTTAGGTTGGTTTCTTCCAGGAAACCATGTTGATGAGGCAGATGGCACTCTTGGGAGCCTTTCTTCCCATCTGGGAAAAAGCGGGAAACATAGTGGGGCTCTGTGGAGAAAGGTGGCAATGAAGCAGGCTGCCAAAGCCCCATTTTGTGAAGCAGGAAGCTTAGGAACTTGAGGGGGGGGCCTCTTTTGAAGAAAATTACAAAAGAACCTTACAGAATGCCAGAGCCCCTCTGGAGATCAAGGAGGGGTGGCCCAACTGAGGAGTCTTGAAGTTCAAGCTTCGTTAGCTTCATGGGAAATTCAAATTGGTAAGTGGAAATATTGATACACTGAGGGAAAGGAAGGTTGGATAGTGGACAAGGATATTATCTTGTTTGGGGAGATTTCCTTGAAAATAATGGTTTTTATAAATCCGGAAATACTATATAGTAGATAAGAGAGTTTTATCCCAATTCAAAGACTAATATCTGGCTTCCCCAGTGGCTCAGTGGTAAAGAATCCGCCTGCAATGTAGGAGCCACAGGAGATGTGGGTTCAATCCCTGGGTCAGGAAGATCCCCTGAGAAGGAAATGGTGACCCACTCCAGTATTCTTGCCTGAAGAATTCCGTGGACAGAGGAGCCTGGCAGGTTACAGTCCATGGGGTCGCAAAGTGTCGGACACAACTGAGCGACTCAGCAACAACAACAGAATAACTGGCCATGCTCTGTAAATGAATTAATCATTGTTTTCCTTTGTCTGTAACACTAACGAGTGTTAGTGATGATTTTCAGCATGTGCGTGCTCAGTCACTCACTCACGTTGGACTCTGCGACCGCATGGACTGTAGCCTCCATCCGTGGGAAGCAAAATTCACTACCCCAAAATGTCTCTTTGGCGTGTGGATTATTTCACACACCAAAGTGAAAATAATCAAGGCCCCAAAACTCAGGAAGAATTGACTTCCAGCAATCTGCATTCGATTGCAGTTAGGTTTTCCCTGTAGCCATAGGGAAACGAATTGCCTACCCAATAAGAGGACCAGGTATTATCCTTGTTCTGTAATGATTCCAAGCTGGGCAACTAAGCCATTGCCAATTGAGAGCACTCTGAGACCTAGGATCACTACTGACCCTGCGCGCCCAGAGCCCATTGTTCCACCAGGGCTGTCCCCACTAGAGATCTCCTGTTCTCCTTTAAGGAACCTCAAAGCAGGAAAAACAAAAAAAATAATAAATAAATAATTATTACAAAAAAACAAATGATAATATACTCTTGCCAGACATGGCTTACAGGATCAGCCCCGACAAGGGCTGACTGGCACCTGGCATGAAAGACGGGTCATCCCTGGCCCCAGTGTTGCAAAATTCACTACCCCAAAATGTCTCTTTGGCGTGTGGATTATTTCACACACCAAAGTGAAAATAATCAAGGCCCCAAAACTCAGGAAGAAATTCTGACCTTCCCCCAACTGATTAAAACCATTCAGATAGGGAGTTCCCTGGTGGTCCAGTAGTAAAGAATCTGCCTGCCAATGAAGAGGACACAGGATTGATCCCTGGTCGGGAAAGATCCCACAGGCCGGGGAGCAACTAAGCCCATTCACCACAACTACTGAGCCAGCACTCTGGAGACCCAGAGCCACGACTACTAAGCCTGCGCGCCCCAGAGCCCATGTTCCACAACAAGAGAAGCCTGTGCCCCGCAACTAGAGAGTGGCCCCTGCTTGCTGCAACTAGAGGAAGCCTGCAAGAGGCAGGGAAGACCCAGTGCAGTCAAAAATAAATAAATAAATAAATAAATTATTAAAAAAAAAATCAAATCGAGGTCCTCTTCCCAGGACAGAGCTGTCACCAGGGTCAGCTGCAGAGTGGGCTCAGCGTGGCACGGGCATAAAGACCAGGGTCCTCTCTGGGCCCCAGTGTCTCTGCAGACCCAGCACACAGTTGCTTACCAAACATTTGCTTTTCCATCTGGATGTGAATTCCCTTCCATCCCTCCAAAGTCCCAAAACATTACCCCCAACATCCACTCTCATCTTCAGCTGAAGGTGGTATACAAGGTGAGGGTTTCTGCCCCTTTGGTGAATGACTCAGTTTTCCTGGGACTCTCCCATGGATGGATGTTATTGAACTTTTGTTTGACTTTCTCCCGTTAATCTGTCTTGCTGGTGGTTTAGTTGCCCAGTCGTGTCTGACTCTTTGTGACCCCATGGACTGTAGTCCGCCAGACTCCTGTGTCCATGGGATTTTCCAGGCAGGAATACTGGAGTGGGTTGCCATTTCCTTCTCCAGGGGATCTTCCCCACCCAGGGATTGAACCTGGGTCTCCTGCATTGCAGGCAGATTCTTTACCAACTGAGCTACCAGGGAAGCCCTTATGTCCATTAATTCCTAGACCAGCTAGAAGAACCTTGAAGGGCAGAGGAAAATATCTTCCTCCCCAACAATGTACACAGTTGACCTGAGCAACAGAGATACAACATCCCCCCAAATTCACCTCATTTGAAAAGTCAACATAAACTGTTTAGTAAAGAAAAGGAAGGGACTTCCTTAGTGGTCCAGTGGCTAAGAACCTTCCTTCCAACGCAGGGGATGTGGGTTGGATCCCTGGCCGGGGAACTAAGATTCTGCATGTTGTGGAGCAACTACTGAGCCTGTGCCACAACGAGAGAACCCATTCACCACAACTAAGACCTGATGCAGCCAGAGAAGTAAGAAGGAACTTCTCCGGCTGTCCAGTGGCTGGGACTCCATGCTCTCAGTGCATGGGGCCTGGGTTCTATCCCTGATCAGGGAACTAGCTCACACACGATACATCTAAGATGGAAGGTCTTGTGTGCCACAACTAAGATGCAGCATAGCCAAATAAATACTGAAAAAAAAAAAAAACCTGAACTGTCATGGCTGAGCAGAATCTCTGGAGGAGTGGTCTCAGGACATGAGTCCACCTTCTCCTTGCAACTGCCAGTTTTTCTGATGAAAGCACCTTTCCTTTCTATTGACACTTGCCTCTTGAATTATTGGCTTTTGAGTGGCATGAGCCGAACATGAGTTTAGTAAGAATTCCTTCATTCAGTCAACCCGCACACTTTACAAATGACCAGGCAGACCCAATTCTTGCCCTCATGGAGCCTGCACAGTGGTGAGTTCGGTAAGCAAAGAAAATGTGTAACTTATTAGCTGTCATGGGTGATGTATAAGGAAAGTGCAGGACCTCCCAGAGAGGCCCAGGAAGCTGAGGAGGGAGGACGAGTGGGGATGAATCAGGGAGTCAGGGAGGCTGCTCTGAGGACCAGCTGAGGGAGGAGCCTGAGGACTGTGTGTCAGCAGCCCCGGCTCGGCAGCAAGTGGGACTTAAGCCAAGTGAGTGAGGGGAGAATCCTCAAACATCAAGGAGCATAGTCTTCGAAACAGTGGATTTTGGATGGCCCAGAAAAATACCAGGAAGAAAGGAAAACTTACCCAGAGTTCTGTTTTTGGCTATAAACAGCCAATGATGGTGAGCAACACCCCCGTTTTTTTGTTTTTGTTTTTTTATTAGTTGGAGGCTAATTACTTTACAATATTGTAGTGGTTTCTGTCATACATTGACATGAATTAGCCATGGATTTACATGTATTCCCCATCCCGATCCCCCCCTCCCACCTCCCTCTCCACCTGATCCCTCTGGGTCTTCCCAGTGCACCAGGCCCAAGCACTTGTCTCATGCATCCAACCTGGGCTGGTGATCTGTTTCACCCTAGATAATATACATGTTTCGATGCTGTTCTCTTGAAACATTCCACCCTCGCCTTCTCCCACAGAGTCCAAAAGTCTGTTCTATACATCTGTGTCTCTTTTTCTGTTTTGCATATAGGGTTATTGTTACCATCTTTTTAAATTCCATATATATGTGTTAGTATACTGTAATGGTCTTTATCTTTCTGGCTTACTTCACTCTGTATAATAGACTCCAGTTTCATCCATCTCATTAGAACTGATTCAAATGAATTCTTTTTAATGACTGAGTAATATTCCATGGTGTATATGTACCACAGCTTCCTTATCCATTCATCTGCTTATGGGCATCTAGGTTGCTTCCATGTCCTGGCTATTATAAACAGTGCTGCGATGAACATTGGGGTGCATGTGTCTCTTTCAGTTCTGTTTTCCTCAGTGTGTATGCCCAGGAGTGGGATTGCTGGGTCATATGGCAGTTCTATTGCCAGTTTTTTAAGGAATCTCCACACTGTTCTCCATAGTGGTTGTACTATTTTGCATTCTCAACAACAGTGTAAGAGGGTTCCCTTTTCTCCACACCCTCTCCAGCATTTATTGCTTGTAGACCTTTGGATAGCAGCCGTTCTGACTGGCGTGAAATGGTACCTCATTGTGGTTTTGATTTGCATTTCTCTGATAATGAGTGATGTTGAGCATCTTTTCATGTGTTTTTTAGCCATCTGTATGTCTTCCTTGGAGAAATGTCTGTTGAGTTCTTTGGCCCATTTTTTGATTGGGTCATTTATTTTTCTGGAATTGAGCTGCAGGAGTTGCTTGTATATTTTTGAGATTAATCCTTTGTTGCTTCGTTTGCTATTATTTTCTCCCAATCTGAGGGCTGTCTTTTCACCTTGCTTATAGTTTCCTTTGTTGTGCAAAAGCTTTTAAGTTTCATTAGGTCCCATTTGCTTATTTTTGCTTTTGTTTCTAATATTCTGGGATGTGGATCATAGAGGATCCTGCTGTGATTTATGTTGGAGAGTGTTTTGCCTATGTTCTCCTCTAGGAGTTTTATAGTTTCTGGTCTTACGTTTAGATCTTTAATCCATTTTGAGTTTATTTTTGTGTATGGTGTTAGAAAGTGTTCTAGTTTCATTCTTTTACAGGTGGTTGACCAGTTTTCCCAGCACCACTTGTTAAAGAGGTTGTCTTTTTTCCATTGTATATCCTTGCCTCCTTTGTCGAAGATAAGGTGACCATAGGTTTGTGGCTTTCTATTCTGTTCCATTGATCTATATTTCTGTCTTTGTGCCAGTACCATACTGTCTTGATGACTGTGGCTTTGTAGTATAGTCTGAAGTCAGGCAGGTTGATTCCTCCAGTTCCATTCTTCTTTCTCAAGATTACTTTGGCTATTCGAGGTTTTTTGTATTTCCATACAAATTGTGAAATTATTTGTTCTAGTTCTGTGAAAAATACCGTTGGTAGCTTGATAGGGATTGCATTGAATCTATAGATTGCTTTGGGTAGTTCAGCCATTTTGACAATATTGATTCTTCCAATCCATGAACACGGTATATTTCTCCATCTGTTTGTGTCCTCTTTGATTTCTTTCATCAGTGATTTATAGTTTTCTATGTATAAGTCTTTTGTTTCTTTAGGTAGATAAACTCCTAAGTATTTTATTCTTTTTGTTGCAATGGTGAATGGTATTGTTTCCTTAATTTCTCTTTCTGTTTTCTCATTGTTAGTGTATAGGAATGCAAGAGATTTCTGTGTGTTAATTTTATATCCTGCAATTTTACTATATTCGTTGATTAGCTCTAGTAATTTTCTGGTAGAGTCTTTCGGGTTTTCTGTGTAGAGGATCATGTCATCTGCAAACAGAGAGAGTTTCACTTCTTTTCCTATCTGGATTCCTTTTACTTCTTTTTCTGCCCTGATTGCTGTGGCCAACACTTCCAAAACTATGTTGAATAGTAGTAACACCCCTGTTTTTATCTTTTTCTTAAAGCAACTTTTATGCTTGGAATGAAGTTATTTCTATTTTTCCACTTACTGTCTTTCCCAACCAGAAGTGTGTTCCGTGAACACAAAGCGTCTTATCTACCTTGTTTTTCTCTGTAATATATGGCGACTGGATGAACAGACAGAAACCTCCCAAATCAACCTGATTCCTACATGCAAGCATGTACTATGAGCATGGATGGACAGACAGATAAGCAGACAAGACAGATGAGCAGTTAAACAGACAACAGACAGATAGGTACTTTAAAACAAATGAAATTTAAATATACATATTGAGGGGATATATTTATACATATGGGCTTCCCCTGTGGCTCAGCGATAAAGAAACCTCCTGCAATGCAGGAGACGCAGGAGACTCAGGTTCGATCCCTGGGTCAGGAAGATCCCCTGGAAGAGGGCATGACAACCCACTTCAGTATTCTTGCCTGGAGAATCCCATGGACAGAGGAGCCTGGTGGGCTACAGTCCATGGGGTCGCAAAGAGTTGGACATGACTGAAGCGACTGAGCACACACATGTTTACTTACAGCTGATTCACACTGTTGTACAACAGAAACTAACACATTTAGTCGCTCAGTCATGTCCGATTCTTTGCGACCCCATGGACTGTAGCCCGCCAGACTCTTCCGTCCATGGGATTCTCCAGGCAAGAGTACTGGAGTGGGTTGCCAGGCCTTCCTCCAGGGGATGTTTCTGATGCAGAGATTGAACCTGCACCTCTTACATCTCCTAAGATAAACCATAATGGACAAGAATATTTTAAGAATGTATTTAAAAATAAATGTACTCTTCTCAGTTAGAGGGCTTATTCCCAGCATCTCCTGTTTTCATCACGAGCTCTGCTCCCAAAAGGAGGAAGTGGAATTCAGACAGTAGGGCCAAGACCCTTCCTGACCCCGCAGAGCCCACGCTCTCATCTCCTCTCAGCTGCATAACAAGCCTCGGTGTGTCTGCGTGATTTACAAAACTTGCTCCCTGTGGAGGGATGTTTAGGTGCTTCACTGTTCCTCCTTACAAAGGAAACCGGGATGAATAACACATCTTCTCCCATGTACAGGATCACTTCCTAGAGTTAAAACTCTAGATTGCATTTTGTACCTGGAGACACAGAGCCAGACTGCCTGCCAGCAAGGCTGTACTGACTCACAGCTTTAAACAGCAGAGTAGGGGACAGCCCCTTCCCTAAATCCTCACCCAGGCCGTGTCAGTCCATCTTCTAAAACGCTGGCAACTGGAGAGGAATGCGATGCCATTGCTGGTTTTATCTGAACACGTCTGATTATACGTGAAGTCTGAACATCTTGTCCTGTATTGACTGAAACGCTGGTGGACTTCCTTCCTTTTCTTCTTTATTTCTTTTTTTGGTAAGTGGAGTGTTTCAATCCTTTGCCTGAAATTAGTAAAATGGGGGTGGGTGGGGGTGGGGGAGGTGTCTCTGACCAGGCAGCATCAGCATCACCCGGGAATTAGAAATGCAAACTCCCGCGCCCCATGCTGGACTTGTCGAACCAGAAATTCTGGGCGTGGGTCATCCAGTGGATGACCACTCTGGATAGACACTGAAATGCCTTAAATCGTGGGATTTCACTCACACTAGACTCTCATTCTCTGTACAGGAAACATGTCCCTAACTTCTAAACTGGAGATACAAAGCTTTTTGATCAACAGCAAACTCAACACTTCCTCCTTAAATCAGCATTTAAGGACCTTTAGTCCAGAAGATTCTGTAGATAATTAATTAAGACTCTGGTGGCTCAGCAGTAGTGAATCCACCAGCAATGTGAGAGACCCAGGTTCCATCCCTGGGTTGGGAAGATCCCCTAGAGAAGGAAATGGCAACCCACTCCAGTATTCTTGCCTGGAGAATTCCATGGACAGGGAGCCTGATGGGCTACAGTCCATGGGGTTGCAAAAAGCTCAACACGACTTAGCAACTAAACCTCCACCACCACCGTATAACACAGGGAACTGTTTTCAATACTCTATAATGACCTATACAGGGTTAAAATCTAAAACAGAGCGGATATACGTACATGTAAGTCTGATCCACTTGGCTGTACATCTGAAACTAACACAACATTGTAAATCAACCACACTCCAATAAAAACTTTTTCAAAAAGAGAGAGACTGTGAATTACCACAACAAAACTCACCTAACTCATAACAGCCAAATCAACGCTGAGAAGGGGCTCCCTGTTCTCATCTGCCCAGCATCGGTCCCCTTTTTGAGCCACAATCTGTATTGTCTCTGACCCTCCACTGTTGGGACCTGCGGTCTGGCTCTGGTACAGGGGTGGGAGAGCGACTCAGGCCTGACTCAGCACCACTCCCCGCACTGTCCCCAGACCTCCCACCCCGACAGCTCAGCTCCCCCAAGGACCCGGGACCCGAGCCCGTCGAAGGTTTATGTGTCCTGGACAACCTCTCTCAATTCTTCCATCACTACCCCTCCTACTTCCTGCAGCAAATCCAGGCCCTTCTGCAGGATTCCCCAGGGAGAGAGGGTATGCTGACCACTGCCCAGAGGGGCCACTTGCGTCCCCGGGGGACAGGCTGAGCTCACTTCAGCCATATCCGGGGACCAGACGTGCAGAAACGTGACTCTGTGCTGGGATCAGCCACCAGGATGGGCATTTCCATTAGTCACTGGCCGACAGCTGGCAGACACATTTCCCAGGCTGCCGGGTGCCGGGGTGGATACGTGGAGACCGCGTGGCAACATTCCTCAGCTTCACTCCAGGGCTCCCGGTACATCTGTCAGGGAAAGCTTGGCCTCGGACGTTCCCAGAACTGCCCCCCTCTCCAACACCAAGGGCCAGATGCTCAGGACTTCCCCAACTCGGAGCCATCAACCTGCCCTTGTGCTGGGACCTTTACTTTTTCCCTCTGGATGCTGATTTTTGTTGTTGTTCTTGCTCTCAAATAAGCTATTCAGGATGGCTTTATCTCTGCATCCACACTTGATGAAACTGACTTGTTCCAGAACGTCTATGGGGCAGGCTCAGGGCCCCGCGGATGCTCTCTGAACTCCGGACACATAAAGCAGACACGTTACAGACCACATAGCGCGAGGAGCTGATGTGTTCCACACACCAGTGATGCAAGTGCAGGAAAGCTCCAGGCTGACCAAAAAAGGAAGTGGCACGATTCAGCTTCCACAGAGGGCTTGCGACCGCGTGAGGGCCGATGTGTGCGGACAGGGGAGAGGAGGGGCCCCGGCGGGGAGACGCGGGGCCGGGAGAGCGTCTCAGGCCGGTGAACAAGGACGTCAGAAACCGCCCTCCGCGCTCCGTAAAGAAAGGCAGAACTCAGGGTGTGACGGGTCAGTGGGTGTTCACGCTCCGCCCCAGACTCACCACAGGCCGTCAGCCCGGCGGGGAGCCAGGGCCTCCTGACACCTGTGTGTGAAAGGGCCAGCAAGGCAGGCCTGGCAGCACCGGGACTCCACACACACACACACACACACACACATGTGTACACACCCACACACAGTCACACACCTGCACAAATCACAAACACACCCACACACAGACACACCCCCACACATATCGGTACACACCCACACACAGTCACACACCTGCACAAATCACAAACACACCCCCCACAGACACACCCCCACACACACATATCAGTACACACCCACACACAATCACACACCTACACAAATCACAAACACACCCCCACACAGACACACACCCCCACACATATTGGTACACACCCACACACAATCACACACCTACACAAATCACAAACACACCCCCACACAGACGCACACACACCCCCCACACATATCTGTACACACCCACACACAATCACACACCTACACAAATCACAAACACACCCCCCCACAGACACACACACCCCCCACACATATCTACACACGCTCACACAATCACACACCTACACAAATCACAAACACACCCGCACACAGACACACACACCCCCACACATATCAGTACACACCCACACACAATCACACACCTACACAAATCACAAACACACCCACACACAGACACACCCCCCCCACACATATCAGTACACACCCACACACAATCACACACCTACACAAATCACAAACACACCCCCACACAGACACACCCCCCCCCACATATTGGTACACACCCACACACAATCACACACCTACACAAATCACAAACACACCCCCACACAGACGCACACACACCCCCCACACATATCTGTACACACCCACACACAATCACACACCTACACAAATCACAAACACACCCCCACACAGACACACACACCCCCCACACATATCTACACACGCTCACACAATCACACACCTACACAAATCACAAACACACCCCCACACAGACACACACCCCCCCACACATATCAGTACACACCCACACACAATCACACACCTACACAAATCACAAACACACCCCCACACAGACACACCCCCCCACACATATCAGTACACACCCACACACAATCACACACCTACACAAATCACAAACACACCCCCCCACAGACACACACACCCCCACACATATCTGTACACACCCTCACACCCCCCCACACATATCTGTACACACCCACAATCACACACCTACACAAATCACAAACACACCCCCACACAGACACACACACACACCCCTTCACAACACACACCACACATATACATACACACCCCCTCACAACACACACCACACACTGTCACAACATCCCACATAAACACACACACCACACATAAACACACACACTCAGTCACATGCACACCCCACACACATATACACACATACCTCTCACATATAGTCATACACACACACACACACACATAGATTCACCTCCTACAGTCACACACATCCCACATATATGTACACACCTACAGAATCACACACACACACCCACACACACCTTTACAACACACCACACATATACATACACACCCCCTCACAACACACACCACACATATACGTACACACCCACACACCCTCACAACATCCCACATAAACTCACACACACCACACATAAACAAACACAGTCATACACACACACACCACACATACACATAGATTCACCTCCTACACACACACATCCCACATATACATACACACCTACACAATCTCACATCCACACACACACCTCCACAACACACACACCTCACATATACGTACACACCCACACACCCTCACAGCATCCCACATAAACTCGCACACCACACACATACATACACACTCACAGTCACACGCACACCCCACATATATATACACACATACCTCTCATACATAGTCATACACACACACACCACACATACACACACATTCACCTACACAGTCACACACACATCCTACATATACATACACACCTACACACAATCACACGCACACACACATCCACATGCACACACACACCTTCACAACACACACATACACCTCACATACATGTATTCACCCACACAGTCACACACACACATATGTACACACCCACACACCCTCACAACATCCCACATATACTCACACATACACACTCACAGTCACACACACCCCACACATATATATACACATACTTCCCACACAGTCATATACACACACACTACACATACACTCACCTCCTACACACTACAGTCACACACACACCCCACATATACATACACACCTACACACAATCACACACACACACCTTCACAACACACACAGACACCTCAAATATATGTATATTCAGCCACACATAGTCACACACACACCCCCCACTCAAGCATTTCAGTCCCAAACACAAAACCCTCCCCAGTCGCACTGACCATCCAAACAGAGGTATGGAATCAACCAAACAAAACAGACAATTGTCACGGACTAAAAACTTTCCCTTATGAAACATCCCACCCTCGCCTTCTCCCAGAGTCCACAAGTCTGTTCTATACATCTGAGTCTCTTTTTCTGTTTTGCATATAGGGTTATCGTTACCATCTTTCTAAATTCCATATATATGTGTTAGTATACTGTAATGGTCTTTATCTTTCTGGCTTACTTCGCTCTGTATAATGGGCTCCAGTTTCATCCATCTCATTAATTAAGCACACAAAGATGTATATACACATTTGTTTATCATTTCATGATTTATCAAAGGCCCAAAGTAGAAAAGCCTGGTTAAATAAAGTTCTGTAATCTTTAAAAAAAAAATTAAAAAAAAAAATAAATAAATAAAATAAAAACTTTCCCTTAAAAGAGAAAGGCCCTGAACTGGGCAAAGATTGCCGAATGGGAAACACAAGAAGAATTTGAAAGTGTAAGGCAAAAAAAGTGAGTAAAAGGCACGTTGGAAGAGCCAGTCAAGTCCTAGAACTGTCTGGGCTTTGGTCTCTGAAGAATATTCCTCGAAGCTGGGATGACCCGGGCCTGTTGAAGGGGACGCCCTGACCTGTGGTGTGGGGGGGTCTCTCCCTTTCTGAGGATGAAACCGTACTCCACAATAGCCACCAGGGGGCGCCAGAAAACTCTGTTACACATTCAATCAGCAAATTTTTTTGAAGGGCATTTCTTTCAGCTTTGTTTTTCTATCCATCAAAAGGTCACAGTGAGCCCCGTTTCTGAGTCCAACCCTGGGCGTTTATACTGCAGTTCATCCCGTGGACAATGGGAAGGAGGGGGAAGACTTCCACAAAAATATGCTCTGAACCACGCAATTTGGAGGAGTGATGAGAAATAACACACCCAGGAGAGGTGGATCCCAGCCAGCAGGAGGAAATGGCAATATCAAAACCCTCAGCTTCATCCTCCCCCGCTCCCTAGTCTGTTTCCTTTTCCCTTACATGTACATGTAAGCTAGCATCCTTAGACTCTCTGGTTTTTATCCCTCCCGGCCCAGAAGCCGGCTAAAGACCGGCCTGGTCACCTCTGGCCAACCAAGGCCAGAAATTAAGCACATGGTGGCTGGTGCCCCCTGGTGGGAGAACTAGAGAACAGCACCCTCTTACCGGGCCAGAGGCCGGTGATCAACAGGTGAACCACAGGTGAAGTCCGCATAGGACCTCTGTCTCCTCCCCGCCAGCCACTCCTGAAATGTGGGCACATCTCTCAGTTCTAATCCTGTCCTCAACAGAACCTGCCAAGCCCCAGGTATCAGTTGTAAAGGTGGCCCATGTTATTCACAACTTGTTTCCCCAAATATCCATCAGCAGACATTTCACAGGAATCATGGCTTCACCCGTGGCGGAACCAGAGAATCACAGATCGAAAAAGACAAAGGAGGCGACTGGGAAAGGGACAGAGACAAGACACCACTGGGCCCAGAGAAATGCCGAGAAGGTGACACCCGGCAGGTACAACGTCAGTCCTCTTCCCACCATTATGTCCGGTCCAAGCCTTCCGAGTTTTGTTTTCTCAAGCTCCTACTTAAGAACAATTTTGAGGTCGCCATGGAAACATAACATTTTGCAGTTGTTAGGAAAGCAAGACTCACAGATGAAAATAATTCAGCAAAGAAACCCCAGGGAGGCGTTCTAGCCGCCCTGTGTAAATGCAGCACAGTGTTCGGGTATTTGTCTACAGAATGGGTTGTATTTTTCAAACATTTACTTTCCTCAAATATTTACTTCCCTGAAATTGTGCTATCAGTAGGGAGAGACCCATAAAGACTTATTTTCTAGCACATAAACAGAAGCCTGAGCTGGTTAATAATTTGCTCCACGGTAGACCCACTCTGGAAATGACCGGTGATCGTTTCCTTTCAGCTAGGTTCGCTTGAATTCTGCCAGTTCTGCAGGCTTCGTTTCTCAACTTTTCCAGGCCTCGGTTTACCCATCTGTGAAACGGAGGTAACAGATCTGCTTCACAGGGTCCCTGAAAGGATGAAACGAGCTAATGCCTAGGCTCAGGGCCTCTGACTCTCGTAACTTTTCTGTACTGTTTGGTGGTGTTCAGCCGCTCCGTTGTGTCCGACTCTTTTGCAGCCCCATGGACTGTAGCCTGCCAGGCTCCTCTGCGCATGGGATTTCCCAGGCAAGACTACTGGAGTGTGTTGCTAGCCAGCCACTCCTCTTTCAGGGGATCTTCCTGACCCAGGGCCAAGCCCACATCTCCTGCATTGGCAGGCAGATTCTTTACCACTGGGTTAGCAGGGCTGCCTTGTCTGTACTGTGTGGATGTGCATTTTTGTTTGGAAAAAGTCTATAAAAGTTTTATGTTATCACGGGATCTCTGACTCAATGAAGTTTTCAGAGCTATTGCTCTAAAGTGAAGCATCTTTGTCAGGTTCCTGAGAACTCTCATCCAGACCAGTGACTTCTCAAGCTGTCAGGCTTTAATGGGGATAAGCGGTACAAGATAGATGTACGGGTTATATTAGAAACAGAACTATCCTGCCTTCAGAAAATAGATACGATTCTAAAGTTTCTACATACTACCCCCTAAATATAAGTAAGCCAAATATAATTCCTTGTTTAAAGCCAAATATAATTTCTTTTGCCTAAAATTTCTATTAATAACATTCACAGCAGACATACCATCAGATTGGCTAAAGGTGAAATTGTACCAGGCACAGCAAAAAAAAAAAAGTAAAATAAAGATACCCAAAGTATCCTTAATAGTAAGAATCCAGAGAATGAAGAAATGTCAAAGTGAAGGATTCTCGCACTTTCCAAGGTTGCCAGGTCTCCAGAGGCAGAAGAGGTGCACAGTCAGGAAAAGGGACGGAGAGTGGTTTATCATTTGTCATTCCTGATATAAATCTGCTAGGACGTTGTATCATGTTACTGCCGAAACTAAAGTGTAGACCGTACATGAAAAATGTGAGCCTGCCAAAGCATGCGGGTGTCCTGAGAGCATTTGAGGGTACTACTGTTTCTGCACAGGATGCTAAATTGTTTGAAATGAAACCTTCAGATGTACTGCAGAGTGACCCAGGGCAGTGTAAGACCTACAAGAAAAGTTCAGTCATTAATGTCCTTTTGCCCCAAACTCCTTTCACAAGTTACCTCCCCTTGTCCCACTCTCTGGCAAATGTCCTGCCCCTCATACTATCGATGAATATTCAGATTTTATACATTTAGAAATGCTTTCCTCGGCCCCTGTCAATTTCCATGTAAATAATAAACAATAGTCACAGTGCCTGAACATAAGAAAGTGGTCGACTCAAATTTGTTGAATGAGTGAGAATAGAGAAAAAAGCCATCAAGGGTTAAACAGAAGGAAAGAATTTTTTAAATGGTGTTACAGCACGGGGAATTACCGGTGGTCCAGTGGCTAGGACTGGGTGCTCTCACTGCTGTGGGCCTGGGTTCAAGTCCTGGTTGGGGAACTAAGATGCCACAAGTGGCACCACATGGCCAAAAACAAAAGGTATTACAAATCAGTGGGGAGAACAAGGATTATTTAAAAATACTAGTACTGGAGTAACTGGTTATCTATTTTGAAAAATATATATAGTAGAGCCTTATCTTACACTAATTATTCTAAAAATTTCAGATGAAGTAAATGGTTTCTTATAAAGAGAAGGACTTCATGAAACAACTAGAAGAAAAGAGTTATCTCATTTGAGGACAGGGAAGAGCTTACTATAAGCACAAAACAGAGGGGGGAAAACCCAAAGCAAAGCATGATAGGTTATTTTATATTAAAAAGTAACGTAAAAAAAAAGTAACATGACTACTAAATGTAATATGCTCTGGAACAGAAAAAAAAAATCAGGTAAAAAACTAAGGAAATCTAAAGAAAATATGGACTTTAGTTAATAACAATATATCAGTGATGGTTTCAATAACTGTAACAAAAGTACCATAGTAATATAAGACGTTAATAATAAGGAAAACTGCTTGTGGAATCTATGGGGACTCTTGGCACATCTGCTGAAATTTTCTGTAAATCCAAAACTGTTCTAAAATAAAAAGCTAACGAACAAAATACCTTCCCTTCAAAACAAAAATGGACAGTGGTTAACAGGTTTGTTTAAGACAATGGCCAGGCATGTAGGTCTCTGGATTCAGGCTGCCTAGCCTTGAATCTCAATTCTGTCACTCCAGCTGCGATAGCCGGCTGCTGCTAAGTCGCTTCAGTCGTGTCCGACTCTGTGCGACCCTATAGACGGCAGCCCACCAGGCTCCCCCATCCCTGGGATTCTCCAGGCAAGAGTACTGGAGCGGGGTGCCATTGCCTTCTCTAGTATGTGACAGCCTAGACAAGTTAGTTAACCTCTCTGTATCTATTTCCTTGGGCTTCCCAGCTGGCACTAGTGGTGAAGAACCCTCCCACCAATGCAAGAGACATAACAGACAAGAGTTTGGTCCCTGGCACTGGGTTATTTGGCACTGGGACTTCCTTGATATCTCAGTTGGTAAAGAATCCACCTGCAATGTGGGAGACCTGGGTTCGATTCTGGGGTCGGGAAGATCCCCTGGAGAAGGGATAGGCTACCCACCCCAGTATTCTTGGTCTTACCTTGTGGTTCAGCTGGTAAAGAATTCGCCTGCAATGAGGGAGACCTGGGTTTGATCCTTGGGTTGAGAAGATCCCCAGAAGGGAAAGGCTCCCCACTCCAGTATTCTGGCCTAGAGAATTCCCTGGACTGTATAGGCCACGGTGTCGCAAAGAGTCGGACACGACTGAGCGACACTTTCACTGGGTTATTTTAAGAGGTTTGACAGAAAATAACAAAATTCTGTAAATCAATTATCCTTCAATTAAAAAATAAATTAATTTTAAAAAATCATATTAGTGAATGTACATGCGAGACTAACATTTTCCAAAAACATAATAAGTGCTCAGTAAATGTTAGCTGGCTCCACAGTATAAAGAATTCTCACAAAAAATATAGAAAAATTAGTGCGTGCGTGCATACTAAGTCACTCTAGTCATATCCGACTCTGTATGACGCTATGGACTGTAGCCCGCCAGGCTCCTCTGTCCATGGGATTCTCCAGGCGAGAATATTGGAGTGGGTTGCCGTGCCCTCCTCCAGGGGATCTTCCCAAGCCAGGGATTGAACTCAGGTCTCTTCCTGCATTGCATGCAGATTCTTTACCATCTAAGCCACCAGGGAAGTCCTGAAAAATAAGTACCTCAGTACAAAACTGGCAAAGAGAAATTAAGACATTAAGAAATTACAAAGGCTGATAAGGAATGACTTGGTGGTCCAGTGGTTAAGAGTCTGCCTTCCAATGCAGGGGATGAGGGTTCAACTCCTGGTCAGGGAACTAAGACGCCACATGTCTCTGGGCAACTGAGCCCCCACTCCACAACTACGGAGCCCATGAGCTCTGGAGCTTGTGCTCCAGAACAAAAGAAGCCCACACGCTATAACTAGACAGAAGCCCCTAACCCTTTAAACTACAGAAAGCCTGTGTGCTGCAGTAAAGACCCAGGGCAGCCCAAAAAAATGGCTAATAAGCATACAGGGGGAGACTTCACTCTCACTGAGAAAGAATTTAAAAAGTCAAACCAAGATTATAAATTTTTCCTCTTGCCAAACTGGCAAAGATGGAAAATGATAGTGCCTGGCATAGGAAAGGATGCTATTATACAGCCAAAGTGACAGTGGAAGAAAAGCTATGACCAAGCTAGACAGCATATTAAAAAGCAGAGACGTTATTCTGCCAACAAGATCTGTTAGTCAAAGCTATGGTTTTTCCAGTAGCCATGTATGTATGTGAGAGTTGGGCTATAAAGAAAGCTGAGCACCAAAGAATTGATGCTTTTGAACTGTGGTGTTGGAGAAGACTCTTGAGAGTCCCTTGGACTGCAAGGAGATCCAACCAGTCCATCCTAAAGGAGATCAGTCCTGGGTGTTCATTGGAAGGACTGATGCTGAAGCTGAAACTCCAATACTTTGGCCACCTGATGCGAAGAACTGACTCCTTGGAAAAGACCCTGATGCTGGGAAAGATTGAAGGTGGGAGGAGAAGGGGACAATAGAGGATGAGATGGTTGGATGGCATCACCAACTCAGTGGACATGAGTTTGAGTAAATTATGGGAGTTGGTGATGGACAGGGAGGCATGGCATGCTGCAGTCCATGGGGTTGCAAAGAGCTGGACACGACTGAGCAACTGAACTGAACTGAAAGTGGCAGTGCTGGGAGGTGGGGGTATAATTTGGGATGACTTTGAGGGGAGTAATTTGACAATATACAGTAATACATAACTAAATATAGCCTTTAGAATATTTGCATTTTCACTCTATAATTAAACTTCTAGGAATGTGTTCTAAATTATTGATCAGAGATGCACGAATAATTATAAGAATATTTACTAACTGTGTTACTTAGATGAGCAAAAATGGCAAGCCTCACACATAACTGGCAGGAATGTAAAATGGTAAAGTCCTTTGGAAAACAATTTGCTGGTTCCACCAAAAGTAAAACACAGAGTTACTACATGCGTGCGTGCTCAGTCGTGTCCGACTCTTTGCAACCCATGGACTGTAGCCCACCAGGCCCCTCTGTCCATGGGACTCTTCAGGCAAGGATACTGGAGTGGATTGCCATTTCCTACTCCAGGGGATCTTTCTGACCCAGGTATCAAACCCGTGTCTCTTGTGTCTCCTGCATTCGCCAGCAGATTCTTCACCACTGCATCACCTGGGAAGCCCCAGAGTTATCAGGTGACCCAGCAATGCTACTCCTTAGCAAACACCCGCAAAGAACTGAAATCAGGTACTCAATCAGATACTTGCACATCAGTGTGCGTATCGGCACCATTTACAACTGCCAAAAGGTGGAAGCAACCCAAGTGTCCATCAAGAGATGAACAGATAAACAGAATGAGGTCTCTACATACACAGGAATATTATTGAGCCAGGCAAAGGAATGAAACTCTGAAACACGCTACAACATGAGTGAACCTCAGGACATGATTCTAAGTTAACTAAGCCAGCCATAAAAGGACAAATATTTGATGATTCCACTTATATGAGGAGCAGGTAAATAGAGACATAAAGTAGAATAGAGGTCACTGGCGGCTGGGGGACGGAAGTAAGGGGAGTGATTGTTTACTGGATGCAGAGCTTCTCTTTGGGATGATGACAAAGTGTGAACGGATACTTGTGACGGTGACACAACATGGTGAATGGAGTTAATTGAACACAAAAAGGATTAAAATGGTGAATTTTATCTTACATATACTTTACCAAAATAGAAAATTGAAAAAAAAAAAAAAAGCATCCTATAGGACTCAGAGGGAGTTTCAGAACATGGACCTCCATGGCCATTCAGGATGCTACCAATTCATCTCCTGACCTGGGGTTAACAAATTCACACAGCCTGCAGCACACCCTGGCTACCAGCCAACAAAGATATTAAATAACCCGCTTCGCTAGCCCAGGACACCAGCAGCTGTGCCCATCCCCCCGCCTTCTCTTGATTTTTGACACGAAATATGAATCAGCCGGGAGAAGCTGTGGAGTGGAGGTAAGGGTGGGGAACCGCTGACGCTAAAAGAGAGAAGCAATTGCGCAAAACCAGACCAGAACCTCTTTGGAGTCTCAATCCTTGAGAGAGTATCTCTTACCTTTTAATGATTTGCAAAAAGGGATTTTTCTTCCCTTAGTAACTCCTGTTTAGTATATCAGCTACCCTCACTGTCTAGAAGTTGTGCTATCTAAACTCAACATACACACACAAATAATTTCCATGTCCTGAAATGCAAACCATTTCCTGGGGGGGTTGACTTCACCAGAGAGACAGGCAGCCAACATCCTCTAAAAATTATATATTTCAACCATGTCACCAGTCCCTCCTTCAAGCTAAGTATTTCTTTTAACATGTATTCATAGAGCAGGTTTTTCTGGGTCTTTTTCACAAACTTGCTCTAAGTCTCTCTCTTAACTGTACAGTAAAACAGTTTAGATGGATGTTTGAAAAATTTCTACAGAATTGGGGACCTAAATGTTTTCAATGAGAGTAAAAATTGTGTGGTGAACAACACTATGAATTTGAAAGCCGTGGGTTTCAAGTAAGTTGCTTCCTAAGATTACTTGTTTCGAATCCTGTTTGCTTGTGTCTAAAACTTCAAAGCCAGCACCTCTTCATGTCAGGACTTGTGTTCATCAAAAGGCTCTATCTGTTGTTGTTGCTATCTCTGTAGTTCATGAGACCTTTATAGAACCTGCATGTAATTCACATGATCAGAAACCCCAAGGCAAAAACACTCCAGTTCTCAGAAACTCCTGACTTTGCCAATGATCTAATCCATTAGAACATATTCCAAATGCAAACTAAGATTGGCCTGGAAATTTAACTGAAAGCGTTGACAAGTGCATTATGGTTCATTCCTCCTGGACAACCTCAACAAGCCCTAGATGAGTTAGTTATACACCATAGTCCTAAAGGAAAAATAGGTTCTGCTTTATGTCATTGTCCAAACCTCTCCACAAATTATTTACTGCTCTTAGAAAACCCATCTTGGCCCCATTGCCAAAAATAGTTCAACTCAGGAGTCAGTGTTTTCAAACATTTCACCAAACTACCACATCCCCAAACACAGGGCCATTCTCAGGACAGCGCTTCTTTCTGCAAAATGGAAATTAATTGAGGAAAAAGTTAACTCGAAAGAGCCAGTCTTGGTTCTTCAAGAGGCCTCACTGAATGAGCATGCAAGTCAGCCTTCCCTTTAGAAGAGTCGTGTGTGTGTGTCATTTCAGTCATGTCCGACTCTTTGCAACCCTACAAACTGTAGCCCACCAGGCTCCTCTATCCACGGGATTCTCCAGGCAAGAAGACTGGAGTGGGCTGCCATGCCCTCCTCCAGGGGATCTTCTTGTCCCAGAAGTCAAACCCACATCTCCGGCATTGGCAGGCAGTTTTTTTACCACTAGAGCCACCTAGAAGGGCCCCAGCACAGACCCATCCTTGCTCAAAATATACATCCCACAGAAGCGAGTGTAGCGCCTGGTTTATAGGTACATACACATGGGAATGTATTAATAACTCAGGTAAGCAAGCATGCCTGGGTACCAACCCTACACTAATAATACACACTAGTTCATAAGGTAGGTATGATTCCTACTGCCATTTTAAAGATGCAGACATCTGCCCAACTGAAGAGGTAAGTGATTACTTTCCAAAGCTTCCTGAACTAAGCTACTGCTGGAATTCCAGCCCAGGTCTGCCTGATCCACAGCTTCTGCTCTTAATCACTACCTGTGCAGCCTCCTTGAATAACTGAAATGACATTTCCCTGTAGTTTTTACCAAAGCTGACTCACTTGCTTCCTCCGGTTTGGGGAAGGTAGACCTTCCTGCAAGCCTATATGCTATAATCTTCCATAATAATCAGTTTTATCTTAAAATCAGAACTTTCTCTTCACACGTGTCCCTACTTGTTTACATTTCTTTTCAAAAGTAATTTTATTTTATTTATTGACTGCACCTCATGGCATGTGGGATCTTAGTTCATCGACCAGGGATTGAACCCTTGCCCCCTACACTGGCAGTGTGGAGTTTTAACCACTGGATCACCAGGGAAGTCCCCCACATGTGTTGATATTTCACAGTAGAACTCTGTTAAGACAGATTTATCTGGTTAAATTTCATACTTGATTAAATTTTTCTGCAATATAGATTGTGAGCATTCTGAAACATACTTTTCTCCCTCAAAAGACAAATGCCAGTATTCACGCATCACTTGTGAGATTTTCATGTATTTTTATGTTTTTTAAAAAGGAACAATAGATTTTAAAAATGCAACGGCCCGAGTAGGGGAACTTCCTTGAGGTCAGTATTATCCATGGCTGCCATGTGTCCGGCAGGAAATCTGTAGCCAGTGACATTAACAATGACCATGGAGACACTTGTGGCTGTACATCTGAATGAGGCAGGATAAAAAGCATGCATTTCGCTTTTCATGTATATCACAGGCATCAGAGCTCGTATTTCTCATCTTTCACCTGGTCTGTGCCAAGTGGTTTATAGGGCTGACTCATTAAGCCTGCACACTCTGATGAGGCCGAAACTCTCAACACAGCCCACACGTGTTTATGTCCTTCTTAATGCCCTCACTCCAGCAGGGTAGGGCATTCCTGGGTGGTATTCCTAGGTTTAGACCAAGGATGGCTTTATTGATTATTTTTAGGCAAGCTTTGGTAAATATATAAGGCATGTGCAGAATCTCCTTGGAGAAAGAGACCTTCTATCTGTTGCAAAAGCACAGGATGATCTGACAATCGAAAATCAAATCCTTATCCTGACAGCTGAATCCAGCACAAAAAGCCCTGAGTTCATTTCTCCAGCATCCTATCAGAGAACGATTCAAATATTTACTTCTGAGTTACACCAGCCATATGCTCACCAAGATTAAATAGTCAACCGTCATCCTTGGCTAAAACAACTTACTGCTCAGAGATAAAACCTATTAGCTTGCTTTTCATATAAATACATGATCTTATGTCATCCTCAGAGCAGCCTGTGAAGTGGACACTGTCTTCATTCCCATTTTAAATACAAGGAAGCAGACTCAGAGAGGTTAAGGACCAGATAAAAGAGCTCCAGATACTAAGGAGCAGAGCCTAGAATTCAACCCTGGGCAATCGGCCTCTAAAACCATATCTGAACATCATCTCTGTATTACACTGCCTCTTCTGTTTGCTTGTTTATTGAATATTTATTTATTTGGCTGCACTGGGTCTTAGTTGTGGCACAGGGATCAGTAGCGGGGGTTCAGTAGGTGCACTGCAGGGGCTTAGCTGCCCCATAACCCACCATACCCCCTGCAACCTGCTCCTGCCACGGGAAAGCTTAGTTCCCAAACCAGGGATTGAACCCTCATCCCCTGCACTGGAAGAAGTCTTAACCACTAGACCACCAGAGGCGTCCCTTACGTTTGCTTTTTATAAAATTAAATCAACTTCGGCAATTTTTTTCTCATTAGGTATAAGCATTGCTAATTCAGATTTCTCCCTCATTTGGGGGGAACTAAAGGAAAAAGTGGGGTGTGTTCTGCCTGCTGAGATAAAAGTTCGTTTCCTAAAATCAATCCCAACACTCCCGTGGGAAAGGGCTGCAGCAGGACCTCTGGAGTCAAAATCTGGGTCCCCCACCTTGTAGTTCTGTGACCTTGAACAAGTCACTTCTCTTTGTATTGATGTTTCAGCTTCCTCACCAATAAAATGAGGGCCATTAGAGAAACAAACTCAGTGTTCTTGGGGACTAACACGCAGAGTATTTAGAACAGGGTTTGGTACATTTTTAATCTACTCCATAATTCTCATCTATTCTTATGATTAATAAGATGCCTGGACTAAGTTTAGATTCGTGATCATATGTAAACCATCGGGAGGAATAACTAACATGTCTATCATCTGGATATTCTGGAAGTTACTTTGTCTTGAAAAGAGAATCCAAAGAGGCCCCTCCCATGGCCCAGGCTGTCTGTATGTGATGGCTAAGTGTATCTTTCTCCAACTAAACAGCTTTGGCACTGGCTGAATTAAAATAGAGTATGGATTCTTTGACATTACCAAGACACACACACACACACACACACACACTTTAAACATTTTTAATTAAACGCTTAAAGATGGTTTGCGTTCTCAGATAAATAGTTATCATCAACGTATCCTCTCTGCGATAAGACAGCAAGGCCATCTTTCAAACCCCAGCAACTTGCTCTAAATCACGTTCCTAAAAACGTCCCTTCGAAACTTGCATTTCGGTACTCGGTGTCCCCAGTTGTTGCTGTCCCAGAACAAAAGCCTAATTGCTGCCGCTACAATACAGTCCTTTCTCTGAGATCATCATGAAGCCCTCGGAGCAAACAAGAGGGAATTCTTGCGAACAACGAGCACGGCGTCAAGTTCCTGAGCCCTGAAGGCCAACACGAGCCAGTTATCTCTGCGACTCGAGTCCCTTTCTAATCTCTTCTCCTGCAGCAACTGGCTCCGTCTCCGGGGTGTTTCTGAGCCCTTGAGGACACGTGTGTGTTCCTGCTCGGACGAGTCTGGAAAACTTCGGGGTCCTCTCATCCCCGCCCCCTCCCCTCTCCGGGCGCAGCAAGGACGGGCGCGGGTCAGCAACCCGCCTGGAGGCGATACTGTCCCCGTGGAGTCGTGGTCGTGCGTCCCCCGGGCCTCGCAAGGTGAGGCTCGGGGCGGGATGTCCCACCAGGCCCACCCCTGAGCCCCGCAGGCGCGCGCGGGAGTCCCCACTTTCCCAGCCCGGGTGGGACGGGCGCCGTGCGCTCTCATCCCGGGCCGGCAGGCAAAGCCCCGAACAGCGGCCCCTGGGGTCTGGGGGGCGGGAGTGGGGGTGCTGGGACTCACGCGGTCTCTCGGGGTCTCGGGGACCTCTCCGCGGTCGGCTCCCGGCCCCTCGGGCTCTGAGAGTGGGCGCCTCCCATGGCTCAGAGCGCGGGGCCCCGGCTGCGCCCGCCGGTGGTTGCTCCGCGGCGCGCCGGCCCGGCCCGGACCCCGCCGGGAGGAGGAGGCGGGCGCCGGAGGAAGGGTGGGGCCACGGGGTGGGCGGGGGTGTCAGGGACAGGGTCCCGGCCGCCGGGAGAGCCGGCGAAAGGGCGTTGCTGGAGACGCTGCGACTTCTCCGCCAATCGCAGGGCTCGGCCCGCCCGGCGGCCCGGGGACCCCCGCCCGGAGATCCCGCCCGGGCGAGGCGGAACGCGCGGGTCACGGAGCCAGGGAGCCCCCCCAGGGCGGCGGAGGGCGACAGGTGGACTGGGGCGGGAGGGCCCGGCGGCCGTCGCGCTCCCAGTTCGCCCCGGCCGCGGGCGGGCCCCCGGGGAGCCCCCGCGCGCGGCTGCTAGCGGCGCAGCTGGGAGGGGGCCCCGCGGGGCGGCCGTGCGGAGAAGCCCCGGGAGGGGGCGGTGTGCGCCCGCACCCCAGACCCGGGCCGCCTTCCCCGCCGGGCGGCCTCCCCTAGACGCTCGTCCGGCACAGAGGCCTGCGCAGAGTCGTGTAGAAAACGGAGGGGACCTGTTCGTGCCCCCCAAAACTCGGGACAACTTCCTGCGCCCTCCCCGAGTCTTGCTTTCTTTTCTTTTGTAAAATAAGAGGGCTATGATCATTCTTGACCTCTTAATGTCCCTTCCGGTTCTGACAACCAATGAATGAATTCTCTTCCGAACTCTTGTGTCGGAAATAAGATACTGTCCCTCCCATCACCCCTGTCACGTACCTACTCATATACTCCTTACAGGGCTTCCCTGGTAGCTCAGATGGTTAAAGAATCTGCGTGCAATGCAGGAGACCCAGCTTCAATCCCTGGGTTGGGTAGACCCACTGGAGGAGGGAATGGCAACCCACTCCAGTATTCTTGCCTGGAGAATTCCATGGACAGAGAAACCTGGTGGGTTACAGTCCTTGGGGTCACAAAAAGTTGGATTCGACCGAGAGACTAACATACACACCATACTCCTTATAACTTCCTTTCAAACTATTTCAGGCTTTTCTTCATCGGTTCCCTTCCCACCTTCCAATTCGCTCCCCTCCAGCTACCTCTCCTCCACCCCAGGTTTTTTTTAGCTTAAAATATGGAATGCCCTCTTTCCTAACACCTGTTTATCCTTCCAGACCCAACTCAGATTGCCTTCCACACCATTATCCTGTATTCTGATCTTACAGCTTTTTCTTATTGCCTGTTTCCTTCACTAGAACGTAAACTCTGCGACGAAGGGGAGTTTGTTTTCATTGTCCTCCCAATACTGCCAGACACATGCCTAGTTCAGTTCAGTTAAGTCGCTCAGTTGTGTCCAACTCTTTGCGACCCCATGAATCGCAGCATGCCAGGCCTCCCTGTCCATCACCAACTCCCGGAGTTGACTCAAACTCATGCCCATCGAGTCGGTGATGCCATCCAGCCATCTCATCCTCTGTTGTCCCCTTCTCTTCCTGCCTTCAATCTTTCCCAGCATCAGGGTCTTTTCCAATGAGTCAGCTCTTCGCATCAGGTGGCCAAAGTATTGGAGTTTCAGCTTCAGCATCAGTCCTTCCAATGAACACCCAGGACTGATCTCCTTTAGGATGGACTGGTTGGATCTCCTTGCAGTCCAAGGGACTCTCAAGAGTCTTCCTCAACACCACAGTTCAAAAGCATCAATTTTTTGGCACCTAGTAGATACCTATCATTGCTGATAAATGCATCCTTCCTACATATATTATCACCCTCCTCCCATATCACTTGTTAATTCCTCCAGCATAGCACCTACTGATCTTATTTTGCAACTATCTCTTCATTTATTTGTCTTTCTGTTCTTTAAGGGCAAGAAAACTTCCTTATCTCTGTATCCAAGCTTACTGCCTGGCACAACGCCTGTATCCTGGCTTATGTATAACAAATATTTGCCAAATGAATGAATGAACCTGTGGTTAAGCAGACAGACTGGTGCTGAATGTTAACTTCCTCCTTGAGTGGAAGCTACAGGCAGGACAGATGTATGCAGTTACATATTCACGTTTCCACAAAGGATAGGAAACCCCTCCTATATTTACAATGACTCTCTCTTTTTTTTATGTCAAATGTTGACTTCCTGTTTATACATTATCTTTACCCTCCTATAGCCAGAGAGTCCCCAGTGTTCAGGATGCTGCTGCATTGTAGATAGACATAAATAAGTAGAATACTGGGGGCTGGGAAAAGAAACATTAATTAGTACACCAGTAGAGTGAGACAGGGGCAATGAGGTTTTGTGGGGGTAGATTTCATAGAGCTGAAGAAAAGTTGACTCTTGGCAGAAGTTCGAATTCTCCCCGCATTCTGTCTGGAATACTAAGGCAATGTGATCATCCAAGTGTCATTGAGAAGGCAAACAGCCCTGTCAGAGCTGTGGCCCCTTCCCGAGGAACTGTTCAGCCCCATCCAGGGAGAAAGGTGGGTCATTCCAAGGGGGAAGTGGGAGGGGAAGCCAGGAGAGAAGGAAAAGGGGGATGGGAAAGTTTTCTCCCCCTCCCCCACCCCCAGTAGACAAGATGGGCTGTTGGGAGTTTTCTCACTGTTTCCGCAGAAAAGCAGAGGGTAGCATCACTAAAATGGTTGAAAGGAAAAGAAAGGAAGCCTATATCCTAGTGCGGTGCAGAGAAATAGAGAGAATGAAGGAGAAAAGGAGTCTGCACAAGAATGTGAAAGGTAGTCCCACGGGGGTGCAAAGGGCATCTCTACTGAGATGCTTGTTCTTACTGCCCTGGCTTATCCAGAGACGGGTCATCAGTGAAGTCAGTGAAGGGAATTCTTTTCTTTTTTTTTTTTAACTTTTTATTTTATATTGGAATATAGCTGATTAACAATGTTGTGAGAGTTTCAGGTGCACGGCAGAGGAGCTCAGCTGTACATATCCATGTATCCATTCCCCCCAACCTCCCCTCCCACCCAGGCTGCCTCATCACGCTGAGCAGAGTTCCCTCTACTCTACAGTAGGCCCTTGGGTATCCATTTTAAATATAGTCATGTGTACATGTCAGTTCCAAACATCCGTAACTTTCCTTCCCCCCCATCCTTCTCCTGGGCAACCATAAGTTTATTCTCTAAGTCTGTGAGTCTGTTAGTAAAGGGAATTCATGTTTTGGGGAAATAAACAGAATGAGGGCTTTTCAGAGAAAAGGCCTGATGGGGACCAGGAGGGGTAGTGTCTGATACCCAGTGTTAGGGTTTCCCTTCGTGCTTTGTAATTCTGTTAGTAAGGCATTTTTAAACATTGAAAAAAGAGTAAAAATAGAAAATTTAACAAACTGAAATTCAAGATTTCCCCCGAGATGGCAAAAGACATCCTTCAGTTATCAAATCCTACCCCCAGAAGGTGACTTTTGCTCAGAGGAGGGATGGGGGCTAATGCTCTTTGGGTACCAGAATACCTGTGCTTGATGGTTGACAAAAGTAACCAGTTAGTCCTCAGAGTACTGGGGAAAGATCACAGTAGGTAATATCTGTTGAACACTTTATATGCCAGATTCTGTTCTCAGTGCATTAGATTTATTAACTCATTTAGTACATCGAGACATTTTGGGTAGGTACTTTTAGTATGCTCAATTTACAAAGAGTAAAGTGAAGCACAGAAGGATTAAATACACTTAAGTCCACTCAGTAAGAAATAATAGCAGGACTTCCCTGGTGGTCCAGTGGTTAAGAATCCACCTCACAACGCAGGGGACGTAAGTTTGATCCCTGGTCTGGGACGATCTCACATCCCACGAAGCGACTAAGCGTGTGCGCCACAACTACTGAGCCGAAAGCTGCAAAGACTGAGGCCCACACGCCCCAGAGCCTTTGCTCTGCAGCAAGAGAAGCCATCACAAATGAGAAGGCCTCGCACCGCAACTAGAGAAAGCCGTCTCACAGCAATGAGAATCCAGCACAGCAATAAGTAAGTGAATAAATAATCGCAGAGCCCAGGTTCTAACCCAGGGAGGCTAGATCCAGAGCTATCACAGAGCTTAGCTTCTATGCTGTATTTCCTTAAATTTTACACTGTGCACCCCACTTCAAGCTGAAGAAACTGACAAGTAGAGAGGTAAGTCCAATATTTAACTACTCAATATTTAAATGCCCAATATTCAATGGGCATTAAATATTAAATACTAAAATATTGGACTATTGGATATTCAATATATTCAATATATCCAATAATAAAATATCCAATATTAAAACCCAGTTCTGTCTTGATTACAAAGCTTATGTTTCACATGTATGTGCCCCTCCCACCCCAGTAATCATGCCAAATGAATACCCTTCAAAGTAGACAAGTTGGGAAGCTACCTGCTTATTTTAGAGCTGTACCATCCTTCCTGTTTTGGAAATTATTTAAATGCCAGTTTATAAGCCACAGGATAAAACTGGATTTATTGCTTACGAGTCACACACTGTTCTTGAAACCAGGTAATGTCAGTGCTCCAACACTGTTCTCAATTTTCAAAATAGTTTTGACTACTCTAGGTCCTGTGTCTTACTGTATAAATTTTAAAATAAAATTATAAATTTCTTTCTTTGTATTTATTTTTTAAAATTTCTTTTTAAAAAACCTGTTTGGATTTCTACAGGGATTCTATTGACTAATTCAAATAGGGATTCCCAGTTTAACAGTTTTGAGACTTCTGATCCATGGACATGATACAGCTCTCTATTCATGTAGATTTTCTTGAATTTCCCATAGTTTTATAGTTTTCAGCCAACAGGTCTTACATATCTCTTGCTAAATTTATTCCTTAGTGTATTTATACTACTGTAAATGGAATTGTTTTATAATTTACTTTCTAAATGTTAGTTGCTAGTAAATAGAAATACAGTTGACTTTTGTATATTGTATCCTGCAACCTTGCTAAACTCACTTATTACTTAATAGCTTTTTTGTGGGTTCCTTAGGTTTTTCTATACAATATCATTTGCACATATAGTGTTACTCCTTCTTTATAATCTGTATGCTTTTTTCTCCATTGTCTAGGCACTTCTGCTGCTGCTGCTGCTAAGTCACTTCAGCCGTGTCAGACTCTGTGCGACCTCATACACGGGGGCCCACCAGGTTCCCCTGTCCCTGGGATCCTCCAGGCAAGAACACTGGAGTGGGTTGCTCTGTCCTTCTCCAATGCATGAAAGTGAAAAGCGAAAGTGAAGTCGCTCAGTCCTGTCTGAATCTTAGCGACCCCATGGACTGCAGCCTACCAGGCTCCTCTGTCCATGGGAGTTTCCAGGCAAGAGTACTGGAGTGGGGTGCCATTGCTTTCTCTGAGGCACTTCTATACATTGTTAAATAAAACTGGTAATCCTTGCCTTGTTCCTTATCTTAGATAGAAAGCATAAAATCCTTTGCATTGTAGTATATTAGCTGTCAGATTTTGCAGATGCAGTTGAGAAGATTTTTTTAAATTTACAATTTACTAAAACATTTCCATGATAAAAGGATGTTGAATTTTGACAAATGCTATCTCTGCACTTATTAAAATGATCATATTGTTTTCCCCCATATTCTATTAATTTGTTGAATTATAGATTTTTTTGGATGTTAGAACAGTCTTGTATAGCCCCTTGATCATGGTGTATAGTTTTCTTATATGCTGCTAATATTTGGATGGCTCATATTTTGTTGAGGAATTTTGTATCTATATTCATGAGGCTTATTGGTCTCTAGTTTCTTTCTTAAGATGTCTTCATCTGGCTTTGGAATCAAGATAATACTGGCATCATACAATGAGTTGGAAAGTGTTTCTTCCCCCTTTATTTTTTGAGAGTTTTTAGGATTGGTATTAACATCATTTCTTCTTTAAATGTTTGATAGAATTCACCAGTGAAACCATCTGAGCCTGGAGTTTTCTTTGTCAGAAGGCGTTTCAACTCCAAATTCTGTAATTGATACAGTGTTGTTCAAGCATTCTGTTTTTTCTTGGGTCAGCTTCATAATTTACATCTTCCCCAGAAAGTGTCCATTTCACCTAAGTGGTCATTTTTCTTTTTTTTTTTTTTTTTGGTCATTTTTATTTTTAAGCAGTCACCTTTCTTATCTTCCTTTTCTTAATACTGATTGATTGATTGATTGATTGATTGATTGTATCAGGCCTTGGTTGCTACATGAGGGATTTTCCTTGCAGCCTGAGGGCTCTTCATTCAAATACAGGCTCTCTAGTTGTGGCACGCAGGTTCCAGAGTGCATGGACTCTGTCATCATGGTGTGCAGGCTTAGTTGGCAAGTGGGATTTTAGTTTCACAACCTGGGACTGAATCCACATTCCCTTAGGTTTTTCTATATCTGTATTGATAAGCAGATTCTTAACCACTGGACTGCTGGGGAAGTCCTTAGGTGTCACATTTAAAGGCATAAAGTTGTTCATACTACTAATAATGGATTGTTGTCTGGATCTGTTTTAATGTCTGAAGGATCTGTAGCAACATATTCTTTCATTACTGATATTGGCAATTTCTTTTCTTCTTGTTTGTCAGCCAGGCTTGAAATTTATCAATCCTATTAACTTTTTCAAATGACTGGCCTTTGGTTTTACTGGTTTTCTTTTTTCTGTTCTCTATTTCATTGATTTCTGTCTTATCTTTATACTTTCCTTCCTTCTGAGTGCTTTGGGTTTAATTTGCTCTGCTCTTTTTCTAGTTTTAAAGGTGGAAACTTAGATCAGTGATTTGAGACCCTTCTTGTTTTCCTCTTAAAGGCATTCAAAGCTATAAATTATTTCCCTGTAAGTGCTATGTTAGCTACATCCCACAAATTTCGAAATGTGTTTTTGTTATCCTTCAGTACAAAATATTTCTGTCTCTTGTGATTTCTTCTTCACACCAGTCAATATTAAAAGGGTGTTGTTTCATTTCCAAATACTTGGGATTTTCCTAGCTCTCTTATTGTTCTTAGTTTCTAATTTAATTGTGCTGTGGACAGAGAACAAACTTTCAAAATTTACTGAGACTTGTTTATGGTCCAGAATGTAATCTATCCTGATAAACCCATTGTGTGCACTTGCGTATACACTTTGCGGTTGTTGGGTGAAGTGTTTCTCTAAATACCAATTAGGTCATGGTGGCTGATACAGTTGTTAAGATTTTCTGTCTTTGCTCACTTTTGTTTGTTTATTCAATTTCTGAGAGACATTAAAATCTCCAGTTATGATGGCCTATCTCTACCTTTAATTATGTCCATTTTTGCTGCATGTATGTTGAAGCTGTTCCTGAGCACAGACAAATTTGTGATCTTTATGGCGTCATGAGTAACTAACACTCATCATTCTGTTATCTTTAGTAATAAATTCTTTTTGGAAATCTCTTTTGTTTGATACTAATATAGCCTCTCTAGCCTTCTTGTGCTTAATATTGATATATCTTTTACTATCCATCTGAAAGAGGAGAGTGAAAAAGTTGGCTTAAAGCTCAACATTCAGAAAACTAAGATCATGGCATCCAGTCCCATCACTTCATGGAAAATAGATGGAGAAACGGTGGAAACAGTGGCAGACTTTATTTTCTTGGGCTCCAAAATCACTGCAGATGGTAACTGCAGCCATGAAATTAAAAAGACGCTTACTTCCTTGGAAGAAAAGTTATACCAACCTAGACAGCATATTAAAAAGCAGAGATATTACTTTGCCAACAAAGGTCCATCTAAGTCAAGGCTATGGTTTTTCCAGTGGTCATGTATGGATGTGAGAGTTGGACTATAAAGAAAGCTGAGTGCCGAAGAATTGATGCTTTTGAATTGTAGTGTTGGGGAGGACTCTTGAGAGTCCCTTGGACTGCAAGGAGATCCAACCAATCCATCCTAAAGGAAATCAGTTCTGAATGTTCATTGGAAGGACTGCTGTTGAAGCTGAAACTCCAATACTTTGGCAACCTGATGTGAAGAACTGACTCACTGGAAAAGACCCTGATGCTGGGAGGGGTTGGGGGCAGGAGGAGAAGGGGACAACAGAGCATGAGATGGCTGGATGGTATCACCGATTCAATGGACATGAGTTTGAGTAAACTCTGGGAGTTGGCGATGGACAGGGAGGCATGATGTGCTGTGGTTCATGGGGTCTCAAAGAGTCAGACACGACTGAGCGACTGAACTAACTAGTTTTCCTCTATTTCTCTCGTTGCATTTAACTATTTTTTTTTAACTGGACTTTATTTTTCAGAGTAGTTTTAGGTGCAGAGTTAAAATGAGCAGAAAGCACAGAGAGTTTATATATACCCCCTGCCCTCAAACTCACACAGCCTCCCCACTACCAACCCCCTCCCTCCAGAGTGATACATATGTCACAACCAATGAACCTGCACTGACATGTCATTGTCACCCAAAGTTGATAGTTTACATCAGGGTTCACTCTTGGTATGTATCCTGCATACCAAGTTTTGGCAAATATATAATGACGTGTTTCCACCATTGCTGTGTCATACGGAATAGTTTCACTGCCCTAAACATCCTCTGTTCTCTGCCTGTTCATCCTTCCCCTTCCCTCTCCCCTGGCAACCAGTGATATATTTTTATTGTCTCCATAGTGTTGCCTATTGCAGAACGTCATGTAGTTAGAATCACACAATATGTAGCCTTTGAAGACTGACTTCTTCCACTTAGGCCATGCATTAAAGATTTCTCCATGTCTTTTTTGTGGCTTAACAGCTCTTCATGAAAAGTGAAACTGAAAGTGTTAGTCACTCAGTCGTGTCCGACTCTGCGATCACACGGACTGTAGCCCACCAGGCTCCTCTGTCCATGGAATTCTCCAGGCAAGAATACTAGAGTGGGTAGCCATTCTTTTCTCCAGGGGATCTTCCCAACCCAGGGATCGAACCCAGGTCTCCTGCATTGCAGGCGGATCCTTGACCATCTGAGCCACCAGGGAAGCCCCATAGTTCTTCATATGTTAGGTATCTAATTTTGGACTGTGTCATGGACATCATGAATATGAAGTTGTGCCGATTTCAGGCTCCACTACTTTTCACTGGTGAGAATTGTTTTCCTTTCATCTCAGCAGATCATTTTCTCATTGATCATTTCTCATTGAGCCTGAGTGCAGACTCCTGCGTAGCTGAGCTGCTCTGAGTATTTTCTGCACACGTGTTTCAAGGGTTTAGTGATCTCCACTTAGGACTCTTTCCTTTCTGGGTTCCCCCACTTTTTTCAGCATTCATCATTTCCTGACTTCTCTTCTTTCATCCCTTAGGAGAGCAGGCAGGACTTGAGAGTTTCTCCTATATGCCTCTTTATCACACAAGCCACCGGGTGGACTACACTTAGCCCTGTGCAGAAAGCATTGGCCGCAGGGACTTCCCTGGTGGTCCAGCGGGTAAGTCTCCAGGCTTCCAGCGCAGGGCGGGTGGGTTCAATCCCTGGTCAGGAAACTAAGAGCCCACATGCCTCGAGGTGCAGGCGCAGCCAAAAAAAAACAGCTGTGGCACAGAGTCCACTTGTCTGACTCCTCATCTCCTCTTCTCCAAGCAACATGTAGCACCAGAATCCAACTATTTCTCTTTCTTCAGTGCCCTTAGGTAATTGCATTATGTATTCTATCCAAGTTCTAGAGTTTCTTTTCTTTTTTTTATATATTAATTAATTTATTTTTGGCTGCTTTAGGTCTTAGTTGCAGCACCCAGGATCTTTCCTCGTGGCACGTGGAATCTTCATCGTAGTGGGTGTGATTCTCTCTAGCTGCAGCTCGAGGACTCAGTTGCCCCAAGGGACATAGGCTCTTAGTCCCCTGACCAGGTATTGAACCCATGTCTCCTATATTAGAAGGCAGATTCTTAACCACTGGACACCAGGGAAGTCCTCAGAGTTACCTTCTGTAGGATGGTCCTAATGCCCAGTAGAGCCTATAATGTCCAGGAATAAAAGCCCACATCTCATTCTTATGAAATGGTAATTCTCAGCTTTATCACACATCTTACTCATCACATTTTCCTGAGTGACTCTGGCCTGCTTTCAAAAATCAAAGTCACCTCCACAGGATATAGATTCGTTTATTCGTTTGGAATACTAAAAGTAATTTGCTATGGGCCCTGCAGTTGTTCTAAGAGATAAGTACCAAAGTAGTTCATTGCATAACTGTAATAAGTCTGTAATCTCTCAAGGTGACAGAGACTAATATTCTCTAATACCTGTTTTCCCCCTCTCTCTTAAAACAAGCAAAAACAATGCTGGTTTTTAGATATTATGAACAAAGGCTATGTTTCCCAGTCTCTATTGCACTTAGATGTGACCAAGTACCTAAATTTTGGTCAATGGAATGGCAACAGAAGTGTCAAGTTCAACTTCCGAAAAGTATCATTCATGGCCAGTGGGGAGGGTACTATGGCCTGAATGTTCGTATCCCTCTAAAATTCATGTTAAAATCCAAACATGCAAAGGTGATGGTATTAGGAGAGGGAGCCTTTGGGAGACACTGAAATCATGGTGGTGGAGCCCTCACGAATGGAATCAGTGCCCTTATAAAAGAGTTCCAGAGAGATTCTTTGCCCCATCCACCTCGAGAGGACACAGTTAGAAGGCACCGCTATGAACTGAGAAGAGGCCCTCATTGGAAAAGCAGCCATCCTGGGACCACGATCTCAGACATCCAGCCTCTAAAATTATGAGAAATAAATTTTTGTTGTTTATAAAGGACCCAGTCTGTGGTATTTTGTAATAGCAGTCCAGATGGACTAAGACAGGAGGTGATCCACCCCCCACCCCCGCCCCCTCCGCCAACTTTTTTCTTTTTTTTTTGGTTCTTTCTTTTCCCTGCTGGCTAGAATGCTGTTGAGATAGCTGAGTTCACGCAGCCATACATAAACTTGAGGTGGAAGGACTCTAATCCATAACACCACGGAACATCTAAGCCTGCCCTGATTGACAAGTATATATAAATGCCTGCCTTGAGAGTCGCCTGAAGCCTGCTACAAGCCTCAAGATGACCGACCCTCTTGCAAGAAAGACAAATACCATAAGGTATTACTAGTATGTGGAATCTAAAAAAGTGGTACAAATGAATTTATTAGAGTCACAGATGTAGTAAACAAACTTATGGTTACCAAGAGGGAAAAAGGTAGGGTGAGAGATAAATTGGGAGATTGGGATTGATATACATACACATATACACACTGCTATATGTGAAATAGATAACTAATAAGGACATACTGAACAGCACAGGGAACTCAATGCGCTGTAAAGACCTATATGGGAAAAGAATCTAAAAATGAGTGGATATATGTATATATATCACTCATTTGTATATATATGATATATATGTGTGATATATGTATATATACCACTCACATATATATATATATATACACACACACAACAGTGTAATTGATTGACTTTGTTGTACAGCAGAAATTAATACAACATTGTAAATCAACTATATTCATTAAAAAAAATTTTTTAATAAAAAAAATTTTAAAAGATGACATTCTTGCAAATCTACATCCTAATTCCAGCTTGCATCATTGCTTTAGTCTAGACAGAGCAAAAAATTAAAAACTAAGAGGCTGATTCCTGGAACAGAGCTGGAAAGGCTTTTAGAGGCCATTTAGTTCCACCTTCTTTTTTTTTAAATTTAAGTCAACCAAGGCCCTGGTGTGCCAGCGACTTGCCCAGGGTCAAGAGACACAGCTAAGGTTGGAACCCGGAGGCAGATTTGCCCATCCCTGCACAGTCCTGCTCCTTCTTCAATCCTTATCTCCTTCATTCACACCTAATCTAAATATAAAGATCATACGCCTGTTATTTTGATTAGAAATAAAACATTTTACTTTAGGAGCCCTCCCGTATATCCTCAGTGTCAAAGGGAGAAGTTACCTTTGTTGATTGTCTTTGAAATGATTCCCAGTCAACTCTAAAGAATGAACACGCCCGCAGCCCAGACCAGGACCTTTTTTCCTCTGGCTTGGAACCCTTGGGACTGAATAAGTCAGGTGGAAGTCACATGCTGACTTACAAGGTAACTTTTTAGTGCAAGTTTCCAGCCAAATGCCCTTTGCTCAAGGCGACTTCTCAGCAATTCCTCTGTAATTCCAACAGCCACTTGCTGTGACTGTTCTCCAACATGCTGTGCTAGCAAAAAAAAAAAAAAAAACAGTGGGGGGGGAAAGAAAGTGTTCCCCTATTTCAAGGTGAGGCAACTGTCATCTCCCATAAGCGGGAAATTTCCAGAAGAGAGCTAGTGCTTCAGACCTGTGACCTTGGTCTCCAGTGGAAGCAGCTGCCAAGTTCACGATTTCAATCTGTATTCTCAGGGAGAGGAATGAACGCACTTAAAAACCTTCTTCTTCTTCTTTTTTTAAAATTTCATTTAGTTGCCATTTCTAGTCCTACATAATGCTTCAGGGACACTGAAAACTTTGTGGGCTTTTTATTGATTTACTTTTTAAGGACAGTATTTTTTTTGCACTCTGGCATTGTGTTCAGAGACAGAACCTGCCTCTAATTCAAACATCCTGGATTCAGTAACCACAAGTATCTTCTTGGAATATTAACTCTTAGTACTTTTCTGGGTCTCATGTAATTTTGGGGTAGTGACCTGGAACAGCCACTGGGTATTTAAACATGGATTCCCACTCCATTGATCTTCCCTGGTGGTTCAGTGGTAAATAATTCGCCTGCCAAGCAGGAGATGCAGGTTTGATCCTTGGATCGGGAAGAACCCCTGGAGAAGGGAATGGCAACTCACTCCAGTATTCTTGCCTGGGAAATCCCATGGAGAGCGGAGCCTGGTGGGCTACAGTCCATGGGGTCAAAAAAGAGTTGAACATGACTGAGTGACTAAACCACCACCTACCACCTACCACCCCACTCTCTGGTCCTGGGAATGGAAGATCAGAAGAGTTCATCCACCAATACTTTATTTCCACCCCCTGACCCAGCAGGTTTTGACTTTAGTTATTCCACCAAAAAATGACAAAGCAGACACTAAAATGAGGAGGCTGGCAAAAGTCCTGAGGGTCTGGGTTCAAGGAAGCACTTTCATATGTGAGCGTTTGGAATTAAAATCAGTATGCATGGTTCACTGTATAAAAATAGCAGAATGAATATAAGAAAAAAAAATCTACTATTCTCTGGCTGGGCAAAACAAACAGGGTCTATGGAATCTGAAAATACTTCAAAGCAGAAACAAACATTAAAAGGAAATCTTTAAAAAGAGACAAAGTAAATATTAAAAGTCTTTTTTGGCTCAGAAGCTAAGACTGTCCTAAGAGGTTATGTACAGACCTCGCTTGTTTATCTTAGGACATTTGTGAGCCAGGCAGACCTGCCAAGTTGCAAGAATAAAACAGGCTTTTAACCTTTTAAATAAGTTAAATAAAAGAAAAAGTGACACAGGTAGAACAAAGCATCAGAGCCACACTTTCTTCGGGAAGTTTTCCACTTTGCTGCAGGTTGAAAGACCAGAGTTGCACTGCAGTGATTCCACATCTGCAGATAAAAATCCAGGGGCACCCATAGGAGTTAGGATGGAAGAAAATAAAAATATCCTGCCTTGCCAGGTGTGGTGTATGCACAGATCAGAACGAAGTGCTGTTGTTCTGCAATTTTTCATGTTCAAGGCACAGGACATTTCCAAACAGGATTTGGCCTGTGTAGTCTTAGCTTTGAATTTTTCAACCTTTTCTTGCTGGTACTCACAGTCTTTTATCTATACTCCACGTTGCTATTGATACTGTAATCTACCCCCATCCCTTTTTTTTGAGCATCTGGAGTCTAAGAAGGTGTGGGCAACAGAGTGGGAGTCATAGTTTCCATCCTCCATGAATATGCTTGGTCCCTGATCTTATCTCTAGGACAGAGCAGGGCATAAGCTAGAGAGTGTAGGAAGAGAGACAGGGGCTTGAGCAAGGTGGAATGAATATGAGAAATGGAATCCTTGAGTCTTCAGGATCAAGGCAGCTCATCATGGGGCCCAAGAGCTGAAAGAGACCAGTGGGATCACCTCTGCTCAAGATTCCTGAAATGGTTAGCCAACTTCTCCTTGGAAACTTCAAAGGTCTTTCTGGCAGACACAGAGTTGGAGCACTTAGACTCTTGTCAAAAATGGATGTAGCAGCCCAGCATCAAGGAATGTGGGCTTCCCGGGTGGCACAGTGGTAAAGAACCCGCCTGCTAATTGTAGGAGAGGCAAGCGACTCAGGTTCAATCCCTGGATTGGAAAGATCCCCTGGGGGAGGAAATGGCAACCTGTTCCAATATTCTTGCCTAGAAAATTCCGAGGACAGAGGAGCCTGGTGGGCTACAGTCCACAACTGAGCAACCGAGCACACAGCATATCAAGAAATATGATTAGTGGCTAATGTCCAGCTGTTATTGCTTTCAGAGTCTGCCCAGGATTTTTTTTTTCTTTATATACAATCTGGCTAAACAAAACATTTATTATTTTAACTTAAAAAAAAAGCTTTTTATATTGGAGTATAGCTGATTAACAATGTTGTGATAGATTTAGGTGCACAACAGGATGACTCAGCCAGACACATACGTGCCTCCACTCTCCCCCAGACTCCCCTCCCATCCAGGCTGCCACGTGACGTTGAGCAGATTTCCCTCTGCGCTACAGTAGGTCCTTGTTGGTTATCCATTTTACATAGAGCAGTGTGTACATGTCCGTCCCCAGCTCCCTAACCATTCCATCCCCCATCATAACCCCTCTGCTAACCACACGTTCGTTCTCTAAGTCTGTAAGTCTGTTTCTGTTTTGTAGATAAGTTCATTTATATCATTTCTTTTTCGATTCCACATTTAAGGGATATCATACGATATTTCTCTTTCTCTGTCTGACTTACTTCACTCAGTATGACACTCAGGTCCATTCATGTTGCTGCAAATGCCTGGGCTTCTGAGCTATCAGCCTTCTCTGGCTGCCCCCAGTCAATGGCTGAGCAAGGTGGTGGTACAAAATCCTGGCCATTCCAGCCCAATGTGGGAAGTCTCTCTGCCAATCTTGGCTTTAGAGCTTCATGTTAGCTCACAGAGACTTAGTCTGATGTGTACCATCACTGTTTGAAGGCTGTCCTATTCAATCTTGGCAACAGATAGTGGACATTAGGCAAAAACTAATGAAATCTAAATGATGTATGGACTTTAGTTAATAATAGTGATGTATCCATATTGGTTCATGGCAGTCCAGTGGTTAAGACTTCACTTTTCAATGCAGGGGGTACAGGTTCAATCCCCAGTTAGGGAACTAAGATCCCACGTGTCTCATGGCCCAATAACCAAAACATAAAGACAGAAAAATATTACAACAAATTCAATAAAGACATTTAAAAAATGGTAGACACAAAAAAAATATTTTAAAAAATTGTTACATATGCACCACGTGCGTGCATGCTAAGTCACTTTAGTTGTGTCCAAGCCTGTAACCCTATGGACGGTAGCCCTCCAGGCTCCTCTGTCCATGGGATTTTCCAGGCAAGAACACTGGAATGGGTTGCCACGCCCTCCTCCAGAGGATTTTCCTGACACAGGGATCAAACCTGCGTCTCGTCCATCTCCTGCATTGGCAGGCGTGTTCTTCACCACTAGTACCACCTGGGAAATCCATGTATGCCTCACACAATTGTTAGATGATAACAATAGGGGATTTTGGAGGTGGGTTATATTGAAACACTCTGTACTCCCTTCAACAATTTTTCTGTATACCTGAAACTGTTGTAAAAGACAAAAGAATTATTTTTTTTAAATCACCCACTTATATTGTTTAAATTAACTTTCCTATATTTAGTTAACATCTGCCTGTCAATCATTTTATTCAGTGCCATTCAGTCTTAAAGAGTGGCTCCAGATCTGAACTCTACCAATAGATAAACTCTGGACAGAGGGATTATTGTCTTTTCTGATGTATTCTTCTGTCAATATGACCTATTTGCGGGGGTGGTTTGCTTAATCAGCAGTGAAGTGATGCCCTTCCAGTTGTCCTCTAGCCAGAGATCATCACACTGGTGTGTGATGAGATATAGAACTTGTAGCAGAATGTGTATCGACTGCATCATTAATGCATTGTCTAGTCCGGCTGACTTGTTTCCATAGCAAGGCTTTCTCAAAGAAGGAAGCTGTGTGTTGCCGCCCCTCTGCGTCAGCCTGCTCGTCTCGTGTTGACCGGGTCACTGATCCGCCACAGCCTTCAGCACCATTTCCTCCTTTCACGTAATAACATACACTTGACATCCAGTGCGTTCCTGCTGCCCACCAGCTTCTAGTAAGTGGGACTCACTGGGATAGAAATCCTACAAAGGTTATGCAAAGACTGCTCAGAAGGAGGGCACTGGTGAGAACTAAGACTTCCAGTCTTCTCCTGGATCTGGAGAATATCCAGCCACTGACCGGCTGTGAGTAAGGACGTTCCCCTGCCCAGACCTCATTTCCCTCATCTGTAAAACAAGGTGGTGGACTCCAGTAATTTCCGAAGGTATTCAGATTTTCATTTTGTTTTTGTCTACTGGTCACGCCATGTGCCATGTGGGATCTTAGTTCCCCAGCCAGAGATTGAATCCACGCCCCTTGCGTTGAAAGCACGGAGTCTTAACCACTGGACTGCCAGAGAAGTCCATGTTTTTTTTTGGTTTTGCTTTTTGGGGACATTCTAGTTTTTGTGCTCCAGGATTCAATTATTTTCTTCAGTCTTATAGAAGTGCAGCTGATTTACAGTGTTGTGTTAATTTCTACTGTAGAGCAAAGGGATTCAGTGATATATATATATATATATATATATATATATATATATATATATACACATTCTTTTTTATATGCTTTTCCATTATGGTTTATCACAGGGTATTGAATATAGTTCCCTATGCTATACAGGACCTTGTTGCTCACCCATTCTATATACAATAGTTTGCATCTATTAATCCCCAACCCCCTGTTCTAGGATTCAACTCTGGAGTCAAACGACTTCCGAATCCATGAGGTCCCTTGGCTGGGCTCTTCCACAGTCTTGGTCCCCATCACACCTGCCACCATTTTGCCTCCTACAGCGTTTCATCTGGTGACAAATCTGCTGGCTTCAGCACAGGAATGTCACTGTGATGGCCAGCTGCCAGGCCCAAAGATAAGAGAACTAGAGAGTCTGGAGGGTGAAAGGCCTTCTCAGCAACATGTATCCCCCAATGACTGAATGATGCTTCCGTGAAGCATGTCAACACGTGTGGAGTTTTCCATTTCCGCATATAGAGAGCTTGGAGGTCACCACTCTGTCCTAACAACAAGTAAAAAGATAAACAGACTGAAAAGTCAGTAACTCCTCTGGGATTCATAAGAGGCGGGGAAGACAGAGTGCAAACCACTGCAGCCAGGACTGAAGAGACGTACCAGTGAAGGCAGGAAGTTGCCACTTAGCGGAGCAGAGATACACAATCAGAACCACAGCTGAAATCATGCTGGGGTGAACAGTCACTGATGAATTGCTGGGGGCTCAGTAAGGACAACTCTGAAGGTTTAAAACTCCAAGGGGACCCAGCATTGTGAGATTTACCTCCAGGAGCTAAACCAAATTTCCACAGAGAAAAATCCCCCGGGGGCTTCCAGCAAAGGTAAGGGGCAGGAAACCATTTGAAACATGCCAGAGCATTCTGTTCTTCTTTTTCAATTTTTACTTTACACTGGAGTATCGTTGATGAACAATGTTGTGTTAGTTTCAGGTGTATAGCAAAGTGATTCAGTTATACATACACATATATCTATTCTTTTTCAAATTTTTTTTCCATTTAGGCTATTACAGAATGTGGAGCAGAGTTCCCTGTGCTATCCAGTAGGTCCTTGTTGGTTATCTGTTTTAAATATAGTAGTGTGCATATGTCAATGTTTCAGTGATAGTGAAGTCATGTATGGGTGTGGGAGTTGGACCATAAAGAAAGCTGAAAGCCAAAGAATTGATGCTTTTGAACTGTGGTGTTGGAGAAGACTCTTGAGAGTCCCTTGGACTGCAAGGAGATCCAACCAGTCCATCCTAAAGGAGATCAGTCCTGAATATTCATTGGAAGGACTGATGCTGAAGCTGAAACTCCAATACTTTGGCCACCACCTGATGTGAAGAGTTGACTCTTTGAAAAGACCCTGATGCTGGGAAAGATTGAAGGCAGGAGAAGAAGGGGACAACAGAGGATGAAATGGTTGGATGGCATCACCGACTCGATGGACATGAGTTTGAGTAACCTCTGGGAGTTGGTGATGGACAGGGAGGCCTGGTGTGCTGCAGTTCATGGGGTCCCAAAGAGCCAGACACAACTAAGCAACTGAACTGAACTGATATGTCAATCCCATACTTCTCCCCTGCCCCCATTTCCTGCTTGCCTTTGAATTCTGTGAGTCTTCAGTGAAAACTAGTTAACCAGAGTCTACCCTGCTATGATCAGAGCCTAACTGACCTGGGAAGGGAAATACTCAACTCCAGCCCACCTGAACCATCCTCTCCTAAAGAGGCTGGAGTGAACACGGCCCTGATGATACCTTGATTTCTGCCCAGGGATGCTGAGGTTGGACTTCTGGCCTCCAGAACCTTGAGATATTAAATGCCTGTTTTTGTTTTGTATTGTAATTTTATTTGTTTATTTTACTTTTGGCTGTGCTGGGTCTTCACTGCTGCATGGGCTTTTTCCCTAGCTGTAGTGAGTGGGGGGCTGCTCTCTAGTTGCGATGCAGGAGCCTCTATTGCAGCGGCTTCTCTTGTTGCCGACCACAGGCTCTAGAGCACAGGCTCAGTAGTTGCGGGGTGCGAGTTGAGTTGCTCTGTGGCATATGGGATCTTCCCGGACCAGGGATCGAACCTGTGTCTTCTGCATTGGCAGGCGGATTCTTATCCCCTGAACCAGAAGGGAAGCCCACGCCTGTTTTTTTTTTTTTTTTTTTTTTTTACGCCTGTTGTTTTAAGCCTCCAAGTTCATGGTCATTTCTCACAGCTGCCTCAGGAAACAAACCCACCCTCTTGCTGAATTTCATCTTCCTTTCGTATAGACTTTTCTTTCTCTAGTACACAAAGCCTCTTTTATTTGCCAAGACGTGACAGGGTAACACTCTCCAATTGGAGAGCTTAATAAAGGGACTGTTTACAAAGGCCTTGAGCAGTCAGGAGACAGGAGACAGTGCTGTTCTGCAGGTGGGCGCAGTCAGGGAGACGCCGCCGCCCTGGGCCTGTGGGGGTCGGAGGGACAGAGCTGTGGGGAGAGGGCCATGGACAGGGGTGTCAGGGACACGGCCCGCCCGGGCGACACAGCAGGAAAGGGAGCCAGGGGAATAAATACCTCCGTGTCCTCTCTCTTCCCTCTGACCTCCCGCCTGAGGCCTTGGTTGGATGAACCTAAACCAGGAGCCAGATGCGAAGGAGCCATTCAGGTCAGCCTTCTGGATGCAGAGGAGAGCCGAGATGCAGAGGTGGAGGGGACTTGGGGGCCCATGGAAACATCCAGACCAACTGCATCCAGACCATCCGTCCAGCAGGCTGGTTTTGTGGGTCCAAGCTCTCCTCTGAAGGAAACGGTCTCATCTTTAAAATGACTTTTTTTCTGTTTTTTTTTTTTTTTAAAGCCATGCTGCAGGGCTTGTGGGATCTTCGTTCCCCAACCAGAGATGAACCCACAGCCCCTGCCTCGGAAGCTCAGAGTCCTAACCTCTGGACCACCACGGAAGTCCCCAAAATGAAGGCTTTGGATCAGGAAGCCTCTGAGCGCCCTTTCGGGGATCTGAGGCTCACGGTTCCGGAAGCAGACTGATCGCCCTCCCAGGCTAAGGCAGATCCGAACGTGCCTAAAGTCCCATAGCTATTTCTTTCCTCACATCTCTTCTCCGGGACGCCCCTCAGATCTGGGCGGGCATCGCAGTGCACGCGGCCCAGAGTGTCTCCCGGGGAAAGGGGCCAGCCATGCTCCCTCGGGGAGGCTGGAAAAGGAAGGCCGAGGTCGGAAGAACAAGAAGGGGCTCTGGGCAACCAACGGGGAGGGGCCAGCCCCTCAGCCATCGGGGAGTCAGCGCTCGGGGGGCCCCGGCCCTCGGGCTGGCTGGCCAGGCACAGAGGACGCTGGCAGCCCCGCGCAGCTGGTAATCATTAGCCAGAAAGCCAAACTGCGCGAAGTTCCAAGGGTCCTGACCGAGGAGCAGACACCAAACCTTCCCTGCCGCCCTGGGGCGTTCTGTTCTGTACTCTGGCTGCTTTTGCAACCACCCCTGTCTGCTTCTGTTTCACGGAAACTCCTTTTGAAGATAGAGGGTGAAGCCAGGAGACCCCCCAGGACTGAAAGTGCAGAAAGTGTTACCTCCCCGCAAACCCCCTTCCCGTACCTTGGGTGGGCTGGGAGGTAGAACAGATTCCTCTTTTGTCCCTAAACCCTGCGTCTCCTGCATTGCAGGTGGATTCTTTACCAACTGAGCTATCAGGGAACCCCAAGTAAAGGAGATTACCCTAAAAAAAAAAACAAACCCTGCATCCGGAAGTTACCCCGCTCCTGGTAGCCTGACACTGTCTGCTGGCTGGGATTGCAGCTGCGCTGGGTCTCTCCTGTCAGGCACCTTTGCATCCTCTGACCTCTGCTCTCTATGTGCCTAAGAGGGCTGTGAGTAACTGCTTCCTCCATCCTTTTCCAAATACAGCCCTCCTCAGGCAGACAGAAAGGGCTAAAATCCAGGAGGATTCCATTTACCATAAATTAGCGTGAATCACAGTCAGTCAGTCGTGTTTGATTCTTGCGACCCTATGGACTGTGGCCCGCCAGGCTCTTCTGTCCATGGGGATTCTCCAGGAAAGAAGACTGGAGTGGGTTGCCATTCCCTTCTCCAGGGGATCTTTCCAACCCAGGGATGGAACCCAGGTCACCGCATTGCAGGCAGATTTTTTACAGTCTGAGACACCAGGGAAGCAGAGTTAACCCCTCACACCCATACCCAGACATCCCCAGTTAGAACTCCCACCCAGCGCTTAGCAGCTGTGTGCTTCTGTGCACATTATTTCCTTCTCCAAGCCTCATTATCTTCATTTGTAAACTGGGGATAGTTGTAGTACTGTTGACCCTTGAACACCGTGGTGGGGGTTCAGAGGACCACCACCCTCCACAGAGTCAACCCTCCACATCCAACATTCCGAATCCGTGGGTTCAGCCAACCCCAGGTAGGGTAGTAACTGTGCGTATTTGCTGAAAAAAAACCCTCATATGCTTCCCTAGTGGTTCAGTTGGTAAAGAATCCACCTGCAGTGCAGGAGACCCCGGTTCGATTCCAGGGTCGGGAAGATCCCCTGGAGAAGGGAGGGGCTACCCACTCCAGTAATCTGGCCTGGAGAATCCCATGGACTACAGTCCATGGAGTTGCAAAGAGTCAGACACGATTGCGCGACTTTCAAACCTGTGTTGCTTAAGGATCAGCTGTTCTCCCCTGGTAGGGAGATGTAGGGATTAAACATGAGACGCTGTGTATGAAGCACTTAGCACAAAGCATGACTCGCAGTAAGTGCTCAATAGATGGCAGTCCCCCAGTTTATTTCCTGCCTACTTTAATTCCAGTAAGGGTAGGCAAACGGGTGCATGCTACTCTCAAAACCATTGCAAACTTAGTCTAGACTTAGGCGGCGCTCACAGATTTGTCCTCTGAGAAAGCCACAAAATTCTTTTGTAAGTCATGATCCCTTCCTGGGTTTGTTTTTTTTTCTTTTATCAGCTATATTTAGCTCTTAAATTTTATATCTCAGCTTGAAATCTTAAAGTCATCCTTCCAAAAGTACAAGTGGTTCAGCCAATGGCATTTACAAACAAGTTGTTTTTTTGGTTCTTTTTTTTTTTTTTTTTCCAGAAATAACAATAGGTCAGAGGTGAGACTGATTTCCATAACTCCAAAGATAAATAAGGTAAACTTCATTTAATCAAAGAATCCAATTTGGCAAGTCCAATTCTGAAGACAAGTTATTCCAGTTTTATTAAACTTCCAAGAGAACATTTAAGCTTTTTCTCAAAGGTTGTAAGCTGTCTCTCAGGGACCCCCATCCCCAACCCCAGCTCACAGTTGAAATTGTTGGTGTTTTTTCAATCTCAAATACTAGCTACTTCTTATTTCCAGCCTGCCACCCAACCACCTAAGCTTAATCCAAACTCTCCTACACATAATAACATATATTTTTTTAAAGATTTTCTTGATGTGGACCATTTTTAATGTCTTTATCGAATCTGTTACAATATTGCTTCCGTTCATGTTTTGGTTTTTTGGCCATGAGGCATGAGGGGTCTTAGCTGCCTGACCAGGGATCAAACCCACATTGGAAGGCGAAGTCTTAACCACTGATCCACCAGGGAAGTCTCCATAGTAACATATTTATTGAGTCCTTACTATGTGCCAGACACAATTTTAAATGCTTTATGTGGACTAAGTCATTCTCTTATAACGTTGTTATAATATAAGTACTATTATTATCATCTCTCTACACAAAATATTATTTTGGAAATTTGCACAAGAGGATCTAGCTGATATGGGGCAGAGCAGGGATTTGAGGCCATCGAGTCTGACTACAGAGCTGGCTCTTGCCCACTGAACCGTATCCCCTCTCCTAAGAGAGGTGATGTTTCCCAGGGACACAGTTTGCACAAGAATCCCAACTCTCCATGTTCACAGCAGCACCCTTCCTCCGTTGAATGTTCTGTCCTAGCCCCGTTTCTCCCAGCCTATTCTCAGGGGGCATCCCTTACCAGAAACACGAAAGAAACACCCAACTAACAACAATGTCCTTCTTACCTCTGTCAAAGGGGGCTGCAAAAATATTCAAGGCAGGGTGGCTCAGACTTGGGGGAGGGGCTCCAAGTCCAACCTCAGCATTAACTGGCTGGGCGCCCTTAGTCAAGTCACACCACACCTTCACCCTTACGTGCTCACCAGCAGAGCAGGGGACCAGGCAGAAACCACCTTCCAGGGCTTCTGTGGGGATTGCGTGAGCATATCTGCGCTCAGCACAGCACCGCGTTCAATAAGGAAGTTGTCCATCATTAAGGGAGATCAATAGCAGCTATTATGAGTATTGATCGTACAGTCCATCACTGAGTAGAACTGAGAAGGGCACATCCTGAGAAGACTCAGAGAGAGCCCAGGTTGTCATAGACGCTCTCTGGGGCCCTGTCCATTATCCATCCCTGAACCTGAGGACCAGCTGCCTGAGACGGAAGGGTCACCCCTGAGCCTACCTGGCACACGACACCTGTGGGTTCCCCAGGGTGGGAGATGGTCGTTAAATAGAAGGTGATGCAGAGAAGCAAGTGAGAACACAGACAGGACCAAGCTGGAAACCCCTCTGTAAATCAACCCCATCCTGTAAGCAGTCATTTTCTCCCTAGACATGACATTACCTGTCCCAGGTTAGCAGTTCTGAATATTGATTTCAAAACTTGCTTTCCACTTGGCCCCTTAACACACAGTCAGGTGAAGACGGAGCTGCTTTGTCGGGAGAGGGAAGAGGAGGCTCCTGGAGCATCCACTTGTTGAACTCCTCCCCAAAGGGACTCCGGGTCCCTTCGAAAGGGCACCGAAAGTCTTTAGACCACAGTTGAGAAACATATTCCAAGAGAAACAAATGCATAGTCATCCCTTGGCTCCCCCCGCCCCCAGGACTGGTTCCAAGATACTTGAAGGTACTAAAATCCACCCATGCTCAAGTCCTTTTCATAAAAGGGCATGCGTGCTCAGTCGCTTCAGTTGTGTCTGACTCTTTGCAACCCTATAGATTGTAGCCTACCAGGCTCTTCTGTCCATGGGATTCCCCAGACAAGACTACTGGAGTGGGTTGCCATGCTCTCCCCCAGGGGATCTTCCCTACCCAGGGATCGAACCCTTGTCTTTTATATCTCTAGCAGTGGCAGGGAGGTTCTTTACCACTAGTGTCACCTAGGAAGCCCATAAAATGGAACAGTACTTGCATATAACCTACATACATCCTCCCTTATACTTTAATTCATCTCTAAAACCTAATACAAGAATGTAAATACAATCTAAATGTAAATACAATCTCAATGCAAATATGATCTAAATGCTACACAAATAATCACCTGAAAATTCAAGTTTTACTTTGGGGAACTTTCTGGAATTTTTTTGGAGATGGCTTTCCAAGGTTGGTTGAACGCAGAACCTGTATACGATATGAACTTTGCTCTTAGTGAACTTAGAGTCTAGTGAGCTGGTGGCCACAGGTTTGCACTGGCTGGTAAGTGAACTCCAGGGTTCCTTGTTTAAAGTTCAAGTCCTAACAAGGCACTGTTGCTACCTTCTACAGAACCCTGAGGCTTTTCAGTTGCAAAAGTTTCCTTCATGTTTATACTGCACATGGTAGATAGGGGCTGGGTGGAGCATGCCTGCATCGTTCACCTGCTTCAGTAAAATAATTTCTAAAATTAACTTAACTCTCACAACACTTCTGTCAGGTGAGGTTATTATTGACTCATTTTGCAGATGAGGAAACTGAGGCTGAAGACATTTGACGTGTTTGAAGTCACCCAGCTAGACAATGCAGGAACCCATAATCAAACCCCATCTTGGTTTCAGAGGATGGCGGCCTGGACTCAGTATAGATTCCCTCTCTGCACTTACTAGTTGTTATCTCCAGCCTCAGTTTCCTCATCTGTAAAATGGGGATGATAATGATAACTGCCACCTTCAGAATGGTGCCTGGCACATAGCCAGTGCTCAACAAGTGTTAGTACCTGTCTGGGGATCACCAAATAATAGGTTATGACTCATTTGTCCAATCCACTCTCTCATTTATTTGGTTGGTTAGAATACTGGAGTGGGTAGCCTATCCCTTCCCCAGCGGATCTTCCTGACCCAGGGTTTCCTGCATTGCAGGCAGAGTCTTTACCAACTGAGCTATCAAGGAAGCCCAGAAAACAGTGCAAGGCAGTGCGTCGATAAGGAACCAAATGTGTCCTGCAGAGAAGTAAAGGCTATAGGAGTTCAGAGAAAGGACATTTGAAATGCTCCACTTATTATTGCTTCATAAAATTCTGAGCATTCCTTGTGCAGAAGCCCTGCTGAGCTCACTGTGTCAGTCCAATGTCAGCATGTGCTGCCAGGGCCAGCCTCTCGGCCACCAGCTGGGGCATGTCCTTAACAAGCCACATGCTGCCTTCCCGGTAGACCAGTTAGCTCTACCACAGACAGACATCTAAGTCTCCAGGGACAACTGGGTTCTGTCCATTAACACACGGCACTGGGGCCGTGTGCCATACCCCCATGCTGAGAAACAGCTCAAGGTGTGTGTCCTCAAGACAGCAGGTGGGTGGGGGGATGGAGTGGGTGGGAGGGGGGCATCAGGGGCCGGGAGGACGCACGACCCAGGTCCTGGGAAACAGCCGGATCCCAGTTCATCAAGTAAAAAATGCCTTTTCCTTGTGCATCCACGCGGTCCTTTCTCTCTGAATCTATTCAGAGGCGAAGGTCTTTATGAACCTTCCCTGATATTCCAGGACTCCCCTCCCCATGCCCCCTCTCTCCAAGAAAAGAAAGCAAAAGAGAATAGAAATCAGGGAATCCCCAGAATTCTGCTCTAGCATTTGCCACACCAGGCAAACAACGGCGTGCTTCCAGAGACCCCAGAATTAAAGTTACATTTGGAAAGAAAGAGGGGAAAGAAAGGCTGACCTCCCCCAGAGTCCACTCACCCACAGCATACCCCCATCAACCAGAAAACGCCCCCAGCCCGAGGCTTAAAGGTCAAGCCCTCGCTTTGCTCAATAAATGCCAAGTGAGCTCAGGACGCTCAGCCCCCGTTCCTACCTCGTGGGCAGTGGTCCCCGGTCGCCTCGCTCCCGCAGGCATCACCTGCTACGCCGGATCCAGCATCTCTGCTCGGGAAGCCGAGCGCCTCTCATGTGGGAGAGGTTCCGCGGAAGGAAGGGGAGGGCAGGCTGAGATCACCGACGTGGGGAGGGGTGGGTCTCCCGAAGCAAGCACTTGGTTCCAGGGGAAAGGATGTTTTGTAAGTTTTGGCTTGAAAGTCCAGGGGCAGGACAGGAAGTGTGCACTAGGGCTGGGCGCCCAGGGTGCATCTCCGCAGCCTCCCTTTAGAGGGAGCTTCCTCGGGTCGCTCAACTGCGGCCCGGTCTGGAATGCAAAGCTCCGTCTGTATCCCGGAGCTTTCCCCGCCTTACGCTTTCCTCCAGCGCTTTTTTTTTTTCTCCTTAATGGACCGTCAGCTTCGTTCCTGACATGCTGGAAAATTTTCCTTCGGCTTAAACTTGGCTCAAGAACACTCTCCCCTTGTGAAAGAACTTCTCCTGTTACACAGTTCAGATTGAAAAAAAAGTGAGAGCTATTTGTTTTGCCAACTTTTGTACTGGGGACATTTTTGATGAATTTCCTCCCCACTCTGAACCTCTGGATTCCAAGAAATATACACACCCACATCCCTCCTGACTTGTTTTTCCCCTACCCCTCTAATGGGAAAATAACAAAAATAATAATTGGTGAAAGATGGCAGAGAAAATGTCCTTAGTTTGTGGTCTCCTGGGGTCCTTCCTGGGTCAGCCTCCTCCCACCCCGAAACACACCTTTGCCCACTGGCCACGTGTGTTGTGTGTCAAAGGAGAGGGGTAGGGATTGGCTTCCAAGCCCTCTCCTAGTTCTAGGTCATTCTATGATGGAAGCCCAGGAATTGGCTATCTTTCCTAAATGGAGTCCAGTTCCAATTACAAGCTCTACCTCCTCAGCACAACCCCCCCCCCCCCCCAACAGATTGGAATACTTCCGGCCAGCACTGGAGATGGAAGAGACCTGGGTTTGATCCCTGGGTGGGAAAGATCCCCTGCAAGAGGGGACAGCAACCCACTCCAGTATTCTTGCCTGGAGAATCCCCATGGGCAGAGGAGCCTAGTGGGCTACAGTTCATGGGGTTGCAAAGAGTCAGACACGACTGGAGTGACTTAGCACACACACATGCACAAACCTTTATGTGCAACGTGGATGAACCTTGAATACATCATGCTAAAGTGAAAGAAGACAAATACAAAAGACAACATGCTTTATGATTCCATTTATCCTGCAAGGTCAAGAATGGGCAAATCCCTAGAGACAGGAAGTAGGTTAATGGTTGCCAAGGACTGGGGTGGTGATGAAACGGAGCTGGGGGAAGATAACAGGGTACAGGGTTTTGGGGGGGATGATGAAAATGTTCTCAAGCTGATAGTGGCAATTAGCCCACAACTGTGTAAATATACTAAAAATCACTGAGTTGTACACTCTAAACAGGTGACTTTGTGGCATGTAAATTATATCTAAATAAAGCTATTGCAAAAATAATACACATACCTGAAAAGATAACTATTTCTGTTTATTTTGTAACCTAACCCCAACTTCTTAAGTGCCATAGTTTGTGTATAGTTTCTTGTTTCCTTGACTAACTCATTTGAAGGTTTATCTTGAGAAATTCAAGACACTGTCCACTGTCTGAGAAAAGAAAAAGAGGATGTGGGAAACTCAAGAAAAGAGTCATTCCTTTTATTATTATTATTATTATTATTATTATTTATTTTTGGCTGCATCAGGCCTTAGTTGTGGAACACAGGATCTTCACTGCAGTGTGGGGGGTGTCTCTCTGGTTGCATGTGGTGCATGCGCTCAGTAGCCCACGGCATGTTGGATCTTAGTTCCCCGAACTGGGATTGAACTGTGTCCTCTGCATCGGAAGACAGATTCTTAACCACTGGACCACCATGGAGGTCCCAAGAATCATTTTCTTAGAGGAACACATTATTCTGCATATTGAGATTCTTTAATAATCTTCCTTCTTTGGGGACACAAATATCCCCAAACTCTCTCTATCCTGCCCTCTACCAAACTGCATGTTAAGAAGGACTTTGAATGTAAAACTCCCTGAGATTTAGGAGCCTGACAGCTCTGACTGTATGTGCATGTAGTTAATGAAAAAAAAAAAAGTTGGGTGTTTTAAGCTAATGAAATACACTCATTCTAATTTTTCATCTCTCAAAAGTGACAAACTTCTACTACATTTCAGGTAGCCTGAAATGTACAGGAGTCACGAGGAAAAAAGCAAGCAAAGCAGTGTCATGGGCAGTTCCGGGTGCCCTAATAAAAGATACAGGTAAGATAAGGGCCCGGCGAAAGCAGAGAGTGTATGTCGTGAGGAATGGCTGCAGCAGCAAGTGTGGTTTTAACCATGCCTATGGAGTTGCTTCTGTAATCGATGGAAAGTCTGAAGCATGAGAGAGTCATGCTTTAGAAGAGATGCTCTGAGAGGTGCTGAGAGAATGGTGAAAGTGGTCCAGAATTTCTGGCAGTTGGGAAAAAGAAGTTTCCTTCTTATTATGGTTCTTTTGTTTTGAAGGACGGACTACATAGAGGTAATTTATTAGCAGCTTCCTGGTCCCTGGAAGGGCTTGCAAGGTTACGGAGGGGAAGAGGATTCGGCTGCCCTTTACAGAGGTCACCACCACGCCCATCAACCTCGCTCTCCGTGTCCATCGGGGGGCCATTCTCAGGTTTGTCCACTAGATGGCGGCATTGTTATTCCGGAAAGAAAACTGCAAACTTGGTCTCGGTATTGCTGGGGCAATCCTAAAGGAAATCAGTCCTGAATATTCAGTGGAAGGACTGATGCTGAAGCTGAAGCTCCAGTACTTTGGCCACCACCTGATGCAAAGAGCTGACTCATTGGGAAAGACTCTGATGCTGGAAAAGATTGAAGGTGGGAGAAGGGGATGACGAGGATGAGATAGATGGTTGAATGGCATCACCGACTCGATGGACATGAGTTTGAGTAAGCTCCGGGAGTTGATGATGGACAGGGAAGCCTGGCGTGCTGGAGTCCATGGGGTCGCAAAGAGTCAGACACGAATGAGCGACTGAACTGACTGATTGCTGGGGCAGCTGAGGATCAGCAATGACTGCCCTTTATCCCTTTTTGTATCAGGCAGAGGAGCCCAGAATGTGCCGTGGAAAGAGCATGGGCTTTGGAGCTGGGCGAAGTCGTGTCTTCACCCAGATCCCGCCTCTCTAGGTAGAGTTTGACTCTGGGAACCTTAGTTGCCTCATCCAAAACGCAAGGATTTCAGAGATCCACACTCCCTTATCCACATTCCAGACTCCGCACTCGGCAAACCAGGAGTGTTTCGTAAGTCACTTGGCAGCAAGACCTGACCTAAAGTGACCTGAGGTTACGTGTTTTCCTACGTAGTGTGAATATTCTCACACTTTCTGGCAGAAAGGGTGTATGTTGTTTGATGGCAAGGTGCTCCCCGGGGTCCACCGGGGGCTTGCTATCATAAAATGTATATTGTGCAGCGCAACCTTTCCATAATCTGAAATGAATCAGAATTCTGAAGCACACCTGGCTTTGGGTAAGAGATTGTGGACTTGCAGCATCGACCCCAAGGGTGTCGTGAGGATAACAGTTGACGGCTTGTCTGAAGCATCTAACACACAAAACCCATGGGGCCCCCCTCTCTCCAACCCCAGCTAATCATATTTGGGGTCTGGCACACGAGAGAAAGGGGCGGTGGGGGAACAAAGCAAGGAATCTCTATGGATGCTTTCACATCGTTCGTTCATATGATGAAGATACAGTAGCGTACTGACATGCTAGGTACCTTGTGGTGAATTGGCTCCTGGTCTTCTGCTAAGCCTGTGCTTATCCTTGATATTCGCTCCGAAGATATCCACTGGTTGAGCATTCCCGCCTCCCCCCAGCCCCCGCCCCGGAGGAGGCATTTCTTGACCCTGGAGCGAATAGCCTGAAGGCCTGGGAATCTCACCTACTTCGGATCCACGCACCAGCAGCTTGGAGTGACAGTCCCCGGCCCCGCCCACTCTTCCATCCCGTTCCCCGTGCCCCCGCCCCGCCTCCCGGCTCTGCCCCCGGTGCTCCGTGGTATCAAGTACAGGCAATTTTTCTCATGTGCAGGCTCTCCCTTCTTTCTTTGCCTTTGCGCTCTCTCTGTTCCCTTTTTCCTAAAACCGCCTTTAACACTTTTCCCTTCTCTCTTCGGAGAAGGAAATGGCAACCCACTCCAGTATTCTTGCCTGGAGAATTCCATGGACAGAGGAACCTGATGAGCTACAGTCCATGGGGTTGCAAATAGTTGGACACGACTGAGCAACTGATCGCGTGTTTAACCCCCAGTAGCCCCTGACTGCAGCCCAGGGCTCAGTGGCTGCAGGTGCCGTACCTACCCTTCTCTGCTGCCAGTCTGGGGCCATCCCCGGGCACCCTGGGCACGCTGCCACCACGGTTCCCAACCGAACGCACTGCACTGGAATCTTCGATGTCAGTGAGTCCCCCGCCCCCACCCTCCCCATCACACACAGACGCGGGCAGCGCCTTGAGGACACGCTGTGTTCTGTTTTGTGTCCTTAGGACCGCTGAGCTTGCCACTCACAGAAATGTTCGATTGAATGGTCGATTGAATGAATGGCAGTGGGGATGATGCTGCTATATTTATGAAAGAACTCTGAGCTCTTGGGATTTATGATAAGGTTTTACAAAACTGAAAATGGCCTGAATGTGCTGTCACTGCAAGAAATCTGAGACCTATTTTCAAGTCAGGTCCCGGCCCTGCGCAGCCCCTTGCTTTACCCCAGGAAGAGAGACTCTACTTGTGCGAAGCAAGCTGGGCTGGAAGTCCCGGCTTCTGGGCTCAGGGCTTACGTCCACCACCAGCCGGCTGTGTGATCTTATCGAAACACAGCAGTACCCTATGGTCCTTGCCTCCCATGTCTTCTGCCTGCTTTTTGTCTATGGAAAAACTTTAGCTGAAGAATAAGTTTAATCAAAAGGCTTACATACACCAAACAAAAGAAAGTCAAAGGAGACCAAATAATGATAATACAGTCATTAGGCATAGTCAAGGACCTTTAGTTCCTTCCCAAGGGATATAGATCTTATTCTGAACCATATCCTGTGAGCTGTCTCATAGATACTGAAACCCCACCAGGTAGAAAAGTTAGCTACGTGATGACCAGACTATAGGCATGACATAAGCTGCTCCGTCTTGCACAATTCCAAGAACTGGCTTCAAAGAAAGGGAAACAAACCAACTCTGGAACTGAAGATTAACTGTACTTAAAACAATCAAAAGATGATGCTGGTCAGACCACCGATGACCAGTTTCAAGAAGACCATCAGAGCTGACTGCTGTTGCTGCATGGAGCCCCCTCCCTCTGTCTATAAAACCTCTTGCCCCACCCCGATTGTCAGGGGATGGAGTCAGCCTTTGGACAGGCATCTGCCCTCCCCTTGCCCCCACTTCAGTTGCTGGCATCGAAAATAAAGCCAACTGTCCACCAACGTGGCCCCTTTATTGGCTTTTGAGCCAGACCTCACTTTCAGTAACAGTACCATCCACCATCAAGTGGCAGCTTAGCCCCACTTTCTTGATCAGGGCAACTAATAGAGCAGCCCTAACATTCCTCCTCATCCTCATGTTCTGTGGCTTTGTTTTGAGTGCACAGCATGTGGGCTCACAGAACACACGGTGACATCTAATCTAGTCTTCTAGTTCTAACTATAGTACGTCTGCATGAGTGTGCACCCCCTTTGGTGTAAAGTCTGCCACACACACATCTCCACGTTTACAGACTGACTCCTCTTCTGTCTTCAAAAAGTCTCCTCTTCAAATTTAAATACTTTGAGGTCCTACCTTGTCACCTTAAAATCATAGAATTTCAAAGTCGGGAAGGAGTTTAGTGGCTAATCATTCAAATGTGCTGTGCTTGGTCGTACAGTCATGTCTGACTCTGCGACCCCATGGACTGTAGCCCACCAGGCTCCTCTGTCCATGGGGATTTTCCAGGCAAGAATACTGGAGTGGGTTGCCATGCCCTCCTCCAGGGGATCTTCCCAACCCAGGGATCAAACCCAAGTCTCCCACATTGCAGGTGAATTCTTTACTCTCTGAGTCACAGGGAAGCCCATGAATACTGGAGTGGATAGCCTATCCCTTCTCCAGGGGATCTTCCCAACCCAGGAATCAAACTGGGGTCTCCTGCATTACAGGCGGATTCTTTACCAGCTGAGCTATCAGGGAAGCCCAACTGTTCAGTTATCCTGTCAAAATCTGGCAGGGATGGTCAGGCTCCAGCTGGCACCTGGGTCACAAACCCCAGTGAGACCTGCAAGGCTGTTGATAGGAAGAGAACTTAAACACTAAAATTGCCTCTAGCTTCTTGACTTCTCCTGTAGCATAAGCACTTCTACCTAAGCAAGACTTCTCTTCCAAACACAGTAAGTCTTCTACATGTGAACCAGTTCCATTCCATGAGTATATTGGTAAGTGAAATTTGTTCATAAGTTCAATGAAGTTAGCCTAGGCACCCAACTAACACAATTGGCTTTATAGCACTATTTTACAATATAATATAAATATTTACATTATAATATAATATAAATGTAATACTCTTAGCACAAATAATATATAAAGACAAACATAAAAAAATAAACATTTTAAATCTAACATCACAGTACCTTAAAAAGTACAGCATAATTTTAAAAGTTAGTACAATATAGCAAAAAAGGTTAATAAAAGTACAATAGCGGGCACCCAGGGGCTGGCACTGCGTGAGCCGGTGAGAAGAATTACTGACTGCCTGGAGAAGGGAGGGGAGGTGGGAGATGGTGGAGGTGAAGGACCGTCAGCAATAGGAGTCAAAGGACAAGCTGCAGTGTCACTCATGCCTGATATCGATGGAACACACATTCAGACCTTTGAAAGCTCGAAACTTGAAGGTCTGTATGTAGGGGACTCACTGTACAAGGTCTTCTCCACGTTCTCATTCTGCTTTCTATGTTCCCTCCACTATATATCAGTTGCTCAAACCAAAGCCCTAGAAATCATTCCCTCTTTCCCTACCCCAACATTCAATCCATCAGTAATTCTGTATTTGAATTCCTTCAAACGACCAGCTCATCACCTCCACTCCTGACACCCAAGTCAAAGGCACTTTGATTTGCTAGGACTAATGCAGCAGCTTGACAGTCAGGTTTCTGCCTCTCATCCGATTTCCCAGATATCACTCTCTGCACAGCAGCCAGAACCATCTCCTCCAGCCTAACACCCTCCCCTGGTTTCTCAGGATAGGGAGATCTAAACCTGCACCATATCACAAGGCCCGGCCCACCCTTCCAACCTCAACTACCGAGGCTGGGCCGCACCAATACACCAAACGCTTTGCTGTTTCAGGACCTTTGACTATGTTACTGCCTCCTTCCCCACAGGCTCACCTCTAACATTCGAGGGGCTCAGGAAAAGACGACATATGGAGGCCCACACACCACTAAAACTCTAACATAAGGTATGCTCTGTCCTCTTACAGTGACGAATGCCTTTCTAATGGCAAAATGGAAAAATATGCCTAAACTTATGGTTTTTACCACTGTATGTTAGTAAAATACAAAACAAAATTGAATCTAATTAATATTGTGCATATTTGAGGGTTCTGTGGGTTGACAGGTGGCATTAGAATGAGCGACAGAGACATATATTATTCATATCTTATATGTTTATGTCACAAAAATTCATTTCTTTTGCTCTTAAGTGAAATCACTAATAAAATCATCTTCGAATAATTTGTATCCTATTGAGATGAATGATATAAAAGACTTTAAATGTTATTGTCCTCAGAGGTACAAAATCTGAATATATTGTCATTAAAAATGTAACTGAAAGTTAAGTGTGCACAATGAAAAGTTGAAATGGTCTCACATATGCTCTCAAGAAGTTATTTTCCTCAAATATTCAAAATTATTTAAGATGACATAAATACATATTATAGTTGGCAGGTGTGATCATTTTACCTTAGATTATTTAAATAAAGCTGAAAAATTTTGGAGGAACCGTTACCAAAGTTGTATTAATTTTTAAAAACTGTTCGTTCATTTATTTTGGGGCTGTGCTGGGTCTTTTGCTGGGAGGACTTTTTGCCGGTTGCGGTGAGTCGGAGCCAGTCTTTAAGGAGCACAAGCTTATCTTGCTGTAGAACACGGGCTCTAGGGCACAGGCTCAGGAGCAGTGGTGCTTGGGCTTAGTAGCTCTGAATTATATAGGATCTTCCTGGACCAGCGATTGAAATCATGTCTCCTGCATTGGCTGGTGGATTCTTTACCACTGAGCCCCCAAGGAAGCCTTAAATATTCCTATTTTTAAAAATTTTTCTTTGATGAGTTTTGCATGTCCATGTTGTTGTCAAGGAAGATAATTGGTAGGCATCAGGCATCTAACCTTTAGACCAACCTACATACAACTTAAAGAGATATATGAATTATTAACATTGCACCGTGGGCCTCTCTGGAACACACAGAAAAATTTTTTTAAAAAGTATGTTAGCAATTCTGGGAAGCAATTCTTTAGGCAGTAGTTCATTGTCCTTTCCCTCTCCTAAGTGGTCCCCACCGTGCTAATCCTCTCCGTGTTACTTTGCCTCATGACAGCAGAGTGGAAAAGCATTTCCCTGGCGTCCACAGTGAAGTAGTGAGGATGCTCACAGTCCTCTTCACGCAGGGCCCAGAGGCTGCCACGTGCCTTGGTCCAAGGGTAGCTCTCTTCATAAGGTCACTTTCTTCTCTGTCCCTTTCTTAAGCACCTGGATTAACTGAAGCAGTGCCTACCTCCCAGCCCCAGTCTTTATGCCGTCGTCCTAAATGCATTTCCTCACAGCCATGCACACCAGCTGGTAGAACAGTTTTACCTTATTTGTTGATAGTTTATCATCCATCTCCCCCAACCGTGGACTTGGTCATGTCTACTTTACATTCTCAGCTTTTTACAAAAGAGTGTAGCACATGATAGGCCTTCAGTAACTACTGTTACTGACTGAGCATCTCTGACATTATATGGTAAACAATCTGCCTGCAATGCGGGAGACCCAAGTTCAATCTCTCGTGGGAAAGACGCCCTGGAGAAGGGAACAGCTACCCACTCCTTTATTCTTGCCTGAAGATTTTCACGGATAGAGGAACCTGGCTGGCTATAAAGCTATGGGCTCATAAAGAGCGCCTAACACTTCCACTTTTACTTTTTATGGGTTTCCCAGCTGGTGCTAGTGGTTTAGAACCTGCCTGTCAATGCAGGAGACATAAGAGATTCAGGTTCGATCCTGGGTCGGGAAGGTCCCCTGGAGAAGGGCATGGCAACCCACTCCAGTATTCTTGCCTGGAGAATCCCACGGACAGAAGACCCTGGTGGGCTACAGTCCATGGGGTCACGAAGAGTCGGACACAACTGAAGCGACTTAGCAGACACGCACGACCTTATAATCCTAGAGTTACCATAACAGTGTATGTTTATTTATGTGCTATGTTCTTCCCTCCACAGTACTGGCTCATCCAAGCTTCTGTGAGCTGCCTGGAACCGACTAGGTACAAAGGGGCTAAGAGGGGTTAGGAGGTTTGTCAGTTTGAGCAAGTGATAGAGCTTGAAACCAGTCTCCTAACCATAAAATTAGGGTTTGGGGGGCTTTCCTGGTGAGTCATTGATAAAGAACATGCCTGTCAATGCAGGAGACATGGGTTCGATCCCTGGTCCAGGAAGATCCCACAAGCATCAGTCCATCACAACTGCTGAGCCTGTGCTCTACTACTGAAGCCTCTATATCCTAGAGTCCACGGTCCACAATAAGAGAGCCACCGCAGTGAGAAGCCCGCAGACCTCAACGAAGAGTAGTCCCCACTCGCTGCAACTGGAGAAAAAAGCCCATGCAGCAGTGAAGTGCGGGCAAAAATAAATAAACAATAAATTTTTTAAAAATTGGGGTTCTTTACCGGATGCCGTTGGGCTTCCGCGGGGGCTCAGTGGTAAAGAATCGGCCTGCAATGCAGGAGACATGGGAGACACGGGTTCTGTTCCTGGGTTGGGAAGATCTCCTGGAGGAGGGCATAGCAACCGACTCCAGTATTCTTGCCTGGAGAATCCCCATGGACAGAGGAGCCCGGCGGTCTACAGTCCATAGGGTTGCAGAGTCAGACACAGCTGAAGCGACTTAGCAGGCATGCACGCACCCGATGCCATTAAAGTGAGTGAGGGGCTTCCTGAGGTTTTAACCCATTGACTGGAAACCATCCTCACAGCGGGCAGCTCCATGCATTTCTTCCCCTAGAGGGCAGTGGCGGTACACATATGGACCTCTGACCCTTTTGGTCCATGGACGGTGGCGATGGGTGCCCGTATCTTTACCTTGATTTTATTATTATTATTTTAAAACACTTATTCATTTGACTGTGCTTAAATGAAACTAAAACTGGTCTTAGTTGCAGCACACAAGGCTATTCGATCTTAGTTGTGGCATACGGGATCTTTACTTGCAGCAAGCAGGATCTAGTTCCCTGACCAGGGATGGAACCTGCCCCGTATTCACAACCCAGTCCCTGCTACATGCACACACACACACACACAGTTGTGACAATTTAAAACACACACACACAGGAATTGTGACGATTGAAAACGTCTACAGGACATCAACAAATGACTCCAGGAAGGGTGGGGGTGGAATCACCCTCTCACCCGAGTCCGCCACACTGTAAAAACCAAGAACCCAATTGCCCTGGAGTCCAGCTGCAGAGACCGCTGAGAAAGTCATACGCGTTCTCAGCACAGGATCTGGCAATTTCCATGTAAGTGTTTCTTCCAGCCACATTTACTTTTTTTTTTTTTTTTTATCATCTCCAAATGGCAATCTTTTGCAAATTAAGTGGTGTTTATCCTTCTGGCTATGAACTCTAAAAGGAGTGCAGGGGATTTTTTTTTTTTTTCCCCTCTCTGCCTGCACAGTTGTCAGTCCCTGGGACTCATTTCTCTCTCTTTTATTGTTGTTTTTCTTCACTCAGCCTCCCCACCACCAGACAGGTTTAATGACTGCAATCATCACATCTCAGGGCAGAGTGGTAGGCAGCCACCCCCGCAACGGGGAGTCAGACGGTTCCTCCGAGCCAGGGTTTCTTTTGTTTTCTCAGGCAGACTGCAGTTTTGTCTCTTGGTTCTCCCTGAATGAAGAGAATCTTAAAACATCATGGGGCTGCAAACAGCTTGGGGAAGGAGCGGTAAACAGGAAGTCAACAGCAAAGGAGAAATAAAAGTGATCATTCAATTAGGCTGTTAGAACGACTTGCCTCCCGCCCCCCCCCAACCCCAGGCACCTTTGGGGAAAGCTGAACCGTATTAATCAGACCAGGCATCCAGGCCTCAGAGCAGAGCTGCAGGGAGGCCTGCTGGGAGCCAGCCAGGGCCGAGAGCGCCAAAGATCTTCCCGGAGAGGCAGAACAATGTGGCCCACATGCCTGCCACGCAGATCATCAGAGCCAGGCTGCAGGACTTACAGGGCCATTTTTCATCCTTCCCTGGAGGGGGATAAAAGGCCACACTGTGAGCAGAGGGTAAGGTCTTCCTGGTGTTCCTGCCCCACCTCTGGCTGCTAGAATTTCCCATTCAGCAAAGACAGCCCACCATGTTCTTCAGACAGGCAGGCCCTGGGATCCCCACGGTGCCCCAGATTCTGCAACTTGGGACCCTGGCTGCCCTTTCTAGCCACCACCCAGCCCTGGTGCCCTGACCCCAGGGTGCTGCTCCAGAATCACGGCCATGCTGGTTTAGACCCTGATTCATCCAACCGGGGAGCCTTTCCTAAAAACAGCATCACAGAACTGGGGGGATAGTATAATGACTTCTTTGCTGTCAGTTGGATGCCTCCAGAATGTGAAAGAGAAAAAGAGAGATGGAGAGATACATGGTTCCTCGTAAATGAGACCCCAGGTTATGCAGACAGAGATTTTTCTAAAAAGGGATATCAGTTCCGTTCCGTTGCTAAGTCGTGTCCGACCACTTGGGCTGCAGCACGCCAAACATCCCTGTCCTTCACCATCTCCCGGAGTTTGCTCAGACTCAGGTCCATTGAATTGGTGATGCCATCCAACCATCTCATCCTCTGTCGTCCCCTTCTCCTGCCTTCAATCTTTCCCAGCATCAAGGTCTTTTCCAATGAGACGGCTCTTTTCATCAGGTGGTCAAAGTATTGGAGCTTCAGCTTCAACATTAGTCCTTCCAGAGAATGTTCAGGACTGACTATTGACTGATTTGATCTCCTTGCAGTTCAAGGGACTCTAAAGAGTTTTCTCCAGCACCACAGTTCAAAAGCATCAGTTCTTCGGTGCTCAGCCTTCTCTATGGTCCAACTCTCACATCCGTACATGCCTACGGCAAAACCCACAGCTTTGAGAATACGGACCTTTGTCGGCAAAGTGATAGGGGCAGTATTAAACCACTTTGAGATCAGAAGGCCAAGAACCATATTCTGAGGCCAGTTTCTAAGGCTACCTGGAAGAGGCATGGTACCCAACGTTTAGAGAGCTCTGTGATGAAAAAGTAACTCCCTCTCCAGTCAAAATTCCTTTGATTCATTCATTTCCCCATAGTTCATTATACAAATCTAAACATGGAAGCAGCTCAGGCTGTGCCACCATACAGAGGTGCAACTGTGGATGGGGGGACAATTTTCAAGGAGGTCCCAAGAAGACTTATATCAGGCAGGATGTCGAACAACAGGAGAATGGCAGAGTCCGACCCCAGGGCTCCTGAACTGGCGTCTTATGCAAGTTGTTGTCCAAGAGTCGACACCTTAGTGACTAGATGAAATTGTTAGCGATCCTGGCCTGGGAAGGTGATTGGTCTCCAGCTTCTGCTTAAGCAAAGCTTCTCATCTTCCTGGAAACACTGCTGCTGCCTGGGCCCCGGGCTACAGGACCACTTACAGGAAGCAGTCACGCCCGCTGCCATCCCCGCCACTGCCAAGGGGAGGACCCCAAGGTGGAGGTCTCAGAACTTTCTGCCCACACTCAGGCATCTCAATTTCATCAGCCCTTGAATGATTCCCCACCTTTCCTGTAAAAGTCCTGGCAGGAGCTGGGCAATCATGAATACCTAACTTTGCAATAACCTGGAAGTTTATAGGGTAAAGATGGATACAGACTCTGCAGGAGTGGGGAGGGCCTCTTAGCATAACTCCCATTTCTCAGATGGGTAAAGTGCAGAGACTTGACCTCGCCAGTCATCACAGGCAATTAGAGGATCTATGACAAGAGCCTCTGCCGTGCGTCGGGGCCCACGTTCAGTCCTTGGGTATTAAAGAAGCCTAACCACGGTCGGGGCTTCTGTGAGGTTGCATCCTAGTTCGACTCACAGAACTAACAAACTGCAAGCCTGAGATGACATAAGGCCACCTGATCGTTCTGGCCCTCAGCTCCAGCCGGAACATTTGTGTAGTAGAGCTTTGGCACTTTGTTAAATAATACCTCACATTGTTATTTAATCTGTCCTAAAGTACCCATTAGGTTATAAACTCCCCCAGGGTGGAAAGCACAGCTTACTCTTCTTAGGGGTTCATCACACACACACACACACACACACACATACACACAGTGCTATACACACATTAGGTGCTCATTATGCTGTTCCTGAATGCTCCAGTAAGTATAATTGTGTGGAACAGAATATAATTGCATCAGGAGTAATCTGGGTAAGTAAGGCAGCAATCTGGGTGGCCCGGGGTAGTTGGAGGAGGGACGTTTCACTGGACACTCAGGGGGCAATTGACATACTGTGGTTCTCTTTTTTTTCCTTTTGAAAGTAGTGATTAAAGGTAACATTAGGAAATACATACATATTAGGAAACATGTACATATTCATTATAGAAAATTTGTCAAACAAAATGAAGAAAATGCAAATCACAGGTAATTTGACTCATAAATTTGATTCATAAACATACAGAATACTTAATTATAAACTGTAACAAGTGCTTCCAAGGAAGAAGTAAATAAGAAAGTGAGTAACGAAGGACTTCATCTGGAACACAGGAGGCCCCTCCAGGGATGTGACATTTAAGCTGAGACCTGGGCGTGAGCAAGGTTTAGACAGGTGAAGAAAGGGAGGAGCAGGATTACAGGATATGTAATCCTTAAAAAAAAGTGGTTTTTTTTTAAGGTAAATTATGACTGTAGAACTATTCAATGTGTATCAAAGATTTTATTTAACTCATAAAGTAATGAGAGAACCAGTAAGATATTACAACTGGTCCAAAGGAGACTTCAAAGTACCACACTTATCCATCAGGAATGTTGAAATGAAATATAAATATTCAGATGCCAAACTGGGTACAAGAATATTAGCTGTCTCTCCCTTGGACAGCATCAGCAACTCAATGGACATTAACTTGAGCAAACTCTGGGAGACAGTGGAGGACAGGGAAGCCTGTTGTGCTGTGGTCCATGGGGTCAGAGAGAGTCAGACATGACTTAGCCATTGAACAACAACTCCTGGACAGAATTCACTGGCATATGGAAAACAATCATTTGCGTTATTTTCAGTTATCTACAACTTGTAGGCTTGTAAACTAGCTCCAAGGAAAGGAAAGATATAGATAATCAGAGTGAGCAAACTAGTTAAGACACCCATGATTTCCCCCACCGCATCCACACCGTTTCAAAGTGTTTCCCAGTTTTTCCTGACATGTGCAAATGCCCTGGGGAAGGAAAAAACTTAACGGAACTGAAAGAAGAGGAATGTTACTAGAATGTAATGAGCAGCAGAGTGGGTTGAGATGGAGGTCATGGTATACGATCCAGATTGTATCCTGTGTTTTTCACTTAACAACATAGGATAAACATTTCTCTGTTATCACTGAACATCCTTTTGAAGCATGGTTTTTAATGGCTACACTGTGTTCCCCTGCGATGGACTCACTGCAATGTATTTACTAACCCCCACACCTCCTTTGTCCATTTAACTGACTATCACTAAATATTCTTGTTCATGAATCTTTGTTTTCACACATCTTCAATAATTTCCTTAGGATACATATCTGGACATAGAATCTCCAGATCAAAGACAACTTCAAAGGTGCTGATTCATGAAAATTGCTTTCCACTGAGATGTTTTAGGAAAATACTGAGCCCTGGAGAGGTGGAGGGTCTGAGATTAGCTAGAGGACCAGTGTAAGGAGGAGGGGTGAGGTGGAAAGGGTCTGACCTAGGCAGAGCAGTGGGGTGGAGAGGTCTGACGGGGGGAGGGGGGGGCACTGAGTTTGGATGTGTAGAGACTAAGGAGGCAGGAGCAGATGACTACAAGGCTTTGTGGTTGCTTTTGCCGTAGACACAGGTTGGAGATGGGCATTTTGGAGGAGAAGCAAATTTGAAGGAAGAAGACACATTTATTTTTGGACACACAGGTTATGGCCTGGGCTTCCCAGGTGTCTCAGTGGTAAAGAATCCGCCTGCAATGCAGGAGCTGCAGGAGACACCAGTTCAATCCCTGGGTCAGGAAGAGCCCCTGGAGGAGGGCATGGCAACCCACTCTAGCACTCTTGCCTGGAGAATCCCGAAGACAGAGGAGCCTGGTGGGCTACAGGCCATGGGGTTGCAAAGCGTCAGACACGACTGAGCATAGGACTGTAGCCCACCAGGCTCCTCAGTCCATGAGGTTCTCCAGGCAAGAATACTGGAGTGGGCTGTCATTTCCAGGGGGTCTCCAGGTTATCTTCCTGACCCAGGTACCGAACCAGCGTCTCCTGTGGCTCCTGCATTGCAAGCGGATACTTTACCACTGCGCCACCTGGCTACAGTCAGTCCATGGGGTTGCAAAAATAATCAGACATGACTTAGCGACCAAACAACAGCAACAAGGGGGTGACGTAACCATAGAGCGTGGAGGATGGTGGGGCAAAGTCTGGGCTGGAGAGGTAAGTTTGGGAGCCCTGCAGAGACCATCTGGTTACAATCAGCAAAGAGGGGATGGGGAGGAGACCCTGCAAAACCCACACACGGCAGTGGGGGGTGGAGGGGGTGGTGGTGGAGACCCAGGACACAGCAAATGAGCAGGTGGCAGGAGAGAGAGAGGGAGGAAGGTGAGGAGGCCTGCCTGGGAGGCAGGCCATTCACAATGTCCAGTATTGCCGGTGAGGTCAAAAAGGACAAGGGCCATGGGGGAGGAAACACACAGTGTTCGGCCAGCAGACAGTCACAGTGACCTTGAGGACACGTTTCCATAGAATCACGGGGGCGGGAGTCAGCGGTTAAGGAAGAGGAGCCGCGAGTGTGGCCACAGAAGTGGAGGACTTTGGCAGCAAAAGGAACAGGAAAGTCTGGAAATTAGCTCGAAAGGAGTTGCGTCCAGCATGATTTTGGGAGCCTGTGTCTTGTTCATATTCCAACCCAGCGTCTTCCGGCCACCGCTCCACAACCCCCGGCCACAGTTTCCTCCGCTTATTTTTCCATCCCCAGTATTTCTTCAACCACAGAGAACAGATGTGGCTTGGTATGATGAGCACTTAACACAGAGCTGGGGCACTTAGTAAGTGCTCAGTAAGTGTTGGCAATTCTTAATTATTGTTATTAATCACGAGCCCTTGGGAGAAAGATAGGCAAACAAAAGGGGAGAAAAGAGCGCCAGGGAGGGGTGGGAGTGGGGCTGCGGTTAAGGACGGGGCAACATCCTTCCATGGGGTCGCGAAGAGTCGGACACGACTGAGCGACTTCACTTTCACGCATTGGAGAAGGAAATGACAACCCACTCCAGTGTTCTAGCCTGGAGAATCCCAGGGACGGGGGAGCCTGGTGGACTGCCGTCTGTTGGGTCACACAGACTCGGACACGACTGAAGTGACTTAGCAGCAGCAGAAGCAACAACATCCTTTCCAGGGCTTCTTTAGAAACATAATAGATCATTTTTCTTTTTTCCAAGATTTCCTGTTGACTTAATCCTAGATGCACTGTGTCTATATAAGATGTCCTAAGGAGCCTGCATTTCCTCAGTTTGCGTGTAGCTTTGAGATCCTTCTCAAGGATCTTTCTGCATCGCATTTATGGCCTTGGGGCCCAATTGCATCTTAGGTCTGGTCCTTCCCCTGGGAACCTTGGAAGAGAACAAGGGACTATTCCTCCTCAAGGGATGAGATTTGGGAAGAGAACCTGCAGAGCGCAAGTAACCGAATGCCCGATGTGTGAGAAACTTGCAAACACAAGCCAGGGAGAGAGGAGCCCAGGAGCCCAAACCTTTGGGCTGGACGGAGGGAAATCACAGCTTGTCATCGACCAGGAGGACCTGAGGAGGGCCAAAGGCCCAGAGGGTTCCGTTTGCCTGGAGGTGAAGGAACCGCGTGGGCCGAGGAGCAGGGGGCCAGGCCCTGCTTTTTCCATAGCAAGAGGGCAGGGTTGATCCACACTGCAGCAGGGCTGAGCAGAGAAGATGCGCTTTGTTTATTTTGTCTAGAACTCTGCCGGTCTTCCCTAAGCCGTCTTCACCCACCAATTAGAAGGGGAAAGTAACTAACGGTCCAACTTCATTTAAATCTTCAGTAACTTAAACAGTCCCTTTGGGTAGGGTCTGGTGTCTCATGGATTAAAATGGTCTTCCTCATCCTCCTCACCCTAAGGTAGCCTCTGGGATGCAGAGGAAGAGATGCGTGTGGCTTACCCAAGGGAGGGCCTGAGATAACACCCTTAGCATCCCGTGGAGGTCCAGTGAGCTTTCCTGTCTTTTCCTTGTTGCTCCTTGGCCTTCTCAGGTGAAGCAAGGGCTGTTTCTCATGCAACCTGGCCTCTCTCAGGTTGACCAGAGCTCCAAGCACTTCCAGATTTGACCCACATTGATATCCAAGTTGACCCGGCACTCCTGTGTCTGCGTGCCTCTCAGAGGACCATCTGTGCCTGCCATGGAGTCCCAGTGCCTGGATTCCACCCTGCAGCCTGGCTACAGAGTCCCCCTTCCTTTGATAATTCGAGACTCTGTCCCAGCAATCTCTTTTCAGTAGCCCAGCCGTTACAAAAGCTGACTGTCTCGTTGCTTGGTTTTATAACTGGGCTAAATGTCAGCCCAGGGGGAAAAAAAATCAGCTCTGAAGGCTACCCTTAATCACAAGAAACGAGGCCCTGAATTCCTCTGCGTTGACTGGGGCTTCGGACCAAAGTGTTTGAACTGACCAGTTGTCCTGGCATCCAGTTGAGATGGCTTTCCCCCCCACCCCAATCCTGTAAATCTGCAAGGTCTTTTATTTCAAACCCTCTCAACTCTGCTCTCAATGAGGACGGAAAGTGTTGCATGTGGAAATTGCCTAGGCGACTGGGGGAAACATGCCAAAAGAGAAACTTTCCAGTTCTTAGCTTTCAAAGTGTGCACTCTGCCATAAGTCATGAGGTAATACGGATGTTCTGAATGGGGGCGCCACCGCCAATGAAAGCAGTAGCTTGACAGTCAGCAAATACAGTTCTAGCCACTAAGCAGAAGCAAAAGAATTGGCAAGAAAGAGCAAAAGAACGGGCACCTTAGGCATCGAAGCAGCATAAGGTGGAGGGAAGTCTGCCCTTAACTTCACTTTATTTAGGAGGAGAAAATGGTCTCGAAAGTGCTCCTGGAGCAGCAGTCTTTATGTGAACAGATGCCACCCCCCCCACAAATCTGGAAATCAATAAAACTCACATTTTGTTGTTACAGATTTGTACTGAAAACTGCTGCCGGCCAAGCAACTTCAAATCTCAGAAGTCTCCGACAGGGCAGTAAGCTTATAAACAATCATTTAGCAAGATCTGAGGTCAAAATGACAGACGAAGATGACTGTCTTTTCTGTGTGTACATCAAGAGATGAGGTCAGACGGGACCCAGTGTGTGGAGATGTGATCGTCTGGTGAAGTTTTTAGCAGTTTTCAACCTGTAGAGGCCAGCCTCAGGGACAAGCAAACTGGATCTTCTAGACTGTTTGTTCCCCTAAGAATCTAATGTCCTTGCCTTGACCCCCTCTTCCCTTCTCTGCCCCCAAGATCACAGTTCTTGGAGGGTGATGATTTAATGGATTTATTAGTCTTTTCCCTCAATCACTCTACCTTTTCTCCATGTTTTCATTTCATTTATTTATTTTATTTTTTTGGCTGTGCTGGGTCTTCCTTGTTGCTTATGGGCTTTCTCTACATGTGTCAAGCAGGATTTTCTTTGCAATTGTGGTGTGCGGGCTTCTCATTGCGGTGCCTTCTCTCACTGCGGAGCATGGGCTCTGGAGTGCGGGCTCAGTAGTTGTGGCTCTTGGGGATTAGTCATTCCACAGCATGTGGAATCTTCCCGGGCCAGAGATGGGACCCGTGTCCTGCCCTGGCAGGTGGCCTCCCATCCGCTGGACAGCCGGGGAAGTCCCCCATATTTGCATTTTAAGAAGGTCTTTCTTTTTTCATTTATTTTTATTAGTTGGAGGCTAATTACTTTACAATATTGTAGTGGTTTTTGTCATACATTGAAATGAATTAGCCATGGATTTACATGTGTTCTCCATCCCAATCCCCCCTCCCACCTCCCTCCCCACCTCATCCCTCTGGGTCTTCCCAGTGCACCAGCCCTGAACACTTGCCTCATGCATCCAACCTGGGCTGGTGATCTGTTTCACCCTTGATAGTATACTCGTTTCAATGCTGTTCTCTCTGAACATCCCACCCTCGCCTTCTCCCACAGAGTCCCAAAGTCTGTTCTGTACATCTGTGTCTCTTTTTCTGTTTTGCATATTGGGTTATTGTTACCATCTTTTTAAATTCCATATATATGAGTTAGTATACTGTATTGGTCTTTATCTTTCTGGCTTACTTCACTCTGTATAATGGGCTCCAGTTTCATCCATCTCATTAGAACTGATTCAAATGAATTCTTTTTAACGGCTGAGTAATATTCCATGGTGTATATGTACCATAGCTTCCTTATCCATTCGTCTGCTAATGGGCATCTAGGTTGCTTCCATGTCCTGGCTATTATAAACAGTGCTGCGATGAACACTGGGGTGCACGTGTCTCTTTCAGATCTGGTTTCCTCAGTGTGTGTGCCCAGGAGTGGGATTGCTGGATCATATGGCAGTTCTATTTCCAGTTTTTTAAGGAATCTCCACACTGTTCTCCATAGTGGTTGTACTAGTTTGCATTCCCACCAACAGTGTAAGAGGGTTCCCTTTTTAAGAAGGTCTTTTGGAGTTAATGATACTTCTAGGGAGACTCCCTGGTGGTCCAGCGTTTAGGACTTAGAGCTTCCAGAGCTTCCACTGCAGGGGGCACAGATTGAATCCCTGGTCCAGGAACTAAGACTCCATCTGCTGCGCAGAGCAGCCACCTTCCCCCCAAACGAAAGCAAAACAAATAATACAACTAAAAGAGTTGTCTGAATTGTGGGAATTTTAGGCAGTAACCCGGTGGGCTTAGGGTGAGTGGGGTGAAGAGAGAGGGGAAGCATTTTAAGAGCTGGTGAAAGTGAAAATCGCTCAGTCGTATCCAACTCTTTGGGATCCAATGGACTACACAGTCCATGGAATTCTCCAGGCCAGAATACTGGAGTGGGTAGCCTACCCCTTCTCCAGGGGATATTCCCAACCCAGGGGTCAAACCCAGGTCTCCCACATTGCGGGCAGATTCTTTACCAGAGGACCCACCAGGGAAGCCTAAGAATACTAGAGTGGGTAGCCTATCCCTTCTGCAGCAGATCTTCCCGACCCAGGAATCGAACCGGGGTCTCCTGCATTGCGGGAGGATTCTTTACCAACTGCGCTATCAGGGAAGCCCAAGAGAGTTGGTACATTTCTCATATCACCACTTCTCAGACAGTCATCGCCTGCCCAGGACCATCCTGGGTTGAGGCTGTCTGTCGGTTTCTTTGACTGGGCCTCTCATCTCAGTCCTCATCCCAGCAGGTGTGGTCAGGGGTAGCTGTGAAAGTCTTGTTCTCTTGTACTGCTTGAAACTAGGCTATGTTGGTGGCCAAGAGCAATTAATACAGATTTCCCCGGGTAGCTGAGTGAAAAACAGGCCCCATGTATAATTCCCTGCCTGCATGTGGCTCTTTGCCAACAAATTTCCCAGGCCAAATATCTCAGCCTCTCCCAGCACCCCCGCGTCCAGCTTCTGTCTCTGGCCCTGCCCAGCTGGGTTTCAGTAAGGTCACAGCCCCATGGCCTCCCAGCCACCCTTGGGTGCTTCCTCCTGCTCCTTGCTGGACTGTGGGGTCATTCCTGCACTAGGGGAGGTCACAGGCTTGTTATTAATAATCAGATGGAAAGCAAAGACAGGATACACATTTTTCTAGAAAGACACCAGCATAGTATGACGTCAGTACCGTTTTCCACTTTCCACGGTGATTATGGCTGCTACCCTTTCCTGCTTCCTGAGGATGACAGTCCGACCTGCTTTTCAGCACAGTTAGAATGAACTGTTTTAGGCAGAGCCAGTGGTGAGGGGGATGTGGGCCTTCCAGCCACCAGGCTCTGATTTTTTCATCGACTTCTCAAGGGGGTGTTCATGCAAAACTGTAATTGGGAACACATAGAATTTCTTGGCTTTAGTTTTATTTGTGAAAGTGAAAGTCGCTCAGTCGTGTCCGACTCTTTGCGACCCCATGGACTGTACAGTCCATGGAATTCTCCAGACCAGAATACTGGAGTGGGCTGCCTTTCCCTTCTCCAGGGGATCTTCCCAACCCAGGGACTGAACCCGGGTCTCCCGCATTGCAGGCTGATTATTTACCAGCTGAGCCACAAGGGAAGCCCAGGAAGTTTTATTTGTAGGCAAGTTCTATTTGCATGATGCTTCTTTAAGAATGTGTTTTTTCTTTTTGGCTGCTCCAGATCTTTGTCTAAGCACAAGGTAGTGTGTAGTATGTGAGTTCTTTTAGTTGTGGCATGCAGGATCTTTACGCAAACTCTTAGTTGAGGCATTTGGGATCTAATTCCCTGACCAGGGATCAAACCTTGGCCTCCTGCATTGGGAGCATGGAGTCTTAGCCACTGGACCACTGAGGAATTCCTGCAAGATGCTTTATTGTTGGCAAGCAGTTTCACCTTGATGATCTCATTTGGGCCAAACCAGAATCGTCATTTGAGCTATATAAGGTGAGGATCACTCTTCCCCTTGAATGAGTGAGATAGCTGAAGCTCAGAAACCTCCCAGAGGCAGTAGTGAAAAAGTAGGACAAATCCTAGGTTTCCAGATTCTAGATCCTTTTTCTATTGTACCAGCATCCCTTCCTCTGGGAATTACTCCGCCCCCAATTTATTTGGTTTGACTGTAGTAGAACCCACCATGTCCCTAACTAAAGAGATGCCCCTCAAGCCTGACCCTATGATTGGCTCAGGTATAAGCATGTGACCTAAGCTAGCCCGTCACAGTCTTCTCTGGATCTTGTGTTAAAACAATTGGAAGAGAAGTTCTCTCTTGCTCTGGATCCCTGCTGAGACAGAGTAAGAGAATGACTAGGAATAAAGGAAGGCAAGCAGAGGGAACCAGAGCTGAGAGGAGGAGAGAGCCCTGGAGTTATTATTTAAACCATTCATCCAGCTGTGCCTGAAACTCTTCAGTGAGCCAATAAATTCCTTTTTTGCTTAAGCCAATTGGAGTTGCGTTTATGACACTTGCAAATGAAAGGAGTTATTGACTAATAAAACTGCCATTTCTGTCTTTCCCAGAATTAGGAAATTACCTCTTTAAAATTGTTTATTTGTAGTATGCTTTATTCCTTCCCCCACACACAAAAAATTCCAGGGCAGCTTATAAATATAAATAGGAAAAAATAGGCAATAAGCCAGAAAAAAAATCAAAGGGAAGGTTTAAGACATAAAATATATGTCATATGTCAAATACATATGTACAGCACAATCTTTATATTAAGTTGACAAAATTATTTTTTAAATTATAATACCAAGTATTGTTGAGGGTGCCAGGAAATGGACACTGGTGATGGAAAATTATAAATTGGTGCGAACTTTCTGGAGAGAAATTTGACAGCACTCATTCACATCCAAATAACAATAACCAATTGTTATTTGCTTGTTCATAACCAATAATTGGAATGCACAGAAAGGAAACAAGTAAGTAAGAAAGAATGCACGCAAATATTTAGCTATAAGAATGATTGTTACAATCACTCCAAATTGGAAAACAGCCTGAATGTCCAATGACAAATTATGGATCAAAAATAATATGCCCGCTTATTGGAATATCATGTATTTATTAAAATAACAATGTAGACTTTTATTTACTGACCTGGAATAATATTCATATATTGTAGTAGATCCCTGGGTTGGGAAGATCCCCTGGAGAAGGGATAGCTTTGGACTAGCACATCTAAATTCCCCCTAAGCCATAGCAAGTTTCAAATAAGTTGTTCACTCTTAACCCTATGTTTTAAAAGTCAGAAACAAAAGACTATTTATTGGCTGTGGTCATTAAAAAGGGAGAAATATAAAAGTGGCAAAAATTGCCCTTCTCATCTCACAGTTTGAGTATTCTTGCTTGAGTCAAATTCAGCTTTCCAGAGATGCCTGTTTAATTATCCCCTTTGGACCATGTGTTATCTAAACACTCAACATTTTTCAGACATTTGACTAGTATTGAGAGATTATTTATTGTCAATGAGTTGGGTCTTGGGCATCATCTATTCCAGACCAAAGGTTACCAAAATGTATATAGGCTCAAAAAAAAAACAAACAAACAAACAATAAAACACTGAATGGCAAGAAGAACATTTTAGAATTTGTATTTATAGCTAAGCCCTTTTTATTTTCTATTTCTGATATGTTTTATAATATATCAGTAACTGGATAGGGCATAACAAGTAAGTATACTAAGATTGCTAAAATGTCTTTGATGATGGAAGTAGGCTCTGGTTATCTGTTACTGCAGCCGATGCAATGGCAACTTAGTGGTTTTAATTTTGTTCATAAACTTCTGGATCAGAAATTTGTGAATAAATTGCTCACCTGAGCAGTTCATCCCTCCCTTCCCCCCAGCCCAGACAGCACCTCAACTCGATCTAGAAGATCCACTTCCAAGATGGTTTGCCCACTTGGTTGGCAAGTTGGGAGCCCAACAGAGCTGTTGTCTGTAGGGGGAGGGGCAGGTCCCCATTCTCTGCCATGTGGCTTCCCCACTGGGGTTCTTGGGCTTCCTCGTGAAATGGAGGCTGGTTTCTAAGAGGGAATGTTCCAAGAGACAGGAAGTAAAAGTCAGTCTTCTAAGTCCTGGAGCAAGAATATACCATCCTACCATCACTGCCATCATATTTTATTGGTCAAAGGAGTCCAAGAGTCCACCCAAGATTCAAGGGGAGGAGACACAGACTTTATCTCTCAGTGAGTGGTCTGGCAAAACATTGGTGTCCATCTTTAATCCATTATGTGGCATGGAATCACAAAAGTCTGAAAACCACTAATTTACACAAATACAATATGTACCAGCAGCTCCGCCCCAGACTGGGGCCCAGCTCTCTTACATAAGAAATTCCTGGCCTTCAGAACCTGGTCCGCTCCTTCTTGTATACCTCCCCAAAACTGCTTCAGCAGACTTTTCTCTTAATGGCTTATTTACTCCAGAGGCATAGACAGAAAAATATATGCACAGTATTGTAGGGGAAAATAGAACTAACTCGTATTGGTACTACTGCTTTATCTTGCTTAGTTAAAAAAAAAAAAAGATTGACTTAACAGTAGAAATAAAACATTCATCTGGTCAAGTGTTGGTGACCTATAAAAAAGTTTTCTTTTACAACAGTATACTTTAAATCAGGGAACTTTGGTGGCGGTCCAGTGGTTAAGACTCAGTGCTTCTAGAGCAGGGAGGCAGGTTTGAGCCTTGGTTGGGGAACTAAGATCTCACATGCCACACAGTGTGGCCAAAAAAATTTTTTTTTAAATACTGAGTATAAACCTAATACAGTCAGGATGACGTTATGACTTGAAAGGCTATAATTGTAACAATGTTCTACCAGAAATTCCCCAGTGCACAGGCTAACACCTGCTTTTCCTTTCTCGTTAATCAAGTAGAACAATCGCCAACAGAACTTTAAGATTTCTCCCATATAACATAATATACTCTTGAGGAAGATAAAGTGGCTTACTAAACAGAATAAACCCATTTTGTAAGAAAATGTGTGTGAGAGAGTCAAGAGTAAAATTTTTCATTATTTATGGTCCTAAATTCTGGCACTAAGAAGAGTGGATCCCGAGAAGAGGCTGTTGTTTTCCTGAGCGGGCTGATGGGTGAGTGTGCACATTAGAAAAAGTAAGGTAATAAAAAGGTGATTTTTTTTTTTCATGAGAAAAGGAAGAGATGTTGGAAGGCAGCAGAAGCAAAGAGGGTGGCTTGTTTAAAGGTGTGGGTGGAGGATAGTTGTCCTAGGTGGGCTGCAGGGAATCTCTTCCAGGTTGCCCCAAAACCTTCAGTAAAATCTGTGCTATTTGGCAGTTCTTTTTTGAAATTTACTTTTACTGAGGTAGCATTGATTTACAATATTATATAAGCTTCATGAGTGCAGCATGATGTTTGACTCCTGTACACACTATAGTGTGTTCACCACCATAATTAATTTTCTATCACCATACAGTTGATCTCCTTCATGCATTTTACCCTCTCTGCCACCCTTTCCTCTCTATTCTGCCCCCCTGTGTTGCTTTTATTTGGTTTGGTTTGCTCACTTTTGATTTGTTAATTAGATTTTTTTCTACTCCATATATGAATGAGATGATACAGTATTTGTCTTTGTCTGACTCATTTCACTTCGCATAATACCCTCAATATTGTTACAAATGGAGGATTTTATCTTTTTAATGATTGAGTAATATTCCTCTCGTGTGTGTGGGGGGGTGTGGTAGGGGTGTGTGGGGATGTGGGGGTGTGTGGGTATAGGTGTGTGTGGGTGTGTGTGGGAGGGTATGTGTGTGTGGGGTGTGGGGGGGGTTTGTGTGGGGGGTGTGTGGGGGGTGTGTGTAAGGGGTGTATGTGTAGGGGTGTGTGGGGATGTGTGTGCCTCACATCTCCTTTATCCATTCATTCACTGATGGGCAATTAGGTTGGTTCCATATCTGAGCTATTGTAAATAATGCTGTAATAAACATAAAGTACACATATCTTTTCAAATTAGTGTTTTAATATTCTTTGGATAAATACCCAGAAGTGGGATAGTTGGCTCATATGACTGTTCTATTCTTAATTTTTTGGGAATCACCATACTGTATTCCATAGTGAGTGTACCAAATTTACATTCCCACCAACAGTGTATGAGGGTTCCTTTTTCTCACATCCTTGTCAACTCCTGTTTTTTCTTTTTTTTGCCTTTTTGATAATAACCAGTCTAACAGGTGTAAAGTGATAGCTCATGTGATTTTGATTTGCATTTGCCCAATAGTTAATTATGTTGAACATTTTTTCATGTATCTGTGGGCCATCTGCATATCTTCTTTGGAAGAATGTCTATTCAGCTTCTTTGCCCATTTTAGTACAGAGACTAAAACAGTGATTGAAAGGCTCCTGGGAAACAAAAGTCCAGGATCAGATGGCTCTACAGGTGAATTTTACCAAAATTCTCCTTTTACTTCCTTCTTTTACTACAAGAAGGTCTAATATCTATCCATCTAACTTTTCTTTAAAAAAAAGAAAAAAAAGGAGGAAGGAATGCTTCTTAACTCATATTAGGAGGCCAACTTCACCCTAATGCCAAAACCAGATGAAGATGCCAAAAAAAGAAGAAAGAAAAAGAAAATCACAGGCCAATATCTCTGATGAACATAGCTACAGAAATTAGCAAACTGAATACAACAATACATTAAAAGGATCATACATCACAGCTAAGTAGGATTTATTCCAGGGATATAAGGATGGTTCAACATCTACAAATTAATCAACATGATATATACCACACGAACAAAAGTAAGGATAAAAACCATAAGATCATCTCAATATATGCACAAAAACCATTTCACAAGACTCAACATTCATTTATCATAAAAACTCTCAATAAAGTAGATGTAGAATAAATGTACTTCAAGATAATAAAGGTCATATGTGACAAACCCATAGCTAATATCACACTCAATGGTGAAAAGTCAAGAGCTAGCCCTCTAAGATCAGGACCAAGGATGCCCACTCCTGCCACTCTTATTCAACACAGTATCAGAAGTCCTTAACCAAACAATTAGGCAAGAAGAAAGGAATAAGAGTCATCCAAATGGAGAGGAAGAAGTGAAAATGTCACTATTTGCAGATGATATGATTTTATATGTTGAGAATCCCAAAGACTCCATCAAAAATCCTATTAGAAATAATAAATGTAGAAAAGTTTCAGATTAAGGAATCAATATACAAAAAAAATCTGTTGTGTTTCTATATGCCAACAATGAGCTAGCAGGAAGAGGAATTAAGGAAACAATTCCATTGATAGTTGCAACAAAAAGATCGAAACACCTAGGGAATAAACTTAACCGAGAAGATGAAAGACTTGTGCAGTGAAAACTACATAATACTGTTGAAAGAAATTGAAGAAGACACAAATAAATGGAAAGACATTCTGCATTCATGGATTGGAAGAATGAAAATTGTTAAAATGTTTATATTACCTATAGAAATTCTTTTGGGTGTTGGATTGTTTTCTTTGAGGGAAAATTTGGGGCAACGTTGACATGAACAGAAGGTAGATCCAAGCCAAGAACAAGACTAACCTAAGGAATTTCAAGTCACTTGTGAGTAACATCAGAGTAGGAAAAATCCAAGATACACATGCACCAATTTATGACAGTTAATATCTCTGCATGGTGGATTACAAATGATATGTGCTTTATTACCTCTTAATTTTTGTATTTAAATTTTTTTCTATGAGCTGTACTGTGTAAAGGAAGTTATTTTGAAACACACATGTGCTTTGCAGTCATACAGGCTTAAGTTAGAACCCACCTCCACTACTTGAATTTGTGATTCTAGACAAGTTCCTTGAACTTTTAAAGCCCTCATTTAAAGTTTCCTCATTTGTATAAAAAGGACAATAGTCATACCTCATAGGTAATTGTGAGGATTGAATAAAATAATCTGTGTAAAGTTCTTCAAACAGTACCTTTGGACTGAGAAGCATACCATAAATCTTTACAAGTTATTATTGTTGATAAGTAAAGTTTGCTGATCGTTCTCAGAGCCTGAAAATGATCAGCCTTTTCTACTCTCTGCCAAGAAGTTAAGTGGCCCTGTGTCTTCATCCTCTAAAAAACATGCAGAGGAAATTCAAGTTTTATCCCTACCATCTTAAGTCACACAACATTATTATGAAGAAAAGCCTCTTTGAGCACCTACTGTGTGCAAGTAATATAAGTTCTCAGACATTAGATGGGGTCCCTGTGGCCTCCAGCTTGTAGCCAGGTCAGTTCTGACCACTAACGCTCAAGTGTCTCAATGCCTAATTAAAACCACGTCCAGGGTAGGCTATACTTAGGATGAACCCACATGGTCTTAATTCCCAATGAAGAATACACATTTCATTTCAGGACTTCCACACTAGCCCAGGCGTTCTGATGTGGGGTTTGAGTTCCCTGGCATTGTCATCTGACAGGCTTTTTGATGTGGCGACTGTTCCAGTAAGTTAACCTCTGGCATCTCAGAACTGGCTCAGCCTGCCTGGCTACGGATGAATTCTGAGCCCAGACGCGGGCTGAATCTGCATGCCTGCGGGTGGATGGGACAGCAAACGACCACGGGGTTAATTAGCAGGGGGCTGTTTCAGGGCAGGTCCCACTCCTCAGGGTGTCCGAGTCTCTGCTGTGTAGCTTGGCTCTCTGAGGCCACGCGCCTCAAAGCATTTTTGGTTTCTGACCTCTTCGGTGGGAGGAAAAAAGAAATCCCTCTGGACCCTGCATGTCCCTGCTTGAGGTGACAGAGACAAGTTTCCTGGGCTTGGAGAAACTTGTCACTGTTCTGGATGAGGTCTGCCTTGCGGTGCCTGCTGTTGATTCGTTACAGTAAGTAAATAAATAACTGGTGCTTGAAACAAAAGCAGAGGCCTTGCTAGACATTCCATGAGCACACCATCTGGGTCTCCTTACCTTCCAGGCATGTGGGAGACGAGACCGCCCAGCTTTCTGGGGCTGGTGGGGTCTCATGACCAGTTTAGACCAATGGGGGGTGAACTGGGGTGACTCTCGTCACTCCCCAGCATTGAAGAGCAGGTGAGACGTCCAGCCTCTCTCTTCCCTGGAGACCAAAGGAGTAACATGTTCTAGATGTTACAGCTACAGAGGGTACAGCCTCCATCATCCTGGATCCTTGAGTGACTGTGAAATGGAATTTTCCCCGCACACCTACCCAACACCCTTGACTTGGCAATGGACGTGAGACACATGCAAGAAATAAATCTTTTTCAACAATGGGATCTGGGGGTTCATTTGTTATCACAGAGCAACCTAACCTATTCTCTAATACAATTCTCCTATAAATATTAGTGGCCATTTCCTGGTGGCTCAGATGGTAAAGAATCTGCCTGCAAGGCAGGAGACCTGGGTTTGATCCCTGGGTTGGGAAAAAGTTCCCTGGAGAAGGGGATGGCAGCCCACTCCAGTATTCTTGCCTGGAGAATCCCATGGACAGGGGAGACTGGCAGGTTACAGTAAATGGGGCTGCAAAAGAGTCAGAATGACTGAGGGACTAACAGGTCCACTTTCGTTAACATTTGTAACACAGAAAGCGGTCTGCCAGTCACCTATAGACCTGTCACTGGGAGTTGGCCAAGGCAGTCTGTAGTGAAAGGCTAGAGGAACATTTGCAGGGAGGAGCAGCCGTTCTGACGGTCAAGTTCAAGGTGACTGCAGTCTGCTCTGGAGGCCAGGAGGAAGGCAGAGCTTCAGAGGACACTCAGGCCTTGGAGCTGCTCATCCAGACCCCAGACTACAAAGGTCAACCAGACTCCAAAGACAGAAGACATTCCAGGAGACTGCTTCTCTGACCTCCCTGCTTCGGAAGCTGTGTCACTCAGCAGTATATCTTTAGAAAGTGAAAGAAGATTTGTAGGTCGCTTTATTTTTATTTATTTTTATTTTTATTTATTTGACTGCATCAGGTCTGAGCTGCACACACGGGATCTTCGATCCAGCGCACAGACTCTCTAGTAGCGTGCCAGGCTTAGTTGCTCTGCGGCCTGTGGGATCTTAGTTCCCCAGCCAGGGATCAAACCTGTGTCTCCTGCCCTGCAAGCAGATTCTTAACCCCCAGACCACCAGGGAAGTCCCCCTCAGTCACTTTAGATGCACAAGATGTTCGACCATAATGAGAGTTTATTTACTGGACTGTATTGGTTTTCTTTGCATAGACTTCCAAGGGCTGACCATCCACATGGGGGTTAAGACATACTCACACAGCCCGCATCTGAGGCTCTAGGAAATACTCCCTGTGAATGATGAGCAACCCAGTGAAAGGCCGTGCTGCTCTGCTCATTTCTAAACCTGAAAGTATTCAGCGACCCTCTCAAAATCCAGGAACAGTCCAGTCTCCGGATGGAGAGGCACCTGGAAGAGAATGAGGAGAAGCTGTCCTCTTGTCGTTGCCGACGACATGGTTTGTAGCATCTGAGACTCAATGTTAGCATCTGTCTTCTGTCTGGCTAGGCTGGATTGGGGTGCTCTTCAGCCCACAGCAGCAGAAGGTTGCATGTAACCACATTCATCATGGTGCCAAACTGCCTTCTTATTCAAGAAGAAAGGATGATGTCTCATCCTCTCATGATTCCCTGGATTGGAATTGCTGTATAAAATTGTCTTTGCAGAAATCGACTTCTCCAAATTCATCGGGAATGCAGAGCTAGATGTCTGGCCACTTTGAGACCAAAGGGTTCATTGGAACCAAATCTGTTATTGCTTCTTTGCTACTTACCAGAGCTTTAATGCTAGAACCTCTCAGCGTTTTTTAATTTTTACAAGGTAGCTATTTTCAGAGTCAAAAAGGTGCAGTTTCCTTTACCGAAAACCTCGTGATGCAAGAGAAATGGGATCTTCTTATAAATCCCTCAGAACGTTCTGCTCCCTCTGTCTAAATCCATGATGCCGGAAGAGCAAAGACTACAGCTTCATTGCCAGGCATGCGGGAAAGCCAGTAATCACACCGGATGTTAATGTGATGAGTCCACTTAAACAGAGATAAATTTCAAATGCAAATATATTTTTATTTTGAATGTAATACACTTACAAAGAAATGCTTATGCTTTTAGAGGAGAAGGCAGATTTCTTTTTCAGAAAATATTTATTTGTTTGGCTGTCGGGTCCTAGTTGTGGCACGTGGGATCTTTCTGGATCAGGGATCAAACTCTCATCCTCTGCATTGCAAGGCAGTTTCTTAACCACTGGACCACCAGGGAAATCCCTAGAAGGCAGATTTCTGACTCCCTCCTAAAACATTAATTAAAGGATTTGGAGAGAGCAAAGTCAGTTGAAAGTCTGTCAGTTGAAAACCCTGGCAAGAACTTATTTAGCGGTTCCTTATCTTTTGATCCATGTTAACAATATGAAACATGTACTTTAATTATAATTTCCAAATCTCACCTTGATATTCTGTGCAATGAAAGAGTCCCACACAAATGCACCATGTGTGCATGCGTGCTAAGTCACTTCAGTCGTGTCTGACTTTTTATGACCCTATGGACTGTAGCCCGCCTGGCTCCTCCATCCTTGGGATTCTCCAGGCATGAATACTGGAGTGGCTTGCCATGCCCCTCTCCAGGGGATCTTCCCGACCCAGGAATTGAACCTGTTGTCTCTTACCATCTCCTGTTTTATTTTTCAGGTGCTCTAAGAGCACTTTATTCCCAAAGGTTGCTGATATGAGGACTCTTGGGAACCAGAAGTGGCAGGAAGACCCATGTGCTTGGATCCCCAAGGCCTGAGCCAAACTGAAGCCAGATCTATCCACTAATGATGCCACAGGCCACAAGGTAGAAGGCCAAGGATGTGTGCTGGCTTGTGGAGCTGTAAGTTGCACCTCAAGGGTGGAAAGCATTCCCCTGATTTCAGGTTGGTCCTACGGCTGAGGTGTAGCATGATGGCCACATCAAGTGGATATTGAGAGCAAAAGCTAGGAGGCATGTGCCCTCTTCACCAGCAACAATTAGAATTTTCATCACCTAAATTGAGCCCCTAAGTAAATGAATATCACCTCCAGGAGATTGAAGCTGCAGAGATAAACAATGGAAGGAACATACAAGGGGTATCTTTCTGAAATGCCAGGTGAAGCTGATGTCGACTCAGAATCTTTGCTTCATGCTGGTCCAAGGCCGTTGTCAAACTAAGTTCTGTAAAGGAACACAAAAAGACTAAAGAAACAGACTCCCAACTCGCTCACATAATGAGCGACTCGTCCTTGCTGCCTCCAGCACCATCCCTGATTGAAGGGCGCTGTGAACTCTCTTCCCACCTCGCCAGCCTGGGGAGCTGAGATTGATGTGCAGCCTGGGAAACATGAACCCTGGGCTTCGGGAGCAGCTTGAGGTCAAGTCAGAATTTGTTTCTGTCCTGCCTTTCAAAGCTTTGTTTTCCTATGAACCATCCATACTAACCACTCAGCATTGCTGGGCCCCGAAGAACCGGGGGTGGGCAACTTCCAGGAGATTCATTCAGGATGGACATTCATTAGCTCTGAAGACAGCTGGGGCTTTTCCTAAAAGGGCTGAGGACAGCTGGAAATTCCCAGATTAATCATTGACCAGACCAGGCTACTGCCACCCCACCAAATCCCACCCCATCCTGAGGGTTGCTCTAACCAAAATAAATCATAAATGTGAACAGTTCAACAGTGATTCTATTCAGAGTCACTGCCACCCACTTCTAAGCTCAGGCCAATGTAAAGTAACCCAAGACTTCACTTCTCTTTAAGGGGCTGCTCCACGTCCTCAGAGGCAATTAAATCACGGAACCTGTGTAAATAAGACTTTGCTGGAATGCTATTTTGAGGCATGGTGAAAGCCTTTCCAGTGAATTGAGTCTTCATTCTGACCATCACAGATAAATGAAGGACGGTTCTTTAACATACTAACAGTAACAACAACTAATTGATACATTTCCTTTGCAAAGCGTTTAGTTTCTGCCAGATAACTTCACATGAATCATCTTTTATTTTCAGAATCATATAGCAAGGCAGGACATGAGCTATTATTGACATTAAGCAAATAAACAGACTTCTTGGCAGTTAACAGGCTTACCTTGGGTAACAGAACTGATGGTTGTTGGATATAAGATCAAGACAGACTCCAAGTCCAATACTTTTTCCAATCCATCCCACTGTGTCTACAAAAAATCTTACCCTCTCTTAAAAGCTTTGAATTTTATAAATTGTTTAAGTGCTTATTGTTTTATTTGATGGGAATGAAGTACAGCTAACACTTGTTGAGTCATGACTAAGCTGAGTCACTGTACTATCAAGTGCTCAACATGAAGGTCCTCGTTTATGAGGTGGTCATTATTATCCCCATTGTGATAGCCAAAGAAACGGAACACAGAGAGGTTTCTGCAATTTGCCTAAACCACACAGCTAGTAAGTAGCAGGGATTTGAAAATTGTGTGCTCTAGAGCCTCCCACCTGCATCCTTCTGTTGAGATAGGCCGGTGTATAACTTCTCATGTTGTTTTTTGAAGAACCATGGGTCCAGTTGCTGGAGACAGAGCCGTCCACATTGCCAAGATGTTTGGCGTCATTTGGGTCCATGGGAATTCTTTCGTCTATGAGGCCAATCTAGAACCAATAGAAATAACTGATAAACAATAGAAATAAACCAAACACTCTGCTATGAGATGGGGCTCCTTCTTTCTTTCTTTTCAGGCTGTACTACTTGGCATGTAGGACTGTGGTCTCCCAGTCAGGGATTGAACCTGTGACCCCCGCAGTGGAAGTGCAGAGTCTTAACCACTGGACCACCGGGGAAGTCCCTCAGAGCTTTCTTCACAATGGCACCACTATTGCTCCTATTTCCAATACTAAAAACCACGAAGTTCCTTCTCCCTTGTGTCCCTTATCCAGTCAATTATCAGGGATTCCTATTTTGTGGTTGTGTGTGTATCTAGAACTTGCTTCTCCCTCTTCCCTCCTCTTCACATACACTGTCCAGTCAAGTCACTAGACAGTGGCCCCTCCAGCTTCAGACACACCCCACAATATAGTCTATCTTGTCCCAAACATCCTGAAAGCACAGCATCTTCATCCCATCTCATCCCATGCTGTGTTCCTACACATGGCACCCCGCTGTCTATCACAAGCCCTCTGGTTGACCTCTTCATGGTCTAGACCCTCCATTTTCCAGCCATTTTTTTTGGTTTTTATTATCTATTTCTTTTTACCTTTTGACTTCCCCGCATGGCATGTGGGATCCTAGTTTCCTGACCAGGGATTGAACTCATAACTGCTGCATTGGAAGTGTGGAGTTTTAACCTCTGGGCCCCCAGGGAGGTCCTAGACAGTCATTTTCCGGTCAGCGCTCTGTCTCTTCCTTCTCCTCTTGCCAGGTGGGGCTCCTCACAGCCCCCAGCCCACGTCCACACCTCCAGCTTCCTATCTTGTGACCTCACTGTTATTCTCCTCCTCTTGTTATTGCTCTTCTCTCGTGTTTACATCCCAGTCTAGACGTCCCACCTGACTATGACGTCTTCTCAGACTATTCCTCCTTCTTGGATTCCTATTGTTCCCACAGAAGGTTCCACGAAGTTCAGTATTTAATTTTGTTTTCTCATTGTCTCAGTGTTTATCTCTTCCACTAGACTGTGAGTTTCTCGGGTCAAGGACTCTGCCCTACTTTTTTTGTGTGATCCTTACTGGGCATAACATAGTACTGGGCTCAGAGATGGTGCTCATTTGGTGGACTGATCTCGCTTGGTGGAGGGACCTGGCATCAGACCAGACAGCAAATGAACATGAGTTGATTTAGTGTCTCTGATGAGCGACCTAGTGGCCTTGCTCGACATGGGTTATTTCTCCAACGCTAGATGCCAACATCAAATTCATGGGAAGGTCAGAAAATTACAAGCTGGCCAATTCATTTTCTGTAGTAGAGTTGTTGTTTGCCCAACTTGAGCAGCTGAGGAGCCCATCTTTTCTGATTCCTTTCCCAGCGGGCTCTCCCCTAAAGAGGTACAGTGACTGGGCGGGGGGCGGCGGGGAGGGAAGGTGGTGGGAGGGTCAAGTGAGTTGTCCAAGTGAAAGACCACAGCAAATAGACTCTGATTTATAATCTCCCAAGTAATACATTAGAGAATGGAAAGTAGCTCAAGGCCAATGTTTTAGAATAAATCATGAGACAGTTTTTTACCAGCAGAGAAGTCACTGGACGCTGTGCAGCCTTGTTCAGCATGAGCATGTTTAATGGCCGTTCATCTAAGTTCAAGTTGCCTCAGGCAGATTTCAGAGGGATCAGTACTTTGGAAATCTAATAGCAGAAAGAATCGAGTTAGTATATATGGACACATTTGGAAACTATGTCATACTTTCCAAACTGTGCTCTTAAGCTCCATCTTAAGAGTTGAATCCTTCTGAGTTGGAAAGAATGCCAAAGGTTATCTGATTGGAAGAGGGATGACATATCTGGAATACTACTAACACACTTTTCACTTTTGTGTTTCACGGGTTGATCCATCCCTTCACTGTCCCATTTTCTCAGAGACATAAGCCTACCTTCAGACTTCGACAGCATGAATGCAAAAAAAAAAAAAAAAAGGTAATATGCTGGTTTTCCCGACTCCAAATAGGTTTTTTGTAGGCATAATAACAGTAAAAACTAGGTTTTTTTGAGAGAGAAATAAGATTTTCTAAATTGATTTAGCTCCCATTTAGCATAACTTGCTAAAGAGCCAAGCTTGTAAGTAGGACTCAGATCCTGGAACTGCTTCCATGCAGGTGAGAACTGGTTTTGCTAGTGACAACTAAGGTTTCCCAGGTGGCGCTAGTGGTAAAGAACCTGCTTGCCAAAGCAGGTGGCGCAAAAGACCCAGGTTCCATCCCTGGGTTGGGAAGATCCCCTGGAGGAAGAAATGGCAAATCACTCCAGTATTCTTGCCTGGAAAGTTCCATGGACAGAAGAGCCTGGCCGGCTGCAGTCCATGGGACTGCAAAGACAACTAGACTAGGAGGTTTGAATAGTAGAGGCAGGAAGACTGCCCGTTTCTCTCATGAGGAGAAAGAAGACAGAGGATGTTGAGACATTCAGCTTGATTGTCTGTCTCTGGGCTGCCCTGACCGGGAAGTGTGTTAGATGTTTGTTGTTGTTCAGTGGCTAAGTTGTGCCCAGCTCTTTGCGACCCCATGGACTGCAGCATGCCAGGCTTCCTTGGCCTACCCTATCTCTTGGAGTCTGCCCAAACACATGTCCATGGAGTTGGTGAGGCCATCCAACCATCTCATCAACACAAAGCCTCTCCCTCGTTTCAGACGGCATGAAACACAGGCTCCCCACACCCATGTGGGAGTGGCCACATCAGAGTAAACTCAGCAGTACTCTGTGGTCAGACAGTGGAAGGGCTAGCATTTAGTTTTCCCGAGCTACCCTCAGTTCCTGTGTGGTGTGGAAAGAACTTGGAATCTCCTGGGTGACCCTGGAGGGGGGAGGCACAGATGCTGGGTGGAACCTGGCTAGAGCACATACCAGAGAGGAATGACCATGGTGGGGGTGAGATGGTGCTGTGGGCTAAGGGTCCTGACCTCATAACTACAGCCAGGGGCTCAGCACCAAGGGAGACCCAGGGGCCCACACTCCAGGGCGACCCAGCGGCTCAAGGCACCAACAGAGACCCCCAGGTCAAACCAAGGGGAAAGGGAGGCAGGGGTCCAGATCAGTCAAGACAGAAAATGAACCACCAGCTACCCAGCCCAGCAACAAACACTGGCCTGAAGCCAAGGAATGGGACAGGCGGAACTTCACTGGTCAACAGTCCAGGGAGCAGCCCAGACCAGCCACCCTGTAGCAGACACGATGAGGATCCAGGAAACCCCGTGTGGACTCGAGCCTGCTCCCCTCTACCCCCGGGGAACAGTGAGTCCCACTCACATACTCAGGCGGAGACTGAATTGTCTACAGAAAACGCCTCCTAACTGTGGAAGTGGGCTGAGATTACAGGGCTGGCGTTAACCTGGTCTTCCACCTCACAGGGGGACAGGGGCTCATTGAAAAGCCCCCAGCATTTAGGCACATCTTCCATACTCGACTCAGAGGACGGTGGGCACTTTGATGAATTTGCTCCCCGACATGAGCTTCTCCATCGCGTGTAGGAAAAGGCTCACGGGAACCTTGGGACCAGGCGAAGTGTTTATTACGGTCTCCACAGTACATGGTGCAGAATCCAAGGTCCGGGGATGAAATGTTTCATCCACAGTCAAGAGGCATAGGGTACAAAACCACAAGAGGGGGACTTCCCTGGTGGTTCAGTGGCTAAGACCCTGTGCTTCCAATGCAGGGGGCCTGGGTTCAATTCCTGGTCAGGGAACTTATTCCCACATGCTGCAACTAAAGATCCCACAGGCTGCAAGGAAGACTGAGATCCTGCGTGCCACAACCAAGATGCAGTGCAGCCAAATAAATAAATAAAAGTAAATATTGAAACACACACACACACACAGGAGTTAGATCTTTTGATCCCAGCTTCCCACTCCTCTGGCAGGGCTTTGAGCCCCTCCTAGGAATGGAAGGGGGGTGCCTATGCACTCGGGCCAGGGGAGCCCCTGGTGAAAGGTGTGTATGCTCAGAAACAGGCTTCAGTTTCCCGTTCTAGTCCTGGTCATACCTTCAGCCTTCATTCCAGGGGATCTTCTGGCTGGAGAAGTCCCTTTGGCATTTTTGCACCTGGTGGGGGCGTGGGGTTGGCCAAAGTCCACCCTCCGCTCATGATGCCAAATGTTCCGGTCGGCACCCAGCTAACAGGATAGTGACAGAACAAAGCGTTTCCGTCTCTCTCATTTCTCCCAAGTATCTCCTAAAATTGAAACCTGTGCATTGGCTGCAGTTTTCCTCCATCTGCAAAAACACATTAGGAAGAGAAAGAGGTTGGCAGCTGACTTCAGGCTTTTCCCCCCAGAGAGTTACTTACCTGACTTTAACCAGATGCTGTGTATCAGACCGTCTCTCCCCTCCGCACTCAGTGGGCAAAAGACAGAAGAAATACAAGGAATGCTTGTTACGCTCTGCACTCTCTCTTTCTCTTTCTCTCTTTCCCTTTTCTTTCTTTTTTTTTTTTTTTTTTACCCCAGGACCGGATATACAAGTTCCAGAAGAGGAATATACATCCCTAGAGTCTGAAATCAAATCTGGAATTCATATCCTCTGTAAATGTACTTTATTAAAAGCAGGAATCAAGAAAGGTTTTGGAATTATTATATTGGAGAGCTTGATTGTGTAGAGAGGACTTGGAATTAGGGATAATTTTAGACATGTTTTGCAGGCAGCCTGCTCCTTGGATGAATGGAAACACTGGGTACTTTGGCATCAATCTTATCCCAGAGGTCTTAAAACCAGCCCTTAGACTGTGTTACCAACACGAGAAGGAAAACAGGAGACTGCAGGAAGACACGTTCGTCTATGATTACGCAATCGAGTGAACTGACAGTGTTGTAGAGACAGAGAGTAGGTAACATTTTCAGACATCAGGCTGTCAGCTGGGAGGCAGTGTTTGTAAAATCCGCTTGCTGACACTTCATGGTGTTAGTGCAGCCCCAGACCATGGACATGGGTGGAAGGCACGAGTGTGTCTGTGTGTGTGGGCATGTATATGAAGAAGCTGTTGAGGTCCAGAATCGGAGCCGGTGGAGACTGTGAGGGGCAGAAGTGGGGCAACTCACATGAAATCCATCTCCGCCCCCACCCTCTGCCCCCAGCCCCCGCCTCCAGACATGCTGGTGGCCTGTACTCCTGGCTCTTCCCTGGATGGGGAACCAGGAACTTGTCCATTGTCCCCAGAAGGCCCACACCATTTTCTATCGGTTAACTGTCTCTGAACTATTTTTCTCTCACGGTTTGGAATCACAACCTTCTGAATGTCATTGCAAGCTCACGGTATTTCTCTGATTAAAACCACCATTTCACAGGGATCAGCCAACTCCACGGCGGGAGCACGGTGACTATGGGATTCGCATTCTGGTAATAAAAGATGAGCCAAGCCCTCCAACACGTAAGAGAAAGGTGGGAGCCCCTGGAGACCCAGGAGGAGACTTTATACTCTCAGAGCGCTCTGGAAGTAGAAAGAGGGAGTCAGTGTTTCTGAGCTCTTTTGAAGGAGAGCTATTGCTCTGCTAGAGGGAAGGCTTCTCCTGTGGCTCAGACGGTAAAGAATCTGCCTGCAATGCAGGAGACCCCGGTTCAATCCCTGGGTGGGGAAGATCTCCTGGAGAAGGGAATGGATACCCACTCCAGTATCCTTGCCTGGAGACTTCCATGGACAGAGGAACCTGGCAGGCTACAGTCCATGGGGGTCGCAAAGAGTTGGACACGATTGAGTGACTAACACTTTGACTTTCAGAGGAAAAAGGTTGGAATGCTGAATGGATGCTTGGGGGGCGGTTCGGGGCACAGGGGCGCTGCTCCTCATTCGCATCCAGGGTGTCCCTTGTTCCTTTATATAGAAAGTCCCCTCTCTTGGAACAGGTGGGAAAGTACAGCGAACATTTGGATGGCGAAGGTCCTTAACTTTTCACGTTGGCTTCCCTTTCCAAGAATTTTGAGTTATTGTCTTAAATACAGCAGCCCTAAAGAGGAATTTGAAATCACCCCTGCAGCTCCCAGGAGAAACAGCAGTGGACTCCTCTTCCCTGGCTCTTGGACTGATTGGGGTTTCACCCGCCTCTTTCTCTCTCCCTCCGCGGGGTCCTGGCCTCCGGAGGCAGACAGCGTGGGCCCGGATCCTCTGTTCTCAGCATCTCTGCAGGAAGGGTGGCCGCTTAGATTCCACGCTTCCTGCCGGCCTCTGACACCCGCTCCGGGGAGGTGGTTTGTAATGTTTGTCCCGTAAACTCTTAGGTAACTGTTCTGTTCCACTCGGGGAGGTCACATGGCTCAGAGAGAAAAGCTGTGTTTTTCTTGTGGATATCTAAGGACGCTGAGCCACGGCCAGGCAGCAGCGCTGCCAGAACCCCCAGTCTGAGCAGAGAGCCTCGTTAGGGGAGCCAAGGGGAAATGACACTCCCGGACAAGGGTCAAGTGCAAATCTGAGCGCTGCAGAAGCCCTGGGCCTGGGACACACATCTGTCTTCCAAGACTTCCCCGCAGTAACGCCCCCTTTTCAAAGGGTGCAATGGGTGAGCTGATACCTGGTTCTGAAATTCTCAAGCCCCTCGGCCAGAGGGTGCTGGGGCTTTTGCTCTCCTTGTGTTCACTTCTGGCTGCATTTCCCATCATTACTTCAGCCCTGGTTCGGAGTCTCCGCTCCCCGTAGTTCAGGCCCCCTGGTTGGTCTCCAAAAGCCAAAGGTATGTGTGTGCGCTCAGTCATTTCAGTCATGTCGGATTCTTTGCGACCCCATGGGCTGTAGCCTGCCAGGCTCCCCTATCCATGGAGTTCTCCAGGCAAGAATACCGGAGTGGGTTGCCATTTCCTTCTCCAGGGGATCTTCCCCATGGAACCGGCATCTCTTATGTCTCCTGCATTGGCAGACAGGTTTTTTACCCCTGGCGCCACGTGGGAAGCCCTTGCTTTACCCCACATGCATTGAGACAGCGGGTTCTGAGCATCTGGGAAGAAGGGAGCTGCAGCCCAGGACACTCCGGGCCCAGACTGGGCTCTACCCAGAGGCTGAAGCCGCACCGCAGGCAGAAACAAGGCCAACTACTCTTCACTAGGATGTTTTATCTTCTTTTTTAAAAAATTTGAGGTGTAATTGACACAACGTAAAATGCACATATATATTTATCAAAATATATCCTCATTTACCCTCTGCTCAGATCAAACTCTTAGACCTCCCCCAAGACCCCAGGAACTCCTCTGATGCCCATCCTGCTATTAAACGCTTGGAGTCATCACAGAAAGCTTCTTGCCCCACAGCTGGGTGAGGTGGCTGCTGCAGATTCCAATGCCTCCTTTTGAAAACTCGAAACTCAGAGAGGTCAAGCGATCAGCTCCTGGCCACACGGCCAGTAAGAGATGTGTGGTGGCCGGAACCACACAGCTCTGGGCCCTTTCTCCTCTTCCCGGATTTCCAGAAGAGTGCAGAGCTGTCTTCTGAGACAGCTGAGAAGACTGAGAACAGACCAGGATGCAGATCACACAGAGACCAGAGGGGCAGAGGCCTGGAGTCCTCTCTGTCCAAGTGACACAGCGCCAGGCTTCAGGATCCAGGCTGTCTCTCAGCTGGGGGCCACCCCTGACTGGCAAGCGTGTGATGTGTGTATTTCTCTTGATACCCATTCCTTCTCTACCTTGAATGTAGATAACCCATCCTCAGACTTTAGGATGCCCCAGAATCCTGGGTAGAGTGAGCTGTACATGTTGATTCTCCAGCTTGGGACAAGGCCCAAGAGTCTGCGCCTTCACGAGGCTTGTTCTCCTCCTACCCCCACCCCTGCAACTCCCCCCTCCCCGACACCCATCCAGGGGATCTTTGACCAACATTGTGTAAGGGGACCGCTCTCTGTCTCCTCCACCCTGGAAGTGGCATCAGTAATAATTTCCAAGAGTCCACCCCATCACACCCGACCTCTCCCTTCCGGGAGGACTTCCCCTTTCCTTAACTTCTTCCTTCTTTTATCTTTGCTATCTGCCTCGTCCTTGGATTACGGGGTTGCTCTTGATCATGATTCTAATATTCAACTTGTTCATCTAACCTCCAATCCTCTCTTGAATTGTCCCTTAACCTCTAGAAAGCCTTAATGGCTATGGTGATTTGAGACAGTCACACACACCAGATACACAGACAAACACTCCTTCTACTGAAAACCCTTCTATGGTGTAAAGTCCAGACTCCTTCAAGAAGCACTGAAGACTCTTCAGTTTCTACTGCTTGCCTTCCAGTTTCATCACACATCCTTCCCTGAAACCTATCCTTCCTTCTCACGACGATTTCCAGCTACCGTCATACCCTCGTGCTTAGGCAAACTCTGCTCCATTTGCTTGGAAAAGCCCTCCTCCGGGGCCCCTTCCTGTAAACACCTCCAGTTTTCAGGACCAAGGCTGCAGGAAGGTTCCATCCTTTGGGAAAATCCCCAGCCTCTCCCAACACCCCCAGGAATGGATCGCTCCTTCTTTGAGGGCTATGTCTTCTCCCCCTGATGAATCCAGGAGCCCTGTATCCTCACGACCTGCGTGGGGTCTGGGCCCTCACCGTGGGGACTGAGGGTGGAGGCTCAATCCAACACTTCCACGGTGGTCCAGCATTAAAATCAAGTAAAATATAAGTAAAAGTGTTTATAGTAAGTCCCCTACATGTGACCTTTCAAGCTATGAACTTTCAAGATGCAAACGTTCATGGCATCAACATCAGGCGTGAGTGACACTGAAGCTTTCCCTTCATCTCCTACTGCCAGTGGCGATCCTTCGGTTCTGCCTCCTCCCACCTCCTCTCCTTCCTCCCGTAACTCTTCTCCCCTGTTCGCTTGATGCCAGCCCCCTCTACAGCTTTCACGGTGCTGTACCATAAGATTCTAAATGTTTATTTTTTGTGTGTTTGCTTTTATGTATTACTTGTGCGAAGCACATTACAAGCCTATTACAGTACAGTGCTATACAGCCAATTGTGTAAGGTACGTATGTTGGACTTACCAACAGATTGGACTTAAGGAACATGCTTTCAGAACAGAATTCATTTGTATGACGGAGACTTACTGTATTGTGTTTCCTATGCGCTGGGCACTGTTTTGAGTGCTTTCTTCGTATTAGGCTTATTTGTATAAAATGTGTTTTTCTCTGATGTTGGTAACTGGAGTGACCTGATGTCTGTATAGTGTAGTGTCTTAGGTTTCAGAGGATGCAACTTAACTTTTAACTGTAGCATCTGTAAGAATCAACAAAGGCCATTGTCTCCCATTGATCTGAGTGTTCCACTTCTATACTGAGCTTCTCTGAGTCATTCATCCTAGTGGGATTTTTTTCTAACTTGTTTTTTTTGTAGGCTTAAAAAAAAAGCTAGTTGAATAATTTGAAGGGCAATTTTATTTATCATGTCAACTCCATCTGCAATATATCTAAAAATTTGAGTGCTCGCTTTGGCAGCACATATACTAAAATTGTAACAATACAGAGAAGATTAGCATGGCCCCTGCGCAAGGATGCCACACAAATTCGTGAAGCGTTCCATATTTTAAAAATAAATAAATAAATAAAAATTTGAATAAAAGTCAATGGGGGGAAAATGATTCAAAATATATAAATGATTCAACATACAGAGGTTTATTTTAAAAGCAACCTCTCCTGACCGTGTCGGTTCCTGTGAGACATTTGGGATGCCACGAGGAAGAGGACTATGTCTCCAGACGAGCTTCATCCTCCCCTCGATTAATGATGCAGGATAGAGCTGAGGTGGATAGAGCTCTGTGCAGAAAGGAGAAATCAGCAGCGGAACCCTCTAGACACCTAGTGATCACTGGAATGTGTTGGCATTTCCTAGGGGGCCGTCACTTTCAAGCCACCAAAATGCGCTTCTCGATTCATTAATCTCTTAGTCAGGGTGGAAGTAGAGACAGGGAAATCTACTCCAGATAAGCATGAAGTACAATATGACTTTGCCTTCTTATAAAGAGCCATCATTCACGTAAATTGCATCCTTCAACCTTTCAAGGGATTAAATGCTACACGACAGACAGCATCTGGTTCAAACAACAGCAAATCAAAGAGGGTAACAATACACCGCGTGGTGAATAACAGGCAGGCTCCTATATCCATAAAAGGCCAACAACAGAGGGGGGAAAAGAGGCCTGTGAGAGGCACCATAAGAAGGGTACACCTGTAGATGTGCCGGGGAAGATAGTGATGTCGGCCGGCATAATAACGCCATTCTTCTAACGTGACCCAAAGCGGCAGGCAGCCGCCCTCTTTCAGGGGCTGAACACAGCTCTCGGGGACCCAGGGACCAGAAGAGAGAATAGGGTACAGAGACGCTCCTTGCTGAAAGTCACCAGCCAGGGACTTTAATTAACATGCAGACTCACGTTGGCTCCTTAGAGGGTCTCACTGGAAAGCAGAGGGAGAGGCCATTTGTCTGAAATTCGATAAAAAGGACTTGGAGTTTGACTTCTTTGTTTCGTCTCCCTTTTCTCACCCTCCCCCACCTCAAGTCTCCTCCTCCCCTTGTCTCCAACACGGGCTCTCATTACTCTCATGACCTCTGCCCTTTGACCCTTCCAAGGAAGGATCAGATGCATGCCATTCACACCTCCATGTAAAGTTAATCCTCTGGCATTTCCCAGGTACTCTGTTTTAGCCATAACCCCCTATGAAAAGCTCTCCTCTGTTAAAGGAATTTCAGGTTGAGATGAGTGTGTTTGGGGTTGGGGGGAGGGCACTGATAAGAATCAAATTCTGGAAGGTTTGAGTGGCATCCGCCTTGAGCATCTCAGGCTATCCTTTTTTGGGACTCCCCCCGACCTCCATTGGGAGGTTCAATATTAATTCAATTCAATATTGATTCAATATTGATTCAATATTAATTCAATATTAATATATTGAATGGTAGAGTGCTCAAAACTATACTGTGTGCTTTATTTCTGTATTCATCTCTTTTAAAGTTAGTTTTAATTTCTACCAAAGCTATACGCCCACCTTTTCTTTTCTTGAGTGGTGCTCAAAGGTGGCTGACATTTAGACTCCTCTGGGAAAATGGTTTAAAATCCTGAAGTCTAGATTTCCCTCCAGACCAGCTAAGTAAAGCCTATTGGAGATACGGCCCAGGTCTTGAGGGTTCTGAAGCGCCCCGGGTGATGCAACCAGTGGGTGCGCCATGCCCATGGATTTGAGGGAGATAAATTTACAAGGTATATTTAAAACCAGACCAACGTGCCTGCACACTCAGTCGCTTCAGTCGTATCCAACTCTTTGTGACCCCGCGAACCACAGCCAGCCAGGCTTCTCTGTCCATGGGATTCTCCCGGCAAGAATCCTGGAGCGGGTTGATATGCCCAAACAGCAATATCCCCAAGACTTCCCGCTCCCCATCCCCCATCCTCCAGAAACAACAAATTCAATGACCTGAGCTGATTCATATAGTAGTTGCCCTCATACTTCTAAATCACATGATTATATTGCTGGTCCTTGACTTTTCGGCTTTAATCATCTATCGACTTCCCACCATGGAAAATATGAGTTAGTCCTCCTCCAACACCACTGCCGACCCCTCAAAAACTCGACTTCCCGAACCCCACATCATCCCAGTACTGTTATCATTTTGTTGCATCGATATTTGTATTGTGACTCTCTTCTCTGTTCCCTGAGTTTTCTCTGTCCTCATCATTAATCCAACCCCCAACTCTTCCCAAAGCGTTCTCCTCTCACTTGGTTGAAACCACTTGAGGAAGTCTCTCCCACTGCCCGGGGACCTCCCACCTGGGCCAGCCCCTTGTCGGGAGCTGCTGGGTGACCATCAGCCTGATGATGCCATCTTTTCTTGTGCTGGATCCTTTGTCTTTTTTTTTTTCCTACCTTCTTTTTTGTGGGTCTGATTCTCTAGGAGCTTCTGGGGAAAGAGTACATGAGAGTAAAGATTCTGAGAACTTGACTGTCTGAAAATTCACTCTTCTCTCCTGGAGTTTGGCTAAAGATAGAATTTTAGCTGGAGGGGTTTCCCTGGTGGCTCAGGGGTAAAGAATCCACCTGTCAATGCAGGAGACATGGTTTCCATTCCTGGTCCAGGAGGATCCCGCATGCGGTGGAGCGGCTAAGCCCGTGCAGCCTGACTGCTGAGCCTAGAGCCTGTGCCCTAAAGCCGGGGAGCCACAACTCCTGAGATAACATTCCGCAACTACTGAAGCCCAAGGGCCCAGAGCCTGTGCTCCGCACCAAGAGAAACCACCACAGTGAGAGGCCTTTTCACTGCCATGAAGAATAGCCCCCACCTGCCACAATTAGAGAAAGCCTGCAAAGACCCAGTGCAGCCAAATAGATAAATACACTATTTAAAAAATTTCCTCCTTCTCCTCACTCTGTTCTCCCTTTTTGAACTTCCTCTTGTTCGACCATTGAACTTCAAGGATTTGCCCTCTAAATTTCTTCTGTTTTTCTCTACTCTTTTTCTAAAAAATTTTACTCAAGTATAGTTGGTTTACAAAGCTGTGTTTCATTTCTGTTGTACAGCAAAGTGATTCAGATGTACACAATATATTCTTTTTCATATTCTTTTCCATTATGGTTTATCACAGGATATTGACTATACAGCAGGACTCTGCTGTTAATCTATCCTACAAATGTTAGTTTGCATCGATTAATCCCAAACTCCCCCATCTTTCCCTCTTTCCTATCCCTTCTCTACTGTTCTCTGACTCTTTGTCTTCTTGTTCTGCTTTCTAGGTGACCTCTTCATTGCCCTCTTCCAATGCTTCTATTAAATTTTTTACCCTCTATTATGTGTCTAAGGTCTCTTGTTTTCAGAATGTCTCTTGTGTAGAGCATCCTGGTATTTCAAGAGTGCAACAGCTTACCCCATCAAGGACTTTGGAAATTACACAGTGAGGAACAACGTGCAGCTCCACAGCCCAGATGTAAACTCATCCCCGGGACTCACCCCATTACATACCTGGGTAAGGTGACTAGGGGACCATCTCCAAGAGACAGAAGAGAAACTTCCCTAGCACAACATGTGAACAAAACAGTACACAAACCCAGGAAGACACTGCCTCCTTCTAACTATACCTCCATTACATTTGGCTTTAAGGGTCAGAGAAGAAAGAGTAAATTCTTTTTTGATGGCTTTAGAATAATATAGAAATGTTTGTTCTAATTTATAATCCACTTGCTAAAGATAAAAATGACTAATGAACAGTATGTGAATTATAATCCCCTTCCTCTATATGCAACTTTTTATTTTATCAAGAATGTTCACAACCATTGTCCTGTTTGGTTCTCAGAAAGACTGAGAAGACAAAGAGGATAATTCTCCCATTTAGCAAAGGAGGAAAGCTTGTTTCCTTTTCTTCCACACATGCTACCTCACTAAGACACCTTGTAATCAAATTTGCCACATACATCAATAGTGAAAAGGGGAAAACTTTGGAGTGGGAATCAAGAGACCTGGATTTTAGTCTGGACTCTGCCACTAATTAAAGTTGAACTTGGGCAATTTAGTTCCATTCCATAAGCATTTTCTCGGTGCTTCCTATATACCAGGGATTGTGCTGGAAGTACCAAGTTGGACAAGACATGGTTACTGTCTTTAAATTGCTTACAGTTTGGCTGAGAAGACAGATACAAACCAGTTCTCTATCATCATATATGAAAGTCATACATGAACAGATGCCTTGAAAGACCATCAGAGGGCATAATTAATTCCATCTGGAGAGGAAAGGCAGGGAAGTTTTCAAAGGAAAGGCGAAAAAAAATCATCTTTTTTTAAATTTAATGATGACAGTAATATAGCGTTTCAAGAAAGTTCAAACAAAATATGATTCACAGAAAGTGAAAAATCACCATAACTCCCTTCCCCTCAAGAGATGAGAGCTACTAATTTGATGTTTATTAGCAGGTGACATTTGATCCATGTTTTAAAAAGCCAGTGGAGGTTTGCCTGACGTGAAAGGTGGTAGAGTCTGGAAAGAGAGTTCAAGGTTGAAGAAAAGGGGTGATCCAGTTGGTTAAGACTCTGTGCCCTCACTTCTGAGGGCCTGGGTTCAATCACTGGTCAGGGAACTAAGACCTGAAGAAAGACATGGCAGGTTTGGGGGCACAAATGAGGGTAAATTGCAGGGCGATGGCAGGAAATAAGGTGGGAGAGCAAAGCATCTATTGGAATAGGAGGGGTCTTTACCATACTGAGGATTTTGGATTGTTCTGCCGCAGCTGGGGCACCATGGAAGCAGTTTAAGTTGGGAGGTAGATGGAGTGAAGTCTGAGTTCAATATTCCAGCCAGTGGCACCGTGACCAGTGCAGGAAGGATGGGATGAGGCCAGACCAGTCACAGAGACCAGTAAGGAAATCCAGGTGAAAATGGCGAGCTTGAACCAAGGTGGTAGGGTGACGATAGAAAGGGAAGGGTGGGTTTGGTAGACTTTAGGGGGTGGTATTAAGCAGAAACAAATGAACTGGAAATAAAGATAAGGGAAAGGAGGAGGCTAGAATGGCTCTTTGATTTCTGGTTGAATAATTAACTGAGCGACTACTGATACTAGTAATGAAGAGAAAAAACTACAGAGGTAAGAGGCATGTATGAGGTAGAGGATTAAAAGGTCCAAACTATCATGTATGAAATAAGCTACAGGGAGGAATTCCCTGGTGATCAAGTTGGTTAGGACTCTGTGCTCACTGCCTGGGTTCAATCACTGGTCAGGGAACTAAGATCCCACAAGCTACTTGGTGCAGTCAAAATAAAAAAGATACAAGGATTTGTTGGACAGCACAGAGGATATAGCCCATATTTTGTGATGACTATAAATGGAGTGTAACCTTTAAAACTTATGAATCACTATATTGTATACCTGTAGCTTATACTTTGTTGTATTCTTGTAACATTATACAGCAACTATCCCTCAATTAAAAAAATATATAGGACAAGAAAGAGAAAAACAAATATTATATATTAATGCATATATCTGGAATCTGAAAAAACTGGTATAGACAATCTTATTTACAAAGCAGAAATAGAGATGCAGGCGTAGAGAACAGATGTACGGAAGCCAAGGAGGAAAGAAGGGTGAATGGGATGAACTGGGCAGTGGAGGTTGACACATATATACTACTGATACTACATATAAAACAGATAACTAAGGAGAACCTATTGCATCGCGCAGGGAACTCTACTCCACGCTCTGTGCTGACTTAAATGGGAAGTAGACCCAAAAAGAGGGGATATGTGCATACACATGGCTGATTCACTCTATTGTACACTAGGAACTAACATAACATTGTAAAACGATGCTCCAACTAAAAAAAAAAAAAAAACAGAATCAAGGAGCAGGTTTGGGGAGAGGGTGATGTCTGGAAGACGCCTTGGGGAAGCTATCCAGAAAGCACTGGATGAGGCTGGCAATGTTCAGATTCCATTTGTCAGCCTGGGGTGACTCCCAGGACAAGTACTAGCCAAGGGAGGCTGAACTGGACCAGAAGATACGCTTACCTGGTAGAGCAGAGAGCAGTGCGTGGGCACTGTTAGTACCAGAGGAACAGTCTCAAATGTCTGATCCAAGCTGGGAATGTGAAACCACAATAAGAAATAAGTCCCGGGATCAGGAAGTTAGAGGATGAAACAGCGTCGGAGGCCAAGTGTACATCGTACAGACTGTGGGCTGCCAGGGAGACAATAGGACAGGTCTTTTTATTTTTTATTTTTAAAATTTTAAGAAGTATTTATTTATTTATTCAGCTGTGTTGGGTCTTTCTTAGTTGCAGCAGGTGGAATCTTAGCTGTGGTATGTGGGACCTAGTTCTCTGACCAGGGATCCAAGTTGAGCCCTTGCATTGGGAGCACTGGGGTCTTAGCCACTGGACCACTGGGGAAGTCCCAGGACAGGTTCTTTTAAAATTCTTGCTTCTGGAGCTTCTCTGGTGACTCAGTGTAAAGACTCTGTCAATGCAGGAGACATGGGTTCGATCCCTGATCCGAGAAGATCCCACATGCCGCGGAACAACTAAACCCCTGCGCCACAGCTACTGAGCCTGTGCTCTAGAGCCTGGTAGCTGCAACTAATGCGCTCACATGCCCTAGGGCCAGTGCTCCACAATAAGAGAAGTCGCTGCAATGATGTGATGAGAAGCCTAGCACCACACCAGGGAGGAGCCCCATATAGCAACATGGATACAGCATGGCCAAAAATAAGTATAAAAAGAATCAACAAAAATAACAATACTGTATTTAAAAAATAGATAAAATTACTGGTTCTGACTTGGGAACTGAGAGCCCATCTCCTGGCTGACAGTGTCCTTCCGGGATCGGGAATGCAGTGTTCTCCCCCGACAGCCTACTCTGCTTTGCCGGGTGGAAACTCTAAGCCAGTCAGAGACAGGAGGGTCCTTTGAGACACCCTCTCTGGTTCTCTCCCTTCCCCTGCACTGAGGGCTCAAGCTGGCCTCAGTTCCAGCTTGCAAGATGAAATGAGTCGGGAAGCTAGAGAGAAGGTGAAGGGATATGATTTCTGGTTCACTGGAAAACCTAAGAAACGGAACTGGGATGCGTATTAGGGTCTTACCCCACATATCCCGTTATCACAGGGTGGGTACCCTGGAGACGGTGTCTCCAAGCTTCAAGGACAACCATCTCTCACTTCAAAGCCGAGTGGATTGCTTCTAAATTGCTTTTAAATCTTCACTGGAGGCTTCTTCTTCTTCTTCTTCTTTTTTTTATTTTTCCCAGAAAAAAAAATGGTCATATTTTCTATATGCTTGGTTGGGATGGGCCAGGATTGGAGCAAGTGTAAAAAATTCCTTAAAATAATCTTGCTATAGACGTCCAGCCAAGTCTCATCCTTCTCAACCGGACTGTATTAATACTGCAAATGTCACAAGAAGGTCCAGCCGATAGGCTTTCATGGGACCAGGTCCAGGAAGAATGAAATGTCAACACTCCGATCTCTAGGTTCCAGGGTGTAAAGAGGTTTTACTCCTTAGACCAAAGGACTTTGTTCAGAGTAACAGTGGCACTATGGGTAAAGAATCTGCCTGCCAAAGCAGGAGATTCAAGAGATGCGGTCTCAATCGCTGGGTCGGGAAGATCCTCTGGAGAAGAAAATGGCAACCTGCTCCAATATTCTTGCCTGGGAAATCCCGTGGGCAGAGGAGCCTGGGGAAGCTACAGTCCATGGAGTCACAAAAGAGTCAGACATGACTAGTGACTAAACAACAACAACAGTGTATAAACTAGAGAGGATTATTAAGGATTTGACTCTTTAAAATGCCCCAGGTGGATCAAAAATGCAGAATTCCTTCCCACCCAGCCCCCTGCCTCTGAAATATTTAATCAGTTTGGAAGATATCCAGAGAAATCTAAGCACCTGTAGGAAAACAAACTGGTCTGCAGCACCATCTGCTTTTTGTAGTCTGACACCCTGATTTTAGTGGGATGTCAGCACCCCACCCTCACCCTCGGCATCCAGAGCCCTACCAGCATCTCCTGCTGAGTTGGCTTGGACTCAGGCTTGCTGTGTTGGCCAAAAGAAGGAGAGACACCATCTTCCCAGATGTCTGGGAGCCCACCTCCACGTAGCTCTGTGGTTGGGACACCCAGCATTTTTCTTCCTGTCATCCCACCCCGCCCCCCTCCCCCACCAACCCCCCCCCCCGCCGCCCAACGCAATTCATACCCCAGAGTGGAGACAGATAAGAAAAAAGAGAGAGAGGGAGGCAGAAAAAGAGGGAAGAAATGTGTTCATCACTTTAGAGGAAAGGGAAAGGAGTAAAGGAGCTCCTCCTGAAGTCTCCTGTTTCTTTGGGTGGATTAAAAGGACAGACAGGACTTGCCTGGTAGTCCAGTGGCTAAGACTGTGCTCCCATTGCACGGGTCCAGGTTCAATCCCTGGTCAGGGAACTAGATCCTGCATGCCACAACTGGTGCAACCAAACAAATAAATAGATAAATAAGTTTTTTAAAAAAGAAAGACTGACATGATTAAATGCATTAAAGTCTCCAGGAAAGCAATGAGAATGGCAATGAGAATATCTAGTTGTGGGAGAGGAGTGCAAGGAGCAAGGCAGTGATTCTAGGGGACCAAGGATAACCTCTAAGAACAGGATGTGAATAAAGATGAGGTAATATAATGCAGCTGAAAAGCACATTCAGTGGGAGTGGAAAACTAGGTGGGAGGGAGGTATGGTGGGCTGAATAGTGCCTCGTTCCAAAAAAATATATCCACAACCCAATCCCTAGAACCTGTGATCACTACCTTACATGGCTAAAAAAGAAAAAAGAAAAAAAAAAAAGAACTATGCCAGTATGATTCAGTTAAGGATCTTGAGATGGAGAGATTAGCCAGTTTATCCAGGTGAACCCTCAATGCAATTAGAAGGGTCTTATAAAAGAATGTCTGACACACAAGAGGAGAAGGCAAGACAAGTGATGCGGCCATGAGCCAAGGACCGCCTGCAGACAGCAGAAGATGAAAGAGGCAAGAATTCTCCCCTAGAACTCCCTGAGGGACGGAGGTGAGGCCCTGTCAACGCCCCAATTTCAGCTCAGTAATAGTGATTTTGGACTTCTGGCCTCTGAAACTATGAGAGAATAAATTTTTTCCCCCGCTAGGCACCAAGTTTGTGTTGATTTGCTACAGTAACCCCAGGAAGTTTATACACGTGAGATACAGGTGAGATACAGGTGAGATACAGCAGGCTATTCAGATGAGATCGCTGAGTCATACATCACGAGAGGAGAGTGGTTTGGGGTGAGAATAAAATCCGACTTAAAGACACGTGGTTGCTAAAGAAGAGCGATGTGAAATTGAAATATCTTCATAAGCATTCACCCCATGCTGGGCATCAGAAGTGCAGTATCTCATTTAATTCTTACAACTACCTCTTAAGGTAAGTTTCTTTCTCTTTTTTGAAAAAATATATATATTTATTTATTTTATTTGCCTGTGCTGGGTCTTAGTTGCAGCATTCAGGCTCTTTCTTCTTTCAGTTGAGGCATGCGGGCTTTTGGTCATGGCATGTGGGATCTAGTCCCCTGACCAGAGATCAAACTCCCCTGCCCTGGGAGCATGAAGTCTTAGCCACTGGGCCACCAGGCAAGAAATCCCTTAAGGTAGGTTTCTTATCCTATGTTTTTTTGAAGGTGAGGAGACTGAAGTGCAGAGCGATTAGGAATACATTGATCATGGAAATGGAACTTTAAGGTCCTATATATCCATCTTCAAAGTCAGGTTTCTATTCACAGCACCCAGTGAAGATGAAGCTCCAATGAACACTGTGTTCCCAGGACAGACACTGAGGGGATGACAGTAGCTGGAGATGAGACCAAGACTAAAATGTCTTGAATAAATATTCTACCCCTGCCCTGATTCTGAGATGTAAGTGTAGTTTGTAAGGGTGGGAGGGGAGTGTTGGGCCCTTTACTTGAGAGGGTTTCAGAGACAGTGGTATCATACAGCCCTGTTAGGACAAGAAAGCAGAGAGGGCACCTTCTAGAAAAGGTTGAGGATGAAGGGAACTTCCTTGGCTGTGAAACTGTTAATTGCAGAGGGCTTCAGAAAGAGAATCTTAGAGACTCCCTTGTCCAGTCAGTAGCCATAGGATAGCATAGAAATCCTCTCATACAGACACTGAGAAAATTCTTATATAATACAATTTTTAAGATGCATGGCAACAACAACAGTAAAACGACCAAATTTAAAAACGGGCCAAGGACTTCAGTAGGTATTTCTCCAAAGAAAATACACAGATGGCCAATAAGCACATGAAAAGATGCTCAACTAGTCATTAGAGAAATGGAAACCAAAACCGCAATGAGATACCACCTCACACCCATTAGGATGGCTACTATAAACACAAAACAGAAAAATAGAAAATAGCAAGTGTTAGTGGGGATGTGGAGAAATTGGAACCCCTGTGCACTGTTGGTGGGAACGTAAAATGGTGCAGCTGCTATGGAAAATGATATGGCAGTTCCTCCAAAAATTAAAAATAGAACTACCATATGATCAGCAGTTCCACTTCTGGGTACATGTCCAAAAGAACTGAAAGATATTTGCGCACCCACATCCCTAGCAGCATTATTCGCAAGAGCCAAAAGGTGGAGGCAACCCAAGTCCACCCAGGGATGAACGGATGAACAAAATGTGCTCTACACATACAACAGAATATTACTCAGTCTTAAAAAGGAAGGAAATTCTAAAACGTGCTAAAATACAGATGAACTTTGAAGACATTGTGCTTAGTCATTCAGTTGTATCTGACTCTTCGTGATCCCATGGACTGTAGCCCACAAGGCTCCTCTGTCCTTGGAGATTCTCCAAGCAAGAATACTGAAGTGGGTGGGTTGCCATGCCTTCCACCCCAGGATCTTCCCAACCCAGGGATTGAATCCAGGTCTCCCACATGGCAGGTGCGTTCTTTACAGTCTGAGTCACCAGGTAAACCCTTGATGACATTATGCTAAGTGAAATAAACCAGTCACAAAAGGACAAATTGTGTGATTCCACTTATGGGAGGCAAATTGATGGAGACAGGAAGTAGAATAGTGGGTACCAGAGGTTGGGGAAGGGGCAGATGAGGAGCTACATTGTCTTATGGATACAAAATGTCAGTTTTGTAAGATGAAAGGAGTTCTGTGGATGGATAGAGGTGATAGTTGCACAACAATGGGAACTAGTTAAGAGTGGTAAATTTTATGCTGTGTGCATTTTACCACGATTTTTAAAAATAAAAGTAAAAACAATGTATGACAAAAACTACTGCAATGATGTAAAGTAATTAGCCTCCAACTAATAAAAATAAATGGAAAAAAAAAAAAGTAAGAAAATAAAACATGGACAAACTTAATGGACAGAGGAGGAAAATTTCAGATTTCCTGAAAGCTGGGAGGGCAGACTCTGGAACTTATACTGCAGTGGTCCTAAGGTGATGATCCCACACAGAAATGGCTGTGGACTTGGACTCTAACACCCATGCAAGGTCAGGAGATGAGGCCTCCAGTCTGGGTGAAATGAGGGGCTGGAATTGAGTCCCCTACATGAAACCCAGATGCTCCCAGAAAAGCCAAAAATCAACCCAGGAGGACATCAAGGAAGCTCAACTCTGCTCTGACTCTAAATGGGGAAGGACAGTCCCCTAAGAAAAATCACATCCCCAGTCATGTGCCTGGCACAAATTTAGAGTCCAAATAGCCACTACCTGCATCGGAGGAAAACCGCAAGCCAAGAAATTAACATAAAATTGGTATTCTGCAAGTGATACCCCTAGGATACCTGGCAGAAGCAAATGTAAAACCACTCTAAAATTAAACTCCAACACTCCAGGCCACAGAGAATTCCCACAGGAGAAATAAAGCTCTGCTTACAACAAAAAATTATAAAAACAGAAGGAAATAATCTACCACGTGTAAGAGTCAGCAGTCTAAAATAAACAGCAGGATTAAACTCTTCAAAATTTTAGATGGTAGATAAACTACTAGATAGAGACAACAAAATTAGTGTTTTTAAATGATTTTATAAATCAAAGAAGGCTATTCCTAAGAATATTATAAGACATTACTTCTAAAAAATAGAAAGATCTGAAAAGAGCCAGAGGGAACTTCTAGAAATGAAAAATCTGAAACTAAAGTGCAAGGGATGCTTACATAGCAGAATAGACACACAGAAGAGAGAGTTAGAGAAATGGAGAGGGATCTGAGGAAATATTTCAGAATGCTCCACAAGGAGACAAAGAAGTCAAATACATTAAAGAAAAAAAACAGGTAAAAAACAGGATGGATGGAAAGAGCCAACATATGTCTCCCAGCAGTACCAGAAAATGGTAATAGAAAGAAGAAAAATATTCAAAATTTAATATCTAGATTCAAAAGCTGGTGCTGCCAATTACTGTCTTAGCTTGGGCAAATAATTTAACCTCTCTGTGACCCAATTTCCCTGATTGTAAAATGATTATAAGATTCTGTTATGAGAAATTAAATAGCACATGTAAAGCAGAGCACATGAGAAACATATATGTGGCTATCATTATTTTTAATCTTTTGTTATTATTTTATTAATGAGAATGACTCCAGATTGGTAAAAGATTCAAACTACTGTTTAAAGAGTCATATGCTGCTGTAGAGCGCAGAGAACTATATTCAATGTCCTAGGATAAACCATAATGGAAACCAATTATGAAAAAGAATGTATACACATGTATCACTGAGTCGCTCTGAGGTACAGCAGAAATTAACACAACATTGTAAATCAACCATGCTTCAATGAAAAAAATCAATCTTAGACTTCAATTAAAAAATTTTTTAAAAGAATGACATGGAAGATAAAAATCAATCCATACCTAGATACGTTATATTAAGCTGCAGGACAGGGAGCTTCCCTGGTGGTCCAGTGGTTAAGAATCCAACTTCCAGTGCAGGGGACGAAGTTTCCATTCTTGATGGAGGAGCTAACATGCCACATGCCTCAGGGCTACTGAGCCTGAGGGCCAAAACAAAGACCCAGCTCAGACAAAAATAGAAATAAGCAAACAAACTGCAAAACATCAAAGACAAAGAAAAAAATCTTAAAGCAACTGAAAAGGAAAGATGTATTCCCTACAAAGGACTACAGACTTACAAGACTTTAAGTCTTATTCCTACAAGACTGACAGATAGGATCCTCCTCCATAGCAAGAAAAGATAGAGGAAAGTGTCTTCATCTCACTCAGGGGAAACAGGAGTCAGCCGAATATTCAATATCAAGCTAAACTGCCATTTCCCACTGAGGACGAAATAAAGGTATTTTTCAAAGCAAAACTGGATTTGTTTGTTTTTTTAAACCACTCACAAACTCTAAGGACCACTAAAGAACGTCCTTCAAGAAGGAAATCGAGGAGTTCCCCGGCAGTCCAGTGGTTAGGGCTCCGCACTTTCACTGCCGTGGCCCTGGTTCAGTCTCTGGTCAGGGAACTGCAGTCACATAAGCCACGCAGGGCAGCCAAAGATAAAGGAGAGAGAGAAGGAAATCGATGACGTGGAAGAAGCGGTTGTGAAAAAGAGGAGGATCTCGCTGGGGTGGGGGTTAGGAGAAGATAGGGCCACAGGGTCTGCAGGAGAGGAAAGAGGGTCAAAGGATCTGATGCTGTGACGACCGTCACACACCTCATAGGAGGCTGCAATGAGGCTCAGGGAATCGTGGAGGAGAGAGGAGGGTGAAGCGGACAGACTGTGTGGCTCTGATGAGAATCTTGTCGAGGGTGATCACCCCCTGGTGATTCGGTGGTTAAGACTTCGACTTCCAGTGCAGGGGGTATAGGTTCAATCCCTGGTAAGGAAGCTAAGATTCCACATGCCTCGAGGCCAACAAACCGAAACATAAAACAGATGCAATCTTGCACCAAATTCAATAAAGACTTTAAAATGGTCCACGTTAAAAAAAAAAAAAAGAATCTTAGTGAGGGGCCATAGGTCCACTCCCAGGAGTCTTGAAGGAGGTGAGTGGCTTTCTGGGCCTCGGTTTTCTCATCTGCAGTGCGGGGTTGGCATTAATGATCTTCAATGTCCCTCCCAGCTCTGACATTCCACACCGTGGTGGAGAATGAGTGATGCAGGAGGCTTTGGAGAACAGTTGGACTAAGTGTGTGGAGGCTGTGAAAGCTGAGCTCAACTCATTTCTGAAAGCAAGGTGACAACCGATTGGACTAAAGTCCCAATGAAGAGGAAAAAGAGGTGCCTTGAGAGGACCAGAGCAGAGAACGGGCCGGGGCATAGCCCAGACGAAAAAGGAGAAGGTACAGCTAGGACAGGGCAAGTCCTAAAAAGCCACATCCTGGCTTCCAGAAGGCCTTCCAAAATCTGTTTGACAGAAATCCAAACATGCCTTGTCTCAGGCACTTTCCCCTTTAATTTTCAAATTGATGTATATTTTGAGGGAAACTTAATCCATGTGGCTCTGAATCATGTACAACAAACTCCTCTAACAGACTCTGGATGCTGGGAGCGCTTCCTGAGCTTGGAACAGCTCAGTACAAGATGCTCTTTTCAAACTGATTCCATTTCCAGTTTCTCTCTATCCATCTACTCGAGGTCCAAGATTTTGGTCAGATGCTAGGAACCTGCTGGATCAGGACTCCGCACTTTTCTTCCTTGTCTTCCTTGGCGGTCAAAGGGAACGCATCCAGGCCGTGGGCGGCCGACGGGAGGCGGGGAGAAGGGGACGTAGGGCTTGGCTGTGTCCAAGAAACAGTGATGCTCATATGAGCAGGGCCTGAACTGGCTTCTCCAGCACAGTGGCTGCATTTGAGGCAGGCCTGGCAAAGAGGACTCCAGTTTCCAAGCCGCGTTTCCTTAGGTTTCAGTAAGGGCTCCACCCAACCTTGTTACACAGGGCAAACCCCCACAAGCTGGTGCTTGGCACTCCTGCTAACCGGAGCCTGGTCTCACAAGCCCCAGGAGAGCAGGGCACCTAACCAGGATGGGCAGCGCAATATTTTCTTTTAATGGTTCTCAAAATCCGCTGGCTCAGAGCCCGTGGTCCCAGCTGACCCCGAGGCGCAGCGGTCCCGTGGTATACCTCACTTCCAGGAATCCTACCCAACCCCGGGACCGAGAGCCTCGTCACGTCTTTACCCACAGACTGGTTGGTTCCAAGATGTAGAACCAAACCACTGGAAAGAATCTCGTCTGTGACTTTGGGCCCCATAATTTCCACATTTCCTTTACAACTGGTAATGATGTGGGTCTCCCTTTAAACCACTTCTCTTATACTTTATGTTCTTACTCATTTAATTTTTTTGACTTTTTATTTTATATTAAAGTATAGCTGATTAACAATGCTGTGATCGTTGCAGGTGTACATCAAAGGGACTCAGCCGTGCATATACATATATCCATTCTCCCCCAAACTCCCCTCGCATCTAGGCTGCTATATCACACTGTTTGAGTTCCCTGTGCTGTACAATAGATCCTTGTTGGTTATCCTTTGTTTAAATTAAAAAAAAAAAAAACACCTTTTTATTTTCTACTGGGGTATAGCCGATTGGCAAAGAATGTTGTGATAGTTTCAGATGAACAGCGGCGGGATTCAGCCACGTCATACATATATATGTGTCCATTCTACCCCCATAAACTCTCCTCCCGACCATACTGCCACATAACATTGAGCAGTTTCATGTACTACACAGTAGGTTCATGTTGGCTGTCCATTTTAAATATAGCCGCATGCATATATAAATCCCAAACCATGCTGATTTTGAGCTGGGCTGAAAAGAGCAATCCAATGGAAGAGTCAAATCTTGCCATTTAAAAAGCATCATGGGAGCTGAAAACTCTCTCAGGGATGGTTTTGTACATTTTTTTCTTTTTTCCTGTTTGAGGTTGGAGTTACTGCTTGAGTGGCATCATCTTAAGGGTGACTTTCCTTCAGTAATATCCCCCTGTAACATCTGCTATTCCATAGTGAACTGTTATTAGTCATCCCGTCTGCATCAAGATTGTTGGAGGAGAAAAAGAGGGGGAATTTGGAATCTGCTTGTAAAATGCATATACTCTTAGAGATGAAAGCACGCTGAGTCCAAAACAGCTTGATGTAAATGAGTTAATTAGAACAGGAAGCCCAGCGAGACAATGTGGTTTAGCAGAAAGAATGCTGGGCTTGGAGGCCAAAAAAAATAAGATTGAATTCTGGTTCTGCTGTCTTTCTCTGCCTTAATTTCCTCCTCTGTAAATGGGCAATAACCATCCCTGTCTTATTATAAAGGTGTGATCAAGATCTCCGTGTGTATGTGTATGTGTCCATGAACACACTCTGTGATAACTCTGCAAATGTCAGCACATCACCAGGGGGCGGAAAATGGGAAAGGGTGGAGGAAGGAGGATGGGGCTGCAGGATTTGCGCAGGGGCCTGAGGAGCTCCCTGGGGGCTAGCCTCTGAGGGCGCCAGGCAGCTTACCCCTGGACCAGCCTGCCCCAGGGAGATGCTTGGGAACTGAAAAAGGAGAGGGTTCCACTCCAGCTCACCCCAGAGCCTGTCTCTCGCAGCCGGTCGGCCCTGGTTCCCTCCCCGGCCATGAGTGTGGGTCTGCCCTCTGCCCTGGCCTGTGGCGGAAGGCTTGGAGGGCGGGCTGGACCATTGGAAGTTCCCTGGCGGTGTTTTAATGAAGACGGTGGTACCTCGGGTGTAACTTTTACTGACTCCTGGGGAAACCCGCTCACCTCTGCTTGAGGCACCTTTCCTCCAGCTTCATAAAAATTTGTTTATAAGGTCAGGCTCAAATAAAGTTACAACACTGCAGCACCGTGGTGGGGATGGGTTACGAAGGATTCCAACCCGTTACACAGCAGATTACCCTGTAGCCCCTGGGTCTGGAGGCTGGTGGATGGTTCCCAGGAGTTCTTTTTCTGTTCATTTTGGCAGGTTTCCCACCCACCCCACAAAGCAGGCCCCTGAAGCCGCCAGGCCAGGGAAATGGGGAGAAACGTGGGGCTGACATGTGAGCCCTAGCCATCGGGGCAGGGGACTTGTTTCACCTCCCGGCTTGGAAATGAAGCCTGACTTTTGGGTGGGAGCCGAATGGATTCTACCGGTGGCAGGGGCACTGCCGTGGAGAAGACCCCTGGGACCGGGGTACCAGTGCTGAAACCACACATGCTTCCTTTAATTAACAGGAGCACGAAGCCAACAGACACACCGGCATCTGGGAAGTGAGGGCGGCTAAACGGGAAGCCTCTTGACTGCCTCGGGGAGGGCGCTGCCTGCCAGGATTGTTCCCTGTTCCTGTTTCCTCACAAAAAAACCCCTGTGCTCCTTGAGCGGCCGGCCCAGGTGCTGGCAGGCCCCCAGCCTGGCCACACTGCCCAGGCTTGTCCGCCCGCCTCTCTGGCGAGGATGCTTTCCTTGAGTAGCTGGTTGGAAGAGTTCAGAAGAGCCAGCAGATGTTCCCAGGGTTGTCCCAGCCTTAAATGGTCCTCTTCAGCCACCCTGGTGCTCTCCTGTGGCATTTTAGGGCCTTGATTATTTCTGTCAATCCCCTGCATCTCCTTCTCCCTCCAGACCTCCTGCAGTCACCGCCCTCCACCTCACCCCCTGCAGGTTCTGACATAGTCTCCACGCCCAGGGAGCCTGTCCAGGCAACAGAGGTGACACTGCCTGTGGCTTTCCTTGCAGACAAGGTCAGGGCCTTTCATTTCCAGAGTAGTCTTTTCTATGCTCTGTGAGTCTCTTCTGATTATTGGGCATTGTAAGCAAGGTCGAGAGACAGCAAGTCATTCATCAGACCTAAGTATCCAGTGTCTGGCGTATGGCAGGCTCTGTGCCGGGTGCAGGGGATTTCAGGCAGCCAAGGAGGGACCCCACCCCAGGAAAGAAGCCAGAGGCGGACCAGAAGCCGCAGGACACTGTGAGGGGCTCTGACAGGTACGTCCAAGGGGCCACAGGCACCCAGGGAAGGACCATCCCGGCTGTGAGCAGATGGTCTGTATCAGACTCAGACTTGTCACAAATTAGATTCCAGGCCCTCACCCTTGAACTTCCAAATCATCTCAGGGAGATTATTATAAGGCAGAAGATGTATTTTAATGACTTTCTCAGTTGATTCTTTTTTTAAAAAAATTTACTGAAGTATAGTTTATTTAAAATGTGGTATGAGTTTCAGGTGTAGAGCAAAGTGAATCAGTTACACACACACATATATCCACCTTTTTTTTAAGATTCTCTTCCCATATAGGTCATTATAGAGTATTAAGTAGCGTTTCCCCATGCAGTACAGCAGGGCATTCTTTCTAGTTATCTATCTTATATTTAGTAGTGTGTATTCATCAATCCCAATCTCCCAGTTTATCCTTCCCTACCATCCCATGGTAACCATGCATTTGTTTTCTATCCCCATGACTCTGCTTCTGTTTTGTAAATAAGTTCATTTGTATCCCTTTTTTTTAGATTCTACATGTAAGGGACATCATACAGTATTTCTCCTTCTCTGTCTGACTCACATCACTCTGACAATCTCTAGGTCCATTCAGGCTGCTGCAAATGGCACTATTTCGCCCTTTTTTATGCCGGAGCAATATTTCATCATGTGTAGGTACCACATCTTCTTTATCCATTCTTTTTCTGATGGACACTTAGGTTGTTTCTATGTCCTGGCTACTGTAAATAGTGCTGCAATAAACATTGGGGTGCATGTGTCTTTTTGAATTATGGCTTTCTCTCGTTATATGCCCAAGAGAAGGATTGCTGAGTCATATAGTAGTTCTATTTTTAGCTTTTTAAGGATCAATTGACTCTTATTCACACTTAACTTTAAGAACCACTGACTAGTTTGAAGGCCACTGTCCCAGGGATAGTTAGGATGTGTGCACTGAAGTGATGACATTTGGGGACTTTTTTTCATTTTGAAGAGATAGTCTTTATTTACATTTTGATTTTCATTGAATGAAATTATCAGGAGATACTTAATCATTATGTCCTGTGTATACAGAGATGAATCCCACCTTTGTGAGTGGAGCAATAGCTTGTAAGGCTTGAGTGACCCTTTTTAATCTTATTTTATTATTTTTAAAAATTGTGGTAAAATGTGAACAACATAGACTGTATCATCTTAGCCAGCTTTACAAATGTACTACCACCTTCCAGTGGCATTACATTCATCCAGGTTGTGCACACCATCACCACCATTCCTCTGCAGAGCTCTTTTCATTTTGTAAAACAGACACTCTGTACCCGCTAGACAGTACAGCTCCACATTCCCTCCTCTCTCTAACCCAAGCAGCCAACACTGTGTCCCTATGAATTTGCCTCATGTAGGTGAATATTCAGTCCTGAGTATTCATTAGAAGGACTGATGCTGAAGCTGAAACTCCAATACTTTGGCCACCTGATGTGAAGAAATGACTCATTGGAAAAGACCCTGATGCTGGGAAAGATTGAAGGCAGGAGGAGAAAGGGATGACAGAGGATGAGATGGTTGGATGGCATTACTGACTCAATGGACATGAATTTGGATAAACTCCGGGACTTAATGATGGACAGGGACGCCTGGCCTGCTGCAGTCCATGGGGCCCATGGGACATGACTGAGCGACTGAACTAAACTGAACTGAGGTGAAATCATACCATATTTGTCTGTTTGTGACTGTCAGTGATAAATTTTCTCTTCTTGGGCTCCAAAATAACTGTGGATGGTGACTTCAGCTCTGAAATTAGAAGACCCTTGCTTCTTGGAAGGAAAGGTATGACACACCTAGGCAGTGTATTAAAAATCAAAGATGTCATATTGCCAACAAAGGTCTACATTGTCAAAGCGATGGTCTTTCCAGTAGACGTATATGGATGTGAGAGTTGGACCATAAAGAAGACTGAGTTCTGAAGAATTGATGCTTTCAAACTATGGTGCTGGAGAAGACTCTTGAAAGTCCCTTGGACTGCAAGGAGATCAAACCAGTCCATCCTAAAGGAAATCAACTGAGTATTCATTGGAAGGACTGAGGTTGAAGCTGAAGCTCCAATACTTTGGCCACCTGATGTGAACAGCTGACTCATTGGAAAAGACCCTGATTCTGAGAAAGATTGAAGGCAGAAGGAGAAGAGGGCATCAGAGGATGAGATGGTTGGATGGCATCACCGATTCAATGAACACAAACTTGGGCAAACTCTGGGAGATGGGGAGGGACAGGGAGCCCTGGTGTGCTGCAGTCCATGGAGTCACAAAGAGTCAGACACAACTTAGCAACTGAACAACAGCAAGAAATAAACTTATTTACAAAACTGAAACAGACTCACAGACATTGAGAACAAACTTACGGTTACCAGAGGGGAAAGGAGGGAGGGATAAATTAGGAGTTTGGGATTAACACATACACACTACTAGATACAAAACAGATAAACAACAAGGACCTACTCTATAGCGCAGGGGATAAGACTCAGTATCTTGGAAAAAGAAAGAGAGAGGGTCCTTTACTACATACATTCACTCTCTCCAGCACCACTACCACCGATGAGAGATGTGCATGGTTGTATATAAAACAGACACTCATTCAGCAATTACTCGGGGCAGGCTTTTCTACAAGGCAAGCATCGTTATCTCATTTTACACAGAGATAACTTGATAGGTGGTGAAAAGAGAATTCAAGCCAAGGTCTTTAGGTTATGTGTGTAAAGCCTACGATGACCGATTTGTTTTTTTTCCGTAAACTAGAACCACTCTGTCTCTCCGTGTCCCTGAGTTGGTTATTACACCAAATCAGACGGTGAGTGTTTTTGAGCAGTGGGATTACACTATCAGGTCTTTGTCTTGGAAAGATAATGATGACCACCGGGTATAATCCGGGCAAGAAACGACAAAGGTCCACAGGGGCCATTGCAGCAGGAACAGAGGATAGGAGAAGAGTTGGGAAAGTAGGAGGTGCTCAATAAGATAGGAAGAGGGATCGAGATGTGTGAATGCTCCGGAACAATTCTCCCCTGTGGTTTCGGAAAACTGAGTGGGCAGTCCTGCCGCTTACCCAGGCAGGGAAATTCCAAAAGGACTCAGAGTCTGAGGTATTAGACCACTGCTTCTGTACCTCCCCTGCGGGACACTAGGGTTTCCCAACCTGGTGCTTTACCATCTTCCCAACGTCGGACCAGCCCTCGGTTTGACAATGTTTGCCCCAGTGCCTGACAATGTCTCAGTTCATGCGAATATCATCGCCTCCCAGTTCTGACCAAGAGAAAACCGTGGGTGTGATAGGTGCTTTGCCAAGGGTGAGATTTCACCATCGTGTCTGTGGGCAGCTTCGTGATTCCCAACTCAAACCGTTCTCTCCACTGCAAAAGCCCCTGGAAGTTCTCTGGGTGAGCATCTCATCTCTTAGTCCACTGCAGTGAGGTGGGGTCGGGGCGGGGACATTCTTTGCAGATGTTTTTCTGGTTGGTGGCTTTCACAAACCACAGGGAAGGCGGCAGTTTACATCCGATCGGCAGGCTGCAGACCCGGGCTTACACAATATTCGTTGGCACTATTTGATGTACCCACAGCCAGTGGGGGTCTCCGGCAAACCCAGAGCAGTGGCCAAGGCTAATTCAATCCCTGAGAAGAGTTCTCACAGTCTTGAAATGGAAAAAGCTGTCACTCATTTGGTCCTGGGAAGAAGAGCATTGCCATCAGGTGCCCTGGTTCTGTTGAGCCTGGACAAAGCACAGGCTAAGCTGAAGGCTGGAGTACAGAGTTAGATTTGGCCCAGAAGCGGATGGTGCTCAGTGATAGTGGCTTAGAGCAACAAATATGTGGGTTTTCACATAGTTCCTGTGGGTCTGGAAGCCAGCAGCAGCTTAGCTGGGTGGTTCTGGCTCACTATGGCTTCCCTGGTGGCTCAGCTGGTAAATAACCCACCTGCAAAGTGGGAGACCTGAGTTCGATACCTGGGTTAGGAAGATTCCCTGGAGAAGGGAACAGCTAGCTACCCACTCCAGTATTCTTGCCTGGAGAAGTCCATAGACTACAGTCCATGGGGTCACAAAGAGTCGGACACGACTGAGCGACTTTCACTTGACTTAATGCTGGCTCAGTAGCTCACGATGTTGTAATCAAACTATTGGTGGGGGCTGTCATCTGAAGAGTCGAACAGGGCTGGAAGATCCATTTCCCACTTGTTCACATGGTTGTTCGTAAAAAGTCTCAATTCCTGGCCCTGTGAGCTTTTCCCTAGGACAGCTCATGACATGGAAGCTGGCTTCACCCAGAGGACATGGGAGGGAAAGAGAGAGATGAAAGTCACAGTATTTTTTAAAAATCTAATCTCTGGGAAAGATTGAGGGCAGGAAGACAAAGGGGTGACAGAGGATGACCTGGCTGAATGGCATCACCAACTCAGTGGACATGAGCTTGAGCGAACTCCGGGAGATAATGAAGGACAGGGAAGCCTGGTGTGTTGCAGTCCATGGGGTCGCAAAGAGTCGGACACAACTTAGCGACTAAACAACAATCTCAAAAGTAGCATAGCATTACTTATGCTATATTCTACTGGTCACTCATTCCAGCCCTGGGACAGCGTGAGATAGAGCCACATGAGATTATGAACATGCAGAAGCAGTGGTCCCTGGGGCCATGTTGGAGGATGGGTACCACATGATGAAATTTCTGGCCCCACATCCCAGAGGACACCTGTTAAACAGCCAGAAGGAAAGACAATTCAGCCAACAATACCCTCTCTTCACTTGCTCTTCCCAATCTTATTACAATGTAGAAAACTTTGTGAACTTTAAGTTGCCTGCATTTTGACTTCCAGTATTTCCATCCCTTTCCTGCCCATGAACCTAATGTATACGAACCGACCAAACTTCAGTTGCATTTAAACTCAACGCTATACAGCTCACACTTTATCCTTTTCTCTTTATCGTTACGGGTACTTATCTGGTTTCCCCCATTAGGCTCTGGGCATCTGATAAGAAGGGAACATGTCTCCTTTTTATCTGTAAGGGGCCATAGCAGCAAGTCTGATGCTAGACACAGGGTAGTTGTTTAACCAAGACTTAGTCACTGACTGACTGATTTAGAGGCTCTCCTCAAATCCTCCTTTTTATGGTCTAGGAAGTCAAGGAGTCAGCAAGGAAAAAACTTGGTCGGATGAGTCATCCGTCGAGGGCGGAGCAGAACTCCACGAGCAGCTGCTGAGCCCAGCTGGAGCAAGGAGACACGTTCTCTGACCGAGGCTCAGAGACCGCCCGCGGCATTTACTGGGGTTAACGATCAAGCCTCTGTTGCACTGAGCTGCCCAGTAACTCACGAGGCTGTTGGAAGCCTCATTTCTGTACAACCTGGGCTGGTTGCTCGCAGTCCACCAGGTGAGCAGCGATGCTGCAGGAGGAAGTGATCCCTAACAAGGGGAACTTCCCTTTCACATCTGGTGATTCCTAACAGGGCTCTGAGACGCGCTGCAGGTCTGCTCTGCGGAGCAGAAGAAGGGCACCTGCCCTGTGCCGTGTCATCAGCACACACCAGTGGGTCCTACAGACGTGATTCCAGTCTGCACCTCAGCAGCGGATCAGACGAGAGTCGGCGATGAGGGAGGGAAGCGGTATTCACCCTGGTTCTGGTGAAGTAAGGTAGTGGTACCGCCAAGTGCTGTCTGCTGCGGACCTGTCTAAGTAGCCACACCAACATCTTGGGCTGAAATCCCAGTGAAAAGAACAACAGCTCCCCTCCTCCCCCGCCCGCTTGGGTTCACCTGGGGTAAATGGGTCCCTGCCATGCTGGCTTATTCAAAATGGCCTTTGGGAATGTGTGTCTTTTGTTCTTTCGGTGAAGGTACCTTGGTTCCTGTGTTGTCTGCCCCTCAGCTTCTCCTACCAGTGGGTTTTGCCTTTGTGGGGACTGAGGGAGAAGGCCGGTGAAAAATGCTTTGTTACATTACATCGCCCCCTGGCTCCAGTGAATTGCTCCGTAAATCACCTTATTGTTAAAGTGTCCTGGCAAAGCTACACCACTTTCAGGGTCTAAGAGAGCACAGGGATATTAATCAGAGGCAACCGGTGCAGAAGGGACATTTAAAAAAGAAAGAAAAAACATAAAAAACACGTTTTTTAATGTGTGGAATCTGGAGAAGAGCATATATTGGGCCTGGGGCCAAACCAGACAATCTCGACTCTTTCATAAATACTCTGATATAGGAACGCATTATCATGGAACACTTTAAGCCCCTTTCGCTTTATGGCAAAACAGTATTGAACACCTGCTGCATCGTAATGACCCAGTTCAAGCAGCACAGGGTGAGGATGGGAGGGCGGGGGCGGGGGCTCCATAAATCAGGCGGACCTTTCATCAGACTCGGGCTGGACCTGCGGCGTTGGCTGAGAGGACGGCAGGTACCAGCATCTCACGGACATTCCCGGGAGGGCCTGTCCGTGACTAAAGCGCAGTGAAGCCAGCTTCCCGAGTCCGAGACTCTACATGGAAACCTTAGGGGGAGGAAGTGGGCACGGGGGCATTGGTTTCTCAGGTTATTGGTTAGGACAACTAATTAGCAGGCCAAGAGCCTTTCGTGAGAGCCTGTGAACCCCTCGGTGCTAGGTGTGATAGAAAAACACATGCCAAAGGAAAGCCACGGGACTTCCCTGGTGGTCCAGTGGCTAAGACGCCAAGCTCCCAATGCAGGGGGCCCAGGTTCCATCCCTGGTCAGGAACTAGATCCCACATGCCACAGCTAAGAGCTCACATGCCAGAACTAAGACCTGGTGCAGCCAAATAAATTAAAAAGAAAGAAAGAAAGCCAAATTCTACTATAACCAAGTAAATTCTGGAACTTTGGCCAACAGTATATTCCCCAAATAAGGAGTGCTTTCTTGTCTTTTTGTGACTTGGTTTTCTCATTACAGGATCTGCTTTCTTCTTTTTCTTTTTCCAGCTTTCTTGAGATATAATTGACATACAACTTTGTGTGATTTTAATGTGTACGATGTGATGATTGGAAACACCTCAGCACTGTAAAATGGTTACCACAATGAGACATCTTTCATGTCGCATAATTTCCATGTTATTGTTGTTATGGTGAGAACACTAAAGCGCTACTTAAAAAAAAAATTGAAGTGCAATTTATATGAATTGTAGGTTTTCAATATAGAGATTCACAATTTTTAAAGGCTGTGCTCCATTTATAGCTATTATAAAATATTTGCTATATTCCCCATATTGCACAATATATCCTAACAGCTTCTTTTAGGCATAATAGTTTGTTCTCCTTAATCCCTCCCCCTATGGTGCCCCTCCCCCTCAAGGCTCTACTTGCAACTTTCAAAAGTACAGGGCTGTGAACAATAGGCCGCAGGCTGTACCTTAGATCTCTAAACTTATTCACCTCATAACTGAAGGTCTGTACCCTTTGACCAACACCTCATTTCCCTCAGCCCCTTACAACCACCGTTCTACTCTCTGCTTCTGTGAGTTTGGCTCTTTCAGAGTCTACGTGTAAGACCATACAGTATTTGTCTTTTCCTGTCTGACTTATTTCACTTAGCATAAAGCCCTCCAAGTCCATCCACATTGCTGCAAGTGGTGAGATTTCATTCTCATGGCTGGATGGTATCCCTTTGTATACATGTACCACAACTTCTCTATCCCCTCGCCTGACGGTGGACACTTTGTCAGTAATGCTGCAGCAAACACGCGGATACGGGTAGTAGTTGTATTTCTTTCAGATAGTTATCCAGAAGTAGAACTATTGGATTATGTGAAAGTGAAGTAGCTCGGTCGAGTCCGACTCTTTGCGACCCTATGGACCGTAGCCCGCCGTACCGTAGGCTCCCCCGTCCATGGGATTTTCCAGGCAAGAATGCTGGAGTGGGTTACCATTTCCTTCTCCAGGGGATCTTCCTGACCCAGGGATCAAACTTGGTAGTTCTATTCTTAGTTCTTTGAAAACTCTCCATACTATTTTCCGTGATGGCTACAGTAACCACCAGTACTAAACAAAGAGCTCCTGCTCATCCACACCCTGGACAACACTTATCTGTCTCTTGTCTTTTTCAGGACAGCCATTCTGACAGATGCGAGGTGGTATTGTTTTGTGGTTTTGATCTGCAGGGTTTGCTTTCTAAAAGAATCTGACTTAAAGCAGATAGCTTATGCCCTCAAATGACTTATCATCTAATGGCATGCAACAAGCACACAAAAGTTCTGTCCCTAAACATATATTAGAGGCAGATGTTTAAACCCCAGATGTCACAAACAAAATCTAACCAATGGGGAGAGAGGTGTTTTTCCACTGATCATTTGCAAAGGAAACACTGCAACAAAGTTCAACCTTTTCAACCCCGTTCTTATTTCTTCAGCCTTTTCCTCACTGCCTAAACACACAAAGAAAAGAAAACTCACTGGACATGTCTTTTAATATTTTGTTATATAAGGATGATGATCAAGCAGACAGACTCTGGGGTCAGCAGGTCCAGGTGTGAATAACGGCTCTGTGTGCCCTTGGTCAATTATCATGAACTCTCTAGGCTTCAGCTTTTTCATCAGTAAAATGAAAAGAGGAATAATATTAACCTCATATACAAGCGTTGTGAGAATGAACTAAGACAATCTACCTAACAGGCTCAGAATTTTAGCAGCCAAGCAGTAAGTGCTCAATAATACTATTATTACAAGCATTGTTATATATACATAGATCATTGCCATAGTGTTAATGTATACATACGTTCACGAACTCTTTTTAGAAAAAAAAAGAACCATACTTTACATGGGCTTCCCTGGTGGCTCAGCAGTAAAGAATTCACCTATAATGCTGGAGACGTAAGAGGCAAGGGTTCGATCCCTGGGTCAAGAAGATTCCCTGGAGGAGGAAATGGCAGCCCACTCTAGTATTCTTGCCCGGAGAATCCCATGGACAGAGGAGCCTGGCAACTACAGTCCATGGGGTCGCAAAGGAGTCGGACACGACTGAGAGCACAGGGCGCGCACACACACACACACACACACACACACACACACACATATACCTTACATACTGTTTTGGTAATAGTTTTTATTTTTTATTTTTTTTGTTTTGGTAATTGTTTTTAAACTTCTGATGCATTATGAACCCTTTTACACATCATTAGTCTCCCACAACATCATTTTAATGGGTTCCAAGTATGTCCTTACATGAATGTACCCTGAAGTGTTTAAACAACCTCCTATTGTCAGACAGTTATGCTGTTTCCATTGTTTGACATTATAAACACCCAGTGAGGAGCCACCTCGTAGAGCTTTCTTGCACACATTTTTGGTTGTTGCCCTGGGACGAATTCCCAGAACTAGATCAAAACAAATGCAATTAAAACAGTCTAAAAAGAATATAAACACATTACAGAAAATTGGGAAAAGAGAAAAAAAAATACAATCCTCCCACACTAATACAAACACTAATATAATTTGAGTGATTAAGAGATTCTGATGTTTTCATTTTTACTTAAAAGAATAGAGGCCTTAAATAAAAGATGGGCAGATGTTTATTATGTCTGTTCCTTTCTGAAATCCACTAAAATGACATTAAAGAACTTAAAAAAAAAAAAAGAAGAATAAGAAGAAGCATAAATCCACAGTGAAAAAGAGAGTGGAAGAGGATGACAATAACCAAAAGATGCAATTAAAATTCTGAAAACTGAGAGGCAGACCAGACAAGTGATAACTGACTTAGTGGACTAGAGGAAACTAACTTCTACGCTATGACTTAAAATGAATGACTGACCTTAAAGAAGCATCTGGACGCTCCAAAGCCCCTCTTTGAGCCTGAGAAGCAGATTTACCATCAAGAGAAGCTGAACCAGACCAGTTCTCTTTCAGGAACATCAGGTACTGCTGAGGGCAGGGTGAGGCATCTTAGTGAAAGGAGCGTATTGAAGGGAAAGTTGACATCACCTGCCAAAAGGTAAGTTTCCCAGCCCTTTCCCCAGCTCAACTCCCAGAATGCCTGCAGCAAAAGCTCACACACTGCCCCACCTCCACCCCAGACAGGAGGCTGGAAAATTCTATGAGACACTTACAGATCCAAGAGAAAAGACTAGGGAGTTTCCCCCAAGGAAACGTCAGTTTCCTGCATAAGCCATGGTGAAGCCTCTCCCTGTGTGGGGAGACAGGCACCCTCCCACCATGCAAAAAAAAAAAAAAAGCAATAGACATTTGAGAAAAGCTCCTAACAAGAAACACACCAAAACAAAACAAACTAGCCAAAAAGAAGAACTCAGTAAAAAAACAAGGCAGGACACAAAAGAAAGTCTCTAAAAAAGAGAAAACACTGCATCCTTGAAATAAGAATAACAGTCTCAGGAGGTCCCTGTTGGTGCAGTGGTCAAGACTTCATGTTTCCAATGCAGAGGGCATGGATTCAGCTTTGGGGGAGCGGGGGAGGGCTAAGCTGGGATAGACTAAGATCCCACATGCTTCACTGCCAAAAGATTTTTGTTTTAAAGACTTACAAAGCAAGAAAATGCCTTCAGCAGTTAAATATATGAGAAAAAAACTTCTCACCTTCCAAAAAATGGAACAAAAAGAAAAAGTTAAAGAATAGGTAAAGCTTAGAAAATTTTGAGACAGTGGTTTAAGACATGCTAGAAAGTGAAACAAGAAAACAAATAGGAGGAAATCATTCAAAAATTAATACTGAGCTTGAACTGAAGGACAGGACAGTAAGTAAAGGACAGAAAAGACATGCCCAAACACATGATTCTAAAATTTCATATCATCAGAAATTTTTTTTAAAAATCATAAGTGTTACTAAAAAGAAAATTTTCGAAGTCACTTTAAAAAAACCTGAGAATCAAAATAGCAATTGAAGACAATAAAGAAATTCTGAGGGAAATGGTTTGAACCCTGAACTCTCTACCCAACTAAACTATAAATCAAGTGCACACTTTTAAAAACAGTTTCAGACATTCAATGTCTCAAGACATTTACCTTCTTTTCTCAGAAAACTTTTGGTGGCTGTGCTTTGATAAAACAGGGAAGTGAGAAAAGGAGAACAAAAAGTGCTGATAGGAGACTCAAAAAGAGATTCAAGAAGAATTTAATGGCTAACGAAGACAAGCTTTTTTTCTTCTTCCTCACAGGACGGTCTCAGGTTAGTTCTCCAGGTCTGCAGGGCAACTCTGCTTCACTTAGTCATTCAAGGAGCCATACTCTTTCTGTCTTGTTCCTCTGCCACTTCTGACAGTAGTGGTCCTTGCAGGGTGATCCTACCAGCATCACCTGAGAACTTGTGATGCTCTCAAGTGATGCTGGTAAGGTCAGATTGTGCCAGTGGACGCATGTGTAAGCAACGTATTGCCACTTCCTGGCCTTTCCATAAAAACTTTTTCCTTCTGGGGAACTGGAACATGAAAGTGCCTGCAATCAAACTTTGATCACACAGAAAAGAATAATGCCCTAAAATCCTCCACATTCTTTACCAGGCAGACTCTTTACCACTAAACCACCTGGGAAGCCCTGCCAATGCAGGAGATGCAGGAGACTTGGGTTTGATCCTTGGGTTGGGAAGATCCCCTGGAGGAGGGCATGGCAACCCGTTCCAGTATTCTTGCCTGGGAAATCCCATGGACAGAGGAGCCTGGAGGCCTACAGTCCATGGAGTCACAACTGAGCATGCATGCAGAATGTCCCAACCACAGGCCAGAACTATGACTCAGGCTGCAGAGTGACCAGTCCAGATGGGAACAGGAGAGCTGCAAAAGCTCCAGGAGGGTTGCCAAGGAAAATAACAAACCCAAGAGGAGAACACCTATATTTGAATGTATTGACAGGAGATTTTGTGGATGCATTAATAATAGGTACATAGAACACTAAACGGAATACAAAAAGAGATAGAAAAGCATTAATTCCAGGGAAAACAAAAGGTTGAATGAGAAAGGAAACATAATTATATGATTCTATGTGGCTTAGCTGGGAATAATATTTACAAAGTCATAATGTAAATACTTAATATTGATCTAACCAAAAATTGTGATGTAACTATATTGGGAGAATGAGCAGAGGAAAAAGGTGTGCCAGACAGTTCAATGATATAAACACAGCATTTATATAGCTATGTACATTATACTGTGTGCCAGAAATTATGCTAAGCTCTTTATATATTCAACTTTTAATCTTCATATATATTCTAGGAGGTAAATACTATTATCATGTACATTACACATGGGAAAACTGAGGCGCACAGCAGTTAAGCAACTTGCATAAGTTTACAAAATTAGTATGTATTAAACTTGGAGTTTAAACCAGGTAATTTCTCTCCAGAGTCCATGCATTCATCACTACACTTCCTAGTCCCACTTTCTGTGGTAGGAAGACAAGAGACAAGACCTAAAAATCAATAAACTGAGAAATACAGGCTAAGCATGTTATTTTTAAGGACATAAATCCCGATAAGAAACAGATGAGAGTCTAAAGTGATTGCTTCTGATCAGGAGGTAACTGGGAGTGGTTGAAGAACCGCTGCTTCTCTGGTTATGGTTGTTACAGACCCAGCACTCAGGTTTGGCTTTTCAAATCTTGAAACAGCACTTTGATCAAAACAATTTATTAAAAAGAGAGATGACAGAAAGAATGAGGCTGGCTAAGTTACCTTAGCAAAGGGAGAGAATGACCCAGAAGAGAAGGTCAAAAAGTCCCTCATGGGTAAAATACGCAATAGAGCTAGGAACTGGGAAAGTTAGAGACAAAGGAAGTTTCCACAAAAAGTAGAAACAAAAGGATGGTATTCTTGGGGAAATTACCAGCAGAAAGGGAGAGAGCCAGAGAGAATGAGAAGGGGAGAGATTAAATAAGTCAGGGCAAAGATATTTGTCCTGGGCTATAGACCCAAAAAGGGGAGCAGCAGACTTCATGGAAATTCTGTGGGCTGAGTCCAAGGACGCTTCTGAGGTATCATTCTAGCGGCTTTACAGTCAGCCCCTGTAAAGCTCGGCTTTACCCAGAGTCCCTATCATGAGACTCTGTCCTCAGCTGAAACAACTCTGACCTTAAAACTGAAGGTAGACAGATGGATGCATTGCAAACCCATACTGAAGTGACTGATTAAAACCCAATTACATGTCAATCCAAGCCAAACCAAAGTAAGTAAGAAAACATTACTTGTCTATCTACTATGTGACCTTGGGTCTTCCTGGTGGCTCAGTTGGTAAAGAGTCCGCCTGCAATGCAGGAGACCCAGGTTTAATCCCTGGCTGGGAAGATCCCCTGGAGAAGAAAACAGCTACCCACTCCAGTATTCTTGCCTGGAAACTCCCATGGACGGAGGAGCCTGGCAGGCTACAGTCCATGAGGTTGCAAAGAGTCGGACACAACTGAGAGACTAAATCACCACCATGTGGCCTTGGGGCAGGCAAGCAAGTCACTTATTTCTCCCAGCCTGTTTTTCCTGTTGCAAAAAAGTGCTTGCTCTTTAACAAATCCTGCATATGTATATGGAGAAAGCAATGGCACCCCACTCCAGTACTCTTGCCTGGAAAATCCCAAGGACGGAGGAGCCTGGTAGGCTGCAGTCCATGGGGTCGCTAAGAGTCAGACATGACTGAGCGACTTCATTTCCCATTTCACTTTCATGCATTGGAAAAGGAAATGGCAACCCACTCCAGTGTTCTTGCCTGGAGAATCCCAGGGACGGCGGAGCCTGGTGGACGGCCGTCTATGGGGTCACACTGAGTCGGACACGACTGAAGCGACTTAGCAGCAGCAGTAGCAGCAGCATATGTATATGTATAGTACTCATACCTTTCAGAATCACTTTTCATGTTACATTTACCTGAGCCAGATTTTCAGGAGATAAAACTGAGGGAGGTGGGGCAGGGCCGGTGGGAGGTTGGGAGGGGGTGAGGAATGAGATGTGTTACCTAAAATCACACAGCTAGTTAATAGTGGAGCCCCAATTCTAGTTCTACACATAGTTCACTTTTGTTTGTAAACCTTGTCTTGATTAAGTAATATATATATTATTATATATATATATTACTGCCTGCAATGCAGGAGACCCAGGTTCAATTCCTGGATGGGGAAGATCCCCTGGAGAAGGAAATGGCAACCCACTCCAGTATTCTTGCCTGGAAACTCCCATGTACAGAGGAGACTGGTGGGCTACAGTTTGTTGGGTCACAAGAGTCAGACATGATTGAGCAACTCCACACACCCCCCCACACACATATATATACATGCTAAGTCGATTCAGTTGGGTCTGACTCTCTGCCACCCTACCGACTGTAGCCCACCAGGCTCCTCTGCCTATGGGGTTTCTCCAGGCAAGAATGGGAGAGGTTTGCAATAGTTTGCCGGACCCTCCTCCAGGGGATTTTCATAACCCAGGTTATAAGAACCTGTGTCTCTTCTGTCACCTGAATTGGCAGGCGGTTCTTTACCACTAGCGCCACCTGGGAAGCATATATATATATATATATATATATATATATATATATATATATATATAAAAGTTGGAGTATATAACTCCAATTTATAAAATAAGAAACAAGATATTGCTCACAATACCTGTCTGGTTGGCATCAGAACCAGAACTCAAATTCAAGTTTTGGTGCTAAATTAAGAGTTGTTCAAAAACAGTATCTGTTGTAAGTAAATAAGAGGATCAATTATAATTACTAGAGGAGAGGGGCATTGGCTCGCAAGCCTCCTGGCATGGCGTCCTCCCCCAGCTGCTTGGGGACCAGAAGACAGGGGCTCGGGCACCCGCCTCCCCAGGAAGGCCAGAATTTAAACTCTGTCCTGTTTTCAGAACATCCGTTTGCCCGACGTTTTGATTTTAGAAAATACGACATAGGAATAATAACAGCTACGATTTGCTCATGCGTCGCGACTGTGGTGAGTCGAGGTCACGGATTCGGGAGGAGACAACAGCTGAGCGAAGCTGGCTGCGGCGGAAGGGCCGCGGGCCACCCCCAGCATCCTGCTCAGGTTTGGGCCGCGGGCCGCCACATCCCTCCCGGAGCGGCCGGGCCACCCCCAGCTCGCATCCCGCCCGGCCAGCGGTCACGGCCGGAGGCTGCTCCGCCCGCCAAGCCGGGCTCCTGCGAGGGCGCTGGACCGCGAGCCGGGATCTGGGCGTTGGGCCGCCCCTTCAGGCCCCGCTCGGCCCTGGATGCCGGTCCCAGACACTCCCTGCGGTTCTGCGTTCTGGCCTCCTGGCCCGGCCGACGGTGACGGCGCGAGGTAGGAGCCGCCTGGGTCTCAGGCCCTCGCGGAGACTGGAAAGCCTGCGCGGCCTGCCCTGCACACTGCGCCGGCTCGGGAGGCCTGGGTGGCCCGGCCGCCGCCTTCGAGGGGAGATCTTCGGAGAGCGGGTCCCCGCAGCCCACCCGCCCGGACACCGTCCTCGCGGGGAGGGACCGCCTGACCGCCAGGGCCGCGCCTGCCGGTGGCCGCCGAGGTTCCTCATCCCGGATCAGCAAAGCAAAGCTGGACCAGAGACCAGTTCCTCGTCCCTGGACCAGCAAAGCAAAGCTGGACCCGCTGCCCGGGGCCCGCACCCTGCCTGGGGCCGTGCGCCGCGTCCCGCCCCCACCGCCTTTTAACTGGGGAATGCTGACGAGCCGAAAACGGCGGGAATAACAGCCATTTGTTCTGGTTATCGCTGCCGGTATTGAAGCCAGATGTGTGCGCTGCTGACACTGACATGGTACATCTGGCCGGGTTTTTAGTTTCCATCGCGGAGTTGACCACATCCACCCTGGTCTGCGAGAAGAGAGGAGGCGAACATCTGGAAGTCATCGCAGCTGTCGGCTTCAAGGGGATCCTGTACCGCAGAGGAGAGAATTCAGTACGTAACTGGGCAAAATTATCCCGCTCGTCTTGTCAGTCCAGATCTCCACACACATGCAGGGAAGTGGCACTCGCGTTCTGGTGCCTTCCCTCGCCCTGGCGGTGCGCCGTGGGCACCTTCACCCACTGCCCCAGGCACCTGGGTTGTCTATGGAATGACACTGGCTGCAAGGTCACATTCGTCGTGGCCAGAATCTTCTGTTGCTTTTGGAGGGCGGGAGAGTAGGGGGGGTGTTGTTAAAAAGGCTCTTTCTTCTTCCTTTTGATCCCAGTTTGCTGGAGACTTTAAACATTGCTTAGTCTTGCTCCTCGCTTCTGCCTGTAGCCCCCTCATTCTTGTGGCATTCAATGCTCTAGCCCTACCTTACCTATTCCATTTTGTCTCCATTCCTTTCCCAAGGCAAATACTGTTCATCACCAAGGCTGAAATGAGTCATGATTATTCTGACCCCAACCTTGCCTTTTGTCTGAAATCCCCTTTCTTCCTCTCTTCTCTTCCTGCCAATCCAAATCTTCTTAAGACTCCAAGATCTACCTCAATTTTACACTTGATCTTAGCCAAAAGGCCGAGAAGCGATCTACCTCAATTTTATCTGCGTTTTTGGGGGGTTGTTTTTGTGCTGTGCTGGGTCGTCATTGGGGTGCTCACCATTTCTCTATTTGCGGCACTGGCTCTAGAACAGCTGGGCTCAGTTGTTGTGGCTCCTGGGCTTAGCTGCCCCTTGGCACAGGGTATCTTAGTTGCCCCACCAGGGATTGAATCCATGTCGGCAGCATTGGAAGGTGGATATTTAACCACTGGATCACGAAGGAAGTCCTGATTTGATTTTCATTTCTGAAACCTTCCTGACCACTCAAGCCTCTGCTGATCTTTCCTTCTGTGTGTTTTTAATGAAAGTATAAGCCCTTGGAGATGAAATACTGGCTTAAATTTTTCTTCTATCTCCCTCAGCAGCCAGCATTGTGTCCTGAAGTATGGTAAGCTGCCCGTAAACACCTGCCAAATAAAAGCACAAATTTGTCTTCTTGTCTCCTATTCTTTCCACTTAATTTCTTTGTCTTCCGTTTTACCTTTCATGACAAGACTCAATGTCTGTGTGTAATGTGTCTTGAACTCTGTGGAAAGATGGGTGTAGAAAGCTAGTATGGGACTTCCCTGGTGGTCCAGGGGTTAAGACTCCACCTTCCAAAACAGGGGACTCGGGTTCAACCCCTGGTCCGGGAACTGACATCTTACATGCCACTGGGCAGCTAAACTCCTGAGTCACAACAAAGAACCCAAGGGCCACAATGAAGCCCAGGCACAGCCAAAATAAAAGAAAATTTAGAATAAAATAAAAATAATTTTAATTAAAAGTTAGTAAATTAGTAATAATAATAATCAAATAATTCTGTCAGCTGGAGGCTCTGTTAATTTGGAGTCTGCCTGCTATAGTGCATTGATAATTGATAAGTCAAGTGCTTGGAAAGAGAAGAAGATCACAGTCAGGGACATGAAGCCTACTCCCTAGAGTGCCCCAAACTTGTTTGGTGACCTTTGACATCCAATTATCTTCCTTATGCCTCCAATCTCCCTCTGTGAAAAGGGTGGGATGTAGCCTCTGCCTGGTTATGAACAGAGCTGGGCCACTTTCCTGTGAAGAGGCAGATTCCCATCAGAAAACAGCTTTTCCCTACCACTTCGGCATGTATTCTGGAGTTAGAAGGCAGCAGTCTTCATCATTTAGTGTTCCACCTGCCCAGCACCAAAATGCAGATAGTGGCACATACATAAATGACACAGAGGAAATGCAGAATAAGGAAAGAAACCAGGCATAAATAAGAGCAGGATTTAGCCTTTGTGAAGGTCCAGCATTTTCCAAATCAAGACAAGCCATTGCAGGGACTTCCCTGATGGTCCAGGGATTAAGAATCCACCTTCCAGGGCAGGGGATATGGGTTCCATTTCTGATCAGGAACTAAGACATCACACACCGTGGGGCAACCAAGCCTGAGTGGCAGCTAGGGAAGCCCTCGCTCCCCAACAAAGACCCAGTGCAGCCAAAAAAAAAAAAAAAAAAGACAAGCTATTGCAGCAATGGCTTGGGCATTCCAGCCATTGATGGAGTCCCTTGGGGTTTGTTCTTCTTTGTGCATCAACAAGGATGCCAAGCACCCTGCAAAGCCTTGCTCTATGGGATGGATAAGAGCATAGGAGAATAAGTAGAATCTAGAAATAAAGGGGAGGGATAGAAGGAGGGAAATACTGAAGAAGAAAGAGAATGTGCCTCTCTGGTGGGGCCACCCAACCAAAGAGGATGGTTAACTTGCATGGGTAGAACTGCTTTACAAGATAAGCCTCTGCGCTCTGTGGGTGGGCAGGTGGGTTTCCTGTTCTGACTCTCATCTGTTAAATGAGGCATTTAGGTGAATTGATCTCTAAGGTATGTTAGCTCTTACATTATATAACTCACCTAGAAACCATTTTTGAGCCCAAACCAGCATTTCCCTTCTGACTAAACTACATCGCAGCACTAGTCTGTCCTGAGTTCATAGAAGGGAAGTTCAGGCATTAGATTTCTGAAATCTTTTTACTTCATGCCTTCAAATTTCTTCAAATGGCAAGAGAAACTTTCTCCCCTTCTTCCAGAGAAGTTACGGTAGGAAGATTGCAGATTAATGACCTAGAAAAATCTTCCTCAAGTGGAATGATACTTAATTATGCTCCATTAAATCATAACTCCTGGCTTCTGCTTTTGGCCTCTTGCTACTGAGTCCAAAACTGAATAATTCCTCCACCCCAGGGGCTGTTGAATTAAAAGTGCATAAGCTCTAGGGAACAATCAGTTCACTTCCGTTACATCCGCGGTCACCCTCCTTCCTGTCTGAACACTCCAAAAAAAAAAAAAAAATTACTAGATATGTCTGACTCCAGGAAAGAGGATGGTCATTTCTAATTTGTCTTGGTTTATGGGCAACTTGACAATTTGACTAACTACTAAAGAGCCATGACTATATCATCCTCTCATAAAAAGCCAATAAAAAAGGCCATTAGTGCAGCCCATTAGTTGGCTAAAAATGAGAGGTTATGCAATCATTGTCTTAGCTGAGAAGAACGAAGCTCTCCAGGAAGAGTTCATTCCACACCCAAAGGCATCAAGAGGGAAGTTCTCGTCTCCGCTGCCGTTTGCCAGGCTTGGATGTTGAAGCATGTGACCTTTACCTCCTCCCAGAAATATTCCTCTGTGTTAAGTGGACCTCTTGCTTTCCTTGCAAAATGCCTCTCTCCAAATCCACTCCCTCTCCGACACTTCCCTTCACCTTTCCCGCCGTGCTATCCTACAAGTCTCCAGTCCCGTGGAAGCAAAGTGCTTGGGACTGCAGGCTAAATACTCAGGTCAGCCTTACATCATTACACAATTTGAGTGGTTCCAGGCCCCTTCCTCTCTGTAAAAAAACAAAAAACAAAAAACAAAAATGCTCTTCTCAGGACTTCCCTGGTGGTCCAGTGGTAAAGAATCGCCTTGCAATACAGGGGACCAGGGTTCGAGTCCTAGCCAGGGGATGAAGATCCCACATGCCTTGGAGCAACTAAGCCAGTGCACTGAAAGTCCCCCAAATGGAATTGTGGGTGCCATATCCTTTTATCCTGAGCCAAGGGCTCCCTTCATCTCTAAAGTCCAAGCCTTCTGCATGCTTTCCTCTGGCACTCTTCATCCACTGATTTGCTCTAGGAACTCAAGCAGATCACCATTCCTCTCTGGACCAAAGCCTCTCCCTTTGTGGACTCTGGCTGGCAAGATGGTAGAAGAACCAAGTCTGAACAGTTTTTCATTCTGATCATATAGAGCCAAAACACCTTGACACGGAGTCTCATCTCTTTGTGGGTCTTGTCACACTCGTGTGTATTGAAGGGATGATGGGGACCATGTCAGCCTACCCCACTTGCCTAGCATTCTCTAGAACATGGACATTAATATGTGATTGATTTCATCTTATGCTCAACTTAACTTTCAGTATAACTCAAGGTACCTCTAAAGAAGGTTATAGTTCAGGATCCTTTTAACTGGAATCCATCTGAAGGAATCAGAAGGAACTGATGCTTTCTGGAGAATGTTCTGCTCCTGATATTTTAGCAACAGATTTCGTCTTTATTTTTCTGGCAGCCAAGGTAAAGGGTCATGCTTGCTGGACAAATAGTAGATTGAATTAAAAAAAATCTTTTTTCATTGACTCTCATCCACCTTTTAGTTGGGAAGGAAAATTACTGATCAAGAAGTCCCAGAAGAACAGAAAACAGGGTAAGTGGCTAGCAAGGTCTTCAGCAAAAGAAGAACCCTAAAAACAAGTTTCAGATTCCCCTGTTTCCCCCCTGTTGCCAAGGATGGACCCCCTTCGAGAAATTCCCATGATGCCTGTGGGCCACCAGCATGGCCCCGGAGTGTGTGCGGCAGGCCCGTGACTTCACAGCTGCTGGGCACAGATTCTGTGGCTCCCTATAGCAGCTCCCTTTCAGAGGGAAGTTCCATCTTGACCTGCAGGCCAGATGTTGCTTTGAGGAGAATGTAGTATTTTTTTTTCTTTTACCCTATCACACATCTTTGGAAAGGAAAAATAAACCAATCCTCTACCATGGATCCTTAAGTATCCACCAGCTGCAGAGCTGTCCCAGAGAATCTCTCATTACATAAAGCCTCTGTCACTGGCTAGGGGCTGAACGCAGCACCCCCTACCCCCACCAGCAGTCAGCTGTCACCCCTCAGATTCCCAAGCCTGCCGTTGGGGTTCATTGTCAAGCCCAGGCTCAGCCCCAGTCACCCTTGTGTGAAAGACCACTCAGATCCCTGAAATTCTTGGGGTTTCCCAACAGGGGGGGATGTCCTCCTTATCCCCGCTCCTCCTTGATTTCCACACTCCCGCCCAATTGCCACTCTCTGAAGCGTTTTCTCTGCTACTCCTTTCTCAGATGCATGCTCTTTTCTACTGCAGGATCCTGGAAATTATTTCCATTTGCTCCAGTGTGGAAGCTAGGTGAGTAAGTCCTCCCTGAACCCTGTACCTGGCATCCTTATGGCCCCCTCCACCAACTCAGTTGCATTTGGAAACCTAATTTGCCCCAGTGCCCAAATGCTCCAACCGCGGACTCTTACGACCAACAAAACAACCTTGGAGATGATCTTATGAGATCACTGGGTCCAGCCTCTTGCTTCTGGACAGGTGAACATCCAAATCGAATTGAGACAATTAATCTACCCCATCTCGGGATAGTCCTGCCACTACTTAACGACCCTTGCAGGTGATGAGTTCTTCCTCAGATCAGACCTGACTCTTGCCTGTGCTAATGGGGGCCTCGACTCTCATCTCATCCATTGCGTCCGTGACAAATCACTACCGAGTGTTTTCTTTCTGTCCTTGGCCTTCTCCTCTTCAGCAGAGAAAGTTTCCCCTGAAATAAAACTCTGATTGTTCTGCTCCTTGCTTCCCGCCTGCCTCCTCTAAGCACCCTCTAAATCAGACCCGAAGCTCCCAAGGGAGTAATAGCCCTGCTCTCGCAGCTGGTCTGAGTTTTGCGTCTGGGAGCCTGGGCTTAGAACAGCTTGAAGTTAGCACAGAGGCGAATGAAGCTTTAAATCTCCAGCACTTAACAGCTTCTCTGCAGCCTCAGAGGTAACCGCATTTTCTTGCCTGCTTCCTCTCATCTCTCTATATATCTATGTAATCTCTGTTCACTGGAGCCTGACTCCAGCTCTCTGTCTGTGCTGCTGAAAGAAGGAAGGGTGGGGAAGAAAAATTAATAGACACAGACCCATAAAAATAACAGGCTCTCTGGAGCACACATGAAGAAATAATTAAACAGATTAAATTTGGGAGTGGGGTGGCGGTGGGGAGAGGGCTGAGACTGATTCCTCAGACTTCCATTCCCAGAGGGGCTACGGCTCAGCCAAGGGGGATTTGGGAGCTTTTTCTTTTGTCCTGATGGGTTGGACTCAGAGCTGAATATTGTTAAGTCACTAAGCTCTTTAAAGCCTGCGATGGTGCCTTCTATTTCTTTGTACTCCCCCATAGGGCTCTCAAACAGCACCGCACCCCAGTGAGAAAAGGAAATTTGATATTTATTGAGGGTTCACTGTGTGCCACGTACAATGTCAGATGCTCTCTGTCGTGGCTGATGATCAATGGAGTGTGTTTCAGACTTCAGAGCTGACTGCAATCTCCTTCCTCTGCTCGGGGATCAATCCTACCTCACTGCTACCTCAAGACCTTGTGATGCTCAAGTCGAAAAATACCTCCTCTCACCTTGCCTCAACTACTTCCTTCCTTTCCTCCCTTCGGTGGGCAGAAGCTTCTGCTGTGATGGCAAGGGAAGGAGGGAGGCTGGCAGCTAGAGATCATTTAATATCTCAAAATGTGTAGGTCAGGACTTCCCTGGCGGTCCAGTGGTTAAGACTCTTTGCTTTCACTGCAGGGGTTGTGGGACTGGTCAGGGAACCACAGTGTGCCAAAAATAAAACAAAACAAACAAACAAAAAACTATACTTCACTTGTTTAAAATTAATTTAAAAAATAAAAATATGTAGGTCAACAAGCTTCTAAAATGACATGGGATAGAGAGAGAAAATGGCAATCCGCTCCAGTATTCTAGCCTGGGAAATCCCATGGACAGAGGGGCCTGGAGGGCTACAGTCCATGGGGTCACAGAAGAGTCAGACACGACTCAGCGACTAAAGAAGAAAGAAAGGGAGAGGACATGGGGGTGGGGATGGCGGGGCTCAGAGGAAGACCTTGAAGAATAGTCCTTCGTTGCTGTGATGGTCCATCAATACTCTATAGTCTACTACAAAACCGGAAGGTTACAGAGTATCACAGCAGAGAATCAGAGGAAAGTGATTTGGCATCTAGTGGTAACCCTGAATTATTCAATATTGCTTTTCAGCACTTAGTATAATATTTGGCGTGTGCTGGACAATGTTTATTGAGTGGATAAATGAAAGGCTATGTGTGCGTGCATTCCAAGTCGATTCAGTTGTGTCCAACTCTTTGCGACCCCATGGACTATAGCCCACCAGGCTCCTCTACTGATGCGTTTCTCCAGTCAAGAATACTGGAGTGGGTTGACATTCCCTTTCCAGGGGATCTTCCCGACCCAGGGATTGAACCCTCATCTCTTATGTCTCCTGCATTGGCAGGTGGATTCCTTACCACTAGCACCACCTGGGAAGCCCAAATGAAAGTCTGCTGTGGCTGAGTCACTTCAGTCATGTCCGATTCTGTGTGATCCCAAAGACGGCAGCCCACCAGGCTCCCCCGTCCCTGGGATTCTCCAGGCAAGAACACTGGAGTGGATTGCCATTTCCTTCTCCAATGTGTGTAAGTGAAAAGTGAACGTGAAGTCGCTCAGTTGTGTCCGACTCTTAGCGACCCCATGGATCATAGCCTACCAGGCTTATCCATCCATGGGATTTTCCAGGCAAGAGTACTGGAGTGGGGTGCCATTGCCTTCTCTGAAATGAAAGTCTAAGTAACTATAAACTATTAATTAATATGTTTAATAAACAGTCATGCAACGGTACTAAAAATACTCTAATTTTTAGATTACTTTTAATTACTTTCTGATTTTTCGACAATTTTAGGATAACTATTTCTGATATTGTGATTTATAATGAGAAATACGTATTTGGTCTTCATCTCTGTTTGGGGCTAGCAGTTTTTCAACCCTTGGAATTGCCTAAGTGATGAAAGCCTTGAAGGTGTCTTTAGTTATGTTAACGAGGTGACTTTTGGAAAGCCCCTAGGTCACCTAGAATGGGAGCTGGTCAGGAGAGAAACCAACCAGGCAATTAGAGGTTTGAAACTTTAAGTCTCCCCCCAACCCCCCACTCCCCAAGACACACACACCCCACCAAGGAGGAGAGAGGACCTGGAGGCTAAGTTCCATCACCAGCGACCAATATTTTAATCAATCATGCCTATGTGGGAAAGCTTCCATAAAAACTGCAAAGGGTGGTATCCAAAGAACTTCTGAGTCGTGGAGATGGGGTCAGAGCGGCTCCCCTGGAAAGAGCATGGATGCTGTGCACCCCTTCCCACATTCCTTTCTCTAGCTCTCTCTTCCATCTGGCTGTTCTTGAGTTATATCCTTGTGTAATAAACTAGTAACTAAAATGTTTCTCTGACTTCTGTGAGTCACTCTAGCAAATTAACTGAACCCAAGGTCATAGGATCCTCCAATCTGTCGCTGGTGGGTCAGAAGCAGAGGTGGACTTGCAGCTGACATCTGAAGGGGGGCCTGGGAGCAGACTTGTGGGGCTAGGCCCTTAACCTGTGGGATCGGGTGCTCTCGCTGGGTTAGACAGAAGCAGAATTGGGTTAAATTGTAGGACAACCACCTGGTGTCTGAGAATTGCCTGGTGTAGGGAAAAAAAAGAAAACAGTATCTTAATATTAAAAAGTAAGTTTCCCTTTTCTGCCTGAAACTATCACAGCATTGTTAATTGGCTCTGTCTGTGTGTGTGCTAAGTCGCTTCAGTTGTGTCCGACTCTTTGCAACCCCATGGACTGTAGCCCACCTGGCTCCTCTGTCCATGGGATTCTCCAGGCGAGAATACTGGAGTGGGTCGTCATGCCCTCCTCCAGGGGATCTTCCTGACCCAGGGATCGAACCCGAGTTTCTTCTGTCTCCTGCATTGGCAGGCAGGTTCTTTACCACTGGAGCCACCTGGGTGGCCCTTAATCAGCTATACCCCGATACAAAATAAAGAGTTTAAAAATAAATAAATGAAATTTTAAAAGAGAGATGAAGTTCAGAATACAGGTACTTTCTCTAGAGAAGGCAGACCTGACAAGCACCCGGAACAGCAACGGGCAGTGAGAACAGTGAGCATGGGGATAAGATGGACTGAATTCACCTCCTCATTTTTCTGTCCCCCTTCTGTGGAAATGTTACGTCACTTCTTTGGGTCTGTCTCACACTTTCTATTTTTTTTTTTTATCAATAGATTATATTTTTGAGCCGTTTTAGGTTTACAGAAAAATTGAGCAGAAAGTAGAGTTCCCTTTTGCCCTCTTGTCTGCCACCCCTAGCTTCCCCTGTTATTCCTATCTCCACTTTCAGTGGGTTTTGACAAATGCATCTAACACTGCAGTAGCGTATGGACTCATCTCACTGCCTGCAGATCCTCTATGCTCCACCTATTCATCCTTTCCTGACCCTAACCCCAGGCAACCAATCATCTTTTTACTGTCTCTGTAGTTTTGCCTTTCCCAGAACACCATCTAGTTGGAGCCATTCAGTAAGCAACCCTGTCAGATTGGCTTCTCTCATTTGGCCATGTGCATTTAAGGTTATTGTATGTCTTTTCATGGCTTAATAACTCATTTCTTTTTTTTTTTTTCCTGCTTATTTATTTTTTTGACCATGCCACACAGTATGTGGCCTTTTAGATCCCTGACCAGGGATCAAACCCATGCTCCCTGCCTTGGAAGCATGGAGTCCCAACCACTGGACCACCAGGGAAGTCCCTTGATAGCCCACTTCTCTTTATCACTGAATCTCTAATTTTTTTCAATTAAAGTATAACACATATACGTTAAAACCCAGTGAAGTTTTATAATGAGCACCCAAAGACATTAAGCCAGCACCCCGGCACTCATCTCTCTCAGAGACCCCTCCCAGTTATTACCATCCCCGCTTCCCAAGTGGTCACTATTGTGACTTCTACAATTGTACATTAATTTCGCCGGTCTTTGAAGTCATTTAAATGGAATCACATAGTAAGTACTCTTTTGCGTCTTGTTTCTTTTCCTTGATATTTAGGTCCATCCAATCATAGTAATTTGTTCTTTTTTATTGCACTGTATAAATATGCCACAGTTCATCTCTCCATTCTAGTGTTAACGAGCATTTGTGTTATTTCCAGTTTGGGACTATTACAAACACTGCTGCTATGAATATTCTTGTAATAGGTCTTTCAGTGAATATATGCTCACATTTCATTTGGGAATATACCCAAGAGTGAAATTTCCTGGGTACCACATCTGTATTTTTAAGTCTGGTAGATATGCCACTTTACCAAAGTACCGGGGTCAGTTTACACTTCCACAGTTTTTCATGCTCATCAACACTTTGTATTGTCAGTACTTTAATTTTAGCCACTTAGCCAACTGGTGATTTGAATTTTCATTTCCCCCATGACTAATGAAACTGAGGACTGCCTCAGGTGAGCTCCTTAAGAAGCAGACTGAATGGAGATTTCTAGGCAGAAAGTTGGTGGGAGGACGCACAGGGAGAGAGAAGGCAGCAAGACCGACATCCCTCTGACCGCTCGGGCAGTTCTGAGCTGGCAGGACCCTTTAGAGATGTCCTGCCTTGAGACAAGGAGGCCAGATCTTCAGAGCAGTACTGACCAATCACGGGACGTGGGCTGTCCCAGGGGAGGATTATGACTTGGTGTAAAAAGTTCTCTTTTGCCAAAGGCAGTTCCCAGAGAGGGATACAGCTGACGACTCTCCCAGAAGCTAAGGGATGGAGCACTTTAGTCCCCAAAAGAGATCTGAGCTGAGGACTGCTGCTGCTGCTAAGTCACTTCAGTCGTGTCCGACTCTGTGTGTGTCCGTCTGTCCGACGGCAGCCCACCAGGCTCTGCCGTCCCTGGGATTCTCCAGGCAAGAACACTGGAGTGGGTTGCTGTTTCCTTCTCCAGAGCTGAGAACTAGCCGCATCTATAAGCACCTCTTTACATGCTAGTTGGTTACTGAGAGATCCTCTCTTGTGAATTACATATACTGTCATTTGCCAAATTCTTTTTTTTACTGGGTTATGATTTTGTATTTTGTTTTTACTGAGTTGTAGAAGTTCTTTGTATATTTTCAAAAAGACTCCTTTGTCAGATTTATGTAATATAAAAACATACTGACTTTTTACTCTTCATGGTGTTTTTTAATTAATGGGAAGTCTTAATTTAAACAAAGTTTTCTCATTTTTGATGAGTGAGTTTTTTTGGTTTGGGGATTTTGGGTGCGGGGGTGTTTAGGTGATCTGTGTATAAATCTTTATACCCCCTAAGGTCATGAAGATGTTCACATTATGTTATCTTCTAGAAATTTGATTGTTTTATTCTACACATTTGTCTCTGATCCACCCAAAATTAATATTTGTGTATAGTGTGTGGTAGGGATCAAATTTTTTTCCAGTTAGACTGTATTTAATCTAGCAGCCTTTATTAAAATGATCATCCTTAACTCACTACATTTCAGTGACACCTTTGCCATAAGCCAGGTGACTGATATGAGGGTCTGTTTCTGAATCCTATTCTGTTCTATTGGTCTGTATGTCTAGCTTGTCCCAATTCTACACTGTGTTAGTTACTGTAGATCTATAAGTCTCATATCTCATAATATATCTCATCTAACCTCGTTTCTTTTCTTCAAGGTTGACTTTGTACCAAAATAACCCTTTCCATTTCAACACAGATTTTAGAATCAGCTTTTCAATTTCCACCAAAAAAACAACGCTGCTTGGATTTCTATTGGAACTGCACTGAGTCATTGATAAATTTAGGGAGAACTGACCCTGCACACTATTGAATTTTCCTATCCTTGAGCATGGTATATTCCATGGTGTATTTAATGATTTCTTCTTTACTATCTTTCAATTATGCTTTATAATTTTCAGTGAAGATCTCTTACGTATCTTTGGTTAGATTTATCCCTAAATATTTGATTTTTATTTTTCTATAAATGGTGTCATTTAAAAGTCTTTATTTCCAAAGTGTTTGTTGCTGGACTATAGGAATACAATGATTTTTGCATGTTGCTTTTTAAAATTAAAGTCTAGTTGATTTACAGTTGATTTAGTTTCAAGTGTGTAGCAGAGTGATTAAGTTATACATACATAGATATCTATATTTTTCAGATTCTTTTCCCTTATAGGTTATCACAAAGTACTGAGTATAGTTCCCTGTGTTATACAATAAGTCCTCTTGATTATCTTTTTTAAAAATTATTTATTTTTTAAAATAAATACATGGGTGTACCTATGGCTGATTCTTGTTGATGTATGATAGAGAACCACAAAATTCTGTAAAGCAATTATCCTTCAATTAAAGAAAAATTTTTTTAAAGGAGATAAAGTTGCAAGCAACAGCATTTTAGAAAGTGAAATGCAAATGAATGGCTACTAATTAGCAGCCCAGAAAAAGTTGAATCTTAAACCAGTCCTGGTAAAAGTTAAAAAAAGAACCTATTTACATGCAGAACTCCTCAAAAACTTATGAATTCACACCAAGTCCCTCAGGACTTGGGAAGTAATAGACATGCTTAAAAGCCTGTTTACGACACAGATCTCTAGATCCCTTCCCTCGCACCTTGCAGTCAGGTGGACACCCTCTCCCACTCCGGTATAAAACTGGAAATCTGTTCTCTGGATGGGATAAAACAAATACACCCTGGGCTAGAGGATTCTAGGCACAGGTGGCAGTAGGAACAAGACAGGAACAAGACAACCTACGTGTCCTAAATATTCAGGTCTCCAGCCAGTTCTGCCAGCATAGCTCTAAGAATGCCAGCAACCAGGCTCTCTCCTCTAATACAAAACTGGAGAATGGTGGATTCTTCCCCAGAAAGAGGAATGATTTACAGAAAAAAAAACGAATTTATTTATTTTTGGCTACACGGGACTTCGCTGCGATATGCAGTCTTTCTCGAGTTGCGGCGAGCAGGGGCTACTCTCTAGCTGCAGGGCCCGGGCTTCTTGTCGTGGGGGCTTCTCTCGTTGACGGCTGCCGGCCCTAGAACACGGGCCCAGTAGTTGTGGTGCCTGGCCTTTGTTGCACCAGGGTATGTGGAATCTTCCTGGATGAGGGATCAAACCTGTGTCCCCAATGTTGCCAGGCAGATTCTTAACCCCTGGACCACCAGGGAAGTCCTTGTTAGCTATTTTATATGTAGCAGTGTGTGTATGATAATCCCAAACTTGTAATTTATCCCTCCTCCTTTTCCCCTTCGGTAACTGTCAGTTTGTTTTCTATGTCTGTTGTCTGTGAGTCTGCTCTGCTTTGTACATAAGTCCATTTGTATCTTTTCTTTTTTTGCTTCTTTTATTTAGTGGCCTTGATAAGCTCACTGATTAATTCTGAGTTGATCTGAGGATTCTTTCAGATTTCCCAAGAATACAGTCATGTAGTCTATGAACAATGACAATGTCATTTCTTCCTCTCCAATCCTTTTACTCTTTACTTCTCTTTATTGCCTTTAAAAGTGAAAATTAACAGAAATATCTATAAAACACCTAATATTAATATATAGTTCCAGGTCAGTTGAATGAACAAGTGAATAATCTACCCCTAGGCAAAATCTGATTTCTCAGTATATAATTCATTTATACTTATACGTTCCGATGGTGAATTAGGGAAAGGCTAGGATAAAATTTAAAGAAAAACAGAACATGGGAGAAGGGATTAAAAAGTGAGATGGAAGGCCATACCATTCATTCATCTGTTCATTCACTTAACAAATATTTATTAAGTGCTTACGTGGGGCCAGTCTCCATTCTTGGGCAGAATCTGCCCCTCATGGAATTTACATGTAGTCAATTTAAAGATGAAAAACAAGATGATTTAATTTTATGACTTGTCTTTGAGGGAAACAGGAAGTCCCGGATCTTAAGCAAGTTAGGGGGAGTTTGACTATCTCAGGAGTCAGTGGGATGTTCACCCCAAGACTTTCAGGGCCTCTAGCCTCAAGAGTGACCTGATCTTACACACTTTTTTGAAACTCTTGCCTCTTTGGAATTTGCTGGAATGTCACTGAGGGTCGTTCCCACCCCCGGATTCGAGTTCTCTTCCTTTCTGCCTCCAAAGGCTCCGAGAGCTAGAGTTCAGAGTTGGCTTGTCTAGAGCAGACCTCAGATGCTCTGGTCAAAGTTTTTGTCCAGAAAAACTCTGGAGGCCCCTGGAACAGAAGGGCTCCACTGAACAGATCCTGGACAGTCTCATCCCCTTGATGAGGCTTCTTCTGACTCGAGGTAACCTATCTGAAATCCTAGATCCTAGCAGCCCCAGAGACTGGGATAACACAAGCCTCCACTTGGACAGACTCAATCACTCATCCCAGAGATGACTTTCCACTTCTTACTCATAAAATAGCCCTGGGAGCCAGACTTGATTAACCAGATTTCATGAGCACTGCAGCACCCCCATCACTATTGAACTCTACCCACAATGCATAAATTCCTCATTTATAAAGCACTTTCACTCACATGATCTCATAAAATCACAACCATCGCAATACAGAGATGAGGAACCTGAGGCTCAGAAAGGCCAACCGGCCTTCCCAAGGTCACACTTCTGGTGAACAGGGAGGAGACCGGATTCAAGGCAAAAATTTTCTGACTTTTCAGAGGGCTAGTGGGCTGGCAGGAAGCTAAACCTGGCAGGCTTGTTTGCAAAAACAAACAAAAAAAGACTTCTCAGGTCCCCATGGAGACCTCCTCCAGCTGTGAATAAAGTCATCTTCTAAGGCTCTTGTTCTTGTCTAAGGGGACAGACTCTCAACCTCCAACCATGCCCTCCCCCTTCCTGTTTCTTCTGCTTTTCCACCGGTAGTCGGAAGCCAGGAGTGTGAAAACTGGAGGCATTTCAGGGCCGAGGTGCCCGTCGTCCTGATGAGCGGCTGTCTCCTTTGTCCCCAGGCTGGGTGAGGAGCCAGCTGCCAGGCCAAACCCGTCTGTAGGCACCCCTTCCCAGCTGGCAGCAGAAATCGAGGCACCCTCTGCCCAGGGTGCCAGGCCGTCTGTCTGTACTGAAGCATCCGGCTTGAGCTAATGAGCTCTTGGCGTGGATGGCCAATTATTTTAGCTCTTTAAACACCTGCCAAGCTCTCTCTTTTTTTTTTTTATTCACCATAGCATTCCCTTAATGACTAAGGACCAAAATCAAACCCCCTGTGTCGAAGTCTGTGGCCTTGCCCTAGGACACTCCCCACCCCTTTCACAGCCTTAGACCTCGGGCCCACCAGTAGAGTGGGGCTCCAGGGATGTTTTCCCCTGGAGCCTAGCTCACCCCAACTCCCCACATCTCAAAGTCCAGAGTCCAAGGAGGGTCTCAGAAGCCTCGTTCCATTCCAGGCCGCCCCAGAGTGTTCCTGGGCCAGAAGAGAGGCCAAGGCCCCTGGTCCGAGTCCTGCAGGCCTTCAGGATGGGTGCGTTCTGCAGCCAGGCTGCAGTTCCCAACACAACTCCAGTGCCCCGGGCCCCCCACTCTCCACAATGTGGCACCCCAGTCCATAAACTGCTCCCAAGAGAGCCTGGGAAGTCACATCTCCAGCCTGAAGTACTTGTATCAAAGAAGACACACCCGTTGGAGTGGGTGCCGTAAGGCACACTCTCCAAAATGACACCATTTCACACTTAAAAAAATAAATTACTCATTTGGCCGCACCTGATCTTAGTTGGTGCACACTGCATCTTCAATGTGGCATCTGGGGGCGGGGGGGCGCGCGCATGCTCAGTCACTCAGCCGTGTCCAGCTCTTTTCGATCCCCTGGACTGTAGCCTGTCACGCTACGCTGTCCACGGGATTTTCCAGGCAAGAAGCACTGGGTTGCCATTCCTTTCTCCAGGGGTTCTTCCCAGCCCAGGGATGAAACCCACATCTCTCGTATCTCCTGCCTTGGCAGGTGGATTCTTTACCACCAAGCCACCTGAAGAGCGTGGCATCCCTGACCAGAGATCAAACCTGGGCCCCCTCGCATCAGGAGCCCAGAGTCTTAGCAACTAGACCGCTATTCCACACTTCTTACAGGTTGCTCTAGACGTGATGGCTTTGACTCCGCTGAGCACATGCCGGATGGGCCGTGAGAGAGCAGGCCTGCGTGAGGCACAGACAAGGCTGTCCAAGGCGAGGCCCCTGTTAGGAACTTGCTCTGCATGGGCTGGACGCCCGCGCCCAGCTGGTCTCTCGGAGCTTTGCAAGGAGGAGAAAACTGTCAGGGAAACAGTGTCTGCTTCTCGCAGCTCTTTGCCGCCCACTCCTTGCACACAGCAGGGCCCGCGGTCTCCACAGCAGGCAAGGTTTTGGTGTCTTGTCCTTCCCCAGCCTTAAAGAAGGGCTACAGATAACAGGTGGAGTAAGTTACAGGTGTGGAGCCATGCATCCTGGGGCCAGATTGATCCTCTAGGTCTCTCTGTCCATCGAATGAGGAACGTTTATTGAACATCACTCCAGGCCGGGGCCGGGGCAGAGGAGGTGAGTCATGAGGCCAGAGGCCAAACCCAGCTGCGGTGAAGAGCCCCAGCCGTGGTCACCCGAACCCCACGGGAATCATTCTGTCTCTGTGACTCACACCAGCTATGCCAAGCCACTCAGCTCTTTTGTAAAATCCAATGTGGATTTTGTTAAATGAGATCACGCTCTTAGCGCCGTGCTGTCCATAGGGAGCTCTCAAGACATGTCTGTAAGGATGGCGGTGATGATGCAGGGTTGGGAGGTGGGGGCATTGTTCCCTCGGGTAACTTTTGTCTAGGGAGGGAGGGAAGACAGCAGCTCAAGGTGGACAAGGAAATTGGGAAGGCACGGATGAAGAGCTCCCGGGGGCTGAGGGAGAAGCCCTGCCTCCTTGGGGTGATGAGGGGAGACTTGGCGAGGAAGGCAGCCCTTAGCAGAGCTTGGGAGGTGGGAGTTAGATGTGTCATGGCCCGGGAGACGTGCCTGGTGTAGGAAGTATCACAAGCAAAGATCCAGGAACAGAAAGGTGGAGGCTCATTCAGGGACGGGATGATGGTGTCTCTCGAATCAGTGTGTGTGTGAAATTAATAAAGAGTGAGAGAGAGCCTGGGGAGGCAGTTTAGGGTTGCTAGAAGCTTTGGGGTCTCAGGGTAAAGCGGTACATTCTGCATTTGTGCGGCAGACATCCTCCCCTCTTGTCTGTTCAAGGACCTCCCTCCAGCAACTTCCCTTCCTCTCCCGTGTCACTGTTTCTCCTTTTCTGTCTCATTCCCATCACCACACAACCACACTATTATTTCATCCACGTTAACATGAAACAGATCAAAGACATCTCCTTGACCCCACTTCTGTGCTCCTCTTTGAGCAAAGCTCCTAGAAAGGTAGCTACACTCATTGTCCCCAATTCCCCTCTCTCAACCCAGCTTTCACCCCAGTGTTCCTCTGAGATAGTTCTTGCCAAGATCATCCCTGGCCCCCACATGGCTCAATCCAGTGTTTATCTTTCTTGACCCTCAGGAGCATTTGACGCAATCAGTCACCCCCTTCACTGAGGAGCACTTTCTCCACTTGGCTTCCAGATACCACCCCCCTCCCACCTCATTAGAGGATCCTTGTCATCAGCCTTTTCTCCCCAGTTCCCAGATGACCTCCTTCCATTAGAGTACCCCAGGACTCTGATTTGCACCACCTTGCTTTTTTTTTAAGCCAGTGTTTATTTCAGAATTATGTTAACTATGGCAAAATACAGATAACATGAAATTTACCATTTACTCATTTTTAAACGTATGGTTAAGTACATTTAAATTGTTTGCGCAAGCCACCTCCAGAACTCTTTTTCATCTTGGAAACCTGAAGCTCTGTACCCACTAAACATCCACTCTCCCGTCTCCCGTCTCCAAGCCCCTGGCAACCAACCTTCTACTTTCTGTCTCTGTGAATGGGACAACTCTAGGTAACTCATATACCTAGAATCATATGGTATTTGTCTTTTTGTGGCTGGTCCCTTTCACTTAGCATAATGTCCTCTGGGTTCATTCATGTTGCAGGCATGAGAGGATCTCTTTCTCTTTTTATGTTGAATAATATTCTACTGTATGTATAGATCCCATTTTGTTTATCCATTCATCCATCGTTGGACTCGTGGGTTCCCTCTCCTTCTCAGCTATTGTGAATAATGCTGCTATGAAACTGAGTGTGCAAATATTTATTTGAGACCCTGCTTTCAATTCTTTTAGGTATTTACCCAGAGATGGAATTGTGGATCACACGGTGGACCTCTTCACTTCTCTCCACACCATGGGGATCTCAGCCAGTTCTACACCTTGAAATGTATTTGCTGATGACTTCCAAATTTACTGTTCCTGCTCAGATCTTTCCCCTGGTCTCTTGACTTGTATATCCAACAGTATATCTTTACTTGTATATCTCTACTGGGATATACAGTTAAGCATCTAGAACTTGATATCTCCCTAAATTGAATATGTAAATTTTCTCCCTAAAACCTGATCTTCCTCGAGTCTTCTCACTTGATGACAACCCCATCTTTCCACCTGCTCCATCAAAAAATTTGGAGTCATCCTTGCCTCCTTCTTTCTGTCATATCTCAAATCCAGTCCATCAGGAAATCCTGTTGGCTTTATATCAATAAATTCAGAATCTGACCACTTCTATCACCTTGACTGCTACTCCTGTGGTCCAAGCCAGCATCATCTCACCTGGATTATTGCAACAGCATATGAGCAGGTCTCCCTGCTTTTATACCTGCCCCCCTTTTCTAAATCTATTTCCAGGTAACAACCAAAATAATCCTTTCAAAGACTTTTTAAGTCCGATGACATCTCACCCCTTCTCTCCTTTAAACCCTCCGATGGCTCCCACCTGGCAGAGAGAAATGCCAAAGGGCTTTCACAAACCACAGCCTCCACAGATCTGCCTCATATTGGCTCTGTGACCTCATCTCTTACCCTTCTCCCCTTGGGCATGAGTTATCTATGACAGCATAACAAATTACCCCCAAGCTCAGTGGCTTCCAGCAGCAAACATTTCTTCCATCCCAGTTTCCTGGCAGGAGGCGGGGTGTGGTGGTGTAGCTGGGTCCTAGGGCTCTGCGTCTCTCACAGGGCAGCCATCCAGGTGTCGCTCGGAGCAGTGGTCACCTTGAGGCTCAACCCTTCCAAGCTTACCCACCTGGTTGTTGGCTGGACTTGGGTCCTCGTGGGCTCTGGGGGTGAGGATTTCAGCTGCTTCCTGGCTGTTGGCTGCAGGCCATGCAGTCTCTCCGTAAGGAGCTCGAGACACGGCAGGAGCTTCCATCCAAGGGAAGTGAGAAAACAGGAGGAGGGATGCCAGAAACGGCACGCCGTCATTTTTGCCGCATTATATTCGTTGGAAGCAAATCTCTAGGTCCAGCCCACACTCAAGGGTGAGGGGTTACACAAAAGCATGGCCCCCAGGAGGCACAGATCCCCGAAGCCACTGTAGCAATGACTGTGTCTCCATCCACCCTGGCGTCCTGTCCTTCCTTCAACACACGGGGCTTCGTCCCAGCATGGACCGCCCCCCCTCCACACCGCCCCGGACCACACTCCCTAACAGCTGGGTCATCCCCCTCAAGTCTGTGCTCAAGTGTCACCTCTTCAGGGATGCTTTCTCTGACCCTTAACCCCTCATGCTCTCTCTTTCTTCTCCCGCCTTTACTTTTCTCCCTAACACTTGGGAACTTCGAACAAACTCCAGCGCAGGCTGTTTGTCTGCCTCCCTTAGAACACAAGCTCCTGAAGGGCGGGAGTTTTTGCCTGTTTGTTTCACTGCTATATCCCCAGGACCTAGAACAATGTCTGGTACATAGTAGGTGCTCAGTAAATGAACAAAGCCTGTGGGTCAGTGACTCTCAACTTCTCAGCATGTAGCCCTTTCTTTAAAAATATATTGTAAGAGACTCCCATACTAAAGAATTTGCCTACAATGCAGGAGAATTGGGTTCAATCCCTGGGTCGGGAAGAGCCCCTGGAGAAGGAAATGGCAACGCACTCCAGTATTCCTGCCTGGGAAATCCCATGGACAGAGGACGCGACTTAGAGACTAAACCACGGCCAGCATCCATACATCAGACAGATAGAAGCAAAGTGGTGGTGCTGGAACCAGAGGGTAGGACACACAGCCCTACTCCGTCCGCTATCCCCCACCCTGTTGCTCCCCTTTGGTGGTGGTTTCAGGGGCTCACAGACCCTGGGGCTTTCAGAGCCATGTGAGACGTTTTGTTCAGAGCTTGCAGTTCCAGCCGCTTGTGTGAGTAGTGGATCCTGCTGGAAGCTGGCCTGGTGTTTTGAGCTGCAGGAAAGGATCCCAGGAGCCCCCGGCCTGTTCTCCCACAGCCACCAATGACTCACTGTGTGGACTCAGCTCTCTCCCATTCAAAACTCTGTTCTATTCCCGGCCTCCGAAAAATGAAAAAACACTCAGAGACTCTCAGAAAGCCACTGTTACAATCGACCTTACACATCGCTTAAGATGACCTTCTGCCCTATTGGTGTCCAATCATTAATTCATTCAACAAACATTGAGCACCTGCTGTGTACCTTCCGGGCACTCTAGAGAAACGTAGAAAGCACAGCGCCTACTTTCCAGAAGTACGTGGGAGTATAGCAAATCCTGAGATGTGCCTCTCCAGATCCCCTCTGTTTGCATACCTCCAGCACTGGGGAGCTCACTACCCCCTAAGGCCACACATTACACGGTCTGATGCCACCAGCAGCAAGCTGTTCTTTTTATTGAGCCCTACATCTGTTTTCTTCTAACTTCTATCTTTGGTCTTAATTTTCTCCTCTGGCTCCACACCAAATAAATCTATCTCTCTTCTAAATGATAGCCTGTTAAGTACTCGAAAACAGTAATCAAGTCCCACAGAGAGTTCTCCGTAGACTTGTGGCCACTCTGGGGGGGCCTGTGTTTTGCGGTTGCCCCTGAGGATTTGGGATTTTGGAACTGGGTGGGGTTCGGCTGCTCCTGATCTCAGAGCAGAGCTGTGGTGATCGGAGCCCCCTCTCAGAGCCCAGGGCCCACCCCACACCTTCACATCCCACCCTGGCACCAGGGGTTTCCAAAATGCTTTCACTGGAGGCTGAAGGGGTCAAGCCAGAGTCAAGCCCTGGGTCTTAGGTCTGCACACCCCCCTTCCTAGTGGGGCAGTTTCTCCTCTGGGGGCAGAGTTTTGCCCTTCTCTGATCTCAAGGAGGTCTCTGGTTTTCCGGGGTGGGCGAGACTCGGGGAGGGGAACCATCAGTGAGTCCAGAAAGCCTGGCTGTATTTGGAGGAGGCAGCAACAAGGAATTCAGGGGTTTCTTAGTGTGTTCTCTGTTTCCAAAAAACGTCGTTTTCCAAGTAATTGTCTGCCTGACGCAATCGGGGCCGCTGGGCCTCCGGGTGTAAATCTTCCCGACGACCAGGGGGCAGAGCTCCGCTTTTTTTTTTTTTTCCTGCAAGCCGAAGCCCAGCTCTCTCTCTGGGCCAGTCCCTCAGGTCTTGAAGTCATTAGTTGGGCCACTTAGCTGAGCTGTCTCCGGCACTCCTGCCAGAGCTGTGGGCAGCTCGGCACAGTCCTGTCGGCCCTGGAGTGCGGGAGGCCAGGCTCGCCAGCCCCGGGAGAGAAGAGGGGGGTGATGCAGGCAGGGGAGGGGTGGGGGCGGGGTGTGCGGAGGGGCGGGGAGAGCCCTTCCCTCCTTGCTGGCTGGCCTGGAAGCCTCAGCAGGAAGAGCAAAAGCCTCAGAAAATATACTCGGTCCCAGAAGAAGACCCAGGATACCAGAGTGACACCCTGCACAGCTGCCAGAGGAGGGAGGTTCCTGGAAAATACCTTAGACCCCGGTTACAGGGATAAGAGGTCCATTCTATTTATCTTACCCATTCATTTTAATATTTTCTGTATGTTGGTGGGGTCTTCATTTATTCCGCTGTGCTGGGTCTCAGCTGCTGCGTGCAGGATCTCGGCACTGTCAGTGCGTTCTTTCACAGCAGCGCACACCCTCTCTAGTTGTGGCACGTGGGCTCAGCCGCTGTGGCATAGAGGCTTAGTTGCACCACAGCATCTTATTTCCCCCACCAGTGATCACACCCGCATCCCCTGCATTGCAAGGCAGATTCTTAACCACTGGACCACCAGGGAAGTCCCCGGAGGTCCACTTTCTTAGATGGTCTCAAGAAGCTCTGGGTGGCACCGCCCTTGCCTCCCTCCCCTTCCTTCTCTTTCCCCCAGGCACTTGTTTCCAGGTAAAATGTAAAGAAAGAGAGCATCCCAGACTTCCTTTTCCTTCCTCCTCCTTCCCTGTTCTTCACCCCCAGCTTCTGTCCGTCTCAAATTGCATCCCACCCCCACTTCTTCCACATTCACAAGTGCCGGAGCAAACAGGGCTCTTCGCTTCGCCTGGGACCAAGTCCCTCTCTCAGTACTCCCCCTTCCCCGTATCACCTGGCATTTGGTGAAGTGGAGGGTCGGCATCCTTGGGGACTTGTAGGCATCTTACATGCACAGAGAAGAGAAAAAAAATCTGTCCTTCAGAGTTCATTAGAACATAAGCTCGTTGAGGGCAGGAAGCCAGCAGGAATCCATGTAAAGCTCCCATCACGTAGCATCACCCAGACACCACCCATCCACCCACTTCTACCCTCCAGTGACTTCAGTAAAGCAGAGCCATTCCTTTTAATCCATGACCCTAAGGCAAGGCTTTGGGCAGAAATGCTCACTGGGAACCAGTGATGGTCCCAGCCCCATCCCTCTCAGCTTTGTAAAACCCGGCACCCACACCCTCTCTTGCCTGCCCAGCAAAACACACCGGTAGGAAAGTTCTCTGAGCTCAATCCTTTAGACTTACATGTGAATTTCAAACCCCAGTTAGGTCAGCCTAGAGATATTTGCTTTTCGATCATCCCTAACCATGGAATTAAAGGCTTTAAAATGACCGCAGGCAGCATCCACCCAGGCAAAGGCCTTGAAGGGAGCATTGTCCTCTTTCATGTGCCTGGCGTAGACTCTGCAGGCAGCTGCATCCTCACTGCCCACGGAGGTCAGCCTAGAACCCAGTCCCGGAAGCCAGGTTAAGAGGCTGCTTGTCCTCACGTCCGGACTGGAGAAGGGCTGGGAAATGCCAGCCGCGGTGATTGAGGGCACTTCTGAATTGGTCCCTGCCACCCCTCAGCTGTGTCTGGAGAGACACAGCTGAGCGTACGCGTTACCATGAGATGAACCTGGACACATTCCTGCCGGGACACAGCATCCTGGTTCTGGGAGCCCTGCAGTTGTGGGGTTCTCTGCAGGCGCAGCCCGTGGTCTCTACCGGAGCCGGACACAACACGAAGTCGCATCCTTTCACTTCTAGAGTTCAAATCTAAACAGCATCATCGTTTGGTGCCTGGTTAGTCCAGCAGGAGAACATTTGTCTGGACTATCTATTTATTTAACTTTTGGCTGCACTGGGTCTTAGTTGCCCCTTGAGGGATCTTCTTTGTAACACTCAGGCTCTACAGTCGAGGCAGTGGACTTAGTTGCCCCAGGGCAAGTGGGATCTGAGCTCTCTGACCAGGGGTCAAACCTGTGTCCCCTGCCTTGGAAGGCGGGTTCCTAAGTCACTAGACCACCACGGAAGTCCCTTGTCTGGACTTGGATGTGCATGTCACCCAAAGGTTCTTCAGGGAGTGATGTTATGACACCAGCATATCGTCAAATGGCATTTTTTTCCCCAGGATGCCCAGATAGTCACATCCCTAGGATGGGCCAATTAGATGGCTCACTCTGCAGTGTTGGGAGCTTTCTTTTCAGCATCAAGAGCCACTGTTCACTGCACACCCACACAGCTGTGTTCTCCAGCCAGCTTCTCTTTGCCGTGTTAGTCTGGAAGTAGGAGGGAAACAAACTTAACCTTCTCCAGAAAGGCTGCAGTGGTCTCTGAGGATCTGGCTGAGGCCGAACAAGAACCCTTCTTTCATTTGGTTGGTGGTCTCAGCCACAGAGCTAATGAGCTGCAAATACCCCCCTTCAAAAGGAAGGGCTGGGCCTTTGAAGCCTGGGTTCCCGCCCAGAAAGAACACCACAGCCTCCAGCCGCAGCCAGCTCTTCGCTCCCCAGAAGGGCCCTGGAGAGCTCCCCGGGATGGGAATCAGAGGGCCAACCTCCAGGGCACACCCAGCCTCGCCTCCCCGTTGGGAAAGGGGAGCTGCTTTGCTTTGCACCCTGCGTTTGGGACAGGACGAGCATAACAAGCACCATTTGTGGAGTAATTAAGTCCACGCCAGCCCCTGTGCCAAGCACTCTTCGTGTATCATTGTCTCTGTTTCTCCCACAGGCTTTATTTTAAAGATACAGAAACTGGGGCACAGAGAGGTGCGGTCATTAGACCCAGGTCCCGCAGCTAGTAGGTAGCAGATCCAGGACTTGACCGTGCAGTGCTTGGACTCGGTAGTTGCAGCTCTTGGGCTTAGTTGCCCCAGGGCAGCTAGCTGACTTCCAAGACCATACATCTTAACACAGGGTGAATGGTTTTCTTTCTAAAAAACCCTGAAAATCAGCCTTGATCTACACGTGGCTGGGATCCATGTGCTTAAGACCAAACAGAAATTGGTCTTTAGCTGAGAGGCTGAAATAAATTGTGCCACTGGGCGAATGTTCATCTTGAGAGAGCCCTCTCACATTGAGCTCCCGCCCTCCTCTTCAGCCAAGCATCAAGTGTTTGGTGGGAAGACTTCTGAGTATAACATACTGTCCACCCTACGGAAGGAGGAGAGGTAAGAACACTGCGGGGAGTTGGGCAGCCAGATAGATCTCTGTTTCCTGATGATTTCTGAGAACACACCGGAGGTTACCTGCCTGATCTCTGCACAGAAGCGGCCAGCCCTGGGACAGGAAGGCAGAGAGTCAAGCAGAATTAAAAGCAAGTTTCAGAGGCAGAGTAAGAGCACCAGATATTTTCACAAGACTGCTCTGGGTATGTTCCTAATGCTTGAAACTCAGAGCGGCTCGTCTGGACACAGGGGAGGGAAGGGGAGGGTGGGATGACTTGGGAGATTCGCTTGGACATATCTATACTGCCATGCGCAAAATAGACAGCTCGCGGGAAGCTGCCCTGTGCTCTGTGATGACCTAGAGGGCTGGGGGTGGGGGAGTGAGGGGAGGCGCAAGAGTGAGAGGACGGAGGGCTACCTAGAGCTGCTTCCTTCACTGTGCGGCAGACGCTAACACGGTAACACAAGTGCACGCCCAGAAATAAAATAGAGCACCAGTGTTTCGGATATACGGGATTAAATAGGATAATTGTTAAAACAACCTCACAGTAGTGTGTGTTTCCGTGTGTGTGTGTGTCTGTGTGTCTGTGTGTATATGTCTGTGTGTGTCTGTGTGTATATGTCTGTGCCTTTGTGTGTGTCTGTGTGTGTATGTCTGTGTCTTTGTGTGTGTCTGTGTGTATGTGTGTCTATGTGTATATGTCTGTGTCTTTGTGTATATCTGTATGTGTGTCTCTGTGTGTATATATGTGTGTCTCTGTCTGTGTGTATATATGTGCGTATGTGTCTCTGTGTGTATATATGTGTGTGTCTCTGTATATGTGTGTGTGTCTGTGTCTGTGTGTATATGTGTGTCTGTGTCTGTGTGTATATGTGTGTGTGTCTGTGTGTATATGTGTGTCTGTGTCTGTGTGTATATATGTGTGTGTCTCTGTGTGTATATATGTGTGTGTGTCTGTGTATATATATGTGTGTCTGTGTCTGTGTGTATATATGTGTGTGTCTCTGTCTGTTGTATATATGTGTGTGTGTGTGTCTGTGTCTGTGTGTCTGTGTGTATATCTGTGTCTGTGTCTGTGTGTATATGTGTGTGTGTCTGTGTGTATATGTGTGTCTGTGTCTGTGTGTATATATGTGTGTGTCTCTGTGTGTATATATGTGTGTGTGTCTGTGTATATATATGTGTGTCTGTGTCTGTGTGTATATATGTGTGTGTCTCTGTCTGTTGTATATGTGTGTGTGTGTGTGTCTGTGTCTGTGTGTCTGTGTGTATATCTGTGTCTGTGTGTCTGTGTGTATATGTGTGTGTGTGTGTGTCTGTGTGTGTCTGTGTGTGTCTGTGTGTCTGTGTATATATCTGTGTCTGTGTGTGTATATGTGTGTGTGTGTCTGTGTCTGTGTGTCTGTGTATATATGTGTGTCTGTGTGTGTGTATATATGTGTGTGTGTCTCTGTGTGTATATATGGGTGTGTCTGTGTCTGTGTATATGTGTGTGTGTGTGTGTGTCTGTGTCTATGTGTATGTGTGTCTGTGTGTATATGTCTGTGTCTTTGTGTATATCTGTGTGTGTCTGTGTCTGTGTGTATATATGTGTGTGTCTGTGTGTCTGTGTATATATCTGTGTCTGTGTGTGTATATGTGTGTGTGTGTCTGTGTCTGTGTGTCTGTGTATATATGTGTGTCTGTGTGTGTGTATATATGTGTGTGTGTCTCTGTGTGTATATATGGGTGTGTCTGTGTCTGTGTATATGTGTGTGTGTGTGTGTGTCTGTGTGTATGTGTATGTGTGTCTGTGTGTATATGTCTGTGTCTTTGTGTGTATCTGTGTGTATATCTGTGTGTGTCTGTGTCTGTGTGTATATATGTGTGTGTCTCTGTCTGTGTGTATATATGTGTGTGTGTGTCTGTGTATATATCTGTGTCTGTGTGTCTGTGTCTGTGTATATGTGTGTGTGTCTCTGTGTGTATATATGTGTGTGTCTGTGTCTGTTGTATATATGTGTGTCTGTGCCTGTGTGTATATGTGTGTGTGTGTATCTGTGTGTGTGTGTGTGTCTCTGTATATATCTGTGTCTGTGTGTCTGTGTCTGTGTGTTGGGGCAGAGAGGGTGGGGAAGGGGAGAATCTTTTGTGAACCAGCTGAAAAATGACCACTCTTCTATATGAAACAACAGCATGAGTGGCCTGCACTACACCCTCCGTGAGTGCTGAATGATTCAGTACCAACTCTAACCGCAGCCGGAGGCCAGGGCGATGGGAAGGAGGAGAGTCGGCAGGGGCTTCTTGGAGCATGAAGGGGACGTCAGATGGCCCTTGAAGGCTGAGATGCAATCATGTGCTTCAGGCAGGAGGGCTTTCCTGCTGAGAAGCACACATAGGAAGACGGGAAATAAAAGCTCAAATCCCAGCTGCATTGGACTTAAAATCACAAGCTGTTAGGGCTCAAAGGGATCTCAGAGCTGTGGGGCTCAGTCTTTCCCTTCGCCGATAAGAGCACAGAGGCCTGGAGAAAGCAAGCTGCCTCGGGTGAGCCGTTCCCTCCTTGGGCTCAGTGGATGTTGGTCTCCATGGAAGCAGGATGCTCTGTAGACAAGATCTCCGTTAACCCAGTAACGTCCTTGGGAGCCAGCCCTGCGCAGAGGTGGTGACAGCAGCTGTGGTGATTTGATCGTCTGTGTTACAATGAGTTGGAAAAGAACCAGGTCCCCCAACTCTGCTGTATCAGACTCTCTAGCTGCAAAGCAATTGGAAAGGGGGGGACCTTAGCCCCCTTCTGGCCTCCTGTTCCCTTCCCAGCTGTTCAGCCCACCACTGCCAGGTATGAAAAAAGTGAAAGTGTTAGTTGCTCAGTCTTGTCAGACTCTTTTGTGACCCCATGGACCATAGCCCGCCAGGCTATTCCATCCATGGGATTCTCCAGGCAAGAATACTGGAGTGGGTTTTCATGCCTTCCTCCAAGGGATCTTCCTGACCCAGGGATCAAAGCCTGGTCTCCCACATTGCAGGCAGATTCTTTACCATCTGAGCCACGAGGGCGGCCATATATGGTTTGGTACAATAAAACTCACCCATTTTAAGTGCAAAATTTGATAAAATTTTAGAGATTGCATAGACTCCTGTAAACATGACCATACTCAAGATACATGTATTTCCATCACCATAAAAACTTCACCAAGCAACCATTGTGTTGATCCTTTCCACAATCCTTGCCCCGGGCAGCCACGGATCAGTTTTCCGTCACTATGATTTCGCCTTTTCTTAAATTCCTTGTGGATGGAATCAGCCAGCATGTAATCTTTTGTTTTAACTTTTTTCACTTAACAAGGCATATTTGAGATTCATTCATGTTGCCCACATTAATATTTCATTCTTTTTTATTGCAGAGTGTTGGATGGATATTCCACAATCTGTTTATCTACTCTGTGGTAGATTGACATTTGAGTTTTCCCAGTTTTAGCTATTTTGAATAAAGCTTCTAGGGACATTCATGGATAGGTCTTTGTGTGGATGTATGTTTTCATTTCTCTCGGGTAAATACCTAGAAGTGGGGCTGCTAGGTCATGCACTTGTGATGCCCGGCTATCTCAGCTGGTAGAGCATAACACTCTTAATCTCAGGGTCATGGGTTCTAGCCCCATATCAGGCACATCTTCTATGGACTTCCCAGGTGGCTCAGTGGTAGAGAATATGCCTGCTGATGCAGGAGAAGTAGGTTCGATCCCTGGGCTGGGAAGACCCCCTGGAAAAGGAAATGGCAACCGACTTCAGTATTCTTGCCTGAAAAGTCCCATGGACAGAGAAGCCTAGTGGGCTACAGTCCATAGGATCACAAAGAGCTGGACACGACTGAGCATGCACACACGCAGAGTGAGTATATGTTTAATTTTGTAAGACACTGCCAAACTGTTTCTAAAGTTCAGTTCAGTCTCTCAGTCATGTCTGACTCTTTGCAACCCCATGGACTGCAGCACACCAGTCTTCCCTGTCCATCACCAACTCCCGGAGCTTGCACAAACTCATGTTCATCGAGTCGGTGATGCCATCCAACCATCTCATCCTCTGTCGTCCTCTTCTCCTCCTGCCTTCAATCTTTCCCAGCATCAGGGTCTTTTCCAGTGAGTCAGCTCTTCCCATCAAGTGGCCAAAGTATTGGAGCTTCAGCTTCAGTATCAGTCCTTCCAGTAAATATTCAGGACTGATTTCCTTTAAGACTGACTGGTTGGATCACCTTGCTGTCCAAGGGACTTTCAAGAGTCTTATCTAACACCACAGTTCAAAAGCATCAATTCTTCAGTACAATAGACGGACCTTTGTAGGCAAAGTAACATCTCTGCTTTTTAATATGCTGTCTAGGTTGGTCAAAGCTTTTCTTCCAAGGAGCAAGCATTTCTAAAGTGACTGTGCAACCACTTCTGGGCATACACACCAAGGAAACCAGATCTGAAAGAGACACATGCACCCCAATGTTCATCGCAGCACTGTTTATAATAGCCAGGACATGGAAGCAACCTAGATGCCCATCAGCAGATGAATGGATAAGGAAGCTGTGGTACATATACACCATGGAATATTACTCAGCCATTAAAAAGAATTCATTTGAATCAGTTCTAATGAGATGGATGAAACTGGAGCCCATTATACAGAGTGAAGTAAGCCAGAAAGATAAAGAACATTACAGTATACTAACACATATATATGGAATTTAGAAAGATGGTAATAATAACTCTATATGCAAAACAGAAAAAGAGACACAGATGTACAGAACAGACTTTTGGACTCTGTGGGAGAAGGCGAGGGTGGGATGTTTCGAGAGAACAGCATCGAAACATGTATATTATCTATAGTGAAATAGATCACCAGCCCAGGTGGGATGCATGAGACAAGTGCTTGGGCCTGGTGCACTGGGAAGACCCAGAGGAATCGGGTGGAAAGGGAGGTGGGAAGGGGGATCGGGATGGGGAATATATGTAACTCCATGGCTGATTCATGTCAATGTATGACAAAACCCACTTCAATATTGTAAAGTAATTAGCCTCCAACTAATAAAAATAAATGAATAAATAAATAAATAAAGTGACTGTACAATTTTGCATTGCCTCTAGGAACATGGAAGAGTTCTGGTTGTTTCACATCCTCATCAACACTTGGCTTTATCAGTCTTTTTACTCAACTAGTTTTAGTGGATACGCAATAATATTTCATTGGAGGGTTAATATGCAATTATCTTACAACTAGTGATACTGGCATTTTTACACATGTTTACTGGTCATCCTTATATCTTCTTTTGAAAAGTATCTATTCAAATTGTTTGCATTTTTTGTTGTTGTTGTTATACTACCCAGCTTGCTGATCTTAGTTTTCTGACCAGGGATGGAACCCAGACCCTCATCAGTGAAAGTGCAGAGTCCTGACCCTTGAACTGCTAGGGAATTCCCACTCTTTTTTTCACTTGCCACTTTTCTCATTACTGAGTTATTGCTTATTACTGAGTTCTCTGTACATTCTCAATACAAATCTTATATCCTAAGTATGCTATGCAAATTTTTTTTCAGTCAGAGACCTGCTTTTTATTTTGTTAACTGTATCTTTTGAAGAGCAAAAAGTCTATATTTTGTTGAAGCCGATTTTATCAACTGATTTGTACCTTCTGTATCTTTGCAACTCATTTGCTTGATGTAAGAGAGATGCTAATTTGATATTTTCTTTTAACTTTGGTTCTCACATTTAGATTTTTAATTCATCTTGAGTTAATTTTTCTACATGGTATAAAGTAAGGAACAAGGTTTAATTTTTTTTCATACAGTGATTCAGTGGTCCCAGCTCCATATGCTGAAAAGTCTATTTCTTTCCAAGTGAATTTTCTTGGCACTTTTGTCAAAAATCAGTTGATGATTCTTAGGACCATAAAACATTCTATATGATACTATAATGTTGGATACCTGTCACACGGTTGTCAAAACCCAGAGAATGTACCATACCAAAGCTGGAACCCAATGTAAACTCTGGACATCGGGAGATAGTGACAAGTCAACATGGTTCACCAACTGTAATAATGCACGTACCACTCTGGTAGGAACTGTTGATAGTAGATTAGGCTGTGAGCTTGTAGGAGTAATAGTAGGAAGTATGTGGGAACTCCTTTTACTGTCTGTTCAATTTTGCTGTGAACATAAAACTTCTCTAAAAAATAAATTCTACTAAAAAAAAAGAAAAGAAAAGACAGTCAATTTTTAAAGCAGCTGACTATATAAATGTGGCTCTTCTTCTGACTGTCTAGTCTGTTCCACTGATGTGTCTTGCCAGGTCTTAGTTGGGGCATGTGGGATCTAGTTCTCCAACCAGGAATCAAACCTGGGTCCCCTACACTGGAAGCTCTACATAGTGTCTTAGCCACTGGACTACCAGGAAAGTCCTCCGCTGATGTGTCTGGATCATTATAAATTATGATAAGTTTTAAAATCAGATAACACAAGTGATGCAACTTTGTCCTTCTTTTTTGAAATTAATTTGGCTATTCTCTGTATTTTGTCTTTTCATACAAATTTTAGCATCAGCTTGTCAGTTTCTTAAAAAATACCTATTGGGAATTTTATCAGGATTGCATTGAATCTATAGGTCAGTTTGGAGAGAACTGCCATCTTACTCATACTGACTTTTCCAAACCATTAACAGGGAATGCATTTAATTAAGTGTTCCTGGGCTTCCCTGATAGCTCAGTGGGTAAAGAATCCACCTGCAATGCAGGAAGACCCCAGTTCGATTCCTGGGTCGGGAAGATCCCCTGGAGAAGGGATAAGCTACCCACTCCAGTATTCTTGGGCTTCTCTTGTGGCTCAGCTGGATAAAGAATCTGCCTGCAATGCGGGAGACCTGGGTTCCATCCCTGGGTTGGGAAGATCCCCTGGAGAAGGGAAAGGCTACCCACTCTAGTATTCTGGCCTGGAGAGTCGGGCAAGAATCACAAAGAGTTGGACACAGCTGAGCCCCTTTCACTTCATTTCACTTCACTTTGCAATGCTTTCTAGTTTTCAGCGTACAGATCTTGTACATCTTTTGTTAAATCTATACCCAAGTATTTCTATGCTATTGAAAATAGAAATTTTCAAAAATGTGTTTTCTGAGTGTTCATTACTAGTATCTATGAATAAGATTAATTTCTGTATATTGATCTTATATCCTGAAACCTTGCTAAATTTATTTATTAGTTCTAGTAGCTCTTTTGAAGAATCTTTAGGATTTTCCTCAAACACAATCGTGTTATGTACAAAAAAGATAGCTTTACTTCTTCCTTTTCAGTGTTTATGCATCTTACCCCTTATTTTATTTACATTCCTTTTATTTACAACCTCTGGCACAATATTGAACAGATGTGGTGAGGACAGACATCTTTGCCTTGTTGCTAATCCAAGGCAGAAGTCATGGGAACTTTCACCTTAGAGTAAAATGTAGGTTTTTAGAAAAAGCCCCTAACCAAATTGAGGAAGCTCCCTTTTTTTCTTAGTTTGCTGAGTGTTTCATGAGAGCCTCATTTTGACAAATGTTTTGCTGCAGCTATTGAAACGATCATATTGTTTTCCTCTTTTATTCTATTAATTTGCTGAGAAACACTGATTAATTTTCAAGTTAATTTTAAGCCAATCTTGCATTCCTGGAGTAAACCTCCAAAAAGGAGGAAGTCTAAAAAGTGCTATTCTCATCACATCATATTAAACAAAGGTACATGTCAGCATTGTTTGTCAAGGTTCTCCACTGTAAAATTACTCCTCATGCTCCCCAACCCCTTTCCAGATTTTGCTCTTTGGAGTTACAAGTTACTTTCTGGCACAGGTGTTCCAGGTTCATTTCAGATAGTCCCTGTCTCAGTCCTAGAATTATCCCCACTTTAGCCAATCCCACAAATTTTGATGTGGCTTATTTTCATTATCACTTAATTCAAAATATCTTCCAATTATTTCCATTATGATTTCATCTTTGATTGATAGACTATTTAGAAGTGTGTTACTCAGTTGCCAAATATATGAAAATTTTCCTAGTTATCATCTTGATTTGTAATTTAATTCCACCAGAGAGAATACATTCTCTCTGATGTCAATCTTTTTAAATTTAAGACTTATTTTCAATGGCCCAACTGATGAACTGTCCTGGTAAGCACACTTTTCATGTGCCCTTGAAAAAAAGTATTTTGTCATTGTTGGGTGTTCTAGTTTATAAATATCAAATAAATCAAAGTGGTTGATACTGTTCTTCAAATCTTCAGTGTTTGGCAGATTTTGATTTTGTTTTGGTTTGGTCTTTGGTCTAGTTTTATAAATTGCTGATGAAGAAATGATACAATCACCTATAATGAAATTGTCTAGTTCTCTCTTGAATTCCATCAATTATGCTTCATATAATTTGAAGCTTTAATATTAGGTCTAACGTATTTACAAGTAATGTCTTCTTAATGAAATGACTGCTTTATCACTATGAAATGTCTCTCTTTGCTTCTAGTAATACTCTTTGTCTTAAATTCTTTTTTTTTACATTAATATAGCCACTTCAGCCTTCTTAAACTTCCCGTTCACATAGTATGTCTTTTTTTCATTCATTTACTTTCGACATATCTGTGTCCTCATGTTTAAAATGTGGGGATTTCCCTGGCAATCCAGTAGTTAGGACTCCGCACTTCCAGTGCAGGGGGCAGAGGTTGGATCCCTGGTCAGAGAACTAAGATCCCACATATTGTGCGGCACAGCCGAAAAAACAATCTGTTTATTGTAGAAAGCATAGAGCTGGATTTTGCTTTCTTCCAGTCTCTTTTAAGTGAAGAGTTTTAATTTATTAGTATTTAATGTAATTATTGGTAATGTTGGGTTTGAAGCTACCAGTGAAAATTGGGGTTTTTTTTTCCCCTGTTTTATTGTTGTTTTTGTTCTCCCATTGTTCTTCATTTTCTATTTTTCAATTCTTTGAACTTTTTTTAAGATTCAATTTTAATTTTCCTCCTGGCTCTTTAGCTATCCTTCTTTGCATTATTTTTAGTGGTTGCTCTCCCAGGTGGTGCTGGTGGTAAAGAAACAGCCTGCCAATGCAGGAGAACTGAGTTCAATCCCTGGATCAGAAAGATCCCCCAGAGAAGGGAAGGATACAGCAACCCATTTCGGTATTCTTGCCTGGAAAAGTCCATGGACAGAGGAGCCTGGCAGGCTACAATCTATGGGGTAGCAAACAGTGGGACATGACTGAAGCGACTTAGCACACACTAGAAATTACAATACACATGCTTAATTTTTTTACAGAATACTATAATAAACATGGCACCATTTCACACAAATTATGAAAAACTTATAACTCTGTTGATCCATATTCCCTCACCCCTCCCCAGCCTTTATGTTGTAGCTGAGGTATGGAGAGATTTTCCTTAGCAGTTCTTGTAGTATAGGTTGGAGAAGGAAATGGCAACCTATTCCAGTGTTCTTGCTTGGAGAATCCTATGGACAGAGGAGCCTAGCGGGCTAGTGTCCATAGGGTCATACAGAGTTGGACACACCTGTAGCAACTTAGTATGGCACGGCACATATTATAGATTTGCTGGCACAAGATTCTCTTTCATCTGAAAATTTATTTATTTAACCCTGATTTTGTAGGATATTTTCACTGGGTAGAATTCTGGGGTGATAGTTTTTTCTTTCTGTACTTCAAAGAAATTTTACTCTTCTGGCTTCGGTGGTTTCTAATGGGAAATCAGCTCTGAACTGAATTGTTGTTCCCTTGTGTATATCACTTTTCTTTTGCTGCCTTCAAGATTTGCTCTTTATCTTTGATGTTCAATAATTCAACTATGACAAATCTTTTTTTTTCCCTCCATGTCTTACCTTGGATATTTTTATTGCTCTATTTTCAAGTTTGCTTACTACTTTCTCTGTCATTTCCACTGGATCCTAAGTCCATTCAATTCTGACTTTATATCTTTCAGTTCTAAATTTTCCATTTAGGTGTTTTCTAAATCATTTCTCTTTCTCTGCTCAATTTCCTATCTTTTCATTTATCATGAGCATATTTCATTTTAATTCATTGAGGATGGTTGGAATAGCTATTTAAAAATCCTTGTGTATAGTTCCAATATCTGGCTCATCTTGGTGTCGTTTCCCATTGATTTTATTTTCTCTTAAGAGTGTGTTCCATGTTCGCAGCTCTTTGTATGTCAGATAACTTTGGGTTGTATCTTGGTCATTATAAACATTAAGCTGTAGAAAATCTTGATTTTTTTTTTTTTCTGATAAGAACTAGAAACTCTGCTTTTGAGTGGCATTTTCTGTGTTTGTCCAAATATTTTTCTCTAAATGAATGAATCCCTTTGAGTCTGCTCTGTGCATGCGTGGTTCAGGGGACTATTCAGAGATACTGGGTAGTCAGAATTTGAGATTCTTTTTTTTTGGCGGGGGGAGGGTTTTTCCCTTTCATGATTCCTTTACTCTCTTCAGCAGTAACAATTTCTCTGACTTCAATTTCCTGGTCTCCCAACCCAGAAAGATTACAATTTTTTCCACCAATACCCTGCCACCTCTGGCATCACATCACTGAATTTGGCGCCCTGAAAAAAAACCCCCAAAATGAGAACTCACTTTGGTAAAACTCCCTTCCCGGAGGGTGTACTTCCTTGAAGAGCGTCTACTTCTGTTACCCTTCTGAGCCTCACATAGCTACTGTGTTGTGCCTCAACTGGAAATTTTAAAGACAGTTCACAGAGAAAGATAGATATCATATGATATCACTTATATGTGGAAGCTAAAAAATGATATAGACACTTCCCTGGTGGTCCAGTGGCTAAGACTTCGCACTCCCAATGCAGGGGGCCCGGGGTTCAATCCCTGGTTGGGGAACTAGATCCCACATGCCTTAACTAAGACCCGGTACTTTCCAAAAAAATTTTTTTAATAAAAAAATAGTACAAATGAACTTATTTACAAAACAGAAATAGAGTAGATATATGTAAAACATGATGTAAAAAACAAATGTATGGCTACTGGGGGGGCAAGGGAGGGATAAATTGGGAGACTGAGATTAACATATACACACTACTATATATAAAATAGATAAGTGAAAGTGAAGTCACTCGGTCGTGTCCGACTCTTTGTGACCCCATGGACTGTAGGACCTACCATATAGCACAGGGCACTCTACTCATTATTCTGTAATGACCTATATGAGAGAAGAATCTTTAAAAGACTGAAAAAATAATTTTTAAAAAAGTAGCTGTGAAAAATTTAATTAAATTTAAAAAAATAGTTCAGTAAAGAGACCATTGAGAGGGACCATCATCACCTTTGGTGAGAGTAAGGTTGAGACGGCAGGTAAAGGGCAATGAGCTGGGAAGAAATGAGTGGGAAAGGGAGTCGGGAGTTGGAGAGCAGGGCCCGTGTGCTCCCTGAGAGGGGCTGGCCCAGGGCTTAGGGGGAAGGTGCAGGGGTGTGGAGTGAGACAGCTGCACCCCCATAGTCATGCCCTCTAGGCTTCCGGATCAGGCCAACACTTTGCATGCTCCATCCCCAATCCTTCTCACAACAGCCCACTGCCAGCCCCATTTTACAGATCAGGAAACTGAGGCACAGGTGTTGTGATCACTCTATTTCCTGTGGTCTCACTTTGAAAGTTAACATCTCAGGCTATCACTGACCACCACATGAATAGGCCAGCTTCTTCCAAACCAGCCAGCGCTCAGTTAAATGCCTCATGAGTTCAAGTGCAGGCCTTCTGTGAATGGAGAAGAAGGTGAATGGAGGAATGCTTGACTTTTAAAGTAAACACTCTGCTTTTAGGAGATGACTGTCAGAGCCAGTTTCTGCCTTGTGCCATCATATATTATTAATATATAAACCCAGGGCCACCATATTTTATAACTTTTAAAGAGAAGCTGGAAATCAGATCCTTTTTTTAAGTACAACTTTTAAATATTAGTTTAAAAGAACTTTTTTAACTGTACAGGCCAAACATGGGAGTTACAGAGGCTGAATTCAGCCCATGGGCCTCCTTTTGCAGCCACGATTTTAAAGAGGATTTCTTAAAAGAAGAACAGTCTGGAGCAAAGTATAAAAGTGAGTGAGAAAAAAAAAAAATGGTGAGTGAGGGACTTCCTTGGTGGTCCAGTGGTTAAGAATCCTCCTGCCAATTCAGGGGACATGTGTTCTATCCCTGGTCTGAGAAGATTCCATAAGCCTCAGGGCAGATAAGCCCACCAACCACAACAACTGAAGCCAGCACTTCTAAATCCCACAAGAGAAAACATCGCAAGAGAAATCTGCACACTGCAACTAGAGAGAAGCCCGTGCACAGCAAAAATAAGTTAATTAATTTAAAAAAAATTTTTGAAAAACGAGTGAGTACCTCCAACAAGGTACATGCATGCTCAGTCACGTATGATTCTTTGCAACCTGATAGACTGTAGCCCACCAGGCTTCTCTGTCCATGGAGATTTTCCAGGCAAGAATAATGGGGTGTGTTGCCATTTCCTCCTTCAGAGGATCTTCCCCACTCAGAGACTGAACCCATGTCTCCTGCATTGCAGACAGATTCTTTACTGCGGAGCCCCTGGGAAGCCCCTCCAACAAGGTTCTGTTCCTTAATCTCTGATCTCCTCCACAGCCCTCCATCACCTAGAACACTCAATGGGAAGCCAGGATGATGAACACTCAATGAAGCCCAGAGGAGGCAATTTTATTGTTCAGCCTGCTGGTTGCAGAACACGGCAGAGAAGGACCTCTGCTAGCCCCATCTCGCCTCTCCGGTACCTCCATCACAGCCAGGCTAGACATCTCTCCATCCCTCCAATCAGCTCTTTTGCCCTTTGCCCACCCCCCACCCCCAGGTCTCTTCCCTTTGCCAATCTCATTGCTGTTCAGCCTTCTATTGTCCGTCTAAATCTAAATCCCTGGGGAAGCTCTTTTTAACTCCCCAGCCTAGATAATGACTCCTTTAACTATATTCCTAAAGATCCCTGGGTCAGGAAGATCCCCTGGAGGAGGGCATGGCAACCCGCTCCAGTATTTCTTGCCTGGAGAATCCCATAGACAGAGGAGTCTGCTGGGCTACAGTCCATGGGGTCGCAGAGTGGAACAGTACTGAACTGACTTAGCATGTGAACATGTACATAGTACCCTCTGCTCCTCTTCTAAAACACCATGCTATCTAGTGTCTCATGAATTGTGTGTTAACATTTGGTTATTTATCTTTCTGACTTACTCCATTCTGTATTACAGACTCTAGGCCCATCCACATCTCTTCAAATGACCCAGTTTCATTCCTTTGTATGGCTGAGTTGTATATATGTAACACATCTTTACCCACTGATCAAACATCATATAAACACACATATGTGGAATCTATAAAAGTGGTACAGATAAACCTATTTCCAGGGCAGGAATAGACATGCAGACATAGAAAATAAACATGTGAATTACAACAGGGAATGGGGAGGGTGGGATGAATTGAGAGACTGGGTTTGACAAGTATAGACTCCCGTGTGTAAGACAGCTAGCAGGAAGCCACCCCATAGCACAGAGAGCCTAGCTCAGGGCTCATGATGACCTAAACAGGTGGGATGGTGGGAAGGGGTGGGAGGGAGGCACAAAAGGGAAGAGATATATATGTATACTTACAGCTGATTCACTTCATTGTACAGTGGAATTTGGCACAGCATTGTAAAGCAATAATACTCCAACTTTTTAAACAAACAGTTATTTCTCTCATCTCTGCCTTCTCTAAGAAACTGTAGGCTCAAGAAGAGCAGGAAGGGTTTCTGTTTTCCTCCCCACCCTCTTTGCAGTCCCAGGGCAGGATCTGGCCTGCCTAGTGCTCCATCAGGGTATGTTGACTGAATAACCCACGTGTCTCTCTCTCTTGCAGGAATATGAGTGAGCTGAATGCATACCTCTCATTTCTGAATCCTACCGTGTGATTGACTATATTAATAAAACAATCAAACTGTATTTAAAATCTATACCATAATTAAAAGTAAAGAGTCCTGTTAATTGAACACCTATCTTGAAAAGCAACTGTTTCCTTTATTAGTCCTAGAATTACCTCTTTCAAGTGTTGGAGGCTGCCCTGCTCCCCAAATTTGGGATTTTCAGGTGTAGTAGCCATGTCTGTGTTCACCTTCCTACCATATTTTTGCAGCCTTCACTTCTAACACACACACTTGATTTTCATTCAAAAAGGGCCTCCTCTCTGAAATCTCTTTATACTTGGCCAGACTTCAGCCCCTAGAATACATTACTCCTTTCCTCTAGAATTTCTCAAGTTCTGTCATGGATTATTGATCAGCCAAGATAAAAAATGCCCATATCCTTAGGTTCAACTGCTAGGTTCTTGTGTCAAAGAAGGATGGAACATTTCCTTTCTGGCCATCAGTCAAATCCTTGGAGAGTCGGTTTCTTCATCTGTAAAACAGCAGCAGTGTCTGCTGTGATAATTACATGTTGCTGAGTAACAAACCACCCAAAACCTTAGTGGCTTCAAACAGTCATTTTATTTGCTCATGATTCTATGCGTCAGCCATCTGGGTTGGGTTCAGATGTCAGTTCTTCTGCTGGACCCTGATTCTCCCCGACCCCGGTCACTGACACAGCTGCATTCAGCTGGCCCGTAATCTGGAGTTGGGTTAGCTTAAGGGGCCTCACGGGGAGAGTCTTCTCCTCCCCATGAAGTCTCATCCTCCCCAGGCTAGTCCAAGCTTCTTCCTATGATAGCAGAAGAGTTCCCGGCAACAAGAGAAAGCAAACCCCCACTAGATAAGCACCTCTCAAGCCTTTGCTTGCATCACATTTACTAATATTCCATTGCCCAAACCAAGTCACCAGGCCAAGCCCAGAATCATTGTCAAAGGGGCTACACAAAGACGTAGATACGAAAAGAATGATTCATTGAGGACCATTACTGTGATGATCGACCATATCTGTTTCCTCCAGACAGTTATGGCCAGGATCAAATAAGATGGTGTTTGCACACCACATGGTACAATGCAAATTATTATTTTGTCGATGTATATAATTCCATTACTTTCATTTTATTTGTGATGTATCTAGGGTCTTTCTATGACCCCTCTGAAATTCAGGTCCCTTTGGGATGGTATTACAGGTCAAATTGTATCCTTCCAAAAAGGTAAGTTGAAGTTCTAACCCCCAACACCCCAGGATGTGACTTTATTTGGAAATAGGGTCACTGCAGTTGTAATGTCAATCCAGTAGGAGGTCATACTGGAGCTGAGTGGCTCTTTAATCCAGTATGCCTGGTGTCCTTATAAGAGGATAGCCATGGAAAGACCCAGAAACACACAGGGAGAGCTCCATGGAAAGTCAAAGTGGAGACTGGAATTGTGCTGCCACAAGCCAAGGAACATCTGGGATGACCAGAAGAGGGGACAGGCAAGAAAGGATCCTTCCCCTGACGGGTTCAGAGGGACCCTGGTCCTCTTGGCACCTTGGTTTTGGGCTCCCAGCCTCCAGAGCCATGAGACCAAAATGGGTAGACTGCCACCCTAGGAAACTAATACAGGTAATAAATAAAACTTTAATTCTCATCAGCTTCATCTAAAGAGAAATGGAAGGGGCCTCCCCTGACTTTGCAGTGGTTAAGACTCTGAACTTCCAATGCAAGGGGTGAGGGTTTGATCCCTGGTCAAGGAACTAAGATCCCACATGCCACACAACATGGCCAAATAAAATAAAATAAGGTTGTCAAATAGTGTGAAAACTTAAGAGGAATGAAATAGAATGGACCATGAGTCTTTGGTTGAGAGTCAAAAATGCAGCCACCCACCATCGGTAGAACTTGAACAAGTCACTCAACCTCTCTGGGCCTTAGTTTTCATATCTGTTGAGAAAGAGGGTTGCAGGAGATCCCTGTTTGGAAGCATGGTGTGGAGCTGCCACAATAAGGTATTTGGGATCATTTTACACAGGTACATGGGAAAACATTATTTAATTTAAATGGTTTAATTTTAATCTTAATCATGGTTATCTTAATGAGTGGCATGGCAGGCTGGTTTTCCATTTATGCTGGTAACATAAAAAATGCAGGTTTTTGAAAAAATCTTGATTTAAATAAAGCTATGAGTAAATAATAGAACAGTTGACATATGGATATGGCAAAAACTGTGAAAGTGGTGTATGAAAGACTGACATTTGGGGAAACACTGAATTATGTATTCTCAAAGGATTCTTCCAGATGGGAAATGCTAGGGTTGTATGGAGCCATAAATATGACCACTAGAGTGGAAGACAGGCGAGGCTCCCAGAGGAAGAGAGGTGGGCAGTTAATGAGAGAACAGACAGCTCTGCCAGAAACCAGGAGGGGCAGCGAGCCCCTTGGCCCTCCTGGGAGGTGTCCGCTGATTCAGCCCTTGTTTGCTGTGCTCCCGTCATATAGCCTACCTCCAAAGACACATCTCATGGGGTGTCTTTGCCAGGATGTGTGTTCCAGTGAGCCCCCTATATAGGACCCTTCAAGTTTTGAACTTTCCAAGTTAAGATCTCTTGGAGAAGGAAATGGCAACCCACTCCAGTATTCTTGCCTGGAAAATCCCATGGATAGAGGAGCCTGGTAGGCTGCAGTCCATGGGGTTGCAAATTAGCAAAGAGTTGGACACGACTGAGCAACTTCACTTTCTTTCTTTTCTCCTTTTCCTATCATTGATGATCTTTCAGTTCTAACTCCTCCCACCTCATCTCCCTCCTCCAGTCAGTAACTCTTCTCCCCTGATTACGTGACACCAGCCCCTAGATGCCAGCTGTTGTCTTGTACTACTGTACTCTTCAGGGTCCTGTACTGTAAGAGTAAAAACTTTTTCTTTAGTTTTTGTGTTTGTTTTTTCATGTATTATTTGGGTGAAAAGTATTATAAACCTATTAGAGGACAGCACTATAGAGACGATTGTGTTTCTTGGGTTCCTAGGTTAGCGTTGCTGGACTTCAGAACAAATTTGACTTACAAACGCACTCTTGGGATGTAACTCATTCATATGTAGGGGACTTACTGTACCCTGTTTAAACTTCTATGAATGGAAATCCCAGGTCTTGAGACACAAACCACCTCTCCACTCAAGAGGCGAATGGCAGGAACTGTCAAGTTGGGTAGTTGGAGAATCTTGCAGTTGGGCTTGGCTCTGTGCTGTGTCCTGGTCTTCACAGTTGGGTGTAATATGATGGTCACATTTGACTGTAAGTGGCTAGTAGTGGCTGAAGAAAGGGCAAGAGTCATAAAGATATATATATGACTCATAGTCTCACAGAAGAGATCTTAGAAGTCAACTAGCCACTGGTGCTTCCCCTTTGGATTCTCCCAGCTCCTGCAGAAATACTTCCATTGATGAGATAACTGTTTCATTATCAAGTGGCACTTAGGGTTAGATATGCCCATCTATGATGGGCTGTGGCTTCCTAGGTGGTGCTAGTGGTAAAGAACCCACCTGCCAAAACAGGAGACATAAGAGACATGGGTTCAATCCCTGGCTTGGGAAGATCCCTGGAGAAGGGAATGGCTAGCCACTTCAGTATTCTTGCCTTCAGTATTCTCGCAAAGAGTCAGACACCACTGAGGTGACTTCGTATCCATGCATGCATGGTGGGCTGCAGTCTCCTATTAACTGACATGAGTGGATCTTTGAGCTGGAAGGACCCTCAAGCAATCATCTGGTTGCCCCCTGCTACTTTGAACAGGGCAGATGTTTTTATTTTTCACAGGAGACAGCTGAGACCCAGAGTGGGTTAATGGCAGAGGGAGGCTTCCCACTTCCCATTCAGTAACTTCCACACTGTTATGTCATGGTGTTCTGATTGACTCTTAGAGCTGAATGGACATCAGTCCTTCTTTGCTCCCATGTAGGAATCTCTTCTACAGCATGCTTGATGTGTGGCCATCACCTTCCCACCACCTCCCATGCTAGTTCCCACCATTCTCCACCAGTCCTAGGAGAAACTCCAAAGCTCAAGGATAAAATATACCTATGTGGTTTCTGTTCCACTGTTGGCACTGACTTGGTTTTCAAATTATTCCCCTTTGGTTCTTTTTCCTGACTTTAGACTATACTACCAAGCTACAGCCATTAAGACAGTATATAAACAGAAATATACCTCAAGGCACAAAAACAGAAATATAGGTCAATGGAACAAGATAGAAAACCCAAAGATAAACCTGCACACACCTATGGGCACCTTATCTTTGACAAAGGAGGCAAGAATATACAATGGAGAAAAGGTAGTCTCTTCAATAAGTGTTTCTGGGAAAACTAAACAGCTACATGTAAAAGAATGAAATTACAAGACTTCCTAACAACACACACAAAGATAAACTCCAAATGGATTAAAGACCTAAATGTAAGACCAGAAACTATAAAACCCTTACAGGAAAACATAAGCAGAACACTATGACATAAATCACAGCAAGATCCTCTATGAGCCACCTCCCAGAGTAATAGAAATAAAAACAAAAATAAACAAGTGGGACCTAATTAAAGTTAAAAGCTTTCGCACAGCAAAGGAAACTATAAACAAGGTGAAAAGACAATCCTCAGAATGGGAGAAAACAATAGCAAATGCAACAACTGACAAAGAATTAATTTCCAAAATATACAAGCAGTTCATGCAACTCAACACCAGAAAAGCAAACAACCCAATCAAAAAGTGGGCAGAAGACCTAAACAGACACTTCTCCGAAGAAGACATACGGATGGCTAATTAGCACAACATCGATCGTTATTAGAGAAATGCAAATCAAAACTACAATGAGATATCACCTCACATTGGTCAGAATGGCCATCATCAAAAAAATCAACAAACAGTAAATGCTGGAGAGGGTGTGGAGAAAAGGGAACATTTTTGCATTGCTGATGGGAATGTAAATTGGCACAGTCACTATGGAGGACACTAAGGAAATTCCTTTTAAAAAAGCTAGGAATAAAACTACCATATGACTCAACAATCCCACTACTGGGCATATATCCAAGGAAAACATAATTGAAAAAGTGACAAGTAGCCCTATATTCATTGTAGCACTGTTTATAGTAGCTAGGACAAGGAAGCAAGCTAGATGTCCATTGATAGATGAATGGATAAAGAAGCTGTGGTACATACATACAGTGAAATAGTTGTTGTTGTTCAGTTGCTCAGTCATGTCTGACTCTTTGTGACCCCATGGACTGCAGCACACCAGGTTTCCCTGTCCTTCACCATCTCCCGTACTTTGCTCAAACTTATGTCCATTGAGTTGATGATGCCATCCACCCAGCTCATCCTCTGTCACCCGCTTCTCCTCCTGCCCTCAGTCTTTCCCAGGATCAGGATCTTTTCCTGTGAGTCAGCTCTGCACATCAGGTGGCCAAAGTATTGGAGCTTCAGCCTCAGCATCAATCCTTCCAACGAATATTCATGGTTGATTTCCTTTAGGACTGACTGGTTTGATCTCCTTGCTATCCAAGGGGACGAACCTAGAGCCTATTATACAGAATGAAGTAAGTCAGAAACAGAAAGGCAAATATTGCATATTAAAGCATATACGTGGAATCTAGAAAGATGGTACCGATGAAACTATTTGCAGGGCAGCAGTGGAGACACAGACATAGAGAGGAGACTTGTGGACACACAGTGGGGAAGGAGAGGGTGGGACAAATGGAGGAAGTAACATGGAAACATATACACTACTCTATGTAAAATCCATAGCTGGTGGGAATTTGCTGGATGACTCGGAGCTCAAACCAGTGCTCTGTGACAACCTAGAAGGGCGGGAAGAGGTGAGAGGTGGGAAGTTCAAGAGGGAGGGGACATATGTATACCTATAGCTGATTCATGCTGATGTATGGCCGAAACCAACACAATATTGTAAAGCAATTATCCTTCAATTAAAAATAAATTAAAACAATTTTTGATGTTGACCATTTTTAAAGATTTTATTGAATTTGTTACACTATTGCTTCTGTTTTATGATTTATTTTTTGGGCCTTGAGGCATGTGGGGTCTTAGATGGCTGACCAGGGATCAAACCCACACCCTCTGCATTGAAAGGTTAAGTCGTAACCACTGGGCCAGGAGGGAAGCCCCACCCACAGGTTCTTGTTCTACACTCAGCACCTCTACACACTAAGCCCTTCTAGCTAGCAACCCTCCACAGTCTTGATAAGACCCCCTCTCACAACCACGTATATCTCTCCTTCTGTAGACTAAGCACTCTCCCACTGTTCCCCAAAGGACGTGGTTCCCAAGTCTCCGACCCCTTTCCTGTGGCCCTCTGGAGGGCTGCAATGCGTGATGCTCAGAACTGAGTTCAGTAGTCTAGATACAGCGCAGTGGTAACATCACTGCTATCACTTGGCCACTAAGCTTCTGTTAGTGCAACACTGACTGCTGCATAACCACAGGCCCCTCAGGACTCTGCAGGTGAACTTACAGTCACTTAAATCCCTACATTTATGAACCACTGTTCATAAGACTAGGGTTTCCATACCTTTCACTTGCATGATGGATAGTTTTGATCTTTTTTTTTTTAATTTGGCTTGTCACATCTTAGTTGCAGCACACAACTTTCTGTTGCCACACACAGACTCTCTAGTTATGGCACATGGGCTCCAGATTGCACAGGCTCAGTAGTTGAGACATGCGTGGCCTCAGTTCCCTGACCAGGGATTGAACCTGCATCCATCCCCTGCATTACAAGGCAGATTCCTAACCACTGGATTAGCAAGGAAGTCCCTAATCTAATCTTTTAAAATTTCAGATTTTCACCCGAATACTTGTTCGTCTCCTCCAGGTCTTTGCATAAACATCATCTTCCTGGTGGTCTTCTGGACAAGCCCATCAGGCTTTGCCTAAACACACTTTGGTAGCATTTCCTATCTCATTCTCTGCTTTATTTTTCTCTATTGTTTTGATCACTGTTTGACACACTGTGTACTGTATCTATTTAATCTTTTGCAAACTGTTTTCCCCCCATTAGAATGTAAGCTCCATGGGGGGAGGGGACTTTTTATCTGTTTGTTCACCACCCCCATAGAGATAGTAATTGCTGACACACAGTAGCATTCAGTATATACTGGTTGTATCAGTGAGTGAATAAAAGGTAGGTGGTAAGCGGCTTGGGTTGCCATAACAAATACCATAGACTGGGTGGCTTAAATGATAGAGATTTATTTCTTACGGTTCTGAAAGTTGGGAAGTCTAAGCTCGGGGTCTGGCAAGGTTTGACTTCTGGTGAGGGCTCTTGTCTGCAGACAGCTCCTTTTCACTGTGTCCTTACATGGCCTTGATCCAGTGTGTGTGCACAGAGATTTCGCTTTCTGTCTCTCTCTTTTCTTAAAAGGCCACTAAATCTATGGGATTAGAACCCCACCCTTATGACCTTGGTTAACCTTAATTACCTCCCTAAAAGCCCTACCTCCAAATACAGTCACATTAAGGGTTGGGGCATATGATCTGGGGGGGACACCATTCAGCCATAGTAGTAGGACATGGGGGTACCCTACTCAAACCTTCCATACATGTAAGGAAACCGTAGCCCTGGAACACTGAGGCAAGATCTTGCCAGGTCACCTGCAGACAAGCCCTCACATCAGGGCTATCAACGGAACCTAGGGATCGATGTGGCTTCCCTCCAAAAAGCATCCATGCATCTAGCAGCTCAGTCCTCCTTCCTCACTTGGAGCCTCATCTCCAAACTTCAGGGCCAAGGACCCTCCTTGCAGTCTACGCTGTGCAAGATGGCCACAGTGGCCAGTCTTCATCCACTGGAGGAATCTGCCCTCCTTCCAGGAACCCATCCATCAACCTGTCCTTACTGAGTCCAGCTTGGGCTGCAACCACGCGGGCTCTCTCAGTGATGACAACAAGCTGGTAAGACAGAGCTAATTTTCATGAAGCTATTAGAGAAAAAATTAAGTGCTAACAGCGTGTGAGGGACCAACTCCAGGATGTCAAGAGTGCCAAGAAGAGAGAAATCAGCGTGAGTGGCAGAGGGCCTCCCTGGTGGCTCAGTGGTGAAGGATCCGCCTGCCAAAGCAGGAGACACAGGTTTGATCCCTGATCCGGGATGATTCCACATGCCTCAGAGCAATTAAGCTTGTGCACGGCAACTATTGACCTTATGCTCTAGAGCCCAGGAGCTCCAACTACTAAAGCCCGTGCACTCTAGAGCCAGTGCCCTACAACAAGAGAAGCCACTGCAAGGAGAAGCCAGTGCACTGGAACTAAAGGGTGGCCCCTGCTCACCGCAACTAGGGAAAAGCCCACACAGCAAGAAGACCCAGGACAACCAAGCACCAAATCTAATTAATTAAGAAAAGAGAGTGGCAGAGAGCCTCTGAGAAGCTGTGGGACTTGAGTCAGGTCTGGAAGGATGCACAGGACCCGGACAAGCAGAGGGAAGAGGGGTGACACTGCAGATGATGGAAGGGTCGGGACAGTGACCCTACATTAGGAACTAAGGACTGGGTGGGGTTGGGAGGGGGATGAGGGGGTCCAGCGTCCCTGTTGAGGATGGGGGAGTAAACACTAGGAAAGACAAGCTCTTGGGCTAAGTTAAGTTATTTTGTTCTTTCTTCCTTCCTTCTCCCCACCTGGATCAGAGAGGGCCAGAGCTGGCCTAACAGGGTTTGTAAGGAGCCTCCCAAGAATGTTCATCAACAGCAGTTCTTTTTTCCATTAGCACAGGCAGCTCCTTGGATTTCTTTGCTATTCTTCTTACCCAGAATTTGTCCTCCACCAGCAGCCAGACTGGGGGGTTGGGGAGTTCCAGCTCGCTCCCCGGAGCAGAGTCCAAGTTCCTTGGGGTCTGAGGTACAGTAGGGTAAAGGGTTTGGCTGGTAGGTCCCTTCCTTCTTGGATTTGACAAGAAGTGGGCAGGTCCGGGGCAGCTGTGCTGAGTATTTATGTTACACAAAAGGCCGACTCAGCCCTCCTTCCTGCCAAGGTCAGCAAGCTGCATTCCGGGCGGTTTGGGTGTGTGGGTGTCTTCAGAGCAAGCTGGAACGTGGGCCAGGAGCCCAGGCCTTCACCGGTGCAGCCCCATGGAGCCCGGGGGGCTTCTGTGCCCACCGGGCACCACCAGGGACCCCTTGTATCTTTTTTCACCCCAGACCTTCCACCCTTTCTTCTCTGAGTTTCTCTGTCCACCAGGGAGTGGGACCTGGGTTGGGGCATGGAAATAGGGACCTGGCTCACTTGGGGCAGTGTGGGGGTGCAGAAAGGAGACCCCGGAGAGGCTGCAGGGAGGGTGGGGTGGGGTGGGGGAGGGCAGAGCCACAGCAGTCATGCACTTGCCTGCACAACTTCAGTAAAAGCTCAAGGGGTATGTTGCCTCCCCACTCCCCATGACCATCACCAGCCACAACCACACACATTTTCAGGTTGGACTGCCGACCTCAGACTAAAGCGGCCATCATTTAAAGGGGAAAATCAGTAGCCACAGGACGGTCTGAACGTTAACTATGGCAGGGGAGCAGAGGCGCGCCAACCCTTCACTTTAGAAATTACCAGAATGTGGAACCTCCCTTGTGGTTCAGCAGTTAAGAATCCACCTGCCAAGGCACGGGACACGGGGCGGGTTTGATCCCTGGTCCCGGAAGATCCCACGTGCCACCGGGCAACTAAACCCGGGGGCCACAACCTCTGAGCCCGTGAGCCCGAGAGCCCGAGAACCACAAAAGAAGCCACCTCAGTAAGCCTGCTCACCACAACTAGAGAATAGCCCCCCCACACAGCAACTAGAGACAGACCACACACCACAGTGAAGACCCAGCACAGCCAAATTAATTGATTAATTAATTTTTTTAAAAAAGAAATAACCAGAATGAGATGAGTTTGGAAATTAAGGACTTCTATTATGCAGATAAACTTCCAATTTTATTAAAAATGTGCAACACAGCTCTTTCTTTGTCCCTCAGGCTTCCTCTCTCCTCCACAAACCCTACCAGTCGTTCAGGGTTCAGCTCTGGGTTAAGCTTCTCTAGAAAGCCCTCCAAACCCCATCCATCTCTCATGAGCCAGGGACCCTGATGTTGGTAACCCGTCTAAGGAAATCCCTGCCCATTGAGCCCTTGGAGAAGCCAGGATGGGGTTATTCTAGCACCTCAAAATTTCCTGGGTCCTTGAAGACCTAAACCCAGTTCATCATCAAGGCAAGAGATAAAGATGACAAATACAAAAGAAGGACACAAATAGCAGGAAGAGCGGCTGCCAAGAGAAGCACCGGGATGATGGGAGAGGCCGCTGAATGTGTTTTCTCCAGAGATGCATTCAAGTCAAAGCTCAGGGCGGGCCCCCAGCATCAGTTCTGGGCTCCACACCCCCGCCCCATCCGCATCCACTGAGGAGACAAGTAGGGGACCCTTGAGCCCCTGGCTCTGCAGGTGGCATTCGATATGACCGGCCTGCTGGGGCCTGAAAGGCAGAGTCTGGTGCTGAACTCTCTGTAAGCAAGACCCAGGAGCCCCAGTTTAATTAGAATTCCTGCCCAGGATGAAGGCTTACGGCTGCCAGCCCAAGCCTTGAGCCATTGGTCATGCCCCATAAAGGCCACACACGAGTCCCGGATCTAGGGCGGGCCGGCTCCCCTGATGGGGGCGGCCTCAGAAGTGGTCCCCGCCAGCAACCCTGGGCTCCCCAGGACTCCATCGAAAGGTCCCCTCGGTAGGGCACATGTATCATGACACCCGAGGAGGACTTGGACCTTTCTTCTGGGCCACTCAGGGTGGGGGGGTCTCTGTTCTCTCCCCGACGCCTACCAAGAGACCACTCTTGTCCCCGGCGTGCCCCCAGGTCTGCCTTTGATCCCAGCTGCGGGGACCGCCATTCAAAGCCCCACGTGTCCGGGACGGCTGCGGGGTTGGCAGGAGGACCAAGGCAACCTGCCCCAGGAGGGTGAGTAGTTCGAGAAGATTCACATCAAACGCACACTTTTAAAACTGTGAAATATGCTATAAACTTCATACCAGGTTTGCTAACGACGGCGTCAGTGTGGGCTGGCAGCTGCTGGGCTCTGCAAGGCTCCCAGCAGCTCCGGCAGAGACCATGAACTTGGGCGCGCAGCCAGCGTGGGGAATGGTGGAGGCTCCACCCACCTCCATCCTCCTGGCGGCCCGGCCCCCAAACAATGGGGGCCCACCAGTCTGCAGAGTGTGACCCTGAAGGGTCCAGATCCCACCCACGACCTACATTCCTGAGGTTGCTTCAGACCCCACCTTTAATAAAGCTTTGCTTTAACACTAGCAGGTTTTTCCCATGAAGGGGTATCCCTTTAAGAGGTTTTCAGTCATTTACACTTTAGTGTGAATGAAGGCCCTGGGGGAGGTGGACACTGGCAACCCACTCCAGTATTTCTGCCTGGAGATCCCAGGGACAGAAGAGCCTGGTGGGCTTCAGTCCATGGAGTCACAAAGAGTCAGACAAGACTGAAGGGGCTTAGTAGGCATGCCTGTGAATGAAGGATCTGAGACCAGATTAGTTTAGAAAATTAGGAGGTGGGGGCCCAGGGTACCAGAGTTCTGAAGGGGAGGGAAGTACTCAACGAAGTCATTTTAAGTCAGGGCAAGTTCTGCTCCTTCGTGGATGACTCTGAGATTGAGGGCGTTATTGAGGCCAGATCGCAGAGCCTCAAATCCTAGAGTTGCCACATCTCAGCCATTAACTGGGTGCCTGTTTGCTCAGCTGTAAAAGGAAATTGTTAGCAGCATCCTCTAATGTTGTGAGGATTTAGTAAGTCAGTGCACGTGCGAAGCATCTTGAGAACAGAGCCTGGCACAGAAGCCGTAAGTAGGCACCACATAAGTGCTGCTATTATTATCTACAAAATTCAGGACCGAGACAGGACTGTCTTGGCCTCCTGTTGTCAAGTGTGTTGAGCTCCTGAAGGCAGTCTTTGAGAATGCTCTCCTGTTTGGAAAGGATCTCTTTGCTCTCCTAAGAAAGGCTCCTGGTGGCAGGAAAGAAGTTCAAAGAAAGCCCTGCAGAGGCTACTCTGTGGCCCCAAACCCTCCACCACTCTTCCTGCAAATTCCCACTCTGGGTTATTACCAACTTTCTGTCTTGCATGCAAATGCAGTGCCATGCTAATAAATCAATTCCCAGCCATTAGGAACCTGTAATAATCCCTTTCGCTCAGCCCTTCAAGCCTGTTTTCCTCAGCACCCAATTTACTAATAGCTGGGACTTGGGGCTCCTTTGTCTTGGGTGACTCCTCCTGGAATCCCTCCCCCCGGAGTGCTCCCCTGGTCCCCTCGATTGTCTCCCCGTCAGAACCCGCCTCACAGGGCCAGCCAGGAGATGACTGAGCAATTAGAATGCGGAAAGATGGGGGCTCTATGCTAATGGAGATGAGAGATAAATAAAAACATTTAATTTAATTAACCAAGCAATCAATTATGACTTGAATGTTATGTCCTCCCTGTAAGGTCCTATCTTAATGTTTCCACTTAAAAAAGTCAATAAATCATCATGTTAAATCTATGAGCCTCTCAGCTTGCTCCCTCTCCCCACTTTCATATTTTCAAAATAATCATATTCTTCAAGATCGAGTTCTAACTCATTCGGACTCATCTGTCCTACTGAGTGCCAGTCCCTGAGTTATGAGAACAGTGGTCTCCCAAAGGGCTACATACACCCTGGGGAGGAGCACCAGCTGAGTTAGGGGTCGGTAAGAAAATACTGGAAATTCCATTTCTATTTTTTAAATATTTATTTGGCTGTGCTGGGTCTTAGTTGCAGCTTGTGGGATCTAGTTTCCTGACCAGGGATTCAACCTGCCCCTCCATTGGGAGGGCAGAGTCTGAGCCACTAGCCCACCAGAGAAGTCCCCATTCCTATTAATTTATTTTTAAGCATGCCCGCTGTTAATTTCTATTCTTGTGTTTTCTTTATGATGACCGTAATATATGAATGGGCTTCCCAGGTGGCTCAGTGGTAAAGAATTTCCCTGCGATGCAGGAGACACAGGTTCAATCCCTGGATCAAGAAAATCCCCTGGAGAAGAAAACAGCGACCCATTCCAATATTCTTACCTGGGAAATCTATGGACAGAGAAGCCTGGCAGGCTACAGTCCGCAGGGTCTCAACAAGTTGGACACGACTTAGCAACTAAAACAACAATGTATGAATACAGAAGTACATGGGTATCATTTTTAAATTAATAAATACCCAAATACTGAGGGTACATAACTTGAAAATTTTAATACATGGGGTACCCAATCAAAAAAAGTTGAGATGACATGGGTAGAGCAGTGGTTCTCCAAGAGAGAATTAGAACACTCTGGAGAGAACCTTTTCAAGATGGACTTGCCCATCCCCCCGCCGGAAACCATAAGAATCACAGGAGAACAGATGGAAACTGCTTGTCATGTTTTAAATCTCCAGGTAGTTCTATACTCACCCTCCACCCTCTCTAGTCCCTGGTGAGACCCGCCCAACCACTGGCTTCTGGGAAGCTCTCTTCCAGCCCCTCCCCAGCCTGCACTAGACCATCCTGGGGTGTCCAGGTCTGAGGGTGGCCTCACTGTCAGTTCCCGCAGATGTGGGGGTTTCTACCTGGTGCCTCTTTCCAGAAGGTGTGAGAAGCGGAAGACCAGCGTGCTGGCCTCCACACATCACCCTCAGTGAATGTCATTAAACACACACGTCATGGGGCAGGACTTCCCAGGTGGCGCTAGTGGTAAAGAACCCACCTGCTAATGCAGGAGACAGAAGAGACGTGGGTTTGATCCCTGGGTTGGGAAGATCCCCTGGCGGAGGGCATGGCAACCCTCTCTAGTATTCTTGCCTGGAGAATCCCATGGACAGAGGAGCCTGGCGGGCTACAATCCATAGGTTGCAAAGAGTGGGACACGGCTGAAGCAACTCAGCACACACACTTGGGGCAGAGCTGGAAGGGGGGTTTCCGGGACTTGGTCCCCTGGAGAGTCCCTGAAGACCCACCCCTCCCGACAGAACACAAAGGGCCCAGCTACTCAGCACGCAGCCTCACCACCCATTCTGCAGACCTTTTCTCCGAACTTTCAGCACTCACTGCCCTCCTGTTGCCTCTCTTGTCCCCGAGGAATTTACACTGAGAAAAAGGCCTGTCCAGAGGGTTGACTTCGGACGGGAAGACGCCGGGGACGGACAGACGCAGGGCTGCGAAGCAAGCCCTCCAACCAGAGCTGTCAGTTACGAGGCTGCCCCGCCCACACTTGCGCTGGGGGGCGGTGCTAAGAAGTTCTGACCCAGGCTGGCGGGAGTCCAAGGCTTCCCACCCACCGGCCAGCTGGCATCCCTGGAGGTGGCCCGACTTGCAGAATTCGGCCAATCTGACTCTGTGTGTGATGGGGACAAGAAAGAAGATGGGAAGCTGGTCAGAAATGAGACCCACGGAGAGAAGGCGATGCCGGGCAGGGTAGACCCTGTGGCCAGAGCCAGCCCAGCGAGCAGCCGGTTCCGGAGCCACCTCGGCGGGCCAACACTCCTGATTCTAAAGACAGTTCTGCCCCTTGTTCTCCAGGTGGTCTGGGAGCATCGGGTCCCTGCAGATGCCAGAGCCAAGGGAAGCCAAACCTGGGGTAATTGTCCGCTTCCCATCCACGTCTGCGGGCAGGGGCAGGGGACACACGTGGGCAAGGCCATACCATGTGCCCCTGTCTCCACAACCCACCTCGGTTTCAGGCTGAACTGGGACTCTCCACTCCCAGGTCAGCCGTGAGGGCTCACAGCAGCAGGGTCCTCCGCTGCAAATATTGACGGCGAAAGAGACTGGAATGAGGCTCACATTTCGCCCCCTGGGATTGGCAGAGACCCGGCCCTCCCTGGAGGTAGCCCGAAGGCGAGGTGAGTTCCACGGCAGCTTGGGACCGTGGGGCCTTGTCTCTGCCTTCACACGGTCTTTTCTAGAAGGACATTCATCCTGTTGGGTTAGAGGTCCCCCTGCCCCAGTCATCTGCCTTCTCACCAGAGGATCGGGAGCCGGTTCAGGCTCCTGCTCTGGTGAAGCAGAGGGTCTGCTCTAAAGAGGGAATGAGGGGATGATTGGGGCTGCGTTGTTGCCCAGGGTAACGGCCAGGACCCAAGGCGAGGGCAAGAAAGGCCAGTCACAGTCAGACCTCACCTGCTGTGTTCAGAGCTGCCGAGCAGGTCACCCAGCACAGGTGAGAGGAATCCAAGTCCTGCCCCTCCCCCAGAAACAGGAGGAGGTCCTGAGGACAGGAGCATGGACCCGAAGGACGCTGCGGTGAACAGAAGGGTGCTTTCTGTGCCCCAAAGAGGACCGGGGGAACTCCAAGAGAACCACTCATCAAGATTAGAGATGCCGGAAAGAAGAAAGACTGGCATCTCATCCCGCTGCCGGCCAGTGACTGTGCTGGAGAACTGGTAGGAGTGGAGGGTGATGAGAAACTCTTCCGAGAACGTTCTGGAAGCCTAAATGCAAGGTGCAGTGGCATTTTGGCCCCCCTCCTCCATCCATGGGGACTACAGAGAGGGTGCTTGGTATGTGTTCCCTTATAATTGTGAGAAGAGGTACTAGCTCAGCTTCCCAGGACTGCCATTACAAAGAACCACAAATAGGGCAGCAGGAAACAGCAGATATTCATTGTCTCTGGGTTCTGGAGATCGGAAGTCTGAAATCAAGCTGTGGGCAGCACCATGCTCCCGCTGAAACCTACAGGGGAGAATCCCTCCTTGCCTCGCCCCAGCTTCTTTTGACTTGCCAGCCAGCCTTCAAGTTCCTTGGCTTAGAGCTGCAACACTTGCATCTCTGCCTCTGTCACCTCTGGTGTCCTCTGTGTGTGTGCCTTCATCAGTCATCAGATTAGGGGTCCACCAACCTCCAGACCTCTTCTTAACCGATTATATCCACAGTGACCCTGTTTCCAAATATGGAACATTCTGGGGTACTAGAGTTTAAGACTCAACATATCTTTTTTGAGGGGACACAATTTCACCACCGTTACTGTTATGAACCATTTCTGGACCAGAGATTTCTGAAGGTGGGAGGCTCACTGGATTGGCCAGAACCAGCTGGACCAGAAGGTTTTATATATATCACAGAAGAGTTGTCCCCAACCTTTTTGGCATCAGGGACTGGTTTCATGGAAGACAGTTTTTCCACAGACCAAGGATGGGGCTGGTTTTGGGATGATTCAAGTGCATCACATTTATCATGCACTTTATTTCTATTATTATAACATCAGCTCCATCTCAGATCATCAGGCACTGGATCCCAGAGGTGGGGACCCCTGGCATCAGTTCAGTCGCTCAGTCATGTCCAACTCTGTGACCCCATGGACTGCAGCATGCCAGGCCTCCCTGTCCATCACCAACTCCTGGAGCTTGCTCAGACTCATGTCCATAGAGTCAGTGATGCCGTCTAACCATCTCATCCACTGTCATCCACTTCTCCTCCAGCTTTCAGTCTTTCCCAGGATCAGGGTCTTTTCTAATGAGTCCACTCTTTGCATCAGATGGCCAAAGTTTTGGAGCTTCAGCATCAGTCCTTCCAATGAATATTCGGGACTGATATCCTTTAGGATGGACTGGTTGGATCTCCTTGCAGTCCAAGGGACTCTCAAGAGTCTTCTCCAACACCAAAGTTCAAAAGCATCAATTATTTGGCGCTCAGTTTTCTTTATGGGCCAACTCTCACATCTATACATGACTACTAGAAAAACTAGACAGACCTTTTTCAGTAAAGTAATGTCTCTGCTTTTTAATATGCTGTCTACGTTTGTCATTGTGTTTCTTCCAAGGAGCAAATGTCTTTTAATTTCATGGCTGCAGTCACCATCTGCAGTGATTTTGGAGCCCAAGAAAATAGTCTCTCACTATTTCCATTGTTTCCCCATCTACTTGCCATGAAGTGATGGGACTGGATACCATGATCTTTGTTTTTTGAATGTTGAGTTTTAAGGCAGCTTTTTCACTCTCCTCTTTCACTTTCAAGAGGCTCTTTAGTTCTTCGCTTTCTGCCATAAGGGTGGTGTAATCTACATATCTGAGGTTATTGATATTTCTCCCTGCAATCTTGATTCCAGCTTGTGCTTCATCCAGTCTGGCATTTCGCATGATGTACTCTGCATATAAGTTATATAAGCAGGGTGACAATATACAGTCTTGACGAACTCCTTTCCCAATTTTGAACCAGTCTGTTGTTCTAGGTCCGGTTCTAGCTGTTGCTTCTTGACCTGCATACAGATTTCTCAGGAGAAATGGCATGAGCTATGCCCATGGCATACAGCACCTAAAAGGAAGGCAGGTAACGCCCATCATTCCAGTGCTCAGTGGCTGCCAGATGATACAGCGACAACCCCAGGGACTCCTGTGGTCAGGTGTCAAGGAGTATGTGGTTAGCAGGCAGGCCCCAGGGCAAAGCTGAACATCACCCCCAGGAAAGCCAGCACAGAAGCTCCCCACCTTGACATGGGGGTTGGTCAGGTAAGGAAACCTCTGCCTCCTCCACCCTCCTTCCTGCCCCTCAGCCCCTTCTAGGAGAGAGAAAAGGAGGAAGGGTCTCAGAAATGCACTACAGCCTCTTCCTGCTCTCTAAGCAGTCACGAGCCAACACTCTGGCCAGCCCAGGAGGAGGAAGGGGACAGTATCATATTGTGCTTAAGACTGAAGTCTTAAATGCTGAAAAGAGCCTGCATGAAAGTATCACAAGCAGGCTGCTGCCCTAGCCAGATAGACGGTTATCTTCATCATGCACCTGGGCCCTGAGCTCAGACAGCCGTCTTCCTGTAACTGAGGAAGATATCTTCCTGCCCAGGTAAGAACAGGTCCAAGCCCTCAGCACTCCAACACGAGACACCAAACCACACTGGAGCAGCACAGAGAAGTCTTTGTCAGTCTCCATCCTCAGAGGATCTCAGTACTCCTCCCATCTGATTGCAAGTGTCAGAAAATCAAGGAACTTTCTCTAGGGCGGTATGGCTAAGTAAGGGCTGTCTGGATACCAGGAAGCCAACTCCACGGTGTATTTTGAAGAACCAAGGTTTTTGAGAGACACAGACCAAGGAGAAAAATGCTACAGGCAAATGACTTCTTGAGCTTGTTACTGCTCCAGGGCAAGGTGTGAAGAAAGTGTGTAGATCGATGCTGCACTATGGAAAGAAGTGGCAAGAAGGATCAGAATAAACTTGCTCACTGCTAACAGTCAACAACGGCAAAAGAAAGAGCAGGAGTATGGGGCCAAACAATTCAGTTAGAATATATCCATCAAATACTAATCAAGTATCAATTAGTATCAATACTACTCAATACTGATGTAGCATAGTGTTAGGCATGTGTGTGTGTGCCCATAGTCGATTTGGTCGTGTCCGACTCTTTGCAATGCTATGGACTGTAGCCCACCAGGCTGGAACTTCTATTAGATATGTAATACATTGAAATGTTTTACTTTATCCCCCATGTCTCTTAACATCTCTAATATTTTATACCTCTCTAAATTTTTTACAATAAATTCTGGGCAATTTCTGAAAGCTCAAGCTTTCAGTTTGCTTATTCTTTTTGTATATCATTTTGCTTTTTCAAACAATTATTATATTTTCATTTCAGTGCCCATATTTTTCATTTCATATGCCCATTATCTTTTCACTATCTTTCTCTTTTCTAGCACTTTTATTACTTCATTAATGTCTTTAACACTTTGAAGCATCTATTTTTGAGAATTCGCGTGCTATGTTAGTTGCTCAGTCGTGTCTGACTCTGTGACCCCATGGGCTGCAGCCCATCAGGCTCCTCTGTCCATTGGGATTCTCCAGGTAAGAATACTGGAGTGGGTTGTCATGCCCTCCTCCAGGGGATCTTCCCAACCCAGGGATTGAACCTAGGTCTGCCACATTGCAGGTGGATTCTTTACTTACTGAGCCACCAGGGGAGCCCAAGAATACCGGAGTGGGTAGCCTATCCCTTCTCTAGGAGATCTTCCTGACCCAGGAATCGAACTGGGGTCTTCTGCATTGCAGGCAGACTCTGTACCAGATGAACTACCAGGGAAGCCCTTTAAGAATTCGTATCTCTTACACTTTCCAAAATTCTTAGTCATATCCATGGCCACATGTTCATTATGGATTGTTTCCGTGTGAGTTTAAAATTTCTTAAGCCCATATTCAACAGAACTCCATCTGTGAGAATCCTGTGTCAGGGTGTGTCCTTCCAGTGGGATTTTTGTGTTTGCTTTTGCCAGTCTCCCAGGAGGTGTCATCAGCCTTGGGCCATTTGTGTGTTAATGTCTTAGCCTGAGGATTCCTGGACCACCCGGATAGTATAAATTAGAACCAAACTCAGGCAAGGTACAGGCTGTGACTACAGATTCTCAGGGGGTACTCTTTCCCATCCAGACCCAAGCCAAAGAAGACAAGTATCTTTGCTGGCTCCTTCTGCTGATGAGTGGACTTTTGTCTTTAGTCCATTATTTTACTGAGAATGTTGCACATAAATGACTCTAGTTTTAGGCAAGAGCCTCAATTCCAGCCCCTCTGCCTGATGCAGGTCCAAGGCTTTGTCTCTGGGGGGGTTCAGACCAAACCCCTATTCATTACCAGGCCTCAGAACAAGCTGACCTCCTCTCAGGACTGCTGTGTCTTTGATCACATTATTTTGTTGTTGTTTACTCAATAAGTTGTGTCCAGCTCTTCTGTGACCCCATGGACTGGAGCCCACCAGAGTCCTCTGTCCATGGGATTTTCCAGGCAAAAATACTAGAGTGAGTTGTCATTTCCTTCTCCAGGGGATCTTCCTAAGCCAGGGATCAAATCTGTGTCTTCTGCACTGCAGGCAGATTCTTTACCTCTGAGCCACAGGGGAAGCCCATACTTACCAGCCTGGTTTTCCATTTCCTCTACATTTCTGGCCTTGGGGATTTCTTTTACTTTTCTATAAGCTCAACTGTGTATTGAAAAGAGTATTTGTTATAGCATAGTCAAGATCTTTAGGTGTTTTGTAGCAAAAGAGTTCCCCAAATTATACTGGTTCATCATATCTACAAATTAAAGTCTGACATTCCTCATAGTTGTTATCTTCTCATAGTTCGCTGAGCCAGACACTTTATTACTCCAGATTAATAATTTCATTGACTCTCTGGGCAATATATCAGCCTCAGCTCCTCTTGTTAAACACCTGGCTTCGCCACCTGTCTTAATTCAAATTCCTGGGAATAGGTACTGGCTTGGGCCAGTCCACTGGGCCATGGGCAGCCCACGAGTCAACTGCTTTTGAGTCAGCTCCCGTCAGATGCAGCTGGAGGAGGAGACGGGTCCCCTGGTGTAGAAGACCGTAGCCTAATGCTGCCTCAAGTCAGATAAATCCTTATAAGGGCCTGTGGACACACTGGCCCTGCCATAGACATTTTGAACCCAGTCCCCTGACCAGCACTGTCAGAAAAAGATCCCTTCATCATCCAAGGAGTGTTTTGCCCATGAACAAGCAAATAAATGAAAACTAGTTAAGCTGTCCAATAGAACAAACAGCTAGCCCATGGTCGGTTGTGCCCATAGTGACGGCTAATACAGCTCTGATTGAAAAGGCAGTCCCTAATGGCCTCTGGTCAACATTTTTTGTCGACAATTTAGACACTGAGATCAAAGTCAGTTTATAAATTTGACGCATGAGACAAAGTTGAAAGGGACAGACAACACATTCCAGAAACAAAGTTCAAATGGTTTCGGCTGATTAGAATAAACAAGATTAAATTTAATAAGGATTAGGTAAAGCCCTGAAGTTAGGTCCAAAATACCAATGGGGAAGCACAGGATTGCTGGCTTGGCATCAATTCACAGACAGAGGACCTGGGGGTTTGAATGACCGTAATTTCAACCTGAGCCTGGTTGGTCCACTCAGCTCCCACCCAAGTCCTTCTAACCTTGGCGAGACACATAGGACCCACAGAAAAGAGCTCCCCAGCAGTCACCCAGCATCCATGGGCTTCGATGCTAGCTTGCCTCATCAATCCCACTCTTAACTCTGACCTCTGCTCATTCCTGTATTCCCCAGCTTACTCCCTCTCATTTTGTCCACAGCTTTGTTGCCTGGACCCTTCTTTTCACATCTCTGCTGCTTAGTCATTGCACTTGGAGCCTTTTGGGTGTCTGAAATCCACCTCACACTAGGACCTTGGAAGAAACTCAGGACACATTTCTCCTGGAGAAAAGGCCATGGAAAGCATTCGGGCATCTCTAAATGGAAACAGGAGCGGACATGTCCTGTATTGCTCCAGGCAGAGAGAAGAGTCGCATGGATCAGATATCTGTTCAATATCAGGCTTTCGTGTTTCAATTAGTATGTGTGAGCGTACTCTCTGCAAGGTGATAGGTGCCTTGAGCCATCCAAAAGAAAGACTTTGCAACAAATGGAATTAATTAATGGAATTAACCGGCCACAGTGTTGGAGGGAGATCCTTGACCCTTTATCAGGAAGACTGCAGAGTTGATTCCTGCCCTGGAGAAGAGGTCTAGATTCTGACCTAAAGCCCCCGCTTCTGATGGCAAAATTCTGGTTCTGTCATACTATTTTTAAGCTGGGCCAGCTTGCTCAGAAAAGCACTGACAAGAACTAATCTTTTGAATGCAGAAAGAGTGACAGACTGCAGCTTGTCATCCCAAAAGAAGCAGAATGACCAGCAAGAACACCTGCAAACACTTCTCTACCGATGCACTTTGCTTCTGGCCCTTTAAGTTAGCCCAACCCATCCCCAGGCTGCACCTGCAGAAGATAAAGCCTGCCTGAAAATAGCCACGAGTGTTCAGAGCAATTTCCCAGAACTTCCACTCTCTGATTTGGCTCGAATTCCATCTCACCCTCCTCCAAGCTCTTGGCTCTGACTTCACCTCAGTTATCTGAACCTTGGCTTTACTTATTCTATAGACCACAAAGATTTTCGGACTTTAGCACCAGAATCACCAAGAGAACTTGTTAAAATATGATTGCCTGTCTCCATCCCCAGAGTTTCAAATTAAATAGGTCTGGGGTGGGCCCAAGAATTCACATGTCTAACATGTTCTCAGGGAACATTGATGCTGGTCCACGGACCACACTTCAGGAATCCCTGCTCTAGCCTATAGCACAGCTTTTGCCTCTGCAGGAACTCCCCAGGCTAACTCAACCCCCACGAGATCCTACCTCTGCCCCCTAAGCTGCTGTAGCCCCCGCCACCCCTCAGGTACCGCTGGCATCTTTGGATGCTCTTGACAAAGAATGCCTAAAATTCCCCAGATCACTTCCCTGAAACCCAGGCTTTCTTGATCTCTTCAAATGCAAGTACTTCAGAAGGTATTTGGCCATGAAAGTGAAAGTTGCTCAGTCGTGTCCGACTCTTTGCAACCCCCAAGGACTATACAGTCCATAGAATTCTCCAGGCCAGAATGCTAGAGTGGGTAGCCTTTCTCTTCTCCAGGGGATCTTCCCAACCCAGGGATCGAACCCAGGTCTCCCACATTGCAGGCAGATTCTTTACCAGCTGAGCCACAAGGGAAGCCCATTTTGCCATGGTTTTATAGAAATAATTCATCACCGATCCTCTGGGAATGGTGTTCTTTCCTTGAGAGAGTGTTTGAAAAAGCCATCACTTCTCCAAGTCTTCCTAAATCAGGGGAGACCTGGCTGGTAGCCTTCTAGGTGCAGAACTGGAGGGCCGGAGCAAGCAGCTGAAGGTAGACAGTAAGGGCCATTTATTATCTTTTTTAAAAAGAAACTGCATGTTTTTTGTTTGTTTTTAATTTATTTATTTGACTGTGTGGCTTCAGTTGTGGCACATGTGCTCTTCTATCTTCATTGCAACATGTGAACCCCTAGTTGCGGCGTGTGGAATCTAGTTCCCTGACTAGGGATCAAACCCCGGCCCCCTACCTTGGGCGCACAGAGTCTTAGCCACTGGACCACCAGGGCAGTCCCAGTAAGTTCCAATTATTAAAGCTAACTAACTTAACTTTCACTTGGGGCCAGGCTCTGTCATAAGCACTTTGCATGTATTTGTTATTCCATTCCTCATAGCAAACCCATAAGGAAGATATGGTTATCCTCCTTTAACTGATGGGACACCCAAACACATAGAGGTCAGGTAACTTGCTGTAGGTCACACAGCTAGATCCTGACAGAGCCAGGATCAACCCCGAGAGTGAGAGCTCCAGACTCTTGCACTCCTGACTGCACTGCAAGCCTGGAGTGACTTGCAGACTCTGAAATCTATATTCTGGGGTCAGGCTCCTTTTTATACAGAAATGTGAACCCCAGTTGGGCGCCAATTCTCAGGTCTTCGACCACCTCCTCACCATCTTCATTCACACTGAGACTTGTCCCCATATAAAGGAATAAGTAATTTGGGAACACGTAATTTGTAACAAGTAATAAGGGAACACGTAATTTGAAGAGTTAGCAAACAGATTTGGGAGAGCCAATGCGGAGGACCTAAGACCATTCCAGGCATGCCCAGCTGACCATGAACATAAACCTGACTTTAATTAGTGTCTTGACTGTTTCACAATGACTTAATTGAGGTGGGAATGCTGGGGACACAGAGTTCTTGAGGGCTGTCTGAGATAGTAGGCATACCTGGTTGTCAAGGTAGGTCTGAGCCACTTTTTTTTTTTTTAAGATTTTTTTGTGTGTGTGGGCCATCTTTAAAGTCTTTATTGAATTTGTTACAATATTGCTTCTGTTTTATGTTTTGGTTTTTTGGCCCTGAGGCATGTGGGATCTTAGTTCCCCAACCATGGATGGAACCTGCATCCCCTGCACTGGAAGATGATGTCTTAACCACTGGACCACCAGGAAAGTTCCTGACCCACTTTGAAGTTTTGGAGGTATTTCCTAAAGAGGGGCTTATTATAAATGTTTACATCAAAGAAACAGACACCTTTAATATAAGCAATACATAGTGCAAAGCATGGTGAAATTCACAAGATGACTGATTCCAGGGTCTATCGGAATGCATGTGAATTCCACGTGCTCTGGCCATGCAGTGGGGTAACAGTCTGCCATCTGAGGGTGCTGTGAGGGGTACCTAGGGTAGCTCAATGCCTGTGTGTGAAGCCTCGTGCAGAAAACATCTACACACAGTGCTGGGGTCGTCCCTCCTACCCGATAGCCATCCCTCCCCTGGGGATAGTCCCAGCTCCCTGCAGATGCTGAGACTCCGGGTCTCCTGGAGTCTGGACCAGCCTGTCCCAACACCTCTGTCCACCCTCAAGTTCTCTGTTTTCAGACTTTCTCCCTTCCAACCTCTCTACTGAATTTCTCCCATCTCCTGCTGCCCGAAAACGGAAAATGCACGATGTCCTGGCCAAATACCAACATTTTAATCAGCATCTAATGGTTCCTTTGCTTTTAAAGATCCCTTGTCTTGGATCCAAGAACACGTTTCTAGACCTGTATATTATTTCCACCTCTGGCTGTGAACTTGACTGAATAAACAGAATCTGCTCTGCCTCTCTATTGGAACAGAAGGGGCACTGTTTTCGGTTTGCCTCCCCAGCCTTTCAGAGGGGCTGTACTTCCACACAGACCCTGTTCCCACCCAATATCTGCTTCCAAGCAAACCACAGCTGGACCAACAGCTAAACTTTTTCCAGTAGTGGGGGCATCTCAGCAAATTGATAGGGTTGATGGACAAAATGCAGGCTGCCCAGGCAAATTTGAATTTCAGATAAACAATGAATACCTTCATGGTATAAGTGTACCCCAGGCAATATTGAGGATATAGTATAAGTAACACAAAATATAAGTTAGTTTAAAGGTATTTGCCATTTATCTGAAATTCAAATTTAATTGGGAATGCTGTATTTTTATTTGCTAAATTTGGCAACACTAAGAATAGATCAGATAAAATCAAGTTAAATAAGAGTTCTAATATGGAAGCAACCTACATGTCCATCAACACAGGAGTGCATAAAGATATGGTGCATGTATACAATGAAATATTATTCAGCCATTGAAAAGAATGAAATAATGCCATTTGCAGCAAAATGGATGGACCTAGAGAGCATCATACTGAGTGAAATAAGTCAGATAGATAAGGTGAAATATCATTTGACATCCATTATATGTGAAATCTAAAAAGAAATGATCCAATGAAGAAATAGAAAGTTCCTGGTTAAAGTATTTTAAAATTTAAAAAACAGATGTGGTACATATATAAAATGGAATATTACTCAGCCACAAAAAGGAATAAAACTGTGCCATTTGCAGAGATGTGGATGGACCTAGAGACTTACAGGATGCTTATAGACTTACAGGATGCTGTAAATCAGAAAGTGAGAAACAAATATTGTATTTTAATACATATATGTGGAATCTAGAAAAATGGCACAGAGGAACCTGTTTGCAAAGCGCAAATAGCGACAGACATAGAGAAGAAAAGTATGGCCAGCAAGGGGAGGAGTGAGGATGGGATGAATTGGGAGACTGGGATTCACTTGTATGAACTACCTTCCTGTTCCTGCCAAGTCAGCCTTTGGGGCTGCCCAGGTGACACAAGTGGTAAAGAACCCGCCTGCCAATGCAGGAGACATGGGTTTGATCCCTGGGTTGGGAAGATCCCCTAGAGGAAGAAATGGCAACCCACTCCATTATTCTTGCCTGGAGAAGCCCATGGACAGAGGAGCCTGCCTGGCTACAGTCCATGTGGTTGCAAAAAGTCAGACACGACTGAAGAGACTTGGCACGCACGCATTACATTTAAATTACACTGAGATAAAGCTGACGAAAAAGAAAAAAAAACACTGAAAAGATTTTCATAATTTTGGGGCTTCCCAGGTGGTGCTAGCAGTAAAGAACCTGCCTGCCAATGCAGGAGACACCAGAGACGCAAGTTCCATCCCTGGGTCTGGAAGATTTCCTGGAGGAGGGCACAGCAACCCACTCTAGTATCCTTACCTGGAGAATCCCATGGACAGAGGAGCCTAGCTGGCTACAGCCCATGAAGTCAGAAAAAGACTCGGAGAAGATTTAGCGACTAAACAACAACGACGACTTTCCTAAAAAGCAAAGGAAGATAAAGGAGACTGATGCCTTTTTCCTAGCCCCAGGACTGCGTGATTTGGGGGCACGCCTTTTACAGCAGCCCCACCACATCCACGGTGCCTCAATTTCATCCTGGATGCAAAAAGAATTTCTCCTGGATCCTGAAGTCATCTTGAGGTCTTCAGAAGAAGAGGTGTGGGAAACAGTCAAGGAAGCCTTCTATCATCTCAATAACCAGCAACAGTGAAGTGGCCCCATGCCTCAGATGAAAGGGGAAGAAAACAGTCTCCTTAGAAAACATTTTTTAATAAAAAAAATTTTTTCAAAAACATTTACAGAAGGATTTTAGTCAAATGATGCAATAATTTTACGGCAATCATAACCATACTTTTGAAAGTCAGGACTGATTACCAGGTGTATTAGAAATGGCCTTGGGGGAAACCTCTTTGCAAATATTCCTTTTTTTAGTTTCATTTCAAAGACAACTTAAAAGGGAAAAGGGAGGGTGTGTGAAGCAGTAGAATGGCAGTCATTTGCACCTGGACAGCCTATGTGTCATCTCAGAGCCTGGAGCATTTTCTGCACTGGTGGGAGCACCCACGTGTGCCCAGGAAGCCCTGGGAGCCAGGTGGAGGGGCGTGGCAGAGAGCTGAGGTGCTTCTGCCAAGGTTGCTGGGAAACGCAGGTGGACTTGAGGGTTCCACTCCCACCTGATTACAATCACGCGGCCTCCCAGCTCTGAACGGAGCACGGCCCTTTGGGAGGTCCCTCCGAGCTTCAGGACCACAACTTCTGCAGCCGAAGGGAAGCTGATGAGGCCCCAGCCAAGTTACCTGAACTCTTGCTAAATGAACGGCACCAGTAGGCCTCCTGGGGGAGAATGAAGGTGGACATGATTCAGATCCTCCAACAAGGGTGAGGTTAACTCACAAAGACAAGTCTTCGGGAAGAGATGAGACCTGCCAAGGAGGATGCAGGCGGTGTTCAGACCTTTCCCTTGGCGTCCAAGCCGAGGTGGAAGTAGACATGTTGTTGTTTAGTCGCTAAGTCATGTTTGACTCTTTTGCCACCCCATGGACTGGAGCCCGCCAGGCTCCTCGGTCCCATGGGATTCTCCAGACCAGAGTCCTGGAGTGGGTTGTCATTCCCTTCTCCAGGGGGATCTTCCCTTGGCAGGCAGATTTCTTACCACTGTTGAGCCACCAGGGAAGTCCTGGGTATAGATGCAGATGTGGAGTATTTCACAATGTCATCCTGCCCATCCTATATCCTGTCCGAGTGGAGAACCCCGGCCTCTTCCCCACGACATGCAAAGCCAGCTCAACGCTGTTCTCCAAGCTGTTGGCTGAAAACCAGACCCTTGCGGTCTCCTCCAAGAAGTCCAGGAGGGACTTTGGATGGTGTGTTCCCATTCTGTTTGTGTTTTGCTTGTTTCCTGCCCCACCCGATCCTTTTTTCCGCTCTCTCTTTCCTTCTTTTCCTTCCCGCAGAAGAAAAACACCACGCTTAGACCTCAAGACAAGGAGAGCAGAGACGCTTCTAGATTCTCACCCCACTTCCCTGAGCAGTTGGGGAAACCATGGTTCATGTTAGAGCTGAGCCAGGGCCTGTGGCCCGAGGAGGATCTGTCTGACCAGGGAAGGACCCCAGGGTGGACCTGTTTGTCCCCATCCTCTGAGTGATCTGGAATAAAGGATGAGGCAAAGGTCAGCGGAAGGCAGTGGCCAGGGGGACCCACCAATCACCCACCACCGCAGTGTGGTCAGTGGCCAGCCTGGATTCTCTAGAACAGTTCCAGTTTCAAATACCCCGTTGACCCCATAAACCATCTAAATGGCCTGGAAATTATACCATTTCAGTGTCCAAACTACAGTTTCAAGACTGCCCCCTCAGTTTGGAATGGGTACAAAAATCTCTCATCGCCCAAATGTCCCGGTTGGATTTTAGAAACCATGATCACTGCGGCTCGAGACTGATGGGGAAGGGGGTGTGCTGGGTCCTCACACTGTCTCCCCATCCCCTGTCACCTGTGTTCTTCTCCCATGCAGTACTGCCTGCTGCCAGCCCCTCCCGCCTCCCGCTGGCCTCCCCTTGGAGAAAAACAGCCCCAGGAGGGATCTGGCAAGAGCACATGGAACCCAAGCATCTGAAGAGGATGGTAGGCTCTTCGCATCCTCACAAGAGGTGGTGTCTTGGGGTTAAGGGCATGTTCAGTCAGTCATGTCCGACTCATTTTTGACCGCCCTGACTGTAAACTGGCAGGCTCCTCCTTCCATGGGACTCTCCAGGCAAGAGTCCTGCAGTGGGTTGCTGTTTCCTTCTCCAGCGGATCTTCCAGACCCAAGGATCAAACCCTCGTCTCCTGCATTGGCAGGTGGATTCTTTACCACTGAGACACCTGGGAAGCCCCTCGAGACCAAGGGTCAAATCCTAATAAGGAATTAGGGGGTTAAGCAAACTAATATGAAGGAAGGGAGAGAAGGAGACGCCTGGTGCCCCTTGAAACTAAGTGGCTGCTACCTGTTCTGCTGTGGGCCAGCTTAAATCTCCCACCTCTGAAGGGGATGGAGGAAACTTCTCTCCGTGGTCGAAGGAGAGAGCAGGTGTCAGGTAGGTCTGAGCATCCTTCACTGAGTGGCCACACTCACTTCCAGATGCAGGACCATGAGGCAGGAATACGCACCGTGATGGCCAGACCCGAGGACCACTGGCTGCTGGCTACAAGCCTGAAGGGGACTCCTATATATTTTATTGCACTTCTATCCCAGGGAAAACGTGAAACTTGTCTGCCAGAAAGCTGCACAGTGGCTGAGGAATCAATAGGAAGTACTCGGTCCCTTGGGGCGCCAAACTACCCACCGTGATGGGCTCTATGTCATTGCGGTTGCAGTTGCTGGGGACGTGGATCACTGCCAGCCTGAGACCGTGGAAGCAGAGTGTGTTGTAGCTCACCATGGGACTGCCACCCAGAACACTGTCTCCCTCGGCTGGGGGAGTCTTGTGGGGATCCACCTAAAAGGTGCACCCCAGGCTGCCCAGGGCTGGAGGTCTAGGTCTTGAGCAGATCCTCTTGGTCCTCCCCACCCTGTGCTCGCTTCTCTTCACTCCCTGATGACAACTGTCTCCCTTCTGCTCTGCCTCCCGCAGCCTCAGTGAGGGTCTGCCTGCTGCCTTTCTACATGCCTGTTTGCTTTCATTCTCTCCTCTCTTTGTTCTCTGTACGGCAGAGACAAGTCAACTTCAGCCCTAAAATCCATCCTCTGGTTAAAAAAAAGATGCATGACCATCTTGGAAGAAAGTCTCCATAGAAGGCTGTCTCACCCTCTGTTTTTTTCTCTCTGACCTGTCCTCCTATGGGCTGATATTTCCATACTTAGAAATTAATTTCTTTGACTTTGTTAAAATATGAATAAGCAGAGAAGGGGAACAGTTATTTGTGTTTCAGAGAAAATATGCTTATTCCGCGAGCATACTTTGATAGAGAAAGAGAGAATCTGAGAGTTCCTTTGATAGGGAGATGCAGAATTGGAAAATAAAGGAGCTGGGAGCAGTTAAGAGAGGCCTCAGAGAAAGAGGGAACTGGATAACAGAAAGATGGAAGGGGGCCCAAGGCACACTTTTCCTGTTTCAGAGCTTTGCACTTGCCAAGCGAGCCTGAGCCAGCTCTCAGATCAACAAGGGGGAAGGGGAGGGGTGTGCTGGCACCAGTTCAGGCCTTAGCCACAAAGGCCTCCTTTAGGCCGGGGACTGTGTTCAGTTCAGTTCAGTTCAGTCGCTCAGTCGTGTCTGACTCTTTGCGACCCCATGGACTGCAGCACACCAGGCCTCCCTGTCCATCACCAACTCCCAGAGTTTACCCAAACTCATGTCCATTGAGTCGATGATGCCATCCAACCATCTCATCCTCTGTCGTCCCCTCCTCCTCCCACCTTCAATCCTTCCCGGCATCAGGGTCTTTTCCAATGAGTCAATTCTTCACATCAGGTGGCCAGAGTATTGGAGTTTCAGCTTCAACATCAGTCCTTCCAATGAACACTCAGGACTGATCTCCTTTAGGACAGACTGGTTGGATCTTCTTGCAGACTAAGGGACTCTCAAGAGTCTTCTCTAACACTGCAGTTGAAAAGCATCAATTCTTCAGCACTCAGCTTTCTTTATAGTCCAACTCTCACATCCATACATGACCACTGGAAAAACCATATTCTTGACTAGGCGGAACTTCGTTGGCAAAGTAATGTCTCTGCTTTTTAGTATGCTGTCTAGAAAAACTGTGTAGGCACCAGCAATGCAAAGACCCAGCTCCTGCCCTCAAGGAACTCACAGACGCATGGGAAGAAGCACAAGGGCATCAACGTTTGAGAGTGCTTCAGCTGAGCGATGCCCCAGGGGAGGGGCTCGGGGAACGAGGAGGATCCGGCGTGTAGGCTATTAACAGACAAGTAAGAAGGAATTTAACAGCAGAGGGAAAGGAATACCCGGCAGAGGGAGCAGCCTAAGCAAAGTCTCATGAACAGGACTTCCCTGGTATCCAGTGGCTGGATACCACACTCCCAATGCAGGGGGCACGGATTGAATCCCTGGTTGAAGAACTAAGATCCCACGTGCTGTCAAAAAAGCAGAGTTCTGTGTGTTTGGAATATAGAATCCTTAACGTGATGGGAGATGAAGCCGGAAAGGTGCTTGGCCATCAGAGCACCAAAGGGCAAGCCCAGATGTGTAAGCTTTCTTAGAAAAGCAGTGAGAGGAGCTCTTGGTGGGTTTTAAGCAGGGGCCTGTAGGGGGTGGGAGGGAGGCTCAAGATGGAGGGGATATATGTACACATATAGCTGATTCACTTTGTTCTACGGCAGAAACTAACACAATATTGTAAAGCAACTATACTCCAATAATACAATAATAAATATATAAAAAAAAGCAGGGGCCTACAAGGGCAGTTTGTTTCTGGACGATCATCTGAAAGCAAGCAGATGATGGAGAAGGGAATGAGACCAGAGACAGAGAGAGGTTATTTGGAAGGGGCTGGTAATAGGGGGAGAGGAAGGACTGACCAAAAGCAGGGGCAGAGGGCCCGGAGGAAGATTGGAAGCAGCACCTATGAGACCCTATGAAACACAGGGACAGAGGGATTGTAGGAAGATAACAAAACGATGCCTGGATTTCTGGCAGGGCCACCGGTGAATGGTTAACTATCCACCAAGAAAGGAATGCAGGGGAGTCATCCAGGGCGGAGGTCCAATAGTCTGGATGTAAGTATAGCCTCACTAGGTCAACATTCTATTTGAAAATCCCTTCAATTATCCATAAAGTCCAGTTGCTTTGATTGAATTAGATGAAGTTCCAGGACCTTGTTCACATGATCATTAAATCTGAGAATTGCACTCAGCATAGAGCTACAACTCATGGAATGAAAAACACAGGAACCTGCCTCTCTATGGAATAGAAGAGTTGTGTCCTCACCATGGGGCTGTCAGCCATGGGTAGGATGGCTGGCAGGTACCCCACATGCCATTTAAGTCAGAGTTTCTCAACCAAGTCTGAGTATTGGATCTACCGGGGGAGCTTTGAGATGATGGCTGAGTCCCACGTGCAGAGGTTCTGACTTAACCCTCTGGAGCACGGCCTGGGAATCTGAATTATCAAAAGCTCCTGGGAAATTCTAAAGTGTAGACACAGTTGAGAGTCTCTGATTTAGATTGTTCTCTCTCCTTCCCAGTGTATTTGAATTCCCCTTCACCAGAGGCTCTGACGGTAAAGAATCTGCCTGCAATGCAGGAGACCAGGGTTTGATCCCTGGGTCAGGAAGATCCCCTGGAGAAGGAAATGGCAACCCACTCCAGTATTCTTGCCTGGAGAATTCCATAGACAGAGGAGCCTGGTGGACTACATATGGTCCATGGGGTTACAAAGAGTCAGACACAACTGAGCGACTAACACTTTCAAAGGTCAATAAGCCAGGTCAGCGTGGGACCGACGGCGACTGTCAGAGGCTCAGACGGTGACATCCTTGGCCCGCCCCTGATAGTCCCTCTGGATCTCACAGTAAATGTTTATCCAGGCAGCCCCGGGTCCGGCAGCGGCTGCTGATTGCTGGGTACACTTGCTGGGACGGGGCAGAGGCTCTTCCAGACACTGGTTCCAGACAGCTTGGCTCTGAAACACAAACAAACAAAAAATAGTCCCTCTGCCTCTCAACCTGTTCTGCACTGGGGAGGTGCTGGGGTGGGGATCAGGGGAAGATTTCAAACCAGGGTAACATTTACTAGGCTTTTCCAACCTGTGCCAGAGTAGTTATTACTGCAAATAGCCATTTGGGCGGCCACGAGTCTGTAATTTTAACCTCTGAAGCAGCATGTTCTCAGAGCCCTGGATATCTCATTTTGGTGATGCAATGAGGAAGATCCAGGGACAGGACAAAAGGCAAGTCTCACTGCCCCCCACCTCCCCCAGCTGCTGGCACCACGACCACCATGCTACTCAAAATTGGGCTCCAAGATTTTACAAGGAGGATCCTTCAGAGTCCAGGTTGGAGCTTAATTTGTCTTTTTCTTGCCATATCTGCATTTGTTATCATTCAGTCACTAAGTCGTGTCTGATTCTTTGTGACCCCATGGACTGTAGCCAGCCAGGCTCCTCTGTCAATGGGATTATCCTAGCAAGCATACTGGAGTGGGTTGCCATTTCCTCCTCCAGGGGATCTTCCTGACCCAGGGATTGAACTCATGTCTCCTGCATCTCCTGAATTCTTTACCACTGAGCCATCAGGGAAGCCGCATTTCCGCATACCTTCCCCTTAAAACAGTCCTAGATTCTCTGCCTATCTTCCCCTTAAAATGGTCCTAGTTTCTCTAAGCATCTTCCCTGGAGCATCACTGAAGCTCTAATCCCAGTGAAACTTGATTCATCAGAGGCAATGGAGACTGAGTCAGTTTATCCATGAGTCCACAGCACAGCCTCCTAGCTCAGCAACCAGAACAGAAAAGCCACACACGTCCAGACTGGAGGCCACCAAGCATAGCGGAGACCCCCTTCAGCCACTCTGCTCTCCCCTGACCCCTTGGGTATCAGTAGGGCATCCCCATGAGGGCCCTGAGCGAAGCAGAGGTACACAGTTTTGTGGGGAAGAAGGGTACACACCAGCCCCAGCCTTCGGGACACTTCAATCCAATCAGTGTTCGTCAAGCCCAGGGCAGAGAAGGCTCAAGACACCAGATGAAAATCCAAAACTCTGGGGGCCCCAAATTCCCAGAGCTGCAGCTTTCCTGGGACTGCTTTAATCCACTATGAAGGCACCTCTTTAGTGGGAGCCAGTCGCCCCCAGCCCACCAGTGACCCAGGACAGGGGCTTCTGCCAGAGTGACTCACCCCAGGCTCCCAGCCGACCAGCTCCTGTGTTCCTTGCTAGTGTATCACGTGTGTGACAGCCGGTCACCCTGAGACAAGGGTCTTCTTTTACTTTTTTAAGGCAAACTATTTGTTCATCTTCTCTGGCTGGGAAGCAGGTGGGATCTTGGTTCCCCAACCAGGGATTGAACCCACACACCATGCATCCGAGCGTGGAGTTGTAAACACTGGATCACCAGGGAAGTCCTGAGACAAGTGTCCTCCAACCTGAGGATGAGGCACAAGGGTTTCCATCCTTCTCTTGGGGATCCCCCAGATGTGCAGTGGCTTCTGCAGGTGGCTGTGAAATTCTCAAGACCAAAGTCATTTGAATTCATTTTCATCTTTTTAAAGCAATCAATGCAAAATCAGAAAGTCCTCTGGGGGAGCCAAGGGGATGGAGAGCTGTCACAAATTTGAAAGATTCTTCCTTGTCTTAGTCGTCATATTTGATGGACAAGTTCACATAATTCATCCATTTTGACAAACTCCCAGCAGGCGCCCGTTTCTGTGCGGTGACCCCCTCCCTGCAGGCAGGAATGCGGCAGGTCCCTGGCCCGGCAAGGTCTCGGTTGCAGTTTAGGAGGCAGGTGATTGTCAGGGTGTGTGAACAACAGTGTGTGTGAAAAAGAGTGTGTAATGACTAACAGAGGGGCTGCCCGCATAGGGGGCTAACACTGCCTTGGGGTGTCAGGAAAATACATGGGGAGATTGGGAGCAATTCACCAGGACCTGAAAAGGAGAAGTGGGGGGAAGATGGCGGGCACAGAGCCGCAGAGTCGTGGGGAAATGCGGCCCCTTGGAGAGTCGGCTTCCGCAGGCTGGACCTCACCCTGGGGGCCCAGCTGAGGTCAACCACAGGATGCCAGTGCTTTGCCTGGTCCAAGAGCTTTCCTGGCCCTTTCCTAGTGAGATTTCTTCTGCACCGCACACTGGGTCGATGAACATATGTCTGATAAGCACCGCCCCGGGTATGTGGCCTTCGAAGTCACCGACGTCATCCTCTTTGGAAGGCTAAAAATAACTCACCCATCTGCTGCCTCCATCTCACCTGCCCAGACAGAAGGCGGCCAGGTGGGCCGCATCAGAAGAAGGACTTGGCAGAGGCGGGAGGACTCTGGCAGCTCCGCGGTTTGATCAACTACCCACCGACTTCCAAGCATATCAGAAGGCGAGAGTCTTGCCACACGAAGATATGAGCCCAGAGGATCATCCAAAGGAGAGGAGTAGAGAGTGGGTGCTTACTGAGTGTCCACTCTCCGTCGGCCCGGGGTCAGCCGCTTCGTGGATGTCACCATCATCTCTGTATGAAGAGGAACCCAGGCTGCCCATCCCACGACTGGAAGGTTTGAAGTCAACCCCATTCCCCCCCGCTGTGGGCACACACACCAGCACCCCCTCCAGCTTCCTGGTTCCCTGCTCCACCCCCTCACCTGCACTATCTCAGCCGCTGGGTTTGGAGGGGCCTCATTCTGGGCTGCAAGCCCTCCTTTTCTCACAGCTGCTCCAGCGGGAGCTGTCAGCACCGGCCCACGCAGGAGTGGGTGTTTGCAAACGTTCGGAACGACCTTCCTTTAATGACAGTAGCATACGGATCCTTGAACAGGTAACATGTGTGTATCCTTTTCCAAGAGATGCCCTCACTTACCTGCATCAGACAAAGGGATATGGGATAGAGGATGCAGAGGTAAAAGAATCAGGTTTGGAAATTAACTCCTTGCACATTTTAAAAAATGAAACTCACAGGAAATTCCCTGATAGTCCAGTGGATAGGTCTTGGTGCTTTCACTGACGTAGCTGAGGTTCAAACCCTGATTGAGGAACTAAGATCCTCGAGGCTCAGCCAAGAAATAAAACAAATAAAATCAAATGAGATATAGCTGGGCACTTGTATTTTTTTTAAAAAAAGAAATTAACAAATTCCTAACCCCTTATTCCACACACAAACATCCTCACAGAACCCTAGAGTCTGGGGTACCCCAAGAGAGGACATGATGTTTGTTTACTTCAATGCCTTAAACTGTCCACTGGTTTGTAACACACGGACCTACACGGCACGCATTTCCCTTCTCACTTCTGCACCCACCTCCAGCCAAGGCAATGGCTGACTCTGGTTCTCCAGACTCCTACCCCACTCAGAAAGCTCTGCCTTTAGCCCTTTTCTCCTGAAGCTTCAGTCCTAGAGATGCTACTGTTCATCCGCTTTTTAGAAATTATCACCCCGAGTCATCTCTGTGTGTTCAGTCTTCTTATCTCTCCAGTCTCCTAACTATGCCCTATTCAAGGACGTGAGCATTCAGTCTCGTCTTTGACGTGAAACATGAAAGAAAGGTGAGTGAGACAAGCACGTGTGTAATCACACGGAAGATGGAGGGCAGGATGGGAGGGGGCGTTGAAGCTAGGGAGTCGTGTGGGTGTGCTGAGGGGGTTGCAAGGGAGGCTGATCAGAGGCAAGAGCTGAAACTCTCGAGTTAGACTTCATTTTTCTCCCTACACTTCTGTTTGCTTTTCTACACAATGGGTAAGTGATACCCAACAGGAAAAGTTAAAGGACTAACTGTATGCATAGAACTTTACTACCATGACCTCACACTCTTAATCCTTTTTTTTTTCCTTAACAGGTGAAGGAATTGGAGCTTAAAGATGATATAACTTGGGACTTCCCTGGTGGTCCAGGGGTTTAGAATCTGTCTTCTGATGTATGGGATGTGGGTTTGATCCCTGGCTGGGGAACTAAGATCCCACATGCCGCAGGACAAGAAAGTCTGTGTGCTGTGACTAGAGAAGCCTAGGTGGTGAAACGGAGACCCAGGAGGTGAAGCAACCTGCCCAGAGCCACGCAGATGGGACACGGCAGAGCCGAGATCCAAGCCCAGGCTGGTCTGCTTCTGCCACCCCTGCTTCTAGCCACCGCCGATGCTGCCTCCCTCTGTACGTCTGATGTCGAATTGTCAGGAGCACCAGGCGCTCGCTTCAGAAACCACAGCTACTCAAGGAAGGAGTCCACACCTCCCAATCGCCATCCTCTCCAGGAGACAGACCCTTGCTCCTCTCCCAACAGTCTCTCCCCACTCCCCTTTATTCCTGAATAGGCAGATTGGTCCACAGCCTGCCAGGTTATCTGTGACTCTATTATCGCCAGTGTTGCGATGCCCCAGAGAGGACGGATACAGGCTCCTTGAGAGTAAGGACCATTTGTCCCCTTCAGATCTCTCTCCTCAGCTAGTGGGGCATTTACTAAGTGCCTGATTAAAACAGTCACCCCTGGTCTCTTGGTGGCGGGAGGCAGGGAATGGGTAGGAGGCTTGGTTCCAGGATCCCTGAGGATACCAAAATCCAAGGATGCCCAGGTTCCTTATATAAAATGGCATAGTATTTGTGTATAGTCTATACATATCTTCCCTCATACTTTAAATAGTCTCTAGATTACTTAGAAAACCTAATAAAATGTAAATGCTATGTAAATAGTTGTAAATACTATTGAAAATTCAAATTTTGCTTTTTGGAGCTCTCTGGAATTTTTTTCTTCTTGCATATTTTCAATCTGCGGTTGGTTGAACCACGGATGGGAAACCTACAGATACGGAGGGCAACTGTATTTCCTGGCTGATGTACAGCCAAGATAAGGACTGATGGAGGGTGGGAGTGACCACATTTCTCAGAGCTTCTGTGGTTCACTGTGAGATCCTGACCTCTTGAAATGTGTCACTGGCAGACAGGCCACTGAGCAGCCTCTGAGTCCCAGGTGCCATCCAATTCTGAAGTCTCGGGGGACCCCAGGAGACTGCAGCAGAAGAGGGAGCTACATATATCATCCTTATGACATTTGTGTGGATTTTAAGTATTTAGCTTTAATCACAAGTGTGCATGCATGCATAGTCATGTGCAACCCTTTGCGACCCCACAGACTGTAGCCCACCATGTTCTCTGTCCATAGGATTTTCCAGGCAAGAATATTGGATTGAGTTGCCATTTCCTTCTCCAGGGGATCTTCCTGACCCAGGGATCAAACCTGCATCTCTTGCATTGGGAGGTGGATTCTTTACCACCAGTGCCACCTGGGAAGCCCAAGTGGAGGTTTAACTTTTTTTTAAAAAAAAAAAACAGTCTTTAGAAGTAATTTAGATGAAAACATATGTCTACACAAAATTCTGCATATGACTGTTCATAGCAGCACTATTCAAAATAGTCAAAGTGGAAACAATCCAAATGTACATCAAATGATGAATGGATACATGAAGTGTGGCATCTCCATATAATGGAGTGTTATTTGGGGAAAAAAAATGAATGAAGCACTGATACATACTACAACATGAATGAACCTTGAAAATTATGCTAATTCAAAGGAGCCAGACACAAAAGACTACAAATGGTAGGATTCCATTTATATGAAATAGTCAGAGAGAAAAAACAGAGTAGTAGTTGCCAGTGGCTAGGAGGAGATGGGGAAGTGATAGCTATCATGTATGGGGTTTATCTGAGGGTGATGAAAAATGTTCTAAAATTGATCATGGTGACAATTGCATAACTCTGAGGATATACTAAAAATCATTGAGTTATACACTTCAAATGGGTGACTTTCTAGTATATGAATTATACCTCAATAAAGCTATTACTAGTACAGAATAATTTACAATGAACATAATTGTTTTCTTACAATTGATATTGACTCCAATTATGCCAATCACTGAGATGTCGTCTCTTCTATGGTTACTCTATTTCACCTTGTTTACTATCAAATCAGCTACTTTTCAAGGGCACTTGCTGATTTTATTTTCCTTTCAAGCCCACAAAAAAAGGCACAAGGATTTTTTTTTTCAAATCTGAGATCTTTTTATGATCAAAGTGATCCATTCTTAAAAATTCACACAATACAGAAATAGCATAATAAACATCAAACATCTACTCATAACCCCTTCCCCAAAGGCTGCCACTCTAATAAGTTGCTTTGTAGCCTTCCTGAGCTTTAATAAATGTATAAACACAAATGTAATTTGCAGAAACTTGATCATCCAAGTACACTGTTCTGAAACCAGCTTTTTTTTTTGACAGCCTGTCATAGATGGCTTTCAACAACTAAACATTTTGATATACACCATCATTTTTAATGCCTGCTTAATATTGTTGAATAGATAACCCCCCAGTTATACTAGTCAACTCCATGTTAATGGATATTTTAAGCTGTTGTCATGTTTTTTTCTATGCTAAACAAACTACAATGGACATTCACTGAGATATTATGTTGGCCAAAAAGATCATTCAGGTGTTTTCCATAACATCTTATAGAAAAACCTGCACGAAATTTTTGGCCAACCCAATACATTCCTAGAAATGGGAATGATCAGCCAAAGGAGTCACGTATATTACAACTGGATGTCTATTCCTCGATCTCCTCCTAGAAAGGAGGCTAATTGGGATGATCCTGCATTAAAGAGTGTCTTTTCGACCTCAGCATCTAGAGCCAGGGGACTAGCAAGGGGCTCCATTTGGCTGACCATCACTCCCCACCTGGAGGCAGAGATGGGGACATCACATCTTTTCACTTCTGGTGAATTTCCACAGGTGGAAAACAGCCAAATCCTTGAGTTATGGCCGTTTTTCTCAGTTCTAAGATTCCAAGGATTTCCTCTCTCAATTTCTGGTAACCTCTCTGCTCACATAGTCCAAAGATTTCATGGTGATTTCCAAACTTAGACAAAATTCGTTATGTCTGAAAGTAATTGGAAGAAAGTGTAGGATCACAGAGTACACGAGATGTTAGTATCAACTAAGGAGTTCACAGAACTAGTTACAGCAAAAAGAATAACTCCTCAAGGTCCCAAAGGATCACTTGGTTTTTTGTGATCTTCTCCCAAAAAAAAACACTTATTTTCAGAACCAGGCATCTAGCTACAAGGCCTGCCTGGCTTCCTAGTAAATTTTAAAGCCCACATCCCTTAAATAAACCCTCCTTCTCTCGAGTGAAATGAAGTTGCTGCCCTTCCCTCAAACATGCTGTATTTTCCTACATTGTGTCTTTGTCACTGATAATAAAAAACTGACACCATTTCCATCTATTATATGCCAGGCACCTAGCAACATGCTTTGAGGGGATATTTTAGGTAATTCTGTGAGGCAGATACTATTTATCCCCATAAACATGTAAGGAAAAATGAAGCTCAGAAAGGTTGAGTGACTTATCCAGAGTCACACAGCTGCTCGGGGTCAAGCAGATCACGTCATCCTAATTCTAACACTCCTGCTCTCAGTCTGCCCCTGCATTGCCTGACACCCTCCACTCTCTCTGGCTCCCAACAACCTAAATCCCTCAAGAGGCACCTCAGATTCCATCTCTTTTGACAGTCCCCCACCTTCAACCGCATGGAAGTTCTTTCATCATTCTGAATTCTTACTGTCTAAACTCCGAGGGACTTCTTGTCCTCAACACAGTTTCTTCAGTGCCTTTCAAGCACCAGACTCTGCCAGATGTCCTGCCCCAGCCCCAGGTCTCAAGGACGTGCGGCCAGGGTTGTGTCTGCCACTAGACTGCAGACCCATCGGAGGCAGGTGTGACGGGGACCTCCCTGCATCTCTGGGGATGGCGGCCGCCCAGAAGGCCCACAGCAGACGTTTCTGGGTTCACCGATGAGTCAGATGGACGATGGCAATGCGAAGGGATGGCTGCTTTTCTCCTCTACACCCCCTGAATCAGGGCCTCTGAGTCTCTGCCTGTTCCCGTGACCCACTGTTCTGTGAATTCACCCCTTCCTGCTCTGAGGTGTTTCTCCTCTCACCGGGGAGGCAGCTCTGGCCAGATAATTTTTCTCTGTGCCCTATCTTCTGCAGAGGGTGACATGTAGAACAGCAGGTGCCTGATAACAAATCCATTAAACCTCCGTTCCTTCTCCCAGCTCGAGCTCCCGGGCACTCCACACTGTTTATCTTCCCTACCCAGCAGCCGGGTGGATGACGAGGGTCTCCCTCCACATGCGGGAAGTAGGAAAGAGACTGTACTTTGAGCCCCAAGTCACCTGAACGACACCCAAAAGACAGAACAACAGGAATTGCACCCTGCGTGGTGTCCCCTCTCCTGAGGACCAGGGTTGGGCTGAGATTACTAGAAAACCAAACCCTGGCGTCCACCCACTTTCTCCTTCCAATGGCTCCTCTGCCCTGACACACACACACACACACACACACACACACACACACACACGCCCCTGCACATACACAGACGGCCCCTCCTTCCCTGGGCCCCTGACAAGAAAACTCAGAAGGGAACATAGGTGAGGGCAAAGCCAAGGGGACTATGTCACACGAGGGTCTGGGGTAGGTGGTACCTGATCCCCGTGGAACAATTTGAGAGAATCAGGCAGAACTCCTGGGTTACCTGCCACCAGGACCTGAAAGGTCTCATTTAGGATTGTTGCCTGAGTTGGCCTCACAGTCTCCCTTTGGCATCATGGCACTTGGAAGAACCCCCACGTCTGGTTTTATGTTCTTCAGTCCTGAATATTCATTGGAAGCACTAATGCTGAAGCTGAAACTCCATTACTTTGGCCACCTGATGTGAAGAACTGACTCATTGGAAAAGACCCTGATGCTGAGAAAGATTGAAGGCAAGAGGAGAAGAGGATGACAGAAGATGAGATGGTTGGATGGCATCACCAACTCGATGGACAAGAGTTTGAGCAAGCTCCGGGAGCTTGCGATGGACAGGGAGGCCTGGTGTGCTGCAGTCCATGGGGTCGCAGAGTCGGACACAACTGAACGACTGAACTGGGGCCATCTTGAGATTCCTAACAATTTTTAATGAGAGTGATCCTTTGTTTTCATTGTGGGCTGGGCCCCGCAAATCATAAAAGCTGCTTCTATTGATCAGAAGGGAGCAAGATTCTTCAGAAAAGGATGAAGGATGAAACAGGTTCTTGAAGGGGGAAGGGGGCGGGAGAGGGCTGAAGGGCTGTCCCTGAGAGCTGGGGAAGCTTCATGGGTTCCAATCAGGCCCCAGAAGCTCAGGGAACCTGAGGCTGGGCCACCCTGTGTCTTGCCCCTCCCCCATCAGCCTTTCCCAAGTCTCTGAAGCTGGCAGAGCATTGAGAGCTTCTGGGTCTCACCGTGGCCCCAGGAAGATGTCAGAAAGCACCCTCCCTCCTCGAAGGCAAACTGGTGCAGCCACTATGGAAAACAGTATACAGGTTCCTTAAGAAACAAAAAATAGAACTACCCTGTGATCCAACAGCCCCACTCCTGAGCACATATCTGGAAAAGACAAAAACTCCAATTTGAAAAGATGTTCACTGCAGCACTATTTACAGTAGCTAAGGTATGAAGCAACCCAAGGGGCCATCAAGAGATGACTGGATAAAGATGTGGTAAATATCAATATATACAATGGAATATTACTCAGCCAAAAAAAGAATGAAATACTGCCATTTGCAGGAAATTGGATGGACCTAGAGACAATCACATTAAGTGAAGTAAGTCAGACAGAGAAAGACAAATGTCACACAGCATCACTTCTGCATGGAATCTTCAAAAATCACATAAATATACAAATATATGAAACAGAAACACAGACATAGGAAGCAAACTGATAGTTATCAAAGGGGAAGGCGGGGAGGGATCTATTAGAAGTATGCAGTTGACAGGTACAAACTACTATACATAAAATAGATAAGCAACAAGGATTTACTATATAGGGAACTATAGTAAATACCTAATAATAACCCATGGAGGAAAATAATCTGAAAAATATATACGTATCTCTAACTGAATCACTTTGTTGTACACCTGAAACTAACACAATATTGTAAGGCAAATACACTTCAATTTTTTTAAAAAAGCATCCCCCTGGGTGTGCACAGGTAGTGTGATGGTGGCTCCTCCTATATTTACACTCTTCTGTCCATCCCCCGGCCCGAGGCTCAGCCTCCAGCCCCAAGTCCTTCTACAGTCCCAGAGCCACAGCAAGGCTAACTCTGAGCTATCTGCTGCGGTTTGCCAGGTGCCCATTTAGGGCTCCCTGTGATCCGGAGCCTCGTTAGGGAGCAGAAGATTCACGCCCAACCTCATCCCCAGCAGAAGCCCTGCCCCATCCTCTGGGAAAGTCAGCCCTTTATTAAATCAGGGAGCTGGGCTCTGGAGTAAGAGTGGGGGCTTCTTTAAAGCAGGATCCAGGTCTTAGACTCCTGTGCATTCCAGTATCAAGCTTAGAGCCCTGGTAGGAAAGAAGGAAAGATGCAGGAAGGAAACGAGGGAAGGAGGGAGGAATGGATGGATGGGTTGGTTACCTAGGCCTGACTATTCAGAAGAGCACCTAGGAAACTCTCCTGTCTTCTAAGCTCCAAAACAACCTGTCAGATTCCACCAATATTGCTGCATTTCTTAAGAATCTTTTGGCCTTGAGAAGCCCTACTAAAATTCAAATACTCCTGGAAATAACTCTGTGAGCTTTCTTGCAGGGAGATAAAGGGTGGTGCTCAGAGTCTGGCTAAAGTAGAAAGAAGGCGGGGAGGAGGAGGGACAGAGGCAGCGGTGACAAACACAACTGCCCCGGAAGGAACACACCCGTGGCCACGGTGGGGAGAGGCCCAGTGCGGTCACTGGAGGCTGTGGAGCAGATGGACGCAGCTCCAAGTGGCTCCTGAGCTGCGGTTTGCTGAATTCTGCTTGTCCTAAGCTCCTTCGTGTCCCAGCTCCCTGAAGTCCAGGACCCTGAATCTCCCTCCCTTCCTGAGTAACCTAAAAGCAGGGCCTCCCTTCACCGAAGGGCAGATTCAAAGCTACACAGTGGGTGGGAGCACGGCTGCTCCCGGAACCCTGCCTCCCGGCCCCCCGCCCAGCACCCCACCAGCCCCGCTGAGCCCCCAGCCAAGGTGCTCGGAAATGGGCCTCCTGCTTGGTCTCATCGCAGCAGGGGCGGCGGGAGAGGACCTGAAGGGCCTGCTCCCAAACCCTCCCTGGAGACCCCATCTCACTCCACAGACTGTGACCTCGTTAAGGGGGCCTGCTGGAAAGCGGATTAGGCATCCCAGTGAGTTCCCATCATGTGGTTGTTATTATCCGCAGTTTTCATCATAATTCAGAACTCGTAAGTAATTCGGAACTGGTGCCCTCTGGCCAGCTGCAGCTGCCCCCGGATCAGCTGATCAGCGTCAACCCCCTACCGCGCCACCCGCCACGAGCCCTACCCACATTCCCGCTTTCAATCCATGTGGATTTCAATCCATGTGGATTCATCAAGTGGTTTCATCAAGCATGTGATTCATCAAGTACTCAGCTGGCAGCTAGACCTGCCTAAAAGTGAAGTGGAGCCTCCCCTACCAGAGAAGCCAGGATCAAGTGCTGGTAGTCAGGGGGGGCTTCCCAAGGGGGCACAGCCAGAGCAGAACAGGGCAGAGGGTGCTGGAGTAGCCAGAAATAAAGGCAGCCAGAGACTTTCTGCCTTAAGAACTGGCCTCTGCTCCCCTGTCTGATCTCTGATAGCCTGGAAGGTTCCCTGTAACTGCCCCCCAAAGCAGCAAAAGGCATTCTCCTGTGAATTCTAGAGATCAAAGTGGTCGTCCCTGACCCCTGCTCCCCCCCAACCCCCCCGCACCAGCTCCCCCACAGGCCTGGGAAGTGAGGATCACTTTTTTTTTTAACAAAACAAGTGCTTGGGGAGTTATTTTTTAATAAAACAAGTTAGTCCAACAATTCCAAGGTACAAACTTAGCCAGTTTTGAACTGACGGACAACAAAGGGCCAGAGGTCAGTCCTTCCACAGAGGAACGGTCTCCTCCCTGACGCCCCCCTTGGTCATGGTGCAGATCCTGAGTGCATCCCCAAGGCACACATCTCTCTCAGCAGCAGAAACAGAGACGTCTAGCGGGAGCATCTCAGTTGCTCTTCACACCCGCTGCTTCGACCAATCAGAGGGCAGCCTCCAGGGTCCGTCACCCTCTCCCCACCCCAACCTGGAACAGTCTCCTAGGGTACCCGAAGCCTGGGGGCCAATTCAACCCCAGGGAGCCCTTAGCTGCTTCTCAGGGCTCCCCTTCACTGGAGAAGCTCAGCTCAGGGCTCTACTCACACACAAGGATGGGTGTGCGGGTCGTGGTCCCCGGGGCCCCATCTCACCCACGGTGTTCATTCATTGGCTCCGCCGGATGTCTGCTGAGCACTTACTACAGGCCGAGCGCTGGCCAGGGTGGAGGACAGCAAACCCCCTCTCATCCTCAGGCAGCTCCCCCCTGGGGCAGCAGACGAGGAGCAGGGCTGGGTGGAGATGACCATCGTGTGGGAGGCACCGCGGGGAGTTAGTTCCCTGGCCTTTGCCCTCAAGAAGCTTAGCGTCAGGTGGCCAGGCTGACAGTGGGATAAAGCTGGAAGCAAGGTCAGAGGGAGGCAAGAGTGAGCAGCTAGGAGGGGACATCCAAGCAGCACTTAAGATAGGGGGACCAGACACAGGGCAGAGACGTGGCAGACCTACCACAAGGACTGATCTAGGAGCTGGAGCTCAGACAGGAGAACAGAGGCCCTCCACTCTAGGCAGAACCCTGGCACAATCAAGTTTATGCTCTTTTTTAATTTTTTTAAGATTTTTTGGAATATTACTCAGCCATTAGAAAAAATTCATTTGAATCAGTTCTAATGAGATGGATGAAACTGGAGCCCATTATACAGAGTGAAGTAAGCCAGAAAGATAAAGACCAATACAATATACTAACACATATATATGGAATTTAGAAAGATGGTAACGATAACCCTATATGCAAAACAGAAAAAGAGACACAGATGTACAAAACAGACTTTTGGACTCTGTGGGAGAAGGCGAGGGTGGGATGTTCTGAGAGATTAGCATTGAAACAAGTATACTATCAAGGGTGAAACAGATCACCAGCCCAGATTGGATGTATGAGACAAGTGCTCAGGGCTGGTGCACTGGGAAGACCCAGAGGGATGGGATGGGGAGGGAGGCGGGAGGGATGGGAACACATGTAAATCCATGGCTGATTCATGTCAATGTATGGCAAAAACCACTACAATACTGTAAAGTAATTAGCCTCCAACTAATAAAAATAAATGAAAAAAAAACATTTTTTTTTAATGTGGACCACTTTTAAAGTCTTTATTGAACTTGTTACATATAATATTACTTCTGTTTTAGGTCTTGGGTTTTTTTGGCCCTGAGGCACGTGGGATCTTAGTTCCCTGACCCGGGATCAAACCCGCAACCCCTGCAGTGGAAGGCCAAGTCTTAACCATAGGACCCCCAGGAAGTCCCCCCAGGTTTACAACTTAGAAAGTGACTGGCCAGAGCCAGAAGAACACTGTCCTGCGGGAGTCTGCCTTTGTTTAGTGAGCGATGCCTGACAACTGAACTCAAGCAGCAGAGGTGAGGCAGGGCAAAGGGGCGAAGTGAATGGATTTAAGGAGGGTGAGTGGACAGGATGTGGTGACTAATGGATGCAGGCTGTGGGCCAGAAGGAAAACGACACCTGGCTTCTGGCTTGATCGGCCAGGAGGACAGCTGAGCAACTAACGAAGGCAGGGAATACAGACAAGGGGCAGGATGCTGGGAATGATAAAGGGTTCAGTTTCAAATATGTTGACACTGAGGCGTTTCTGGGACAAATAAGAGATGCTGCAAAGCTGGTAGATGGTGTAACGGATTTGGAAGACATGGCAAACTGAGATCATCCAGTTTGTAAATGACAACAAAGTTAAACCCTGAAGAACACCATCATTTAGTCCAAAGGAGAAGGAGGAGGAACCTGGGAAAAGTTGAACAGAATGATCAGAAACAGAAGAAAAATCAAGGGAGAAGGAGAGGAAGTGCATTTTCCATACGTAACCAGAAAAGTCAATTCAAACTGATCTAAGTAATAAAAATTATTTAAAGGTGCATGTAATTGGAAATCCAGGGCCAACACTGGCTTCAGGTTCAGCTTGATCCAGCTGCTCAATAGCAACATCAAGGATTCAGTTTCTTGGTGTCTCTTGGTTTTGTCTTAGGTGAGATGAGCTTTCTCCTAATGCCAATTGCCAAAACTCGGGTTTCTTATCATCCCCTCAAAGTTCAGGGGAAAGAGACCCAAACACTTAGATATCTCCCAGAGAATCAAGGAACTTTCTTACCTGGAAAACACTAAAAGTTTTTCCCAAGCTCATTGGCTTGAATTTGGTGATATCCAAACCCCTGAACCAATTTCTGTGGTTCTGATTAGCTTATACCCAAAAAGCACTTTCCCCAGGAGGAGAGCATGAGACGGACTTGGTTTCCCACAAAGCGCACAGAGGAGTAGATTCTTTAAATTTTCCTTTAAAAATTACTAAAAAAATAGAAAGAATTTATGTTATGGGTGAGCATCACAGATGGGATCCTTTCAAGGAGGAAGTAGTCAACAGCATCAAAAACAGAGAGACTGGGACTTCCCTGGCAGTCCAGTGGTTTAAGACACCACATTTCCAGTGCAGGAGGTATGGATTCGATCCCTGCTCAGGGAACTAAGATCCCGCATGTGTGTGATATAGCAAGAAAATAGAAGGAGAAGAAAAAAAAAAAAACAGATTAAGAGTCATCTTTTTGTATGAGCTGGAATGGACATAGCTGTGAGGGTAGGAGTCCATCTAGAAGTTTTCCTAGAAATTGTGGTCCCCAAAGGGAGTCAAGCCTAGGCATTGGACACTATGTGTGAGTACGGTGCCTGTGTGTTGGGAGTGTGGGTATATAGGGGATGGCATGGCCACAGTGGACCTTTAGGAAACTCACTCTGGCCTGAGGAGGGCATATAGTGAAGGAGCAAGGAGCAGGCTCCAAGAGCAGGGAGGGCTCTCTCAGGTACCTGGGGGATGATCAGCCAGGTGGTGGTGACCGGGGATGGAGAAAAGGATAGTATGAGTGATGTTAAAGGGAACCAGACAGCAGGACTGGGGAGTGTTTGGAAGTGAAGGGTGAGGACGGATGGTACCCCGGATGTGAGGATAGGACTGGACAGCCCCCGCCGGCCCCCATCAAGGATGAAGGCCCTGCCAGAACTCTCCTCCCCTCCCCAGCCGGTCCATCCACCACTGAGATGCCAGTGAGGTCATGCGTGCTGCCACAGTCAGGATGACTAGTCACTGCGGAAAGGAAATCGCATATACACATGTGGGAAACGCTCCAGGCTGGGGGCGGGAGGGCGAGCTCCAAGAGGAAGGGACCAAAGGGAAGAGATGCTCCCCCATTAGATTTTTTCACAAAAGTGCAAGTAGAAGAGGATTTTGCCCCAAGGAGCAGCTAGAGCAGAAGAACAGGATCTTCGGTCTCCATTTTGGAGGCAGCTCCCTCAGTGGCTGGTAATTTTTCTTCTGGAAGGTGAAGTGTTTGCAGCCCTTGTTCCAACCCCAGATCCTTTTTTTTTTGCAGATTTTGGCTTTGGTCGAATGGGAGATGCTGGAAATCTTTCTGCAGGAGACCGGACCAAGTTGCACTCTTGGCCACACTTCCTTGGGCCGGGCTCCAGTTTGGGGGGGAAGAGGAGAGGGCTGGGGGGCCGCTGATGGAGCGGAGAACACACAGGGGGATGACAAAGCAGGGATGGACTGCTCTTCCCAACAGCCCTGGGAAGGAAAGACAGGAAGGAGAGTCCTGGCAAAACAGCTAATCCTCTGTCTCTGCTTCCTCGCTCAGCATCCGCAGGCCTGGACTTCTCACCCTCGTCTCACTCCAGGCGAGAAGGAGGCGGAGGAGCTGTGGATGGAGCATGTTTCCAAGACCCCTGCTTCGCCAAAACCAAGGCCACCAATCTGGAAAACACAAGGCCTTGGCTCACCACAGCCACACCTGCCTCCGCCCTCGCAAGTGAGGCGACCAGAGCTTGTGTCTCCAGGATGCGGTTCACATCCGACCCAGACGACGACGGAGGAAGGAGGACTGGGAGCTGCAGCTGGCTGGAGGATGCCTGGGCTTGATGCTCTGGCCTTCTTGTCTGCCCCCAGAGCAGCGGTGGAATCTGGGAAGGAGTCAGATGCGAGGTCCGTGACTATTTTCAGAAGATGCTCAAGGAAATCTCTTCTTCAACCTAAAAACCTCGCCACCCAATCACCAGGAAGGCCACAAGGTCAAAAGCGGCCTTTTGGCTCCTACTCCGCCCCCTTCTTCCCCCTCACTGAGCACTGAGAATAACTTCCTGGTGGGGGTGAGGTGGGTAAAAAAAGATTTAATTACAGTTTCTGTTTCTGACCTACGCTCCCCCACCCCAGGGGCCACCATGTTGCCCTGCCTGACTGTGGTGTCAGTGAAAGGACACCGGCCTGGGCCGCCGCCACAGGCCAAGACGTCGCCCAGCAAGAGCCCGGAAGTGGAAGGCCAGCTATGTCCTCGGCCAAGCTCGCTCGTTCCCACAGCGACCCCTGAGCAATCTCTGGTAACACCAGAACGTCTGGCCTTGGAGTATCTTCTCCAGACGCCTAAGGCAGGATCAGTTCAGTTCCGTCGCTCAGTCGTGTCCAACTCTTTGCGACCCCATGAATCGCAGCATGCCAGGCCTCCCTGTCCATCACCAACTCCCGGAGTTTACCCAAACCCATGTCCATTGAGTCAGTGATGCCATCCAACCATCTCATCCTCTGTCGTCCCCTTCTCCTCCTGCCCCCAGTCCCCTCCCAGCATCAGGGTCTTCTCAAATGAGGCAGCTCTTCACATCAGGTGGCCAAAGTACAGAAGTTTCAGCTTCAACATCAGTCCTTCCAGTGAACACCCAGGACCGATCTCCTTTAGGATGGACTGGGTGAATCTCCTTGCCATCCAAGGGTCTCTCAAGAGTCTTCTCCAACACTACTGTTCAAAAGCATCAATTCTTTGGCACTCAGCTTTCTTTATAGTCCAACTCTCACATCCATACATGACCGCTAGAAAAACCATAACCTTGATGAGACGGACCTTTGTTGGCAAAGCAATATCTCTGCTTTTTAATATGCTGTCTAGGTTGGTCATAACTTTCCTTCCAAGGAGTAAGCAGATAGAAGGACTCTAAGTCTTTGAAAGGAAGGGTGATTTTCCTCTGGGTATCTCTAGGCCAGTGTTGTCTTCTCCTCCAGTTTCCAAATCTCACCCTCGACCCCCTCCACCCTTCCCCTCACTTCATCACATCCTTGCCGCTCCGTGGCTGGCCACCAGGAGTGCTTCATGCCAAGGCTTTTTCACAAGCAACTCTCAACAGCATCAAATGAGGCCCCACATTGCGTGGCCTGCCCTTCATTGTTGGCAAGCCCGGGGCACACACCCCTCTCCAGATCCTCCACCACTCCCACCCACCCACCCCTCACCTCCGGCTTCCAGTGGAAGATATTTAAAAATCCAATATTCACCAAGCAAACATTTTGCAAGTCCTTCCCTGCCCTCGTCCAGCCCTTAGCTGTCCTGTTAAACAAGCAGGTGAGGAGGGCCCTTTTCCCCACAAAGTCCCCTAAACTCCTCAGAGATGCCTTCTAATCTGGTCATCAGATATCTCTGAAGATGAAGGCTGGCCCAGGAGGCGGGTATCAGTGGAGCTGTGGTGAAGACTGTTTTTCTGGTTTGGGACTTCACCCGCTGGGATTCCGTTAACTGCCTTTGTTGCCCAAGAATGTGAGTTAGGAATCCCTCCAGGAGGTGGGAGGGGTGATTAAAATGAAGAAGAGAATAAAAGCTTTTAAACATGGTACCTCAGTGCCAAGAACAGCTCCCAAGGCTTACAAGTACTTGCAGGCCCATCAAAGGGAAGCCAGGCCGATAGCTCTTGTTTGTTGACTCGGTGAAACACTACGTCTCAGGGTTATTGCCATTGAAAACATCTCCACTATCTGGGATCTTTTCTACACCAAGTGCACAATTGCTTCATTCATCTCCTCGGAGGAATCTGTCACCAAATCCATAAACTGCCTCCGCCAGCAGGCAGGGCGGGACACCCACCTGCCCGGCCTCTGCCCTCTCGGATGGGACAAGGATGGGGTTCCTGGGTTAATAAAGCCCAGATTCTCTCCCACCCTGTGGGCGGCACCCTCCTCCTTTCCCTAGCCTAACCCCAGCCCCCCTCACCCTCATAAAGAACCAAGGCAAAGGGAGAGGGCTGGAGGCAGGAAAATGGTCTCTATCAATGTTCAGGGAGCTTCATGTAAACATACGATGTATTCATCTGCCCAAGAAAAGAAATCTAACCTCACAGTCTGCCTGCTATGTGCCAGACATAAGCTGTTACACGTTTGCTCTTTACCAAAACCCAATGAAGCGGGTCTTTCATGGAGGGGAAAGTTGCCCAGTGGCAAGAGTAAGACTCGGGAGCGAGTCCCACCAGCCAATAGTAAGAATGTAGACAAACCGTGGAGAACCTGAGTTTCGTATCACCTACCTCTTCACTGCAGGTAGTAATGGTACCTCTCCACCCCAGCTCCCAGCTCTGACTTCCTCAAGCGAGACGGGATCTCCTTCATCTCTCTGTCCAGGTACCGCGATCACCCTCCTTGGATGTCCGAGTGGAATGCGTGGTACCCACATCATGTGAGTAGCAAGGGGAGCATCATGGGGAGCAAGGGGAGACTTGCCCATGGTCTGGAGGAGGGTACCGGTAGGAGCTGGGGCTGGAGGGGGAGAGCCAGGCATCACCGGGCAGACCACAGGGAGGGAAGGTTAAGCACATGCCCTCTTCTGGGAGTGGGAAGCACCCAAGGGGACCCTCGGCCCACCCCCAAAGCTGGTCAGTTAGATCAGTCAAATCTGCAGAAGTCTTATAGGGAGAGCCAAGTGACCCCGTCACAAGAGGTGAGAGTGGAACCCACACCCAAAGCACCCTCCCTCCGTCTGATGGGACAGGGGTGGGCAGAGGGGTGACGCCGGCCTGGTGCCGGCTTGAAGAGACCCAGCAGCTAAAAACGGGCGGCCCCTGCCGCCTGGGTGGAGCTCATCCACGAGTGAAAAGGAGCTGCTCTGGGCAGGTTTTAGTGGGGGTGAGGGGGTTCCCCACAGACCCACCTCAGCCCTAGACCCATCTCAGCCCTAGCAGAGGGGCATCTGCGGAGGCACAGACATGGCCACCATCTCCTCCTCTGCCCCCAGGTCGCCCCTCTGTACCTTTCAGGGCACTACCTGCATTCTGCGTTTTGCTGCAGGCCCTGCTGTTCTGTCTTTTCCTCGTGGAGCCCAGGGCGAGGCCCTTACGGCTCCCGGGTCCCCTCAGCGGCTCCCACAGGCCCCGCCTGGCGAGGGTGCGCACGGACTCCCCGGGTGGAGATGAGGGTGGGTTCAGGTGAGGCGGGGGATGGGGGCAGAGGGAGGTGAGAACGGCCCGGTTCACCCACGGTCCCCAGTCTTGCCCACCCACCGTCCACCTCAGGCCCCGAGATGGCACACCGGGGTGCCAGGCGCATTTCAGGGTGGCGGGGTGAAGAGTGCTGCCCCTGCCCTCTGGCCCCCTCGTCCCCGGGTGTGAGCCCAGCCGGCTCCCCGCCCGGCAGGAAGCGCTCCGGCGGCTTCACCGCGTCTGCATCTCGGCCCTAATTGAGCCTCGCCCTCCGGGGTGATGTGTGTGTCAAAAATACGCCGAGGCTGTAAATCAGGCGGTGGGAAGCTCCGTAAGCTCCGTCTCCTGTTGGCTAGCTCAACCAGAGGGAGACGAAATGTCCTGTCACGGGCTCCCCAAGTCTGCGAAACCGCGTGTGATTTCAGGAGATTTGTAACCGGCATTAACACCGGCCAGCGCCCGGGGAGCCGGGCTCCCGGCGCCCTGCGGCCCGCGTCCCCCGCCCTTCTCCTCCGCAGCTGGGGCCGAGCCGGCGGGGGACCCGGGGACCAGGTGCCGGACCAGCCCTGGTGTTCAGCAGCAGCTGCTCCGGCTCCTCCGCAAGAGGATCTGGGGGGAATTTTCCACTGCCCAGTTCCATGGAGCTTTCACCTGCCCCGACTGGTCACTGGGAGGAGAGCGGGGAAAGTTGGGGGGGGTGCCCCGCAAGGAGCCCCCCCACCCCCATCCTACAGGCATCCGTGGGGGTGGCGGGCGGGCGAGTCCCGAGTACTGGATTTTGTTTGTTTTCTCTGGCCCTGGAATGCCGAGGTGTGTGGAGGTGGCTTGTGGGTGGGAACCCGGCATCCTTTTTGGGGGGTAAGAAAGGACAGGATCCAGGCCCAGGTTTCAGGGAGCGAGCACAAAAGCCAGTGAGGGGTCTAAGACGCCCAACGTGGGTGAAGGCTGCCCGCGCCTCCGCGGCCTCCCTGCCTCCATCCCCCTGCTCCTCCCCCTCCCGGAACCCGCCCCCACTCTCAGCCCTGAGCGGCTGATGCCCTCGGGGTGCTGTTTTCATTCCAGGCTGTGGATCCGGTCGTGGGAAGCAGGTAGGAAACCATGATTCTGGAGGTTAAATGAAGAATTATATTTAGTGCTCACAGAAAGCCAAATATTGGGTTAGCAGCCAGGAATGGAGAGGGAGGAAAAAAAAAAAAAAAAACCCAAAGCAAACAGCAGAGGAAGGAAATTCCTACCAAACAAGGTTCCTATTCATTCTTCCAGTCCCAGGTGCAGGGGCCTGCAGAGGTGAGACCTGACCGAGTGGAAGCAGTCTGTCTGTCGTGTGTTCGTGGCTACAGAGAATCTCGTGGACCCCAGACTTCGATGTGAGCCCCAAACTCTGATCCCTGACTGTCTGTCCCCATGGGACCAAGGGACTCTCAGGCCTGCCCACAAAGGTGGTCAGTATCTTGGCTGGCAGTGGTACCCCAGCTTACTACATCAGGAGGTAGGGGTGGAGTAGGGAAGGGGAGAACAAAGTGAAACGCCCCTGCCTTGACTTTGAATGAGTGATTCAACCTCCCTGATCCTCATGTATGGAATGCAGAGTTGGATTGTGATTTTACAGGGCATCACTGACTCAATGGACATGAGTGTGAGCAGTCTCCAGGAGGTGGTGAAGGACAGGGAAGCCTGACGTGCTGCAGTCCATGGGGTTGCAGAGGCAGACACAACTGAGCGACTGGACGACAACATCCTATTATTCTGTTTCTGCCTAAAATAAATGATACAAGTAAGAGTATGAACAAGACCACAACAGCAGCACCCATCTGCTTCCATCAGAGCTTAGGGTGAGGCCCAGACAGGACAAGCTGTGTTTTAGCCTGTTCCCCATCACTTCTAGGATCTGAGCTGACTCCGCTGGACTCCAGTAATGTTTCTGGAACCTGCTCTGACTGCTGCAGAGTCAGACAACAGCCTGGGCTGGGGCGGGGTGGGGTGGGGGAAGGAGTGGAGGTTCAGGAAGAAACTGCAAGTAGGTGGGAGAGAGAAGGGACAGAGGAGGAACCATCGCAGACCCTGGTGCCGCCACCACCCTCGACCAGCATCTTCTGTGGGACCACAGAGAAGGCTGTTTATCTTCCTAACTCCAAGGCTCATTTCTATCCACCACTGGATTGCTTAATTACCTTCTCCTTCTGTGGATTTCTCCCATGAGGGAGATCTATGGTAGGAGGCTAGATCCCAAGTGAGAAAGGACCTTTAAAAGCAAAATTGCTAGCCAGGGAGCAAAGGACAGAATTCTGACCAATCCTGAAAGGAGAGACAGCTCTCCCAGGTCTGTCTGTTTGTCGCTGTGTGTCTTTATTTATTTCTCAGGCACTTGACTCTCTCTGCCTCCCACGCCCTAGTGTTCTCTAATGGGCCCAAGCTTCAGGCAGAATCTGGGCAACCGCACACCCTGTGGATCGGAAATGCCAGCCTGAGGACTAGTCTTTCCTGTACGTTGATGATGGTGAATGCGCCCCCCAAAGAGCCCAGCCTAAGGGCAGACCTGTTTACTATCTCATCCCAGGCCCATCCACGATTCCCCAGGTTTCAGCCCGCATCAGCCAGCACTCAGAAACAGGCATCGGTCAGGTGAGTCAGACCAGAACCACGGAAGAGGACACCCAGAGCCATCCACGGACAGAATTGTAAAATAAAATGAATTTTCACAAACCTTTGCATGCCTTAAGCTCAGCAAATGACATCGCCTTCCACGAGTTTTCTAGAAACTAAAAATCATCCTTGACATCCATCCAATCCACCACCTCCTATTTATCTCCCAAGTTTATCTCTACAGTCTCACCACCCCCACTGCCTCTGCCCTCGTGGGCCCTTGGACAATGGTATCAGGAGGATGAAGGGACAAAATAGCATCTGCATGTGGTGAGAAGGAGTGGAAAGAGTGCTAAAGCCTTATTGTCCATGGAGGAAGTCTATCAGTAGTACCCAGAGCTGAAAAATAAAGAGGTAGGAATATAAGCATATTATTTAGAGATACAAAGGTAAACACCAAAAGAAGCAATTGAAGGAGTTGAGGGACTTATTTGGTGGCCCAGTGGCTAAGACTCCGCACTCTCAATGCAGGGAGACTGGGTTCGATCAAAGGTTGGGGAGCTAGATCCCGTGTGCTGCAACTAAGACCTCATACAACCAAATAAATAAATAAATATTAAAAAATAAAATAACTGAGTCAGAATAGACGATCAGATAAAGACAAATAGAAAAGACAGATAAAGACAAATAGAATAAAGAGCCCAGAAGCCAACATATCCTTGGAAATTTGATATATGACAGAGGAGATATCCCTAAACATCAGTAGGGAAAGAATTACTTGGTTAATGGTACTAGGGAACCAGTTATTCACCTGGAAAAAAAAATTAGATGGCTACTTCACACCATATAGAACATATAAATTCCAGGTGCTCAAAAGACATAAATTTTAAAAAGAAAAAATTTACAGTTTCAGAAGAAAATATGAGGAAAAAAGAAAATAGGATACCTTTGTGATCTCAGTGTTGAAAAAGAGTACTTAAATAGAATACAAAAGCCTGATCCATAAAGGAAATTATTGATAAATTTACTGTAAGAAAATGTAAAGAAGAGGAAACTAAAAATTTAAAGACAAGAACTAGGAAAAGATATGTGAAGCATGCACAAGAAGAGATGAGGGACTTCTCTGGTGGTCTAGAGGGTAAGATTCCACACTCCCAATGCAGGGGGACCGGGTTTGATCCCTGGTCAGGGAACTAGATTCCACATGCTATAACTAAGCGTTCAAATGTCACAACTGAAGATTTCGTATGCTGTGATTAAAGATCCCACATGTCTCATCTAAAAGATCCTGCATGGACCTGGCCCAGCCAAATAAATACATACATATTTTTTAAAAGAGTTTAATAAACTAGTACAACATTGTAAATCAACTATATTTCAATTAAAAGTAGTTTAATGTAAGTGTTTCATCCATATTTGACAAGGACCTCTTAAAGACAATTTAAGAGAGGTTCCAGTTCCAGTGGATGGAGTAAGCATGCCCCACCCGCCTCCCCTATTAAATAACAGCTATAAATCCCACACAGACTGTATGAAGCAGGTAGCTCTCCGAGGACCCTGAAAAGTAAGTGGTAATAAGTTGATGGGGCTTTCCTGGTAGCTCAGCTGGTAAAGAATCCGCCTGCAATGCCGGAGACCCCGGTTCAATTTCTGGGTCGGGAAGATCCCCTGGAGAAGGGAACAGCTACCTACTCCAGTATTCTGGCCTGGAGAATCCCATGGACAGAGGAGCCTGGTAGGCCTACAGTCCATGGGGTTGCAAAGAGTCGGACACAACTAAGCGCGCGTGCGCACACACACACACACACACACACACACATGCACGCACACACACAATGGGCTGATGGGGGAAGGATGCCAGAATTCAGAATTTTACCCAACTGGGGTTGAGGTTATCAGTTTTTCCCCTTCAATATCACCTGACCCAAAGGAAGCTCAAAACCCAGAAATACATAAAGATGAGCACAGAAACAGCTCCCAGAGAAACCTTCTTTTTCTGGTCTGTGGAAGGGAAAAGTGGACATGACTCAGGATCAGAAAGGGTTCCCTATTTTTGTTGGGTTTTTTTTTCTCTTTTTTTGCTGTTCTCACCCCAGTCACCAGGCAGTACTGAAGTGGAAGCATGATGCCGGTAGGTGCCAAAGCCCTGAAAGACACAGAGGAGCAGAAGTCTTCAGACTGGGCGCAGTGGGGGGGACAAATTTCCTGCTTATTACTCTTTGATTTGAATGACTGGAGGTCTCTCATCAGGTACTGTGGAGGCTAAAAGGAGGAGGAACAAGATTTTTTAAACGCTGAAAGAAAAAAAAAACTGAACCAAGAATTCTATACACAATTCAGTACAATCCTTATCAAAGTTCCAACTGTGTTTTTGTCAAAATTATACAAGTCAATCCTCAAATTTATACAGAATTGCAAGGGACTTTTAACAGTCAAATCAATTTTTTAAAAGAGGAATAAAGTGAGAGAAGTCATACTTCCCAATTTCAAAATTTACTACAAAGCTGCAGTAATCAAAACAGTATAGTACTTGACAGATGAATGGCTAAAGATGTGATATACATATGTGTGTGTATATATTTATATATATATATACACAATGATATATAGTGGAATACTACTCAGCCATAGAAAACAATGAAATAATGCCACTTGAAGCAACATGGATGAACCTAGAAAGTATCATACTAAGTGAAGTAAGTCAGAAAAAAAAGACAAATATCATATCATTTATATGTGGAATCTAAAAAAATGATACAAATGAACTTATTTACAAAACAGAAATAAACTCAGACACAGAGAACAAACTAATGGTTACCAAAGTGAAAGGGGGGTTAAGGATAAATTATGAATTTGAAATTAACAGATACATACAACAATATATAAAATAGATAAACAACAATGATTTGCTATTAAATACATGGCACAGAGAGTTATATTCAATATCTTGTAATAACCATAATGGAAAACAACCTGAGAAAGAATATATATATATATATATATACACATTCTTTATTATATATTCTATAACAAGGACCCAACTATAAGAGCTGAAACAACAAATCTTTTAGAAAAAAACATAGATGTAGATCTCTGTGATCTTGAATTTGATACGGATGTCTTAGATATGCACAAATGGCATAAGCAGCAAAATAAAAAATAGATAAATTGAAGTTTATCAAAAGTTTAAACTTTTGTAAATCAAAGAAATGGAAAGACAACCTACATAATGGGAGAAAATATTTATCTATCATAAATCTAGTATCTATGATATATAAAGAACTCTTACAATTCAACAACAGAAAGACAAACCAATTCAAAAACGGGCAAAAGACTTGAGCAGATAATTGCCTAAAGAAAATATGCAAATGACCAATAAGCACATGAAAAGATGCCCAACATCATTCATTATTAGGAAAATGCAAATAATTGAGATACCACTTCACACCCATTAGGTTTTGGCTATAAAAAAATAAAATAAACAGGAAATAACATGTAAGAGTAAGGATGTGGGAAAATTGGAACCCTGATACATTGCTGGTGGGAATATATAATGGTGCAGCCACTGTGGGAAACAGTTTGGCAGCTTCTCAAAAAGTTAAACAGAGAATTACTATATGACCTAGCAATTCTACTCCTAGATCTATATCCAAGAGAATTGAAAACAGGTGTTCACACGAAAACTGGTACACAATTGTTCATAGCAGTATTTATTCATAGTAGCTAAGAACTGAAAACCACCCAAATGTCTGTCAACTGGTGAATGGAAAAGCAAACTGTGATATATCCATACAATGGAACATTACTTAATCACAGAAAAGACTGAAGTATCAATACAAGCTGCAATGTGGATAAACCTTGAAAACATGTCATGGGAAGGGAGCCAAATATAACGATCATGTATTATATGATTTCCATCTATATAATGTATCCAGAATAGGTAAATCCACAGAGACAGAAGTAAGTTAGTGGGAATGGGGGAAGCGGGGCTAGGGAGTAACTGATTCATGAGTAGAGTTGTTGTGGCGGGGGGAGGCGGTAATGAAAGTGTTTTAGAGGTAGATGCTGACAATGGTTGAGCAACATTACGAAGGTACTAAAAGCCACTGACCAGTGCAGTTTAAAATGGTTACAATGGTGGATTATATATCACAAATTTTACCTCCATATTTTAAAAAGCATTCTAAATCCAGTGAAAATATTCATCAAGAATGAAAGTGAAGTAAAGACATTCTCAAATGAAGCTAAGAGAATTTGTCTGCAGCAGACTCATTCTAAAATAAATGCTAAAAAATTTTCTTCAAATAGAAGGAAAATAATACCTTAAAGAAATTTAGAACATCAGAATGAGAAAGAGAAAAAGTGGTTAATAGAATAGACTATCCTTCTCTTAAGTTCTTTAAAATATGTCCGAAAAAAAAAATATGTCTGACAATTGAAAGCAGAAATTATAACATGGTTCAGTGAATTTCTGGTGTATATAGATGTGATACACATGAAAACTACAAGATGAATGGGGAGGGTAAACGGACCTATAGGATGGTAAGGTTTCTACTGGCTATGTGAAGAGGTAAAATACTAAATACATATTATAATCCCTGGGGGACTTTCCTGGTGGTCCAGTGGTTAAGACTTCATGCTTCCAATGCAGGGAGCCCAGATTCAATGCCTAGTCAGGGAGCCAAGATCCAACATGCCACAACTAAAAGTCACAGACTGAAATTGAAAAGATCCTGAGTGTAACAACTAAGATTCCACACAGCCTGTGTATGTATGTGTGTGTGTATATATATATATATATATATATATATAGAGAGAGAGAGAGAGAGAGAGAGAGTTGGACCATAAAGAAAGCTGAGCACTGTGATGATGGAGAAGACTCTTGAGAGTCCCTTGGACTGCAAGGAGATCCAACCAGTCAATCCTAAAGGAAATCAATCCTGAATATTCATTGGAAGGACTGATGCTAAGGCTGAAACTCCAATACTTTGGTCACCTGATGCCAACAACTGACTCGTTGGAAAAGACCCTGATGCTGAGAAAGATTGAAGTCAGAAGAAGGGGACAACAGAGGATGAGATGATTGGATAGCATCACCCACTCAATGGACAAGAGTTTGAGCAAGCGCCAGGAGCTGGTGGTAGACAGGGAAGCCTGGCATGCTGCAGTCCATGGGGTCACAGAGTTGGACATGACTGAGTGACTGAATGTAACTGAACTGATATATATAATAATCCCTGGAGCAACCACTGAAAAAATTCATTTAAAACTATACTAAGAGATACAGTTAAAAGCTCAACAGGTAGATTAAAATGGAATACAAAATACTAAACATGTAGACCTAGTTTTAAACATATCAATATACATACGAAAGAAAAGTGGTCCAAAAGACAGGGACTGTCCGATTTGATTCAAAATCAAACAACAAGATTTATTTGCCATCTATGATTTTGTAATATAAGTAGGTTAAAAGTAAAAGAATGGGGAAAATATCATGCAAACACTAATCAAAAGAAAGTTGAAGTGGCTGCATTAATATTAGACAAACACGCTGCATAGCAAGGATAATTTCCAAGAATAAAGAGGAGCAATACATAATAATTAAAGAGTCAGTTCTCCAAGAAGACATAGTAATTTTAAATATGCATGCACTTAGCAAAAGAGCTTCAAAATGCACACAGCAAATGCTGATAGAACTGAGTTAGACAAATCCACAATTACAGTTAGAGATTTCAACACTCCTCTCTCGGTAACTGATAAACAAGCTGATAGGAAATCAGCAAATATATTGACGAACTATTCCCTCTACCAGCTGATCCGATTGATATTTACAGAACACTCCACCCAACAAGATCAGAATACACATTCTTCTCAAATGTACATATGCATTTCACTATGACAGGTCATATCCAGAGTCATAAAACAAACCATAATAAATATAATAGACTTGAAATCATACAAAGTATGTTCTCTGACCATAATGGAATTAAACAAGCGATCAATAACAGAAAGATAGCTGGAAAACTTCCAAACACTTGGGAATTAAACAACGTAATAATCCATGGGTCAAAGAGGATGTCTTGAGGGAACATCAAGTATTTTGATGGGACTTCCCTGGTGGTCCAATGGTTCAGAATCCACCTTGCAATGCAGGGGATGTGGGTTCGATCCCTGGTCGGGGAACTAAGATCCCACATGTCATGGAGCAACTATGCTCGAGCACTGCAAGTGCCAAGCCCATGCACTTTGGAGCCCACACACCACAGCTAAAGAGTCCGTGCTCCACAACAAAAGATTTCACACAATGAAGATGCTGTGTGCCTCAGCTAAGGCCTGATGCAACCAAATAAATAATATATAATTTTTAAAAAAAACTTCTATTTAAAAAAAAACTGACCTGAATGAAAATACCACATGTCAGAGTTTGTGGGATGCAGCTAAAGCCATGCTCAGAAGGAAATGTATACTGTTAAATGCTTACATTTGAAATAAAGAAGAATCTCAAGGCACTATTCTATGCTCCCACATTGAGAAATGGGCTTCCCTTGTGGCTCAGCTGATAAAGAATCGGCTACAATGCAGGAGACCTGGGTTCAATCCCTGGGTTGGGAAGATCCCCTAGAGAAGGGAAAGGCTACCCACTCCAATATTCTGGCCTGGAGAATTCCATGGACTGTATAGTCCATGGGGTCGCAAAGAATCAGACTCGACTGAGCAAAATTTCATATTAAGAAAAACTAGAGTAAAGTAAACCCAAAACAGAAAGGACAGAACAAAGATGAAAAAGAAACCAATGAAATTAAAAGCAAAAACAATGGAGAACTTCAATGATAAAACTAAAAGCTGATTCTTTGAAAATCTCAATAAAAATGGATACATCTCTAGTTAGAGTAATGAAAAAGGGGGAGTGAGACAGGAGAGACGACACAGATTACGGTCCTCCCTCATTATCTAGGAGGGATTCGTTTGAAGACCCACCTTGGATACCAAAGTCTGCAGATTCTCAAGTCCCTTATATAAAATGGCAAAGTACAAAAAGCTGTCTGAATTCATGGGATCTCACCCACCCACAGGAAGGGAAGACCATACTAGCTTCCAGAGTAAAACAGAGGATCCCCCAGTACACTCCACAGACGTTAAAAGAATAATGAGAGTACTAGAAACTAGGAACAACTCTACACAAGTAAATTTGACAACTTAGATAGAATGAACAAATCCCCTGACAGCTGCAAATTAACAAAGCTTCCCGAAGAAGAAGTAGATGACCCAAATAGTTCATATCTATTAAAGACATCGAACTCATAGTTTAAAGTAGTCTCATAGTGTCTTTCAATTTCACTGATTTTTTTAACATGTGTTAAAACTCAGAACTGCAAAACTCCCTATCTTCAAAAAAAGTCAATTTTACTCTGATTTTAAAAATCAATTAAGAAAAAAACCAAATGAATGGATATTAAAGTAGACATAAGTAGGAAAGTCACACAAGAAACAAACAAAGTCTATAAAGATGTTCAACTTCCCTACTAGTCAGAGGATGCAATTCAAATGACAATAAGAAGTCATTTGGTACCCAGAGGTTGATCAGAGCAAGTGCTGGGAAGCTGCAGAACGAGAAGGCTGTCACTTACTGCTGGTAGGAATACAGCTGGCCAATCCCTCTGGAGAGGCATTTCACAAGATGAAGCTAAAAATGGTCCTGCCCTTTCCCCGAGCAAAGTCCCTTCTAAAATTCTCCAAGGAGTGCAAAGAAGGACATGCCAAGAAAGTTCATTTCAGCGTTGTCTGCAATAATATTTTATGCAAAATATTTTAAGCCAGAGAGTTATACATGGTGTGTTATTCATACAGTGTAACACTATACCATATTCTTAAATACTATTTGATTTTATGCGGTTTTAAATAAATGAAATTTGAGCTATGTGAAATTGAACATAGATAAAGTCTCATAGGTAGAATGTCCAATGCAAAAGCATGTTGTAAAAATGACAAATGACACTCTATATAAAGTTTGAAAACATGCAAAACAGTGTTATATATTGTTGATGGATACATTAAAATGCTTTAATGGTACAAAAACATGTCTCTAGAAAATTGTACAGATGAACCTAGTTCCAGGGCAGGAGTAGAGATGCAGACATAGAGAAAGGACCTGGACACAGGGGGGAATGATGAGTTGGGAGATTGGGATTAAGATATACTTGATCATATGTAAAATAGATAGCTAATGGAACTTACTAAACAGCACAGGGAACTCAACTCAGCTCTCTGTGATGACCTAGAGGGGTAGGTTGGGAGGGAGGCCCATGAGGGAACGGGTTTATGTACACTTTTAGCTGAATCACTTCGTTGTATAGCAGAAATTAGCACAACATTGTAAAGCAATTATACTCCAACTAAAAAAAAAAATCATGCCTGGAAACAAACACAAATTCAGGACAGGCACCACCTCAGGGGCCAGAAAGGAACGTGCTCAGCATAGAATACACAAAGAGACTTCAACTGGACCTAAAATTTCTTTTCTTTTCTTTTAAAGAAAACTATGCAAGCAAGGCAGAAGACTGAAATTCAGTGGAGGTGGAAGATGGATTTATGAGACTTCATTAGGTTATTCTATGTATTTTTTTTTTTTTAGATAGTGGATATTGGAAGTGTTTCTTAATGAAATGGAAATTGACCTTTGCACACAATAGTGAGCCTAGTGGTTAGAGTCCTTAGCCACGAGCTATGCGGTTTGGCTGTCCAGGCTCTGATCCTACTTGTTCTGCTCTCTGGCTGTGGAACTCAGGAAACGTTACTTAACTTCTCTGAGCCTCCATCTCCTCATCCATCAAATAGGGATAATATTAGGACTTTCCTTACAGTATTTTTTGTGGGGGTTACACGCAATGAAATGTAAGCTGCTTCATGTAATTCTGGACACAGAGCAAATATAATTTTTGTTAGTGAGGCAGGTGATAGATGGGCCCCCAGGCTGAACAGTTTCTCCCCTGTGGACAGAAACTCCATAGGAGCAAAAGCTCCATAAAAGCAGGATGATGGAGGAGGCTGGGCCCGGCTCATTAAAGAGATGAAAGACTGCATATTCCTCATTCTTGAAGTCAAGCAGACCTCCCCAACTACACGTGTACAGAAAGGCTCTTTGGAGATCACCTGCATAATAAGTGATGCCAACTACCCTTAAACCTCTTCACTAGAACCCATCTTGGCTAAGAGATGTGCACACACACATGGGAAGACCCTGAAAATACCAGATATGGACCGAGACCCAGCAAAGCAAGATGAGCCGTCAAAGGAAAACCCAGGATGAATGCCCCTAGAATGTGAGTCAAACTACCACGAGGGCGTGACTCTGAGCCTGCCCCGTGTCGAGCCACACATACTGAACCTTTTTCTTCCTAATAAGTACTTTACTTGTTTCACTGCTGTTCATCTTTGCAGGAATTCTTTTCTGCAAAAAGGAAGGACCAGGACCTTGCCCACTGGTCTAGTGGCTAGGATTCATCGCTCTCGGCACCAAGACCCAGCCCCAATCTCTGGCTGAGAAGTCCCACTTCAAGCCGTTGCAGGCCGAGGCCACCGGAGATGCATTAGTTTTTTTTTAATGATGATTCCTCAACCTTTGCAACTCAACTATCACCTCTGTGAAACCTTCCCCACCCAACACTGCTCCCATGTCAAATCCATCTATCAACCCTGGACCCAGGAGAACTGGGCATTCCATTCTGACTGTTCACCTTGCTTATCTGTGTAGCTTAACTATTTGTTTGTCTGTCTACCTAACTACGCTATTTTCTCATTTACCATTTTATCTCAGCGTCTGGCAACAGTAGGAATGTGAGAATTGTGATGAATGTCTAAAAGAACAAACAAACCACTGACTATACCTCCTGTCTCTAAATAAACCCACTTGTGTTTTCTCTCCCTATTCCCTCCTCTTCCCCAAGAGCCTGAGACCCCTGACAGCAGCTTGTGCTAAGTCACTTCAGTTGTGTCCGACTCCTTTGCAACCCCATGGGCTGTAGCCCACAACTTCTCTGTCCATGGGATTCTCCAGGCAAGAGTACTGGAGTGGGTTGCCATTTCCTACTCCAAGAAATCTTCCTGATCCAGGGATCAAACCCACGTCTCTTGTGTCTTCTGCATTGGTAGGCCAGTTCTTTACCACTAGTGCCACCTGGGAAGTCTGGAGACCAGCTTAAATCCGTCTAATCACAGGAGAAATACTTAGTCAGTGCTCTGAACACACACTCTTCTTAGATCAGAGAAGACAAGCTTAAAACAGAAAAAAAGTCTCTGATGGTGAAATTTCAGACCCTAAGTGTTGCACTATACACACACACACACCCATCTCTGCTCCGAGAGGGACTGTCTCAACCGGTGAGACATACTGAAAAATAACGAAGGAACAGAACTCTCAGGAAAAGAGTTGTGAATGTTCTCTTGAAAAATCATGGTGAATCACATTTTTTTTAAAGAAAACGCAAATCATATTCTTCGTGAATAAAAGAATGTTTCTCATTTACTGGCAAAAGCAGGCTAGTTAAGCCTTCTAGTGAATTCTTTATTAAAGACTGAAGTAAGGAATTCTTTTGTTAAGTAAATATTCAGGCTCTTCCTTGCCAGCAAGCTTTTGAAACCCTTGCTGTAATTATGCTGATGTTTTCTGTGTTTATATGTTAAATGCCTAGGGCTTAATTGTTAATGGGTAAATAAGAGAAGCCGCAGGTCCCTGCCAAAAGAGGCCAGATCACTGGGGCCGGGAGGACAATGAGGCTCGGCGGGACTCCCCTGGACGGGCTGGAGGACAGGACAGAGCGTTGGCCCTAGCTTTGTTCCGCAGAGACACGGCTCCCCTGGGCCGGGGCTGACACACACCTGCGGGGAGAAGAAAGGCGACGGTCAAGTCCTGGCCCTGGTCCTGAATTCTAGCCTGAGTTTCCTTGCTCCTCATCACCCCCACCCAGGTCCAGAATTCCGGTTTCCCTGAGAAACCAACCAGAGCGTATGATGCTGTTCAAACAACCACCAAACAAGCGGAGAGCTGGGCAGGTGGAACCGAGGGAGGAGGCCTGGGCTGGAGACCCACACCCACCACTCACCAGCCATGCTTGAGGTTTCATCTCTGTACAGGGTCCTCATCGGCATGATAGGGCTTCCCTGGGAGCTCAGTCGGTAAAGAGTCTGCCTGCAATGCAGGAGACCACCTGCAGCGTGCGAGACGGGAGTTTGATCCCTGGGTTGGGAAGATCCCCTAGAGAAGGGAATGGCAACCCACTCCTGGGAAATCCCATGGACAGAGAAGCCTGGTGGGCTACAGTCCATGGGGTCAGATAGGACTTAGCTACTAAGCCACTACTCCTACTACATCGGCATGATGGGGATGGGGGTACCTACCTCATAAGGGTATCATGAAAACTAAATCAGTGAGTATTGTAGAAACATGCTTAGAACCATGTCTGACACAAAGGAAGTGTATATAAGTTAAAGATCTAGCTGAGAGTTAAATAAACATTGGGTTAAGTTTCCAGGTATCGAATTTCTCTGGAACAGAGACACAAATCACACCCTCTGCGTGGATCTTAGGACCGTTTGCTGAATACAGTGAATTGGCATACATATTTCATGGGTCCTCCCTCACATCAATGCATATTTAATTACAGTGTAGTCTTTCTCGTCTCTGCCAGCATCCTCCAGAAGATTACATGCAGAGGATGACAGTTAGTGAGGAAACTTCCACAGACCCTTGTTGAAAGCCCAGCAAGGCTTGTTCGGATCAACTCTTGTCTTATCTTTCCCTTAAATTCCCTGCTTCCCTCAGCCGGAAGCAGGCTGAGAATGGCTAGCCTGCTAATGTATCTCCAAGATCATCTTAGCTATTCTAGGCAAAGTAACCTTAAATCCCAAGTCAGAAGGTCCACTGGAAGGAAGGAGTTAATTGAAAATCCCTCTAAGAATGTTTGCTGAGACCGCTTTCCAGGGCTGGTGTGGAGAGGAGAGGGAGGAGATTCCAGAGGGTACAGGCTCAGCTAAGGTTAGGTAGTCCCCTCCAGAATCCAGACCTTCAGATGGGTTGGAGGCAGTCAGAGATAAGGTTCTTAAACAAGCAGCAGGCGGAGAAAAGCTCTCAGGGCTTATCGTTGCTGTTGTCCAGTCGCTCAGTCGTGTCAGACTCTTTGCGACCCCATGGACTGCAGCAAGCCAGGCTTCCCTGTCCATTACTAACTCCTGGCGCTTGCTCAAACTCATGTCCATAGAGTCAATGATGCCATTCAACCATCTCATCCTGTCATCCCCTTCTCCTGCCTTCAATCTTTCCAGCATCAGGATCTTTATCAATGAGTTGGCTCTTCGCGTCAGATGGTCAAATATTGGAGCTTCCACATCAGTCCTTCCAGTGAATATTCAGGATCGATTCCCTTTCGGATTGACTGGTTGGATTTCCTTGCAGCCCAAGGGACTCTCAAGAGTCTTCTCCAACACCACAGCTCAGGGCTTATTAGGCTCTTAAGATTTCAGAGTTGAATAGGGGCATCTCCACCCTCAACAGGGCATGAAAAGCTGAGTCCCCATGTTTTCGAGGCACAGGAGGCCCCCTAGTTCTCACCATCACTGGGCCAGTGCCTGCTTGTGTGTGAACTTCCTTGCAGCATTAGACCCCCCCACCTGCTCTCTCTCCTGGAGAGAGGAATTCATTAAAGCATTGTCAAATAATCTCCCTGGCTCGCCACAACCACATCTTTGAGGGTAGATGCGTGTGCTAGGTCACTTCAGTCATGTCTGACTCTGCAACCTTATGGATCATAGCTCCTCTGTCAGTGGGATTCTCCAGGCATGAATACTGGAGTGGGTTGCCATTTCCTCTTCCAGGGGAGCTTCCCGACCCAAGGATCAAACCCGTATCTCTTACGCCTCCTGCACTGGCATGGAGAGCTGCTATTAAGGCATTTGACAGCCAAGGAAGCAGATGCTCATGGCCGCTAATGACATACCCAGGACCACGTGGCTACTTCACCTGACACAATAAACCCAGTCTCGGTTTTTGAGAGAGTCCCAAGGGGATGTCAACTACAAATGGCACTTGCTGTAGGCACTTGCCATCCACCTGTGTAAGGATTAGATCAGGTGCTGCTGCAGCTGCTGACCTTCAACACCCCCGGAGGAGTTCAGGGTGGAGACCAGGAATGAAGCACTCTGTGCTCAGGGTAAAACTGGCAGGACCAGTCTTCAGATAGTTGGATATTCTCAGGAGCTGACTTTATGAGCCCAGTTTTTGTATCTCCTCATATCTGGAAAAGCACTAAGATCCTCCATGGTGACGACTGTTTCTCATGACCAGCAGAAGCTTCATGAGACCAGGAGAAACATTTTGGAAAAACATGTGCTTGATTGCATGTATTCCCCCCTTCACCGAAATCACTTTATATTCTGACCTTCCCCTGCCTCTTTGGAGCAGTCTCTCAGAGCTGTCTGAGCTGCATCTCCCGGGTTGCAGTCCTCATTTTGCCCCAAATAAAACTTAACTTGCAACTCTCAAGTTGTACTTTTGTGTGTGTGTGTGAATAAGGAGGAGGAAAAGCAAGGACTTTACTGTTTGTGTGAGCACTAGGGCCTGATCCCCGCCTCCCTGTTAGAACCATGACTGGGGCCGCATCAGGGGAAGGCAGGTCAGTGAGGACCCCTCACAGACCTAGGAGCATAGCGGGCCCCTCCTCCCTTGGCACCTTCAGAAGCGGCTGGTCCAGCTCGATGCCCAGCAGTGGGCTCTCCAGACACCCCTTTAGTCCTCCTGCCTGGGGTACGGGGAAGAAAGATGCTCCCAGAGATGCTGGGGACCAGGACTTCTGCCTCGTGACAGCTCGGTGGAGACCCCCCTGCCAAGGCCCTGGGAGGAAGTCGAGAAAAGCTGCCCAGCCAGATAGGGGGTGAATCCTGTGGGGAAAGAAATGCTCACAGCCTAGAAGTTTATTCAAAGAGCCTTGGACTTGAAGAGGGCCCTGGAGATGGCGGAGTCCGGTCCCAGAAACTGCTTGAGGAGCATCAGAGCAAGAGACTGAAGCCAGCCAAGGAAGGGAGGATGGGAAGGAGAGGGTGGAAAAGGGAACGGAAAGACAAAGAACAGGCGGTTCGGAAGAGCCAAGAGCGTAAATCGTTTGCAGACGCCCGTGCAATGCACAACCGAGGCTCCAGTGGGGGTGTGCCCATCGCTGCGGGCTCAGCACGTCTCCACGTCACACTGAGTGTGAGCCTGCGCGTGTGAGCAACCCCGTGAGTCATCTCGTGTGTGTAATGGTCCTGGCAGTTCGTGAATCACGGAGCGTGTGTCAGAGCTGTGTGTGTGTGTGTTTCAGTGCACAAGGCCATGATGCCCAGAGTGACGCGGGGGAAGGACGAACGCCAGCCCTCCCGGGGCGAGCTGTGTTTAAAGGGCACCACGCTTCATTCACACCATGCATCACACTCCACATTTCTGAACTGGGTCCAGAGAACGCCATCTGTCCCCCCTTCCTGCTGAAACCTCCCCCCGCCGTGGAGCAACAGTGTGAAATTCTTTGGGCTTGTGGGGTTGTTTTCAGAGTCGGAGATGGCCAGGATCCTAGAATCCCAAATTTCCACCCCTCCGTTTTAAAGAGAGAGTAACCTTGGCAGGGAAGGCCAGTCCCAGAGTCACAGTGAGAGCTTACAGCACACCAGGTGCAGCCACGGGTCTCCTGGCCTCCCCCGACCCTGCTGTCCTCAGTCCACCTGGACAGAGTGGGTCCTTTTCCCCTTTCTGCTCAAGGATGTAATGAGATCACTTTTTTTTACTGAAATGCACCAGACCCTCCCATGGAGTGAAGCACTGATGTTGCATCTTAGAGGCTGGATGACCTCATGGGCAAAGCTGGGGCGTCTCTGGCCAGATGGCTTCGACTGAGCGTCATTATACCTCTTCTCCCAGGGCCTCCCTCTCACCGCACCCAGGTCAGGAGGAACCCTTGGGGAGACCGCTTTTGGGTCTGCATCTGTAATTGGCGGGGCCCTTTGGCAGACGACCCTATGATTCAGAAGTTGCTTATGAGCCATCTATGAATGCCTCACTCGGGACTCCTGGTTCTGTCTCCTTTCACCCTCCTGCTCAATTTCACCAGCTCCAGAAAAAAATGAAAAGACAAGTACAGCAGAGGGTTTACTTTAGCAGTTCTGAGGAAGGGTTTACTAGGTTAAGGGCCTGAACCCATTAACCATTAGGATGAGGTGTGGGATTATCTATGAGTTTCAATTATCCATTCCATCCTTTCTTCCCCGATGGTTCAGAGCTGACTTGAACTTCAAAGGGAGCGCTCCAGCCCCTGGATTTATTGTTCTTATTTCATATTAATTCAGTACTTACTACACACCCAGCACGGCTGAGGCCATTCAGGAGGCACCGGCTGGGCCTGGCATCCCTGGAGAGCAGAGATTGATTATCTCATCTGCCGGGACTTCAAAGCCCTTTCCTCCACAGCATCTTGTCACTGACTGTGGGGGCAGTTGGGATACTGAAGGCACAACCTTGCAGAGGGAATAAAAGGAGCAGAGAGGTCGAGGCTCTGGGTCAGGCGTGGAGTGAAGCTGATCTTGTATCTGAGTCCAGGTTCCGCAGTCACAGCAAAGTGTCTTCCAAACTCGCTCTGCTATATGCACGCACTCAGGAAGGAAGGACGGATGCCTTCTCGTGCGGTGGACAGACGAACGGACCCAGTAGACCTTAACAGAGTCAGTGTCCCTCATACACATGGCACACGGGCCAAAGGAGCACAACCACGTGTTTCTTGGAATATAAATAGTTGTATTCAAGGGAGGTATTTTTTTCAGCAGCATACATAATAGCAAAAAGCTGTGAACAATCGAAAAAATCCATTAAGCATCAAAGATTAGTAAAATATTAATTAATCATGGTATATCTATACAATGAGAAACAGCACAGCTGTGAAGAAGAATGAGTTATATCTACGTATTTTAACTTAGAGAGATCTAGTTGTTAAGCTAAAAAAAATAAGTTTACAGAAGATGACTTATTTATATGAAAAAATTTTAAAGGGTACCCTATGAAGAGATACATATGGGGCTTCCCTGTTGACTTAGTGGTAAAGAATCTGCCTGGCAATGCAGGAGACACGGGTTCAATTCCTGGTCCAGGAAGATCCCATGTGCCACGGAGCAACTAAGCCCATGCCCCCTGCTACGGAGCCCATGTGCCTAGAGCCTTGTGCTATGCAAAAGAGTGAAGCCGCTGTAATGAGAAGCTCGACAACCACAACCAGAGAGGAGCCCCTGCTCCCCACAACTAAAGAAAAGCCCACGCAGCAACGAAGAGCCAGCACAGCCAAAAAATAAAAATACATAAATAAAATTATGTAAAAAAGAATGTCAGATGACTAAGAGAGCTTGAGAAAAATGAGAAATTTTTAAAAGTGTATATTAGAGAATGATACATATGTTTGTATATGTTAAAAAATGTAGGGAAAATGTGGAAACGATGTATATGAAAAATGTGGAATGATACTCATGAATGTGATTACACTGTTTACTTCAGAGGGTGGGGTTGGAATGGACAAGAAAATCCATTTTTCTATACCAGACTCTATTGTTTGACTTTAAGTATGAGCTAGTTTTATAACTTCAATAAAGAAGAATGAAATGTATTGTGAAACTAAAGAGAATAAAAATAGGCTTGTCAATGCTTCCCGGCCACCCTCGACCCCAAAGCTTGCCCCCAAGTGAAATGCCTCGCCAGTTATGACATTTGGAGAGCTGGCAGCATCGCTTGAGAAAACATGGCCCATTTGGCCTCCGCTGCAGCGTCATGGAACAAACAGAAACTTCAGCTGTCAGCTCCAAAGAAAAATACTGATTTGCATAAACATATGTGACCTAAACTTATTCCGTGACTTTGAGATATCTCACTCTAAACACATAACATTAATTAAAGGGAGCGCAAGTTTCTGGCAACTGTACCCTACCTCCCCTATTTTTTTTTTTTAGTTTATTTTTAATTGGAGGATAATTGCTTTACAATGTTGTGTGGGTTCTGCCATATATCAACAGGAATCAGCCACAGGTATACACATGTCCTCTCCCTTTTGAACCTCCTTCCCACCCCCCTCCCCCACATTATTGATCCAGGGCATTGAAAATTGGAACACATCACAGATCCTTAAATCCCATCCTGAGTCAGGAGGAGGGAGGGGGCAGGGAAAGAGGGTTTGCTGTATGTGCCAGGCCCTGGGCTGGGCACTGGGCCTATGCTGTCCCACTGGACCATGTGATCGTTCAGCAAGTTTGGAGGAAAGCACGCACACTCACATACAAGCGCGCACTAGAAACTACTGAACAAGGCGCAAAAGAAGCGCCTAAGACTCAAGGAGGCAGTATGCCCATGGCCTTAGAGCGGGCATCTGGCCATCTACCCACCAGGGTGGGAGAGTAGGGATGCTGGGGTCCCTTGGACACCTTGGCAAGGAGACTGGCTAGTTTAACTCTGTCTGGGTCTACTTCATCCCCACCGAGGGCCTGAAGCTCTGGAGGATGGAGCCTGCCCATGAGAGGAAGCTGTTATTGCCAGGACTAAAATCTAACTCAAACCAGCTTAGGCAAGACATTGAGTTATTTGACTCTTAGAACTAAAAATGTCCATAAGTAGATGGCTCCATGGGATCAGGACTCAACTAATGCCAGTCAAGTTTCATTCTGTCTCTATTTTTCAGCTCTGCTTTTTTCTGTGCTGTCTTCAGTTTTCAGGCAAGCTCTTTGAATGTGGTAGGAAAGATGGTCTCAGAAATTCCATGTATTACTTGGTTTCTTGCAACTACCCATTCCAATGAAAAGCAAGCAATTGTGAAAAAAAAAAAAAAAAAAGACTGGGCGGACTGGAGGGACTTCCCTGGTGGTCAGGTGGTTGAGACTCCACTGCAGAGGGTGTGGGTTCAATCCCTGTTCAGGGAACTAGGATTCTGCATACCATGCAAAAAAAAAAAAAAAAGCATTTGTTTCCCAATAGTTTCAGCACAAGTGCCAAGGATGGCTCCCGTGAGGCCAGCTGGGGTCACATGCCCATTTCTCAATTAATTACCATTTCCCAGCCTTTTCCAGATCACGTGGATTAGGAATGAGGGCGTGGTCTCCCTTCTCCAAAACTGGAGGAATAGTACCAATGGAAGAAGGGAAGGATGTTGGGCAAGCAGACCACAGATGTTTATCACAACGTCTCAGGGAAACCTGCCAGGAAAATGTAAGCTGAGAAACTGCGAGGTGTTGGTTTTTTATACCTGTCATCTCTTAGCAACCATAAGGCTCTCGGAAATTGCTGAGGTTCTGAAGACACCAGGGATCCGGGTCTGACATGATCTGCCCTCCACTCTTCGAGACCCAATCCCTAGTCTTCCCTGCGTTGAATCCCTGCTTTTACTTAGGGGGAGGATGAGGGTGGGCACAGAGGCACAGGCTGCCAGGGGCACCTGTGATCTGGCATCAAGGGGAGGGGCAGGCAGGGAGTATGAGCAAGTGGGGATCGGGGCAGACATGTGTGTCCTGGACGGGGGGGACTGCCTCATGCTGGGGTGCAGGAAGGCTCTCTGCTGGGCACAGCCAGGGTAGGGCTGCTTGCAGGGTAGGGCCATAATATACTAAATGCAACCAAATCTTCCTTGAGGAAGGGGCACCCTCATCTGCTGAGAGAAGCCATATGGGCAAGCAGAAGCCCTGCTAATCAATGACACTGACAGAACTCACTCCGTGGTCAGCTATGTGCTTTGGGGGTAAAAATATAGTCATGGAACTGACGGTGCTTTTTTGCAAAGTCATAAATATCAGGGATCATTCTCAATCGCTGTCTAGTTCTCCAGCCAGTGGAGTGCAGGACGTTACCTAATCTACTCCCAGGTTCTGGGCATATGACAGCCCCAGCCACTGGGAGCTACTGACGCCTGTGGTTCTCTTAAAAACACCACATCCACAGCAACCTCTCGTTTTTCCACTTCTATTACATGTAGGACTGTATCAGGTATTTAGAAGTTAGGGCGTTTTACAATGTTAATAACCTTTGTTTGAGTGGATGCAGTGTATGTGTGTGGGGGGGTCTATGTGGGGACAGGGAATGAATATGTCCATTCTCAGTCAGATTTTAAACTCCTAGAGAATGCACATTTGTCCTTCTTTGTGTCTCCCACATCAATTACTTTTCTCCCCATGGTTACTGTGTTAAGAGTTAAACAAATGAAAATGCTTCTAATAGAGATGAAATTAAATAACTTATAAATGATGCCTAAACAGTATTTGGTCCAAAAACAGATGCTTATGTTTCTTTCCCCTCACTCCTCTTCTCTCTGACCCTCCTCTTACTTCAGAGGCTGAAAGAATAAGAACATTCATTCAATAATATTAATTGGAGAGGAGGGATAAATTGGGAGATTGGGATTGACAGACACACTCTACTTTAGATAAAATAGGTAACTAGTGAGGACAGACTGAATAGCACAGGGAAGTTTGCTCAAGACTCTGTACTGAATGTATGGGGAAAGAATCTTAAAAAGACCACTCTTGCCTGGAAAATCCCATGGACAGAGGAGCCTGGTAGGCTGCAGTCCATGGGGTCGCTAGGAGTCGGACACGATTGAGTGACTTCACTTTCATTTTTCACTTTCACGCATTGGAGAAGGAAATGGCAACCCACTCCAGTATTCTTGCCTGGAGAATCCCAGGGATGGGGGAGCCTGGTGGGCTGCCATCTATGGGGTTGCACAGAGTCGGACACGACTGAAGTGACTTAGCAGTAACAGTATGTACATGTATAACTGATTCACTTTTGTAACGCATCATTGTAAATCAACTATACTCCATTGAAATCTAATTTTAAAAAACAATATTAATATGAGGCCACTTGTTAAGAGCCAGGCATTATGATGTGTACTGGAGCTACAATAATACAGAAGAAATAATATGTTTTCTTCTCAAGTTCTGTGGGACATCTGGCCTGAAAAATACCCTTGATTGTAATCTTTCCATGTTATATGGAGTTGTAAACAAGATGCTCTTGGATAGAGGACAGTGGAAGGATAGTTTGATAGTTTTAATGATTTTCTGGGGTTGGAAGGAGAGCAGGAGAATGCCAGTTTGGAAGGTGATGTTTGAATGGGGTCTTGAAGGATGAATAGGAGTTCACAGAGCCAAAAAGAGGCAAGAGTGTAACAAGCAGAAGAAACAGAATAAGCGAGGCTAGTTTCAAGACTAAAAGTTAGCTTGAGAATAACCACCTCCTTGAACAGAACTATGATCCATTGCAACTGCCGGGTCAAGGGCCACAAATCAAAGGCTATTGGTGGGAAGACAGAAAAGTGCTTCAGAGCTGGGCTTCATTAATTATCTCACACTTAGGGCTCTTCAGGCCCTGGTACTAGCTTTTACATACTTTTAGTTTGAGGATGTTCGGAGCTCTTTGAATGATGCAAGTTATTGTTTTCCATTATCTAGAAAGGAACTGTTTTTGAAGCCAAAGACCAAAGACTGAAACCCGTAGGAATTTATTTTAAATTCGGGAATTTCCCTGAGGCCTGGAATTTGGTGTCTGGGTTCCAGATCTGGGGGTAACTGTTGGGCTCCTTCCCAGACTCTGCCTCCCATGTGTGTCTCCTGCCTCCCCGCCCCCACTCGTACCATCTGTTCAGCAGGGCACAGCTTTCCAAAGCCCTGGGTCAGCCCTCGCCTGGTAACTCTACCTGGGGAGAGAGGCTGCTCTGATGACCCACCAGATCAAAGATAAAGCCCAGAGTGTTTACAGCATCAGCTTTCGCTCCCTGGAGGGAAGGACTGTATCTTTCTAAATGGCTGCAAAACCCAACTGTGGCTTTTTGAATGACTGGCCCTGTTGACACCTCCAGGCCCAGGCTCCCAGCTGCTGCCCTGGCCCAGCCCAGGGAGGGAGGGAGGGAGACCGCTGACAGGACACCCATCAAGAGAACAAATCTATCGTCCCCATCTTCACTGAGTACCAGCCTCACCCGCACACCTGCCAGGCGGCGCCTCCTCTTTCTTGGTTAACGTCTTTGTCCCTTAGTTGGGCCATGTTGGAGACTCTCAGGGCTTGCTTGTGGTTGATTAGCAGCTGGGTCTGCATCCAGAACCTGAGATCTGGAATCCATAGATCTAGGCCGATATTCTTCTTCCAAATGTGGCCGACTGTGTCCTGGAGCCTTGGATAATTATGCCTCTCAAAGCTGTTTACTCATTTACAAGGATGCCAACATGGAGCAGAAGAGGCAGGCCGGGGTGGATGGAGGCCAGGGCTCAGCTCCTGCTTGTCACCCTGCCCGGCTTCACATGTCGTTTCCCAGTTATGGGACCCTCTGGTGCCTCGGTGTTCCTCATCTGTGAAATGGGACTGTCAGCATTCCTCCTCCACAGGGTCATTAGGGGGATTAAGGAGGATTAAATGAGATATACGTATGAAGAGCTGGGTATGCTGTTTGGCACAAAATAAAGCTTATCCAGGATCTACTGCCTTCCCGGGGCTGTGGAAGGTGCTGGGGTCCCAGAGGCGCAGGGCTCACAGTGGGGTAATGGAGAGGAGAATCAAATAGAATAAGTACAGAAGCAAATCAGGTTACTGGCCCTTCTCATGCACTTCACTTCAAAAATATCCCCTGTGTTTGTGTGTGTGTGTGTGTGTGTGTGTGTGTCCTCACTTCATGGCCCCCGCCTACCTCTCCAGCACCTTGCTCTTCATCCTCCAGCCACATTGGACTCCCTTCTAGCCCTTGAGCCCACCAAGCTCTTTCCTGCCTCAAGACCTCTGCTGGGGTCCCTTCTGCTTTGAACAGTGGTTCCAGGACCAGAAGCATGTCAACATATTCCAGGAACTTGATGGAAATGCAAATTTCCCAGCCCCGCCCAGGCCCTCTGGAGTCCAACGCACTGACATTTAAGCATCCCTGGCTTCTGCTCTAGGAAGGACCCCCGCCTTAGCCTCTCAGAAGATCCCACTTGGCCAGGGTGGGTCTGTGTGTGTGTCTTCCTTGTTGACCTGTCATTTCGTCTGGAAGAAACGGGACGTCTCTCTAAGAGGCCAGTCTGGAAGCGGTGGGATCAGCTCTGGATAGATGATGCCAGCAAAGCTGGGGCCGGCACTGGGGACACACACAGACGTCCCAGCCCACACGGCTGAGTCACGGGACATGCAGAGGCCCGGCACAGGTGAACCGGCCTAAGTGGAGAGGAACCAAGTCACTTAGGCATGGTTAGCACCTAATGGAAAAGCAGAAATGTTAAGGACGTAATTAACACCTATATTCTAATCTCACTAGAAGCTAAAGTAGGACTTAACCATAAGCTTGAAAACAACAAAATAGCCCCAGGACAAAGGCAAATCTAGAAAGATGTTGCTAACAGTTAAGTGAGTGATACCTGGGAAACGAGTTCCTTTTTCCTTTGAACATGTGGACTCACTGTAGTTTCACCCTAAAAAAAAAAAAAATCAAGTTCCCTGAGTTGCGTTGTTGCTGTTGAGTTGCTAAGTTGTGTGACTCTTTGTGACCCTGTCAACTGTAGCGCTCCAGGCTCCTCTGTCCACGGGATTCTCCAGGTAGGAATACTGCAGTGGGCTGCCACGCCTCCTCCGGGGGATCTTCCCGGCCCAGGGATCGAACCTGTGTCTCCTGCACTGGCAAGCAGATTCTTTACTGCTGAGCCACCAGGGGAGCCCGAGTTATATAGCTGCCTTTTAAATATTTGTCAAGGCAAGGATGAGTCTATTCCTGACACATTTTGAGTCTGCATTACCCAGGAAGACCCCCACACACACATGCACACTCCCCTGACAAATAGCAGCTTCCTTCCAGTCACAGCAGAGAGAAAGAGACTCTGGAAAGACCCAGAGGTACCACTGGCACACAAAAAGGCCACAAAGTCCTGAACGGGGAGCGGCCCAGGCCTGCGGGCACAGAGGAAGCCCGGCCGCTGATGCGCACGGCAGGCTCCCTCGTCTGTAGAAATAATGCAATTGTGAGGGGCCAGGGAAGCCACAAATAGAACAAAGGAAGGAAAGGAAAAATCGATAGCTTTAGAGGGGAGGAAGGGAGCCAGGCGTGATGCCCGAGTCTTGCCGACAAGAACAGGAAAGAGGCAGCAAGGCTGGCCGGGGGCCCCTCACCCACATCACAGTCCCCCTGGGTGGGGGCCATGTCCCTGCACCCCGCCTCTCCCCAGCAGACCCTAGTGTCCATCTCCCACACCTGGGAATGGAGAGGCAGAAAGACTGCGTAACCCGCTCCAATTCTCACTCTCAGTAAACGCACAGAGACTTGCACCCAGGGTTGGCACCTGTCAGTCCAAGCTCTTCCTCGGCCACCACAGCCATCTGGATCAGGAGGGCTCTCACGGCTTAGGAGCCAGCGTTGAGTTTGGAAGGAAGGAGGACCATGTTCCCTGTGTGCCTGGAGCTGGCTTCCCCAGGCCTGATTCACCTGGAAACAGCCTCTGGGGAAACTTGATCCCCTCCCACCCGCCATCCCTATGCAGCACAAACTGATGGTATCTCTGAAAGCAAGCGGGATAAGACCCGCAAGTGGCCTTCCCAGGACCTCAGAAGGTGAATGCCTTGCTCCTTGGGATTCGCTCCTTCTTCCCGCTCCCCGGAGGGCCTGCCAAAAAGAAGGGTCTCAGAGGAGCAGAACAGGGCTCCCAGGGAGCAGGGGGAATTGGGGTCTCCTCTTGGTTGATCCACACCCCAGCCCCTGGGACCCGACATCCGCCCGCCCACCCCCCCCCCCTGCAGTGTTTTAGTTGGAAAGTAAGACCCAACTCGTTAAATCAAAGTGGTTTCCCCAGCAACCCTGGGAGAAGCAGGTTTACTTACAACAGGTAAATAATGCATGAGCTCAGGCTGAGAAATACAGCAACCAAGTTCATGTTACTAACAGATTCACTGAACCTGGAGGCTCGGCTCCTGAGCCCAAGTCCCAGGGGATAAGGTTGCAATTCCCCCCACCTCACCCCTCCTCTCTTAAGGAATCCTTTCTGCATTCAGGTTGTGCATGTGTATGTTTTCTCATTTTTTTTTTCCTGGCTATTTCTTACTCCCTAAATCAAACTGCCTCTGCCTTCAAGAGCAAAGGACTAGGCGCCCATCCTCCGTGTGGCTTCTCCAATCTTTAAAGACAGGGCACTGAGAAAGTCTCTTCTTTTGCAAAGTCGGACAAAGCAGACCAGACCTGCATCAGGCTCCTAGGTCTGGCAGGAGCCGGTTCATTTCCAAAGCCAGTCGGTATACCTGACAGGTTGGCCGGGTCCCCACACTCCCTGGTATAGATGAACGCGGCCCAGAAGAAATGTACACTGAACCCAATCGTGAAAGAACAACTCTTGATAAAGGCAGTGGGTTCCTCCCACCCCCCTGAGAATAACTGATACTGAATCAACATCTCTCTACCCTCCTGGAAAGATGCTGGGCTTTCTCTGCCTGGCTCTCTGGAAGTCATAAGTTTTGTGTTAAATTTTATAAATAGCAAATGACAGTGCAATCAAGAAAACGCCTTTTCAAATTACACAGCGCCCTCCCGATTTGATATCCCCACAACTCCACTCCAAAAAGAATAATTTATATATTTAGATGATTGAAAATTCAGTACAAGGAGAAATTTTAAAATGCCAGTCAGAATAAACTGGCAGACTTAAGTTGGGGGCGGGGGTGCTTTGCTGGTGGCTCAGATGGTAAAGAATCTGCCTGTGATATAGGAGACCCAGTTTCCATCCCTGGGTTCGGAAGAGTCCCTAGAGAAGGAAATGGCTACCCACTCCAATATTCTTGCCTGGAGAATTCCATGGACAGAGGAGCCTGGCAGTGGGCTACATTCCACACAGTCCCTGGGGTCGCAAAGCGTTTGACAAGACTGAGCATCTAACACAAACATAGGTTTTATGCGGAGGGGGGGGGGGGGGGGGGTGTGCATGAAAATTTAGTTCCTGCCCAGAAAGATTTGCAAGTTTTGGGGTTCCCCTAGGAGGGTAGTTGGCCCTCCACATCCCAGAAAATGAAGCCCTTACAGATGTGTCTAGCACCTGACTTGTCCACCTGCTGTCCTCCTGTGTCAGCAGATGTGAGAGAGCAGCCTGATTCCTGTTTACCTTGGTTCACTGCCTTGTACACAGTAGGTACCATCTAAATGAATAAGAGAAGACAGAGAAGCTGATGAAAACATCTAGCTCCCCGGAAAGCAAAAACATTACCAACTCGCCTCAACACAATCAAGGAGATTTAGGCAACTACGGCCACTTGTTGTGTCTATTCAAGCATGCTTGCAGTGTTATAAAGTGGCTGGACTCAGAGATTGTGTGGAGCATCAAGGTGTTAATGAGTAACTCTCGGTGGAAGTGCTCCTGTTGGAAATCCCCCAGTTTCTCAGGTGGAAAGGAAGTAATTCACACTGACAATAGATACCGCTTCGTGACTGCCAAACGAGGCCCATCTTCAGTGAGTATCATAGCAACCTCGTTGGGTCTGCGAAAATTATGGCAGTTTTGCATTCAAAGCTGAAAACCCAACAGCCAAATCTGTTAGAAAAACTATTCTCGAAAGAGGAAATTCTGACATGTGCTGCCACATGGATGAACTTGAGACATTACACGAAGTGAAATAAGTCAGCTACAAAAAGGCAAATACTATAGGATCACGCTTATAGGGGGTGCTTAGTGTAGTCAGGTTCATAGAGACTGAAAGATGGTTGCCAGGGGCCTGGGGACAGAGAGGAAGGGGGAGTTGGTGTTTAATGGGTTTAGAGTTTCAGTTTTACAAGATGAAATGAGTTCTGGAAATGGATGGTGGTGACGGTTGTACCACATTATGAATGTATTGGATATGATTGAACTGTAGGCTTAAAAATGGTTCAGATGGTAAATTTTATATTATGTGTATTTTACTGCTATTAAAAAAAATGGAAAAGAAAAAAAAAAAAATCCCAGGCACAAACGTAAACAGGATGACGGAAAAACCTTCAGGTTGACTATTGAAGCGGCTTAGACAAAACCACCCAGATAAAGCAATGTCTGACTCGAGAGTGAAATCAAGTGAGGTGTTTGGTCTGGACTGAAAATTTGTTTAGTTGGTCCCAGGTCATGCATCCACTGCTAAACGTTATGACAGGCACATAGGAAATGAAAACGTACTCAGGAACAACCAACCGAGGAAGTGATGGAAGGTGTAATTGGAGGGCAGGCACCCTGTCTGTCACAGATCTCGTGGCAGGGGTAGAACAATTACCAGGCAGCCAACAGCTCGCAAGAGCAGGCTGCCCCGGGGATGGTGCAATGTGATAGCACGCTCCAGAGAATGCTCTGGAAAATCACCACCACCAGAGGTACTGGACTGAGCCCTAATGGCACATCAACAAACCTTGTCCAACTGGGCAAACAGTCTATCTGTGGGATAAAATGAATAATTACTGTGGAAATCATTGACAGAAGTACAAAAGTCTGGGGAGAAACATCCTAAAACCTACTGAGAAAAATAAGACAGTGCATGCCCCTAGCAGGCCGGCCCTAGAGGAACAACGGAACCTGAGAAACTTGTGGAGTAAAACCTGCTACCCCTTTGGAAACCAGAGAGGGATCTGGACACTCGCTGACCATCTCATGGGCATCAGGCAGTCACCCGCTTTGGCATCAATTCAAAACACGGTACATGGAAACGATTACATATCAGTGTGACATTCCTGTCCCAAACACAGATCATGTTCACCGTTCTTGGCTAACACAGCACGGACCGTGATAAGTTACATAAACCCACTAAGGTTATACCTTACCATGTTGCAGTATACGTAGTACTTCCAAAGCATGATTGGATCTTTTATCAAAGGTGTGCTTTTACAACTATCCTCCCATCTTTACTACCCCAAGAAAACCGGGAGACCAGTTGAAATAGCAGTGTTAAAGTAATTTATTTACTTATTTATTTTTTAATAATTTATTTTTATTTTTGGTTGAGCTGGGCCTTTGCTGCTGTGCGTGGGCTTTCTCTAGCTGCAGTCAGCAGGCGCTACCCTCTAGTTGCGGCTTCTCATCGCTGTGGCTTCAGGCACCTGGGCTTCAATAGTTGCAACATGAGGGCTCAGGAGTTGCAGCTTACGGGCTCGGTTGCTCCGAGGCAAGTCGAATCCTTCTGGACCAGGGATCAAAGCCATGTCCCCTGCACTGGCAGGCGGGATTCCTATCCATGGTATCACCAGGGAAGCCCTGAAGGAGCATTTTACAAGAGAAAAAAACCTCAAGCCGGGCTGGGCCTTTCCCGGGGCCTGTCTTTGTGGTCTGACCCATCCCTGTAGCTGCGCTGGACATTCATTCCTTGAGGACACAAACCATGTTCGTACAGGTCAGGGTGGATCATCCAATGGTACCTTCCAACATTTCGCACGCTTCCCCATAACTGAGGGCCCCAAGTGGATGAGCACACCTCTGCCTCCCTTAGCCCCGGGTAAGCTGAGAGATCTCGCTGGCTCTGGGGGCCGCGTCACCAGCGCATGCGTGTCCCTCCAGGACGACCTCGCCCTGGGCTCTGACTCACCTAATCACAGCCCGGTGCCTCTCCGTGAGCCGCAGGGAGTAATTTAGGAGTTTGGGCCCGTTGAGTGCAAACAACCCGGTCAGGGAGGGAAGGCCCCGCAGAACTGCTGAGGCCTCGGGTCAGGGCGGCAGTGGCTGCAGAACAGAGGATGAAAGGCCAGCGGCCCGCTGGGCAGAGGGCCGACCGGGAATCGGGCGGGGCTTACACAGGGCTCTGTCCTATGGCTCAGAGACCCCCGCCCACAAGCGCATGCCTGGTGTAGCTAAGAACTAGGCAGAGAGCTCTCTGCAGAGCCATGGGTGTGGCCTAAACCTCTGATGGGTTTTTGAGGGGGGTCTAGGGAGTCCTCAGTTCCTATCAGAAGGAACTGCCAACAGCCACAGGGAGGCCAGGCCACGCTCCACTGGACTAGACGTCACCCCACCCACCTCCAAGCCTGGCTTCTCTCCCAGTTTTTCCAGAATTCTCTTCTGCTCTTAAAATGTCAAAAGCTCCAGTTTAACTGCACTGACCACCACCCCGCCCTTCAAGCTCCACCTCCACCCCGGAAAGGAAAACCAGACTCCCCACATCCTCAGATGCAACTCCCAGCTTTCAGACCCCCACGGCCACACCATTCTCGTGCATTCAGCTCTCAGAGGAAGTCTGGGGGCTGAGGGAAGGGGGAGGGATCCAAAGACTCCGCGCTCTGGGCTCCACGTGCATGTGTCCTTGCATGCTAACTAAGTTGCTTCAGTCGGGTCCTCCTCTTTGCATGGACTGTTGCCTGCCAGGCTCCTCTGTCCACAGGATTCTCCTGGCAGGAATACTGGAGTGGGTTGCCATTCCCTTCTGCAGGGGATTTTCCCCACCCGGGGATCAAACCTGCGTCTCCCGCAGCTTCTGCACTGCCGGCAGGTTCTTGACTGCTGAGCCACCGGCGAAGACTCTCTGGGTGCAACAGGCATCTTCCATCTTCCCGGCCCCCGACCTGCTCCTAACACAGCCCCACCTCCCACCCTCCCTGCACCAGGGTCTAGAGAGCACTCCCAGGACTCAGGCGTGCTTTCCCACACTCCCAGAAGCCCCTCGGGGCAGGTGGTATTATCTGGTCCCCAGGGAAGGAGGCTGAGGCCAGTGGGGTTAAGTGCACACAGTAGACAGGGCATTGGAGCGGTGAATGGCCGAGCTCCCAGGTCCCCAGGATGGAGCTCACAGCAACCTCACAGCTACCCCGCCCACCAACATTCTCCTCTCCCCTGCCGCCCCTACAGCAACCCCCCGCCGGACCCTTGAAGAAGGGACTCTGCTCCTATTCAAGCTTCCCTTACCTCTTTGGAAGTGGGGCACACATTATTTCCCTCCACACCCTTGACCTACAAGGGGGGTGGGGAGTGGAAATTACAGTGTCACCGGGGAAGCTGGGCTCTCCTTTGATTTCGCTTGTGAAGGGCATGTGGGGGCACATCAGAAGAGCTGCCCAGAGCAAGGCCAGGGGCAGCACCCAGGGACAGCAGGCAGGAGAGCTCCTCTCACCGGCAGGTCCCACCGTGGGGGAGCAGAAGGGAGGGGTCGGAGAAGAGGTTACACGGTGCCCATGGGTTCCACCCTCTGCAGACATGGGCACCCTCTGCTCTGGGTTCCTTCTGAAGGAAGACTCGAACGAGACTGCTGGGCCTCTGAGACTTCAGCGGTCTAATGGGATGCAAATTGGAATTCGCTCCCATAAAGATGCATTATGCATGGACTTTCTATTAGATTTCACTTGGAAACTCATCATCCATCACCCCGCAGGGTCTGCTGTACCTCGGACTTGTGTCAGCAGTTTCTCCTCATCCAGTGTCTGAAGCCAAAGTCATCTCCCTTGCAGGGGGAGCCTGGAGGACCCCAAAGCTTTGAAAGGTGGCCCCGGGTGGATAGCGAAACCACTTCCTGGCTGGCATCTTCCGAGGGGGTCCCGGCCGTCTTGCGAGGGGGCAGGGCCAAGATGAGAAGGTGGGGCCCGACCTGCGGAATATTCCTTGAAAGGACTAATGCTGAAGCTGAACCTCCATTACTTTGGCCACCTGGTGTGAAGAGACGACTCATTAGAAAAGACCCTGATTCTGGGAAAGATTGAAGGTGGGAGGAGAAGGGGACGACAGAGGATAAGATGGCTGGATGGCATCATCGACTCAATGGACATGAGTTTGAGTAAACTCTGGGAGTTGGTGATGGACAGGGAAGCCTGGAGTGCAGCTGTTCATGGAGTCGCAAAGAGTCGGACACGACTGAGCAACTGAACTGAACTGAAAAGACCCGCAGAAGCAGGGGATGGAGCCACTTGTCTCAAGATACCGCAAGGCCCACTGCACAGCAGATGATTTGAGGGAGACGCCTGGGCTAGTGGGGAGGAGGGGATGAAGGCTTTGTCTGAGGGCCCAGACTTCCACCAAGGGGGTCAGGACCACAGTCTTCTACCCACGGGGGCAAATAAAGTCCTGAGTCTTCTAACAGGATTAGTCTGGAAGACTTTTCTTCCTAAGGGTACACACGCTCACACTCACACTCACACATACACACAACCCGCATCCCTGTACCCTTATACACACTCACAACCTTACATGCACACATCCAACCCACCCACACCCCCACATTCACACATACAACAGACACACATATGTGCTTACAGTCACACACACACACAACATACAGGCACACTCAGATACAGTATCCCTTTTCATACATGTCCATGTTCTCACACACACACCCATCTGCTCTCCCATTCACACCCACTCAAACTCACATGACACTGCAACACACACACCCATATCATCACACACCCACACGCACACAGCACACATGTGCTTATATACATACACACACACATGTACACACTCACAGTCACACCCATACAACACATATCCTCATATCCCACCCCCAAGATGCACCACATACACCCACACACTCACACACGCTCATTCACATCCAGGATTACCTCTGAGGCCACAGAAGTCAGAAGGGAGTTTTTCTTCATTCATGAAAGACTGCAGATGCAGCCTCCCAGAGTCGCTAGGATACAGACTCTGTGGGTGTCATCAGAGAAATGGTAGCTGATTCCAGGCTCCCAGGAGCAGAGACTGGGCAAGGGGGAGCCATGTTCCCTCCACCAGTGGAAAGGCAGGTGGGCAATGAGGCACAGGAAACCCAGGAGGAAGAATCAGCTGGACGTTGGAGGCATGATCCAGTGCCAGGTAGGAAAGAGAATGCTCAGCCCCAGAAGCCTGTGAAACAATCCACTCATCAACCGCTGTTGACCAAGCGTCTACTGCATTCCCCAGGCTGAGCTGGGGATGGTGAGACTCAGACTCTGCCTGTTGGGAGGCATCAAACCAGTTTACAAAAGATAGCCCACAGTTCGGGATGGGAACAAGGGCTTTGAAACCAGAAGTGCTCATCTGGACCGTGAGAGAGGCAGAGCCACGGTGGGCTGGAGTGATTCTAGAAGGAGGAGAAGAGAGAAATGGGTGAGTGCTAAGACTTACAGGCAGGACCGTGGGAGGCATGGGGAGAGGAGCTAGCCCTGAAGAACTGGATGATGAGAGTCCGGCCCCTGCAGTTCACTGAGATTAAGAGCCTGGCTCTAAATTCACCTCTGCATCCTCCGGGGAAGGAGGAAGGCCTCGCTGTGTCCCTTAGCTGTGCTTCCAGGTGCCTATCCTCCAGGAAGCCATCCAAGATCTCCCTCTTCAGAGCCCAGCACATTTAAGGCTTTACTTTCTTGTCATCTCAGATTTAGACCAATTCAGCACATAGTAAGTTTTCATGATAAGTCTCTTTTGTAAAGAGTAGAATTCCTGTCTACCAGGGAAAGTCATATAAACCAAAAGCTATACTAGCAGTGTATTGATGCTTAAAAGAATTGACTCTTTTGAACTGTGGTGTTGGAGAAGACTCTTGAGAACCCCTTGGATAGCAAGGAGATCCAACCAGTCCATCCTAAAGGAAATCAGTCCTGTACATTCACTGGAAGGACTGATGCTGAAGCTGAAGCTCCAATACTTTGGCCACCTGATGAGAAGAACTGACTCATTGGAAAAGACCCTGATGCTGGGAAAGATTGAAGGTGGAAGGAGAAGGGGACGACAGAGGATGAGATGGTTGGATGGCATCACTGACTCAATGGACATGAGTTTGAGTAAGCTCGAGGAGTTGGTGATGGACAGGGAGGCCTGGCGTGCTGCAGTCCATGGGGTCGCAAAGAGTCAGACAAGATAGAGCAACTAAACTGAACTGAACACTAGCAGTGCCATTCCCTCACACAGAGGGGTATAGGGTTCAGAAGTGGAGAAGCAAAAATCCAATAAGACAGTCAGAAAAGCCTTCATAGGGACTTCCCAGATGGCCCAATGGTTAAGACTTCGCCTTCCAGTGCCAGGGGTGTGAGTTTGATCCCTGGTCGGGGAGCTAAGATCCCATATGGCCAAAAAAGCCAAAACATAAAACAGAAACAATATTGTAACAAATTCAATAAAGACTTTAAAAATGATCCACATCAAAAAAAAAAATTTAAGAGAAAAGGCTTCATAGAGGCAATTATGTTCAAGGCCAGGCTGAATGCGCCTTGTCACTGTTCATCAGCTTACCTCTGGTCCCCCATAGTAAATTTTGTTTATTCCATCATATTCCTCTTCATCTATAATGCTTGCTTGCCTGCTAAGTGGCTTCAGTTGCGTCTGAGTCTTTGTGAGCCCATGGACTGTAGCCCTCCAGGCTCCTATGTCCATAGGATTCTCCAGACACAAATACTGGAGTGGGTTACCATGCCTTCCCGACCCAGGGATTGAACCTGAGTTTCTCGTCTCCTGCATTGGCAGGCAAGTTCTTTACCACTTGTGCCACCTGGGATGCCCACCATACCTATTCATCTCCTATAATACCTAGCAGAAAACTGGGCATCAGTAAGTTCTTAATAAATTTATTATCTTGGTCATTCATTCAACACCTACCAGCTTCCTTTCATGCTCATTGGTGGAGCTTCTAGGATGCTTCTTCACCCTCCAAAATGTCGAAGTTTATACCCAGCCAGCTCCCAGGCTTGACTGGACAGCACATCGAGGAAGGGCGGAGTGCTCCCTGGGCGGTCCTGTGGCTGCCGTCTTTTCTCTGTAGGTCAGAGTGTAGACAGGGAGTAGGAGTACAACTGAGGATCCGAGAACCAGGATCTCAGAGATGTCCTGTATCTTCCTTCCGCAGCCAGGGGCTAGAGGTAGTAAGTGGGTGTGCAAAGTCCCAAAGGCGGTTAGAGGAGATCAAAGGAAGTCGTATCTTAAAAACTGTGCTTTGATCTAACTTGACAGTGGAGAATCCTAACCTACATCTGGTGGCTTCTGGAGGAGGTGAGCCTTATCTCCAGTGATAAGTCAGATAGTCTCTCCTGTCAGTGGGATGGACCGAAAATCCCACTTCTATGCTCTTCCTCCCCAAGCCCCAACTCTAGTCTAATCATGAGAAAAACATCAGCTAAATCCCAGTCGAAGGAGACACGATACCTGACCAATATTCCTCAGAAACCCAAGGTCATTCAAGACAAGGAAAGTTCTGAGAAACTGTCACAACCAGGCATAGGCTATGGAGACACCAAAATGAATATAATGTGGAATCCTGGGTCAGAACAGAAGAAGGACTTTAAGAAATCTGTACAAAATTTGGACTTCAATAATAGTAATGTACTAATGTTGTTTTCTTAATTTTAACAAATATACCATACTAATGTGAGAGGCTAATAGCAGTGGAAACCAAGTCCTGGTGTATGTGAACCCTCTGTACTATCTTTGCTTTTTTTCTAGAAATCTAAAAATGTTCTAAAGAAAATTTTAATTAAAAAAAAAAATTGGGAGGACTTCCCTGGCGGTCCAGTGGTTAAGATTCCACAACTTTCACTGCAGCGGGATATGGGTTCAATCCCACGTGCTGCACAGCCTGGCAAAATATACAAAAATAAAACAACTTTTAATTAAAATAGTTTTTATTTTTAATTTTTGCTCTGCAGTTATAAAAACACACTACCCATCCTAGTTCTAATGAGTGTAAATAACAGACACTCAGTCCAGGGCTTGCCCTGTCCCACTGCATGGTCATTAGACACATTCCTGTCTCTTTAAGTTCCTCTTAGTTGTGACAGTCTTTCAGACTTTCCTTGTGTCTGATGACCTTGGTGGTTTTCAAGGGGACTGGTTGGGTATGTTGTAGAATGTCTCTCAATCAGGATTTGTTTGATGTTTGGTTCCTCAGCTTGACTTCAAGGCCTTTAGAACCACAGTGGGTCGTCTCTTTCCCCTGGGCAGGTTAGGGAGGGAAGCAACGGTACTTTTCTCCGTTATGAAGCCTGCATATAGGGCGGGTGAGAAGCCAGGGCAGAAAGGTAAAGCCATACCTTTATGGCCCAGAGACCACCTGGGCTGTTCTGAAATCAGCCTTAGCATCCTCGCTCCGGAAGTGCTGGGCGTGATGCGTCTCTCAGCTTCATCTCCTGTGGGAGCTTCGGCCTCCGAGAGAGAGTCTTGGCTGGGGGACTGGAGACTGCAGAGAATGAGCTCTGTTCGTGTCTCCCCAGAGCCAGTTCCAAAAGAGAAGCTGCTTCTCCACAGCCAGCTCCTCTGGTCCATGGGGACCCGTGAAACTGAGAATACTGGGGTCTACGAGATGTTACCTTGACAACCCATCCTTCCAGGTGTCAGGGGGAGAGGGTGAGGCTTGTGTAGGCTCTGAAAAAGGCAGGATGCTAGAGCTGAGCTGACTCTAAGGGTGTTATCATCTTTACTCCCCCCCTCCCCCACCCAGGTCCCTTCATTCTACAGTTTCTTAGCCTCAGTTCTCTGATCCAGCCACTCCTTCTAGGATGCTGCCCTGGTGAGGGGGAGGCAGCCACCGGGCACTGAACTGTGTGGCTTTGACGGGAGCTGGCAGGCAGACTCAGCGAGCTAAATCCAGTGGACCATTCGAGATGTCTAGACAGGAAGCCAGGCTGGGAGAAAAGCAAGGCCACTCCCTGAGGCTGGAGGCCTGAGGCGGCCGGGCGGGCAGCTGCCACTGTTTCAGGAGCCCAAGAGATACGTCCCCAAGGGCCGGGGTGGGGCGGGGTGGGGGGCAGCTCAGGGCACATCCTTATGGAAGTAAACGGCATGCCTTGCCCCCACACGAGTGCAGAAGTGGTGTGCCAGCTGGAGCAGACATCCCATTGGGGGTGGTGCTCAGGTGACCATGTGGCCCACCTTGACGCTGAGGTTGAGTTGGGGAGAAAGGGACCTGGCATCTGGCTTTCAGGCGCTCATCCCAGAGCCAGTACTGACATCCAAGCAGGACAAGGAGAGGGGCATGAAGCGCCATCCAGGGTCCAGCCCTGGAACCTCGAACCAGTTAGCCCGCCTGTCAGTTTCCCCATTTGTAAAATGGACTAATCCGACACCTGCCATGCCTGCTTCATGGGTCATTAGGACGGGCAGATGAAACGCTATACGGGAGAAGACTTGTGTGAAGTGCTTGGCAGGCATGATGATCACAAACGGTGTTTATACTGTAAGTTTCAAGGCTGTTGAGATATTCGGTTGCATTGAACTGTCAGGCTTGAGTTCTTGGGCTGACAGTCACTGACTCACTTAGATTTTTCAGGTCATTTAGTTCCGACACACCCATCTAATCCTTGATGAAAGCTGGACATGGTTCTGGGATCTTCTGAGGTCCTAGAACAAGTTGGTATCTGAGTCCAGGGGCCCGCAGTCCAGGGTTCCTGATTCCCACCGGGGCCTGGAGCGCCGTGCATGCCACGTGGCCTCCGAGTCCTCTTGCTTTTCTGCATCCCACTTCCATCTCCGAGAGCTGGTCCCCATTCCCTGCATTTGCATTTTAGCGCACACCCACTCTTGACAGCTTATCCTAGAACCAAACACCCCTGCCAGGTTCTGGGATCTTTAAGGAAATACAAAAGGGTGAAAGACACAACAGAAAGAAGATAAGCAAGTGTGCCTTTGGAGCCTGGCCAGTGTGGATCGGCAGGACGCCCTGGAGCTCCCGCCCTCAATCTGTTCAGCAACCTGTTTCTCTCCTCAGTCAAGCTGCTCCTGAAAGCCTCTCTGGGAAGACTTCCCAGATCAACCAGGCACTGGCAGCTTCCATGGCTTGGCCCTGGCTGAACCTAGCACTGCCCGGGTTGTCACTCACCCACCTTCCACCTCGCTCGCGGAGCACTTGGCCTTGCCCTCCATGCCCAGCTGCTGGGCTAAGCAGCTCGCACCTCCTCGCCCGGCTTCTGTGGGAGAATGCTTCCCTGCTCTCTGCCTTCATCCCAGCCAGGCGCTTGACATACATCTGACGTCAATCCTGAATTGTCTCTTGATGTATTCGTCCCCTGCTTTTACTGGGTCACAAGCTTGCCCTCTCCTTCTCTCTGCACGTCTGTGTTGTTGATCTGAGACAGTTGTAACTCAGGGGGTCTCATTATCAAGAAGGGAGAATTGCTCACCTCTGGTCTTGGGTTGATTCAATCAAGAGGCAATTGGACTTCACTGGGTCCCAACTCCATGTCTCATCAGCCCTGGCTCCAAAGCTGAATTCCTGCCATGCTGTCTCTTTACTTTAGAGTGACAATTCTGTCTTTGAGTTAAAATCCAAACTACTAGACAGATAGATAAGTCCATCTTCTCTTGCCAGACAGTCTCCTTACTCTGACCTTTTACTATCTGATCATAATGTTGTTTAAAAGGAGCCTGTGGACATGCTACCAGTGTATAAAAGGGAGGGGGAAGGAAAGCAGAATACAGACACAAGCATGCACACACGTGTGTCCATGTATGTTTTGCTGTCAAATATAACTTATCTCTAAATGATGAAGTATTGATTTGTCTCTGTAAGCATACATGATCTCCAAATGATATACACAAATCTGAAAATAACAGCTGCCGTTGGAGAAAGATTTTCATGATATATATTTTTATGCCTTTCGAATTCATAAAACTTCTTTTTATGATGAATTATTTCATATGTATAAAAACATATGGATGAATGTATGTATTGAGATAGGATTAATAAAGAATTCCTCCCTGTGGATCTACCACCCGCTGTAAGAAATGGAGCGTTACAATAGGTTAAGACTTCTTGCAGCATGCCCCTGGTCCCACAGAGGTCACTGCTGTCTGCTTATCCTCAGTCTGGCCTGCTTTTATTTATTTATTTATTTATTACTTATTTATTTAGCTGCACCAGGTCTTAGCTGTGGAACAAGGGATATTTAGCTGTAGTGTTCATACCCTTAGTTGTAGCACGTGGCATCTAGTTGCCTGACCATGGATTGAACCCAGACCCGCTGTGTTGGGAGCGTGGAATCTTAGCCACTGGACCACCAGGAAGTTCCAAATTTGCCTGCCTTTAGAATTGTATTGTGGTGTTGGAGAAGACACTTGAGAGTCCCTTGGACTGCAAGGAGATCAAACCAGTCCATCCTATAGGAAATCAGTCCTGAATATTCATTGGAGGTACTGATGCTGAAGCTGAAACTCTTAATACTTTGGCCACCTGATATAAAGAACTGACTCACTGGGAAAGACCCTGATGCTGGGAAAGATTGAAGGCAGGAGGAGAAGGGGAGAACAGAGGATGAGATGGTTGGATGGCATCATCAACAGAATGGACATGAATTCGAGCAGACTCCAGGAGATAGTGAAGGACAGGGGAGCCTGGCGTGCTACAGTCCATGGGGTCGCCAAGAGTCAGACATGACTTGGGGACTGAACAACAACAGCAATACATCCCCATGTAAAATATTCTTTCACTTTACTTGTTTGGAACTGTACAAAGATGATGTCAAGCTGTATGTGTTTCTCTATGACAAGTCAATGTCTGTCACGCTGGTTGTAAGATTCATTCATGCCGATGCTTGATTCATGTGTTTTCATTGTGTTAATGCTCCATGTGTGAATATGCCCACTTTATTTACCCATTTTCCTGGTGTTAGACATTGGACTGTTTCCCATTTTTGCTGCTATGAGTGTTCTATGCCTGCCTTTGGTGCACACATGTAAGAGTGACCTAGAGTGTGATCCTGGCAGTGGTACTGCTGGGCCAGAGAGAAGCTACACCTTCAGCTCACCGACCACTTGCCAAAGGGTTTCCAAGTTAGCTGTGCTGATTCACATTCCCACCTGCACATGAAGGTATCTGCCTTCTCGTCAACGCGACATTAACAGACTCCACATGTAGCGGGTGTAAAGTGGTGTGATATTATAGTATGAGCTTAATTTACGTTTCTCTGGTTACTGGTGACATTGAAAGCATCTTCTTATGTTGGTTATCCATTCATGGTTCCTCTTCCATGACTTTCTGAATTTTGACCTATGTGAATATCTTACCTATTAAAAAACATATATGTATTGAAATGCGCTTGTACCATTCCGCCTTTCGTATGCAAAGGGCCACTGTCCCTGCAAAGCACACAAATACTCTCTCTGAAAAGTGTCACCATAAATAAAATTGCTGGGCTTCCCTGGTGGCTCAGTGATAAAGAATCTGCCTGCCAATGCAGGAGACGTGGGTTCGATCCCTGGTCTGGGAAGCTCCCACATGCCAAGATGCCACTAAGCCTGTGGGCCACAACCACTGAGCCTGTGCTCTAGAGCTCCGAACCTCAACTGCTGAAGCCCGCGCACGCTAGAGCCCGTCCTCTGCAACCAGGGAAGCTGCTGCAACGAGAAACCCACGTATAGCAACTAGAGAGTAGCCTCCACTCGCCCCAACTAGAGAAAAAGCCCACACAGCAAGGAAGAACCAGCACAGCCAAAAATAAATAATAAATAAAAGATTTTTTTAATTGAGGACAATAATACATTGATGAATGTTGTGAGCGAAATGTTTTAAACTTTTTTTTAATTGTTTGTTTTAACTTCTTTTTAAAATATTTGTTCATTTGTCTATTAGGCTGTGCCAGGTCTTATTTGCAGCCCACAGGATCCTTGTCGCAAATGCAGGATCTTTCGTCGCGGCCTATGGAGTCTATCTGTGAGACGCATGGATTCTCTAGCTGCGGTGAGAACGCTGAGTTGCTCCACCACATGTGGGACCTTAGTTCTCCAACCAGGGGCCAAACCCACTGCAAGGTAGATTCTTAGCCATGGGCCACCAGGGAAGTCCATGAGCTAAATTGATGACCTGTCAAATTCGTATATTTAAGCACTAACGCCCAATACCTCCAAATGCATCCATGTTTGGAGATAAGGTCTTTAAAGAGGTATTAGGTTAAAAAGAGGTCTGTACGGTGGGCCTTAATCAGATATGACTATGTCCTTACAAGAAAAAGGAAAACAGGACACGAATAACACAGAACAAGGACAGCCATGGGAGGACGCAGTGAAAAGGCAGCCATCTGCCAACTAGGCAGAGAGGTCTCAGGAAAAGCCAGCAGCTTGCTCTTGAACTCCCAGCCTCCAGAATGCTGAGAAAAGAATATGATTCTGTTGATTAAACTCCCCAGGCCGTGGTACCTTGTTCTGACAGTCTGAACAGACTAATGCAGCGACCACATCGCTGTTTGCACAGCGCTTTCACACACTCATTCATCCACTCGTTTATCATCAAATATTAATGGAGCCCAGCCCGGGCGGAAGGTACATTTCATTGTTAAATCCTCCCTGAGTCAGGAATAACGATCCCTGCCTTTGAAACAAGAGGACTGAGTCTCATTGCGTCTGGGTGAGTGCAGAGAGACAAAGCAAATGGCCAAGGAATGAAGGAGGCATGGGGGGGCCAGAGAAGACTCAGGCAGACACGATCAGCTGTAAATACACGACTGTCACGTGGGAGACAGAATCTACTTTTCTTTATGTCCTGAAGGGATAGAATTATGGTAAATAAGAAGAAACATCAGGAAGACAAGTTTCACTTAGAAAGAAAAACTTTGCACAGTCAGAATTGTCTAAAAATTCCCAGCCCAGGGATCGAACCAGGTCTCTAGCATTGCAGGCAGATTCTTCACCATCTGAGCCACCGGGGAATCATAACAACAATTCAGCAAGATGTCTCAAATGTAGTGAGCTGTTCCTAAAGAAGCTGGACAACCACTTTATGAGAGATGGTGTGTATGTGTGCATGTGTGTGTGTGCGTGTGAGTGGAATAAGGGTCAAGATTTAGGTTTGTGGTTGGAGGACATGACCTTGAAGCGCCCTTCCCATCCATAGAGTAACTGATATCTCTGAGACCAGGCAGTGGACCAGAAAGAGAAGCTGTCTTCTGGATACTGATTCTCCAGTCTTCCCACCAAGCCAAGCTGCCTTTAAACAGATTAGCAGCTGGATAAATGCCTTCTGGGCTTCCCTCATGGTTTAGAAAATAAATAATCTGCCTGCAATGCAAGAGACCCGAGTTCAATCCCTGGGTTGGGAAGATTCCCTGGAGAAGGAAATGGCTACCCACTCCAGTATTCTTGCCTGGAGAATCCCATAAACAAAGGAGCCTAGCGCGCTACAATCCATAAAGTCACAAAGAGTCAGATGCAATTAAGCAACTAAGCACTCACAAATACATTCTAATCATGAAAACATTCACTGAGCAGCCTGGGGACAGGACACAGCCACAGGGAGTGTCCAGTTTTTGAAATGAGAGAATTACTTCTACTCACTTTCCCCTTCTCAGAAGTCTTGATTGCTGCCAGGTAGGTAGCAGGGAGCAGGAGGGAACATGCAATTTTGAGAATCTACTTAAGCACTGGGGTTCTCATACACCTTGATTGCTATTTCATCTTTATATTAGCTCCAGCTGTGATATCATTCTTTATCTCCACTTTACAGATGTGGAAGCTGAGACTCCAAAGAGGCCAGGCAACCGTCCAAGCTTCCAAAGCTAAATCACAACAATGACCTTGAGCCAATTCCCTACCTCGCTCTTGGAGCCAGAGCCTGCCTGATTCCAAAATCCATCACGTCTTGTTACCTAACGGGTATCGGAATGTTAAAAATGTGGGTTTTCTTTCTCTAAATCCAGACTACTGTCCTTGAGGACAAACCCAGGATAAACAAGTTGTCTTGAATTAGGACTTACAGGCTGGGGAGTGGGGGGTGGTGGGGGGTGGTGGGGGGTAGAAACAGTCCTATCTATTCTCTAATTGGACAATTGACACCTCAGCTTCAGGTAGGACTTCCCTGGTGGCTCCATGGTAAGGAATCTGCCTGCAATGCAGGAGCTACAGAAGACATAAGTTCGATCCCTGGGTCAGAAAGATCCCCTAGAGAAGGGCATGGCAACCCACTCCAGTATTCTTGCCTGGAGCATCCCATGGACAGAGGAGTCTGGTAGGCTACAGTTCGTGGGGCCGCAAAGAGATGACTAAAGCAACTTAGCACGCACGGCCTCAGGAAGGGGGATGGCTCCTCGCTTGGTCCCCAAGTTCTCTCCTAACATATTTAATATTTCCTGTGCAGTGAATGAATCTCTTCTCCTCCTCCTCTCTCTGTGAACACTTTTATTTCCGGAGCTGATGAGGCCCACCTCTAGAAGAATCTCTCCACAAAGAAGGGCAGAACCACTGGTCATGGCCCAAAGACCTACGTGGGCCCTGTGTCCAACTGAAGGATCTATTCAGTCTTCATTGATCTGCGAACTGGGCTGAGAGCCCTTTAAGCTGGTGGGGGGAAGAGGACTTTGAGTGAGGAGTGCCCTTTTTTTTATTTTTTTTCTTTACCCCAAGGCAAAATGCAGCTTCTGTTTTAATCTGAGCCCCACCCTCCTCGGTTAGGACACATAAACAGAAAGCTGGCCATGGTCCCCCCGCTAGACAGTAACAAAGGAAGGGAGGGTTGTTTCTGCCTGGGAGCTGCAGGGCTGGAGGAACCCACTCTCCAATTCAACAGTCCATCAAGGAAAGGAAGCTGGGAAGTTTCCAGAATAGGAAAGAGCCTTCCCTGCTCTCTACCAGCCTTTCTCTGACTTCCAGGGGCGTCACGTGGCTTCTTCCATGCCCAGAAATGTCAGAGCTTCGGTCCTTCCCAATACAGCCTCGTCCTAGAGCTGAGCCTCCTTAAGCTCCGAGGTTTCACTCTCACCTCAAGCTTTGCTTTAAGAATCCTCCCTTCCACCAGCCTCCCAGCTCTAGTCCGCCTCATTATTCAATCCATCTGACATTTCTGGAACTCAGAACAGAGGGCGTCGCTTTGTTAGAGATAATAGACCCAAAGGGGTGGAGAGTCTCCAGAACAAAGAGAAGAAATGAACCTTTTCTTCTTCCCCCTCAGGAAGTTTAACTTCGGTCAGGTGAGCACAAAGGGAAACCAGGTAAAGGGAGTGTTTATGAGCCAGTAAGTGGCACCTCGCACCCCTCCTGGAGGTCAGACCTGGGAGCGCTGCGGAGTGGCGGCCTGGGTTCTGCCTTTTAGGGACTCGGTGGAGGAGGCCAGCTCTCAGCTGTCAAAGGGGAGGGCCGGGCCACTGTCTGCTTTCTAAGGGGAGAAGAGGTGTTCCATTCAAGGGAGCTAAGGTGGGGCCCCCGTGCAGTTGGTTAAAGAAGACTGAGAACTTACCTGGTGGTTCAGTGGCTAGGACTTCGCACTCCCGAGGCAGGGGGCCTGCCATCCCTGGACAGGGAACTAGATCCCACTGACCACAATTAAGAGTTTGCCTGCTGCAACTAAAAGACCCCACCATCCCTCAGTTCAGTTCAGTTCTTTGCGACCCCAGGGACTGCAGCACGCCAGGCTTCCCTCTCCATCACCAACTCCCGGAGTTTACTCAAACTCATGTCCATCAAGTCAGTGATGCCATCCAACCATCTCATCCTCTGTTGTCCCCTTCTCCTCCTGCCTTCAGTCTTTCCCAGCATCGGGGTCTTTTCCAATGAGTCAGTTCTTCGCATCAGGTGGCCAAAGTATTGGAGCTTCAGCTTCAGCATCAGTCCTTCCAATGAATATTCAGGACTAATTTCCTTTAGGATGGACTGGTTGGATCTCCTTGCAGTCCAAGGGACTCTCAAGAGTCTTCTCCAACACCATCCCTCATGCTACGGCTAAGATCGAAGATCCCACATGCCGAAACCTGGAGCAGGTAAATAAATAAATATTTTTTAAAAAGAAAAGAAGAGAGAAAGAAACAGAGAGACTGATTCTCTAATACCAGAACCAGGGAGACAGGAAGATCACTGCCCTTTCAGGGACCACGCAGCATTTGCCACACATTCTAAAGCCCCGTCACAAAAAGGCCCCAGAATGGGGAACACGTTGAGAACAGGCAGAGGGCACCTTCCTGCTCTCTGACCTTAGATGAGTCCCATGAACTTGTTAGGCTTCAGTTTCCCCACCCCCGGGAGGAAAAGGTTGGATTTGATCCATGATTCCCAAATTTGGGTCCAGTGCAATTTACTGAAAGTTTATGAAAACTTGTCACCAGATAAGAATATTTTTAAAATATTGCCGGCTCCTCTCACTATCAGTTAAAAAAAGAAAGCACATTTCAGGACTAAAAAGAGGAGAGACACAATCTTAGAATATAAAAAAAAGGAGGAGACACACAATCTTAGAATGTGAAGGAGAGTCCTTTAAAAGAAATATGGAAAAATCCACTACGTGATCTTATTTTTCTCATTTCGGGGCAGACGATTGTTAAGCTTCATCAGAGAGGGAAATCAATTCAAGAAACGGGAAACTGTCTAGCATCCTAGCTCCTAAGATTCCATGGTTTGAAGCCCAGCTGGGCAAATCACCCAGCCTCCCTCTGATCCTCACTTGGCATGTCCCAAACCCTGAAGCACAGTGAGGCTGGTGGATGGTGGCTGCCACTCGCTGTGTAGGTGACTCCTAATACCTGGAATGCAAGCTTTATTCTCCCATCTTGCGCCATTATGTTCCTCCTATCTCCTGAGATGCAAAGGAGGTCCTGTCACCGGGACAGGGGCTGGTGGGTGCTTCGAGCAGAAAGCTTGAGATATGCCCCCTTCCTGCATCCACTGGAGGCAGTAAGTCACTGGGCCGGGGGTTGCCTCTCGCTCACCTTGGACACCTTCACAGCACCTGTACGTGAAGCCTCCCTGTTAATAGATACAGGAGTTCGTATCTGTATACTGAGGTCCAGAGATACCAGAGTCCACACAGGGAAGAGGGAAGCTCGCACATGTTCAACCTCTGGACCAGGAACTAGATCCTACAAGCCATGCAGTACAGCCAAAAGATAAATCAATAAATAATTTTTAAATTAAAATTAAATAAAAATGGTTATGACAGTAAATCAATCAATAATAATAATTTCATTGCAAGCATCGCCATTCCCCCTCAGAGTTAGAGCTCCCCTAGTCGCTCAGTCATGCCCAACTCTTTGCGACCCCCATAGACAGTAGCCCACCAGGATCCTCTGTCCATGGGATTCTCCAGGCAAGAATACTGGAGTGGGTTGCCATGCCCTTCTCCAGGGGATCATCCTGACCCAAGGTTTAAACCCAGGTTTCCTGCACTGCAGACAGATTCTCTACCATCTGAGCCACAAGAGAAGCCCTGAAAGATAAATAATTTTAAAAAGATTTTTAAATTAAAATTAAATAGAAATGGTTATGAGAGTAAATTTTAAAAAAATAATAATAATTTCATTGTAAGCATCGCCATTTCCCCCTCCAAGTTAGAGCTCCCCCAAGCAGGAGCCAAACAACTTTTTCTTTGCCAGGAAGAAGTATCAGAAAGGTCTCATCCAGGAGGCATCTGCCTGCTCTTACTTCTTTCATCTGCAATGCAAGGGGCCACATGCAGCTGGGGCTGACCCCATCTTGGGCTCAAGGGCCCATTAGGGCATCCCCTGGGTGCCCTCCTACAGCCTGGCTCAGGAGCTTGGGGCCAATAAGAAGCCCCACCGTTGGGAAGGGTCAGCCTCTGTCACTGCCGGCTTCTCTTCACCATTCACCCCTCCCCCTGCACCCCTTCCCACACGCACCCCCATAGGAACCAGAGCCATGGAAAAATCAGCATTGATGAATGGGGATTCTGGGCTCTGTATTTTTACAAGCCATGGTCTGGAAGTGCCGAGGGGCTGTCTTAGTTTGCTAGCGGATTGATTCCCTAGAGAAGGATAATGCGATTGACAAGAGATTGAAAGGGACCTCTGAAAGAAGAAGGTCAGCAAGTTCTGTCCAGGAGGAGAGAGAAGTGAAGCAGAGGGCAGAAGCCAGAGCCAGGAACATTGTGGACACTCCATAAATCTTCAGCGTTACATCATTCATTTGAAACCTGGCTGAGAGGCGCAGAGAGAAAGAGAATCCGAAGCCAGAGAGACATGGCCAAGGAGGCTATTGAGAAAAAGGATCTTGAGAATCACCAGTGTGTTTCACTAGCCTTGATTGCTCACCTTCAGCTTTGCTTAGCCTCAATCACTTCTTCTTTGATGTCAGTCGTTATGGAACCTGGGCACTGCGGGTACATTTCAGGATGAAGTGTGGAGTAGGGATGTGGGCAGAGGAAGCTCACTGATGGTGACGAGAAGAAGGAAGGGAAGGACTTCCTGGTGGTCCAGTTGGCTAAGGCCTCTGCGCTGCCAATGCAAGGGCCAGGGATTCAATCCCTGGTTGGGGAGAACCAAGATTCCACATGCCGTGTGGTGTGGCCAAAAAAAAAAAAGTGGGGAGTGGTGTGGGGCAAAAGACTCAGGAAGTGTCTTGCCTCTTTAGACCCAAACTGGAATCAATCTGGGTGAAGCTTTAGCATCGCCGAGTGGGGTGGCCAGCCTGATTCCCCTCCTACCACCAATGAATGGATTTTAAGCTAGAGCTTTGCCCCTTGGGGCTCCCGGTAACTCAGGTAAAGCCAGGCCACATTTAATGAGCAACTACTGCAGTGTCAGGCACCATCTGCGGGGCTTTAGATGGACTGTTTTGGCTTTTTATTTTTTTTTTAACATCTTCACGACCCTATTTATCCATTTTACAATTGAGGCCCAGAAAGGCTGCTAACCTTGTCAAGGTGACACACACACAAAATATTCGTATGCCAGACCCACCAATGCTTACCTCGCCCCAGGGGAATACTGGAAACTCACTGAAGCAAAAGGCTAGGAGGTCCCTCACTGGTTATCCTGTGTTTTTGATTAAGGCTAGAGAAAGTCTCATTTAGATCCTCCAACGCACTTTAGAGTTTCAATAAAAGGCCACCTGAAGCAGAAACAGGAAAAGGAGGGCAGGAGGGGGGCCTGACTGCTCACCAGTCCTAGGACAAAGCACCTTCACCCCGGGCAGGGGCGACATGACCTACCCCGCCGTCTGGATCAAGCCGGGTGTGCATTCCCTGTCCCAGTGTGTTCCCAGCAATTCTCTACCTGTCATCAATACTCTGGTGTTTTTTGGTGGTTTTTTTTTTTTTTTTTTTTTGCTGCCACCAACACACGATAATCTGATCTGTAAGGGAAAAAAAGGGAGTGGAGGATCTGTAGAAACAAACATCATCAAATGTCCTGGCTCTGTTCCCGGCGCTTCAATAAAAATGCAGGAAGGAAGAAATTGCAGAGATGAGCCCCGGCGGCCAGGCTCCCTGAGTCTCCATTAAGTCATTAAGAGAGGACTTTGCAGCATCAGAGCCAATCGCCACGATGCTGCTGCGGAGGGCGGCCCTCGCATTGGAGGGTCCAGCTCGGTGACACAGCGGGATGAGCCATCTGAATTGGGTACTTGTCTTCCTCACGGTTCTCTTCCTTCACCCCTACATTCCACTTTTTGCCATAACAAACTTTCTCCCTTGTTTTCATAACGTTTACTGCACTGAAGACCTAGGCTTGGAATTGTACTATACACCACAGCTCTCATTTGGGCAACTAGGGACCGAATCATACATACTCTTGGGAAGGTGGGCTGTGGGGCCAGGGGACCTGCTTCTGGGATCTTCTACAGATGTGACAAAACACCAGAGCTAGACAAGAATTCGTGGTGAGCATTCCCACGGGCAACCAAGCCGAAGACCAAGCCATCTCTCTAATCAAAATACCACCCCTTGTTCTTCTGGAAACTTTGAAAGGCAGAAGGAGATGGAATTATAAGCGGGTAAGGGTATGGAAAAAGATTAAAATGAAAAATAAACTTGAAACATACCTAGCAGAAAGCACATTTGGTTTGAAAGATTCTTTCCATTTCAATTCTCTGTGGGCCTATTCATAACAGAGATATGGTTACTTAAAATACAGTTTCTGTGCTGGCTGGTTGAGTCTCTTGAAAAATGCCTTCCATGTTTTCCCAAGCCCTTGCTTCAACTTCACCACAAAATTCCTGAACAACATCTCCAACAGGACCAGCTGAACTCAAGCAGAGTAATTCTGAAACCTAGTGACACCCCTAAGAGATGCTGACACGTAGGCTCACAGATGCCAGATTTCAGTTCTTTTTTCTCCCTGCCACCCAACTCCCTACCCCCGACACACACACACACAAAATCCCAGAAGGCGGAACTGTTATAGGAAAAAAAAAATGACTCTGGTATTGATTGATTCAAGCAGACTAGTAACAAGTTCTCTTTAAAATACATACTCAAACTGTGACAATTCTGTTTGGTGTGGTTTAAACTTTTTTTAAAAAAATAATTGAATCTTTAAAGCAAGAACGGTTTTAAATTCCCTTCTGTAGACATTGCTAAATCAAGAGCAGCTTCTTTTCCCCGAGGTGAAAGGCTGGCAGTGAAGGCTCTGGAGTCCGACTGTCTGGATCTGCAGAATCACTTCCTTATCTCACCACTTGTGGGTCGAGTTAGCCTTGCCAAGCCTCAGTTTTCTCATCCGTGAAATGGGAGCTAACAGTCATCCCTTTCTCATTGTTGTGAGATTTAAAAGTAATGACCTCACTTAGCAAATGTAAAAGCATTTAGCAAGGTGCCTGCCTGGCAAGCATTCATTAACTATTAACTCTTGGGGATGCCAAGCAAAACATTTTTTTTTTTTTTAAAGGCTGAGGCAGAGAGATCAACCCTAAAGCAGCTATTTGCATTTCCTATACACTTCTTAGAAAATAAGCTCATGTGCTTAGAAACCTATGAGAGTCAAACAAGTGACTTTGGGAATAACAGTGAATTATTAGCCTTTGCCTAGCTTTGGCGAGAAACTTCCCCTAAGACTGAACACTCATCTGGACGGTTTCCTAGTAAGGTCTCAGAAGTCCACCCCAATTCACTCAGCTGGCTCCCCCCGCCTTGGACTGCTGACCGAAGTCACTCATGGGCTACAGGGCACAGCAGGAGAGGACCCTGCTTCTGACTCTGGGAGAGTCTCCCCACCCCGCACCCCAGCACCCCGCCCTGGGGCCCTGCACTGGTGGTGGAAAGGAGAGCTGGTTTCAGGAACGACTCATGATGGGAGGGGTCTGCTGCCCTCTCTGATTCCAGCGCGCTGTTTATAATCCTCTGCTCAGAAATCAACTCTCACGTTCTCCCCCTCTCTCTTCCGATCAGGGGCCACTTTGCAGAGTGCTTGGGATTGCGGTCACTGTGAAAGAAAGAATGGGTGCATCTGCGAAGGCCTGAGAGTGGCCACTTAAATGCTGTCCCCGTGGACGTGCTTTGGTGGTAAGTGTCTCCATGATTACTGAAGATAAAGTCATAGCACTCAATGTACCTTTGCTGTTTCCACACATGCCATCATCATATCATCATTACTTTATTATCTTGCTGATCACAAAAGTAGTACATGGTCAGGGGCAAAAGAAGGTGCCACCTCCCTTTGACAGAGGTAAGGAGAGAATCGCACAGAAACACACACCCAGCACTCGGCCTGATCAACTACAGAAACCACTCTACAGACAAGCTCCGCTCCCAAACGTCAAATGATAGAAAGGTATGTAAACAAACAACATAAGCGTCCTATAACCACATCACAAAGGAAACCGCCAATAACAGTTTAGTTCATAGAACTTTGCTTTGTTTTAAATAATGACATTCAACTAAGAGGGAAAAAATATAGGCATAGGATGAAATTTTTATAGTGTCCAAAAGGGTAGTCTGAAGGGCCCCTTCCCACCCCTACACTCTAGACATTCAATTCACCTGTTGTGTGTGTGAGAGTTTCCTTGCAGGTAATCTACAATTAGATAAACACATACATATATAGGTATGTGCAAATGGGCTTCCCCGGTGGCTCAGCGGTAAAGAATCTGCCTGCAATGCAGGAGACGGTGGTTCCATCCCTGGGTCAGGAAGATTCCCTGGAGGAGGGCATGGCAGCTGACTCCAGTTTTCTTGTCTGGAGAATCCCATGGACAGAGAACCCCGATGGGCTACAGTCCATGGGGTCGCAAAGAGTCGGACACAACTGAAGCAACTTAGCGGGAGGCAGGCAGGCAGGTATCTGCCTGTGTAATGGTGTATGTGCCCCTGTTGTTTTCTTAAACAGGTGATCTGTTACACATACAGTCCAAAGCTTCTTGCTCTTTCCCTTCCATATAGATCTATCATATTCCTTTTAATAAATGCACAATTTTGCATTTATAGACCACGATTTATTTCACCAATTGCCCTATGGATGAGTCTGTATGGTGTTTTGGAGCCACAGTGTTGCAGTGACTATCATATAGATTATATAAACATATCTATATCCATGTATTATATACATACTCTTTTTATATAAACATATCTATATATTAGTATATATTATATACACCGTCTTTCTACATATATATGAGGACATCTGTATCTTGAATTCCTAAAAGAAGAATTTTTGGGTCAAAGAGTATGTGAGGTATGTACCTTTTAAACATTGATAAATATTATGACATGGTCCCCAAGGAGCCTATACCCTCAGCACTCTCACCAACAAGCATGTGGGGTGTCCGTTTTCCCACACCCTCACTGACACCTTCATCTCTCCGTCTTTTAAAATGCATGTCTATCTCTCCTAACCTAACACTGTCTATTTTTAAATTCTTTTTCTCTCTGACCCCGCTTGTCCGATATCACCAAAAGTTCTTAACAACCCAGGAGAAGTCATCTGCAACTCTTAGCATATCCTTGGATGGAATCCACTTCAAAGGTGTATCCCAGTCTAACCCTTCATCTTTGATCTTTGTCCCTGGGCAGGGCAGAAGCCTCAGGAACTGGGTTCTCTACTCCTGGGGAGTCCTCAGAAATGCAAATGTCCACTTTTCGGCCACTGCCACCTCTGTCACCTCTCAGTTCCCCAGCACAGAGGTTGGGATGGGCAGCTTTTACCAGGAGAAGATTTGTAATTTGGGGTCAGAAAGAGGGGATAGTTCAGGGAGCTCTGAAGGAAAGCAGAGGACAAGAGGCCAGCTGGTTTGCCATGAGCATCCTGGAGGGGGTCTGAAACCTAGACCGGGGACCATGGCTGTTAGGATTGTGGAGGTTTTATAAGCCTTGTTAGCTTCTCCATATGTGTTCTTGTTATTTTCTTCTTGTTTCACGGTTAAATCTGTAACAAAAGGGGCTGCTTATCTTGATGGGGTCAGCAAGGAAGGAGGAGATTAGTGGGAAAAAATATATCCTTTACTGCAGATCTTGGACAGAGGATCTGAGGGTAGTGGTGATTGGATAGTGCCACCACAAAGATACCTTAAAAAAGGCACCCAAAGAGGTGATCCCGGGTTAAAATGGAAGAGTAAGGTTAGCATTTACGGAGCACGTGTTCTGTGCCCAGCACTGAGTTCATCCCTCCAGAGCAAGCCAATTCAGAAGCTTCAGCATCCCGACATGCATGCACTCTCCCTCCACGCACGCCTCCCTTCAGCATCCCACACGGGCCTGTGAGTTTCACATGCTTTTGGCTTTCAAGATTCAGGCATTATTACCTCCCCTGAGCCACTTCCTCCCCAAATACTCAGCAGGTGCCCCTGACTCCCCGACAAGACTGTCAGCTCCCAGAGGCTCATCTCTGGGGGTGAGCTCACCCTCAATCTCGTTCATTCTTCAGACCCATTGTGCCCAGCACAGTGCCTGACACAGGCGATGTCCCCCTCGCCCCCACCCCGCCCCAGTGCTCGGGGGATAAATGTTGCACTCGGGCCAGAGAATCTGAGACCTCTCTTTCCCACTGTCAGTTGGTCGGGAGAGAGTGAAATGTTATTTACAGAAACACCAAGCCAAACAAGACCCTCCCTTCCTCGATATGCTGAAGCTGTGCTGAGAACAGCCAGGGGTCACCAAATGGCAGCCAGATGGTAACTGACTGCTGCTCCCTAACTCCAGGAGCCTGGGGCAAAAGGCTGGGCGGCCCACCTGCTCCTGGGGACCTGTGAACCTCCACTGTGGAGGGAGAAATCCAGACGGTTCCCTCTTCCCAAGTTTGCTCCCCTGCAACCAGTCCAGCCTCTGCTGGTAGCCCCCCTAAGTCTGAGGAACCCCCAGAGCTGGCTAGAGCTGCTCTCGAGCCCCTCCTGCCCCGCTGGTGGTAGACTTTGCTAGCCTCCCCCTCCACACTCTTCCATAAGAGGGAGGTGTCAGCTCTGCAGGGCCACGCCAGCGGAGCAAGGGTCCTCATCGCTGGCCGGAACAGCTGAGCCCTAAAATAACTAGACTCAGATGGAGCAGGAGCCCTGGGGAGGGGGAGGGCCTGCCTTCTCGCGGAAGAGGTCTGAGGACACTGCAGGAGGAGAGAAGGGCTTTTCTGCAGTGTTCCCAAACAAAGACACCCGATCGGGCTTTGGGGAGAGCTCCATTTCACTGGGTTTCATTCAGCACTGCTCACCTCCTCCCACAGACACAGGAGGCAACAGGTCCCCAGCCGGTTATCAGGTCCTCGAGCCCGTGTGGGCCTTTGTCCCCCTCCCCACTCCCCCAGACATCTAGCTGGCAGGGCGAGGGACCTACAGATCCTCCCCGACCCTCCCAGCTCTTGTTATCTCGGAGGGACGATTATATTTCTGTGCGGAGAGGCAAGGTGCCAGGAGTCCCCAGAGCAGGATGGAGAAGCAGAGCAGCGGTCTGACCCCCTCTCTGCCTGGAGAGGCCGGGGCCGCCCTGGGGAGGCACTCCCTTCACTGGCTTGGGGCCCCGATCCTCCAGTGGAGGGTCCCCCTTTCAGGAAGATGAAGGGGGAGCAGCAGCGCCCAAGGGGAGCTGGGCTGGGAGGAAAGAGGCCCCGGCCTCGCAATGACTCAGGAGCCCCATCCAAGGTCTGTGGACGGCCTGTTCATTCATTCCTTCTCCGGGTTTCTCACCTTTCCCGTGCTGTCTTTGGCTGTTTCCCTGAGAACTCAGGGAGCGAGAACTACCAAGTTGACCACTTGCTTTCATTTTGGTTTCTTGCTAAACCTGCAGAGACGTTTCCTAACCCCAGGCTGATGCCACTCAACAACAAACAGACAAGCATCAGAACATCAAAACAACATTTGAACATTTTCTGTTGAAATTAAGGACACATTCTTCAGCATCATCTGTGGGGTTCAAGATACCTGTAAAATGCTTCCAAATCAGAAAGCAAAAGGGCTGGATTAAATAAATTAATTAATTAAAACCCTGTTGGAAACCTCCCCGGTGGCCCAGTGGTTAAGACTTCACTTTCCAAAGCAGCGGGTGCGGGTTCAATCCCTGGTCAGGGAGATAAGACCACATGCCTTAGGGTCAGAAAATAAATAAGACTAGAAAACTCCCTGTTTTAGAAGAATTAGAAAGAAGAAATGTCCCAGGTTGGGTACATGAGACAAGTGCTCGGGCCTGGTACACTGGGAAGACCCAGAGGGATCGGGTGGAGAGGGAGGTGGGAGGGGGGACTGGGATGGGGAATACATGTAAATCCATGGCTAATTCATTTCAATGTATAACAAAAACTACTGTAATGATGTAAAGTAATTAGCCTCCAACTAATAAAAATAAATGGAAAAAAAAAAAAAAAGAAAGAAGAAATGTGATCTCTTCTCTTGCAGTAATAAAGTTTGAAAACAGTAGTTGGATGTTAAATGCTGGACTGTCTTGGCTTGTATTTCCTCTCCAACTATATTGCCTTGTCTGGTCACCCACGTTTGTAATCAAGTTCATCAACAATATAATGAAACACCTCCTGAGAGGAATCTGGAGCTAGGTCAGATACTAGATGGGAACCAGGCCCTAAGACAGTTTGGGAGCTGGTTAGAAGAAAGAGTGAAAAAAGACAACTAACAAAGTAATGTGTGTTTAGTCACTCAGTCGTGTCTGACTCGTGTGACCCCACAGATTGTAGCCCGCCAGGCTCCTCTGTCCATGGCATTCTCCAGGCAAGAATACTGGAGTGGGTTGCCATGTCCTCCTCCAGGAGATCTTCCCCACCCAGGAATCGAACCCAGGTCTCCTGCATTGCAGGCAGACTCATTACCGAGTGAGCTACCAGTTTTGCTAACTATCAAACCAGTGGGATATACCAGAAGGTCAGTAGGGGTCCCAGGGACTCATAGAGCCGAGATTGGCTGGGAAGGCCCCTCCTAGGGGGAGGAGTGTGAGTCTGGCCTTCTTACAGGGCTGGAATGAGCAGGATTTAAAATAAAGGTGGTGGAGGTCTCTGGTGGCACAGTGGATAATAATCAGCCTGCCAGTGCAAGGGACATGGGTTTGATCCCTGCTCTGGGAAGATTCCACACTCCATGGAGCAGCAAAGCCCATGTGCTACAGCCACGAAGCCAGAATGCCTAAAGCCTGTGCTACGTAACAAGGGAAACCACAGCAATGAGAAGGCCCCACCGCACAAGGAAGAGTAGCCCCCACTCTCTGCAACTAGAGAAAGTATGCGCAAGGCAATGAAGATCCGGGGAAGCCAAAAATAAATAAATAAAAATTTATAAAGAAAGAAAATGAAAGAGGCATAATATACAGGTAACTCGTTTTGTTGTTGTTCAGTCAACAAGTCGTGTCCAACTCTTTGCCACCTCATGGACTGTAGCACGTCAGGCTTCCCTGTCCTTCGCCATCTCCCAGAGCTTGCTCAAACTCACATCGACTGAGTCGGTGATGCCATCCAACCATTTCATCCTCTGTTGCCCCCTTCTTCTTTTGCCCTCAATTTTTCCCAGCATCAGAGTCTTTTCCAATGAGTCAGTTCTTTGCATCAGGTGCTCAAAGTATGGGAGCTTCAGCTTCAGCATCAGTCCTTCCAATGAATAGAACCTAATCAGGAGCAAAAGGGTTGAAGGGTGGAGAGATAAGCTCACAGTGGGGATAACTCCATAAACAATAACTGGGATGTCCCTGTGGTCCAGTGGTGAAGACTCCACCTTCCAACGCAGGACCTGATGGTTCCATTCTGGGTTGGAGAACTATGATCCCACAATCAATGTGGTACAGAACAACACATGGTGCTAGAAAACTTGAATACCTCTATACAAAAAACACAGCAATAACTGACCATGCCTTGCACAATTTATAAAAATCAACTCAAAATGGTCCATGGACCTAAATGTAAAACCTAAAAAGAATAATTAAAAAATTGATGACTGAAGTTCATTTATTCCACAAATATGTGAGCTCTTGCTTTGTATTAACGTTCTTTCATTCATTTGTAAATATTTATTTATTTACTTGTCAGTCAGTCCATAAACATGTACTGAGCTCCTACTATGTGAACAACGCTATGGTAGTAACTATTCTATTACCTGCTGGTCCAATAAAAAACTAACTTGGAGGGATTCCTGGCAGTCCAGTGGTAAGGACCTGATGCTTTCAGTTCTAGGACCTGGGTTCCATCCCTGGTGGGGGAACTCAGGTCCTACAAGCCACACAGCACAGCCATAAAAGAAAAGAAATAACTTGGAGATACTTTCCTTAAATGTCGGGGCGGGAGGGCATTGTCTTGTTCAGTTTTTGAGCTTCCACAACCTTGTGGGTTTCAATGAGATGAGGATCACGGAACAGGCCCTACCAGTAACTTACACAGCAACTTTATTTATATCAAAAGTAACACTTTTGAGTGCACTGACATCCATTATTTTATTTGATTCTGGTGACAACCTTGTGAGGGGGCCCCAGCCAACTGAGGGAAAACATGTAAACAGGTCTTGATTTCTTTCAAATGTATAACTTGTCCAAAATCAAACAGTTCTTAAGTAGTGGGTCAGAAAGAAGGTATCTATCATATCTAGGGTGGCACACCTCTCACCTGCCGGGGATCCCCTACCTGACCCCGTGGGAGCGACTGAAAAATATAAACTCTTTGCTCCTTCCTGGGACAGCCTGATCTCTCAAGTCTGAGCATGTCCAAGAATTTCTATTTTTCAGAAGTTTTTGGGAGGACTGATGTCCATTTGGATCAGGGAACCACTAGATTATACCAGCCTGCAGAAGGACCCACGGGAAAGGGCATTTTAGCCACTTTCCCTCGAGTTCCATAGAGTACTGGAGTGTGCTCTGGGTGGGCTTTGATCAAGTTCCAAATCAACACCTTTCAGCTCCTCTCACTCTTTGCTTCTGAAACATTCGCTCCAGGCTGAAGACTTCCGTAGGCCAAGAATGGTGCCGCAGAACTGACAAGACTCAGCACCCCTGGACCACAAAACCTAGGCCACGTGTTTGGGAAAGTGAGATGGAAGAGAAGTGTCTGAGGAGCCATCAAACTTCTCATGAATAAAAGCAGTTTGACTTTGCTCAGTAACTCTGTGGCAGGCCCTCATTTAATCCTCAGCTCTATATGGGAAGTGTTATTGTTCCCCTTTTTGTTGCTCAGTGGCTAAGTCGTCTCTGACTCTTTGCGACTCCAAGCACAAGGGGCTTCCCGCTCCTTCACTATCTTCCAGAGTTAGCTCAAACTCATGTCCACTGACTCAGTGATGCCATCCAACCATCTCATCCTCTGTCACCCCTTTCTCCTCCTGCCTTCAATCCTTCCCAGCATCAGGGTCTTTTCCAGTGAGTCAGCTCTTTGCCTCAGGTGGCCAAAGTATTGGAGCTTCAGCATCAGTCCTTCCAATGAATGTTTAGAGTTGGTCTCTTGGGCTCCAAAATTGCTGCAGATGGTGACTGCAGCCATGAAATCAAAAGACGCTTGCTCCTTGGAAGAAAAGTTAAGTTATGACCAATGCAGACAGCATATTAAAAAGCAGAGACATTACTTTGCCAACAAAGGCCCATCTAGTCAAAGCTATGGTTTTTCCGGTAGTCATATATGGATGTGAGAGTTGGACCATAAAGGAAGCTGAGCAGGGAAGAACTGATGCTTTTGAACTGTGATGTTGGAGAAGACTCTTGAGAGTCCCTCGGACTGCAAGGAGATCCAACCAGTCCATCCTAAAGGAAATCAGTCCTGAATACTCACTGGAAGGACTGATGCTGAAGCTGAAGCTCCAATAATTTGGCCACCTGATGTGAAGAACCGACTCATTTGAAAAGACCCTGATGCTGGAGACCTGATTGAAGGCAGGAGGAGAAGGGGACGACAGAGGATGAGATGGTTGGATGGCATCACTGACTCGATAGACTTGAGTTTGAGCAAGCTCGGGGAGTTGATGGTGGACAGGGAAGCCTGGCGTGCTGCAGTCCATGGGGTCGCAGAGTTGGACACGGCTGAGTGACTGAACTGAACTGACCTTTAGGATTGACTGGTTTGATCTCTTTGCCATCCCCTTTTACAGATGTGAAAACTGAGATACAGAGCAAGAATATCGTTTCCCCAAGGCACACGGTCAGACACCAAAGTGCTACCATGTGCAAGGCTACAGGGTCTCATCTCCACCCCTCCAACTGCTCATCCGTCCACGGCCCGAAATTCGTGCGCCCTCCTGGAGGGGCTCAGATCGGGGGGGGGGGGGGGGGGCGGGGGCGCACGCGCGCCAAAGGAGGCCAGACAGACCGAGGCAAAGGAGCAGCGGAACGCCAGGCGGCTCTGCCCGCTCCCCCCTTCTCGGGGGCCCTCGGCTCAGAACTACAAGGCCCAGCAGGCAGTGGCAGGGGGAGGAGGAGGAGGTGGGACCAGCGCGGGGTGGGAGTGAGAGGGAGCCCTCGCGCCTTGCCGGCGCATAGCGCTCGGAGCGCTCCTGCGGGCACTGGCGCGGCGGCCTCGGCTGCGGCGGCGGCGCGGCGCGGGAGCCCGAAGTCTGGTCCAGCCGCAGCGCGCGGAGGAGCCCGGGCTGTGCTCAGAGCTGGGCGGCGACGTCCGGACAGCCCCGAGACTCCGCTTAGCGCATTGCGGCGACCTCGCCTTCCCCGGCCGAGAGCGCGCGCCGCAGCTGGAAGAGCGGCGGAGCCCGAGGACTTTTCTCCGGTCCGAGGGGCGCCCCGCGGGGCGCAGGGGACCAGGGCGGCAGTCGGACACGCCGCGGCGCCGGGGCCCCCGCCGGGCGATGGAGCCCGGGCAGCCAGAAGCCTGAGGGCCGCCGCCCGGTGCTGGAGAGGGGGGGGCCACAGGGTCTGGAGACCCCGGGCGGCGGACGGGAGCCCTCCCCCCGCCCCGCCTCCGGGGCACCAGCTTCGGCTCCATTGTTCCCGCCCGGGCTGGAGGCGCCGAGCCCCGAGCGCCACCGGGAGTCGAGCGCCGGCCGCGGGGGCTCTCGCGGCCCCGCCAGGACCCGAGCGGAGCCCGGGGGCGGCGGGCCGGAGCCAGGGACACGGGCGCCCGCCCGCCCGCACGAGCCACGGCGGACTCTCCAGAGGCGGAACCGCAGCGCCGAGTGAGGTAAGAGCCGCGGCGCCCCCGGATTCGGGGCGGGCTCGGCGTCCCGGGCGGCCCCCCGGCGCCGGAGCCTCCCGGCCGCGCGCTCTCCCCGCCGCAGCGCAGTCGGGTCCGGCGCCTCCCTCCGCTCGTTACCCGCCCCTCTCCACCCCCGGCTCCCTGCCCAGCGCCCGGCGCCCCCCTTTTGTCTCCCCTCCCTTCCCTCCGCTCGCGTCGCCTTCTGCGCCCCCTCCCCGCGCCCGTCCCGCCGCCCAACTTTTCCGCCAACTCGCGCTGGGGAGCTGGCGAGGCGGCGGCGGCTCCGCGGTGAGTCCGGGGAGGGACAGGGCCCGGGGCCGAGGCGGCGGCGGCCCTGGGTTTCTTGGGCCTGGGGAGGCGGGCGGGGGTGGGCAGCGAGGTGGGGTGTGTGTGTGTGTGTGTGTGAGAGTGTGTGTGTGAGTTGCATTCCACACCATCTCCTTTTAGTCCATCCGTGGGGAGTCTCCCCGATCCAGCAGGTAGCTTTGGGTGGAACGCTAAAAAAAAAAGAAAAGAAAAGAAAAAAATCCGGGGTCTTTCTAAGTCCTTTTCCATTTCCGGGAAAGTCTGGGGTCACGGCCGCGGGCTGGTGGGCGGCTGGGGGCCTGAAGGGGGAAGGAAGTGGAGGGGTCGGTTCGCTTCTCTTCCAGTCGGTTTTAAAGGGGGGTGTCGTCACCAAATGGCTGAAGCTGCTTCAGCGAAGAGCGAGAAAGGAATTCCCTTTTTCCAGAGGCGCTGATCTCCGACTTAGCCCCTCTCTGAAAGGGTCGGGAGTTTGGGGAAGGGGAGGGCGCCCAGCGGGTGAGGTTAAGCCCCGTTACGGGGTCGGGGGGCGGGGATTGGTCAGTTCCTATCTGGTTCGAGAAGGTGGGGGAAGGGATGAGGGTTTTGTCCGGTGCGGTTCGCTCAGCTCGGATGCTTGTTGCTTCGCGGGCCCAGAGCCCTCTGCCCCCTTCCCGCTCCCCTTTCCCGCTATGTTTGGGGTGAGGAGAAGAGAGGGGCTGGAACCTTCGTTTGCAGAGGAATTTATTGACGTTGTAGATGGAATCATTTAACCCAGATCCTATGAAAGCAGTCAGATGCCTCTGGTTGGGGAGCGGAGGGCTTGGGGAGCGGTGAAACCTGCATCTCTTTTCTGGACCCAGAGGCTTTGGCCCTGTTCAAAGTTTCCGCGGTGTCTCCCCCCACCTCACCACCACCACTACTCCCCCCCCCCCCCCAATTTTCCAGATGTAGCCGCCGCTACATCTGGTTCCGTTTCACGCCACCCGGGTACCCCGCAGCCGCTTGAACGTCCCTGTTCCTCCCTGCCCCCTCCCCCGGATCGAAACGGGGATTCTGTAACTTGTCCTCACCACCTCGCTCTTTATGATTTTTTCTTAAGACTCGGGGACGAAGCGCTGGGACTGGGGGAGAAAAGAAGTTACCCTGGTTGCCAGGGTACTTAGGCTGTGCTGGCGCTTTCTGGCTCGTGCGGGAAAGAGGCGTCGCCGGCGAGGGGGCCGAGGTTTAGGGGGGTGACAACATCTCATCTGATAAGTGATGGCCTCTTTGGCCATCGGTCTGACCCAGAACTGGCCCTGACAGAAGTTTCTGGAAGCGGAGCATTGCAGTCTCCTCCCTTTTCAGTTAGAGCCGGAGCGGCGGGAGCGTCTGACCCTGTCCGGAGCCCGCCGCCGGGTGTCGGGCCGCCCGGCGGTGGCGTCACGCGTCCCCTTTCCCACCCTCCCGGGAGCGAGCCCGGGACGCAGCGGCTTGGGCGTGGGAGGGGGGCCCGGGCTGTGGCTCCCTCGGTGTTTTTGAAGGAGTTCTTTCTTTGGGCGGCCGCTCCCGGAGGCTAACGTGGGGCGTTTTACCAAGTCCGCGCCGGCCGCAGGTTTGAAAGGGGTTGGCCTGTTGAGGGTTTTTTGGTTCTGCCCTTTGAGGCAGGAAAGCGCTTTCTGGTTCCAAAGTTGCTAGAGGGTGGAGAGAGTTGGTCTCTCACCCTCTCCTCTCCAGCCTCTTTCAAATTGAAAACACTTCTCTGGTTTCCTCCTTTGGGCGGTCGTTCGGAGGCTGTAATGAAATCGCACTTTCTCTAGACATGGTAATTAAGGTGACTGTTTCCTCCGCAGATGGCGCTCTATCCTCTGCACCTCCGGCCCTGCGCTTTTTTTGGAAAACCGTCTAAATTGTAGAACCTTAGCCTTGAGACTGGGGCAGAAAGTGGCCATTCCCCATTCCTCCCCCCCCCCCCCCCAACTATTGGCCCGGGCTCCCGGTTTCCTCCCTGAGGTTTGTTTAAAAGCTAAGTAGCAGGGCCCCTTGGGACGTGCCTCTGTCTGGTTAATTACCCCCCGCCCCAAGCCTGGGTCATCAGCCTTCCTTCCAGTGACCCAGGGGGAGCCCTTGGTGTTGGGGCGGGGGGCGGAAAACCCAGCGACATTAGAGAAGATGGGCTGCTCCCGTGGACCACCCCCCCCTCCCCAACCCCGAGGAGTACAGGGTGTTTGGGGACTGGGAGGCTGCCGGGGGGGCTCGGCTCCAGCCGGCGATGGTTACATACTGCAGCGGGTGACGAGCTCGTTGAAATATCTGCTGCATTTATTCTTAGTCATAGCGGAATGTCAGCTTTTTAATGAGGGTCATCCGGGTGAAGAGGCACTTGGACAGTGTGCGCGCTGCGCGCTGTCTGCTCTGACGGTGCCCGAAGAAACGCGCGTTGGGGAGGCATTTTCACGAATGGGATTTGGGCCAGAGTGGGCACTGTTTTCTTTGGCTCCCAAGTAGACAGCCTTGGGTACTTCTTTTCCTTGGCTCCTGGCCATGGAGGATGTGAGAAAGTTCCGTTAGGCACCCTTAGAATAGCAAGTGAAGCCAAAAGCAGGAGGAGACACAGACAAGGAGCCTGGAAGGTGCTATGGCCCCACCCCTCCTGGGAGAGAGGATCCGAACATCTCCAGACTTAGGTTCGGTCCAGCTTTGTTCCTGTAGCCTCCAGCCACCAAGATCAGGCTGGCCTGCTTAGGCTTTTAATTGTCTGCTTTTTGTTTGTTTGGGGAGTGCTTTTTGTTTTGGCCTGAAAAAGAAAAGAGTCCTAAAATAAGAGATTTGCTCCTGTGAGCTTGGGCCTTTAGCGGCCTCTGAACACTTTCTTCAGGCCTCCATTTTTTAATCTCTCTCATCAAAATGGCCGTGGTTAAGAGCTTCCTAGGAAGGTTTCAGCCTGTTGCTGCTGGAGGAAAAGGAGCTACAGAATAAGTGATTCGAACATTTTACTTTGAAAAGGCCTCACCTCACTGGAGAGGAGTTTTAATTTCCTCTTGGGAAACAGGTCTACATTTGGCTTCCCCAGAGCTTTGTAAAAGGTCTGAGTCAACCCCGGGACTTGTTGGGAGTCCAGATGCAGAGCTTCAGAGAAGATTCTGGGGTTTCCAGAGAGGATTAAAAACCAGACCTGGGCTATTGCTTGCTCTCCCAGATCTGGGGGAATTGCTTCTCCCCCTAAGGTTGCATCTTTCTGAGACAGAAATTCCCTGCTCATCACCATTCTGCTTGCAATTGCAAGGATCCACGTTTGGGCTCCAAGAAAACAGCCCTCACCTGGGTGAACACCTCCAAGCGTTTGGTGGTCCACAAGCCATCCTGTCTTCAGTGGCAAGGCTTCCTAGATTACGGTGGGACAGTTAGAATTTCTCTTCTTATTACTCATTTCTTACATACCTCACTTCCAAGGACATCTGGGCACTTTTTTTTACAAGGACTCAAAACTTTTAAATGAGCATTTCCGTTGGACCCACTCACATTTCGCATGCCGAGCTGCGTATGTGTTGTCGGATGTCTGGAGTACTTGCCCTGCCACTCTCCTCCGGGAGTAGGGAATGCTCACTTTGGTGAAAAGCAACCATTTCTGTTAAGAAGTCTTATTCCCATCTAAAGGGATTAAAGTTTTGGCATTACTTCCTCAAGTCTGAGGAATCAAGATGTTTAGAAATGTCCAGGTTGGTATGCTTTGAAACAGAGTTTGTCTGGCTAACAGGGAGAGCCTGATGACTTTCTCTGGCGTTGTCAACCTCTTCTCTGCAAGTGCAGCTCTGTCACTTTCTTTCCAATCAGCCCTTCTTTGTTTCATTCATTTATTCATCCAGTTACCAAATGCAGCAGCATCCTCTGTGTAGGTGTTAGGTGCTAAGGGTATTAGCAAAGAGTAAACCAATGTAGATCCTCCTGTATAGGAGCTTGCCAACCTATGGTGGACATTTTTGGAAATTCAGAGGAACCTCAAAACGCCCAAGAAAGACTTGTGGAAGACGTGGCAGTTTGAGGCGGGGCTCGGAGAATGAGACAGGAATGAGAGAGCGTGGCCTGCCAAGGATAGAGGAAGGGCAAAGAAGAAGCGCTTGGCAGGCCGTGGAGGTTACCCAGGGCTGTCCTGTCCCCTACAGTGTAACACAGGCCATGTGGGATCTCAGTTTTCTAGTGGCCACGTTTGAAAAGGGAACAGGTGAAATGCATTTTCATTAATTCACCAGGATCAGTATATGTGAAACATTATCATTTCAACATGTAATCAGTATTTTAAAAAATCATTGAGAGACTACATTCTAGTATGTACTTTTCATTTCCAGCACATTCTGACTCGCACTGGCCACATTTCAGGGGTTCCATAGCCACGAGGAGCCACACGGAACGGGACCCCAAGGTCTAGAGTGTGGGGTTTGGAAAGACTGGAGAGGGAGAAATGGTTTTGCAGAGGCAGGAAGTTCATGTCCTCCCGTTGCCAATTACCGAAGTCCCCCGAGAGTGACTCAAAGCACAATGTTTATAGATAATTCCTTACATTTGATTAGTGTTTTCAAGAGGAGAGAGCAAGTCCTTTCACCCACGCTGTGGGTTTAAGGCTCGTCACCCCCTGTGGTGTAGGCAAGGCAACTATAATATTTCAGCTCCCTCTGACGACAAGTGGGAAAACTGAGATGTCACGTGTCCTCTGCCTGCCCCTCCTCCTTCTTTTTCCCCCTCCTCGCCCCCCAGTGAGGACCTCTGCACCCAGAGCCAGAGCTGGGCTGCCAGTCCTAGGAGACCAGCCTGCTGGAGAGAGGCTGACGGGGCCCGCTGCTGTGTGCACCTGCGGGGCTACCGGTCACATCTGTCAAGCAGTGGAGGAAGGAGACTGTCCCCAAGGGACTTAAAGAATTCCTTAATTAGTAGAATGGGAAGAAGGTGAGGTAAAGGGGGAGGGGGCAGTCCCTAGGGCTCCAGACAGCGTGTGGACTAGTGGTTTGTGTCACTGTGTTTTCCGCAACAGTATGGGTACCCAGTTTACCTTCTGGTTCCAGAAGGGTTTGCCCGGGGAGCTGGGTTTTCTGAACATCCTTTGTTTTACAGACATGGGGACTCAGTGCCCAGAGAGGGAGGAACGGAAGAGACTTTTGCAGGGAAGCTGCCAGATTAGTTTGAAATGTGTTGATCGCAGAGCCAGAAGAGGGTGGCCAGCAGCCAGACCCCACCTGCGAGGAGGTGGACAGGCTCTTGGGGGTTGGGGGGGGGGCAGGCAGAGTGATCGAGTAGTGGTGGGACCTGCCTCCCTGCTACCTTTGAAAACCAGCTTTATCATCTCAAGATGATACCATGCTTTCTCCTTGAATACTAAAAATTCGTTCCTGACTCTGGCCGTTCCTAGGGGACTTACTTAGGTTCTTAGGTGTACCTTTCTTGGTGACTGCCCTGCATGCATTTGGTGTATCGATGTAACAAGATGTGGAAGGTGGTTTCGGCGTATTCTCTGGCCAGCATCACTTTTGTCCCTGGCTGGGGATCAGGGCTGTCCTGTGTCCTAGATGGTACACCCAGGAGCTGCTTCCAAGGGTCTTCCTCTTGAGCCAAGAAATTGAGAATCAAAGTTCCGCGTGTCGCGGAGCAGCTAAGCCCGTGAGTCGCTACTGAGCCCGCGCGCTGCAACTACTGAAGCCTGTGCACCTAGAGCTGTGCTCGGAACAAAAGCCACTGTAATGAGAAGCTCCCGTACCGCACCTAGGGAGTGGCCTCCACTCGCCGCAACTAGAGAAAGCCCGCGTGCAGCCACAGAGATCCAGCACAGCCAAATATAAAGTAAATCAATTAATAAGTTACTGGGGAAAAAAAAAGAAAAACCTTTCCCATTGCCAGAGTGACCTGGGATCTGTCCTCATCTACATGGTGTCTGTAAGACACGGGGAATTACCCTCTGGAGAAAATGAGCTTGCATCCGGTAGAGCCAGTTTTGATCATTCCATTTTATATATATATATTTATTTATTTGGCTGTTCCAGGTCTTAGTTGCAGCATGCAGTTCTTTTTTTTTTTTTTAAATCTGTGTTGGATCTTAGCTGTGGCTCATTGCAGCTCGAAGGCTTATTTGCTCTGCAGCATGTGGGATCCCTGACCAGGGATTGAACCTAGGTCCCTTGCATTGGAAGGCAGATTCTTAACCACTGCACCACCAGGGAAGTCCCCATGCAAATCCTTAATTGCAGCATGTGGGATCTAGTTCCCTGACCTGGGATTGAACCCAGGTCCCCTGCATTGGGAGCGTGAAGTCTTAGCCACTGGCCCACCAGGGAAGTCCCTGATCATCCCCTCTGGCATCTGAAAGCCCAGGTGATGGAGACTCCATGCTCTTGCCTCCCCACTGCACCCTGGGTAAAGCACTTGACCTCTTTGAGTCTCAGTTTTCCCATTGCTTAAAGGGCAATAATAATTCCCACCCTCCCCAAAGTTCATAGTGAAGAAGAGCTGAAGTTTTATAGTTTAAAATCATACCTAGTCCACAGTTGGCAGGGGTTTTAGGTATTCAGTAAATACTTACTCGATTCTGTCTCGTCTAGTCCTTTTCCTAAATTCAGAAAACCAGAAATGTTTACTTCTCGTTTGATTTGAAATCATTAAAACATTTCAGGAAAGCCTTGGGAGGGACGCAGGCAGTGCCTGCATCTTCCGCGCTGGCAGGCACTTGAGAACGAGGCCAGGAATCCAGGGGTTTTTCTGCCAGCCGGGACTGACTCACTCACAAGGGGCCCTGTCTGGCTCCGGGGAGGCCGGGCTGAAGCACCACATGAGGACATGTTCCGGGGAAGTGGATTCTCTGAATAACTCAGGTGGTTCCCTGGAGTATTTAGGACAAAAGCCACCTGGAAGACTGAGAGGGTCACCCCCTTGCAGCCCAGATGGGGCCCAGAAGGCTTATCACTTAGGGAAGGTTGAGCAGCAAAGACCGTTATCCTGAAGACCCCAGAGGACTGTTTTACACGTTGCTGCTCTGGACATGAGCAGGACTTGCGTGGTGGTTCACACAGTAAAGAATCTGCCTGCGATGTGGGAGACCTGGGTTCGATCCCTGGGTCAGGAAGATTCCCCTGGAGGAGGAAATGGCAACCCACTCCAGTATTCTTGCCTGGAGAATCCCATGGACAGAAGAGCCTGGCAGGCCACAGTCCATGGGGTTGCAAAGAGTCAGACACGACTGGGCGACTAACAGTTTCAGACAGGAGAAGGATGAAGGGCCACAGTCTGTGCCTTTCACTGGGGTTAGCATGAGCCATCTTTGAGTCAGGCCTTGCAAGAAACCTTCTTCTTCTGCACGACCTTTCCCCACATCTGGATCCATTTCTGCTGGACGACTGCTGTCGCCTCTCAGTCTCGGGGAGAACTTGGGCTCCCCACCTCACGACTCCCCACTTGGAGGCCCTGTTTAAGTAGCTGGTGAGAGTTGTGTTGTCTCCATGAGGGAAAGCTGCTGGAACCAGAGGTCCCCGCGATGGATCCAGTTTTAGAGACAAAAAGAAAACACCCTGGAGATGGCTTATTTCAGCTTCCTCACCGTGTAGATCCAGAAAGGGTCAGCATCTCTCCTGGCTCTCAGTCCGGGGACTTAGTCCATGATTCCTCATCTCTCTTCACCCCTCACTGAAGGGTTGGTGTGCCTTCGAGGGAGTGAAGACTTACCTAGGAGAGGTCATGTTCGTACCCCTGGGCCCCCTCTGGGAGACTTTCCTAGGCTGTTCGCTTTCCCAGCACAATTGATCGTGGGGCTCATGCCTTGGGGAACTTGATGACAATCTTCCCAATATGGGAAACAGTCCACACTCAGTAAATAGTTGTTGGAGTGAATTAAAGCCCTCCTTGGTCTAATTAAGGCCTCTAACCTCCAATTCAGCGTTGGGGCAGGACAACAATTCCCTTCTTTGTGTCTGAAGGAGTCAGAGATTGCTTCGGGCACCTTCTGGGCAGGGTGGCCGTGTGACAGGTTTCCCTGTTTTTCTTCCTCCTTGCGATGTGGGAGACCACCCCCCACCCCCGCCGCCATTCAGACCCTCCTAACTTCGGGTTTTGTTTTGTTTTGTTTTCCTTCTCCCCAGAGTCAGCTTGCAAAGGAAGACCAAGCCCACGGCGGAGTCTCCATGGAGGTGTGGAGCCTGGTCACCAACCTCTAACCGCAGAACTGGGATGTGGAGCCGGAAGTGTCTCCTCTTCTGGGCCGTGCTGGTCACAGCCACGCTCTGCACTGCCAGGCCGGCCCCGACCTTGCCGGAGCAAGGTAAGGCGCAGGCGGAGGGCCAGCGCGGGCACATGGCCCCCAGCAGCAGGGTGGGCCAGGCTGGACGTGACGTGCTCAGCTGGGCAGGCGCCATCCCAGGTGAAGCAAAGGGCTCCTGGCCTGCAGGAGAAACGCCTGAGCTGGCTGGGGCCTGCCAGGAAACGCAGCCAGCTTCATCAGAGGTTGGGTTGTGAAGGCCGATGACATCCATCTGCCAGAGGTGACATGCTCAGGGTGGGTTTATGCTTTTCTCCTCCTGAAAAAAGAGCTTCTGGTTGGAACCCAAGAGCCAGCTCCCTAAGCTGGATGGTGTCTAAAGTGGGGGCTGGGCAGTGCAGTGGGGTATAAGTGACCTGTGAATTTGGATTTAGAACTTGGATGGTCTACAGAGGATATGGAGGGACATGGGAGCTTTGTACAGACCTCTGGCTTTTAGAAATCGTTCCGAAGACACGTCTTTTATGAGGGTTGGCCCTCATGGCCATAGGCCTGCTATTCTGTCTTTGACCATGTCTCACAAGCCCAGTTGGGAGGCTTGGTAAGAGGTTTGCTTCGGATAAACTGCTGGAGGGATTTCAAAGAGATTTTTGAACGGCACTGTGGGGCAAGGGTGCTGGTAGAGACCTGTAGTTTATTGGGAGTTCAGAGGGATTTTTAGTAACAGGAAAGACGTGCCCCCACCGCTGATGGCATTTTTCCGGACTTGTGAAAATACCTCATGGAGATTACAGGTACAGCACACCTGGCAGCTTTTGAAGGTCTTTGAGAACTAATATTTGGGCATTTCTGCTGCCAAGAGGTAGTGTGGCTTATGACTCAGCAGCTGATGACAGAAACAGAGGAGGTTGGCAGGCAGTGGGTGAAGGGCTCAGTCGTGCGTGTGACATGGTGACTGCATGTCGAGGGCCACCAGTCTCACTCCCAGGACCTGTGTGAGTGACAGATGAGGAGTGAGCATATTTATCCCCTTGCAGGGTGATGGAGGAGGGAGAAGGGTGAAGGGGGCTTTCTAGAAGCTAGAGCAAGCAGGTACCTGTTGCATTCCATGATAGAACTGAAGGCAGGGCCTGGACTGGAACATATTGGAGACCCTGAGTGGGGCAGGGGTGGGCCATCCTACCCACAGGGAGTTCACCATCAGGTAGAGGGTAGCAAGTACAATGGCAGCTAAATTCAGGGTGGACTGTCTTTAGACCACACAGCGGAGTTATAACAAAGTGCAGTGGGAATGCCAGGGAAGCTGGGCAGCAGAAAGCCTCTGAGACGGTCCAGAGGGATGGGCAGGGGGTGGCAAGGAAATGAGGGGTGTTCCAGGTGGAACATTATGAGGGGGTGCTGGGGCAGGATGTATAAGACGTTCGGAGAATGACTCACCTGGTGCATAGGTGGTTGGAGGACATCTTGCCTGGAAAAATTGGACTGAGTTAGCAAATGGAAACCTTAATGCCCTGCAGAGGAAACTATACTTAAATGGGGGTAGATACTGGGAGTCTTGAAAAATCTTGAGCAGAAAGCGACATGATGCGGCTTTCAGGTTTTCAAGCATTTGAGTTTGGACGGGTGGCAGGAAGAAGTCAGACAGACCTAGGTTCCAGTTGTGCTCTGCCACTTAACAGCAGCATTACGTGCTCTGATGAAATGACTCAAACACACTAAGCCTTAGTTTGCTTATCTTTGAAATGGGGAGAATGACACAGGATGCAGTGAGATAATCCACATAAAGCATTTGCTGGTAAAGCATGGATTAGTTATGACTGCTGCCACCACTGTTGCCAGAGAGATGAGTTACTTTTTTTTTTGCTGCATCGGGTGTTAGTTGCAGCACGTGGGCTCCTTTCTAGTTGTAGCCGGCTTAGTTCCCGCATGGCTTGTGGGGTCTTAGTTCTCCCACCGGGGACTGAACCCATGTCCCCTGCATTGGAAGGCGAATTCTTAACCAGTGAACCACTAGGAAGTCGCAGAGGCAAGTTACTTAAATGGTTGCTTTGAATGTCTAGCTGGAGAAAGGGCGTGAACTAGGGTGGGGATTGTAAAAGAAGGAAAAATAGCAGAGATACTATAGAAATAAAACCTATAGGCTTAAGTAGGTTGGATGTCAACTCTGGGTGACTAGAGACACAGACAGAGAAAGAGAAGTCGTGTCTGACTCTTTGTGACCCCCATAGACTGTAGCCCACCAGGCTCCTCCATCCCTGGGATTTTCCAGGCAAGAGTACTTGAGTGGGTTGCTATTCCCTTCTCCAGGGGATCTTCCCAACCCAGGGATTGAACCCAGATCTCCCACATTGCAGGCAGACGCTTTACCGTCTGAGCCACAGGGAAGCCTCAGAGACAGACAAGGCGAGTGTAAAGGCGATGAGTCAGGATGGGAGGTTTGTGAGGAACAGGTAGAAATTGGGGTCAGCCACAGCAATGGATGGCCACAAGGAGGGGTGGGTGAGGTTTGAGGATATGAGTTTACGGTCAACCCCAAAGTATTTTTTTTTTCCACTTTCTCTAACAAACTCTTTTGCAGCCCGGGAATAAGGGTAGAGAAACTGAATAGTAAGCATCTCGAGCCTGGGCTCCTGTAAACAGAAAAGGAATGTCCAAGGGTCCAAGCATAAGGAGTGGGGGGCAGAGGAAAAGAGTCCTGAAGCTTCTGGCTGCATCCAGACTGGGAGAGGAAGCTGGGGAGGGTGGGCAGCGGTGGAGGGCGGAGCTGGGGGGGTTGGTGCTGGAAGTCTTGGTCAGGACGAAGTCCCACTCCCCTGAACAGGAGGGAGGGGGTGGGAGGGGGCTCTTTGGAGGCGATATGATGGTGAAGAAGGAAGGAACAGTGACATGTTTTAAAAAATCAGCTTAACTGAGCTATCACTTACATTCTGTAAAATGCACTGATCATAAGTGTAGAGTTTGGTGTGTTTTGATGGATATCGTATTATTCCACGTAACTACCCCCTCAGTTAAAAAGACATGAAACATTTTCATCGTCTCCAAACCTTGCCTTGTGCCCCCTTTGCCAGTCCACTGGACTCGGGCAACGGCAGATCTGCTAGGTGTCACTGTAGGTTACTTTTGCCTACTCTAGAATTTCTCATGATGGAATTGTCTGGTGAATGTGTATCCCTTCACTTGGTGGTGGCCATTTGGGTTGTTCACACTTTGGGCTGTTATTACTAAAACTGCTGTGAACGTTCATGTATGTTATGTTCATGTACTACGGGCATGAAGCTTTCCCTGGATTGTTCATGTATTATGTTCATGTTCACGTACTGCGTACTATGGGCATTACGTTTCCCCTGGACTGCCCCGCTTTTGATTTTGGCTCCATTTCTTACCGACTGTTGCCTGTTGGCTGTCCCTCTCCACCACTCTGTCATATTTATTGGTAATGAACATCTACTCCAGAGGTCCTTGTGAATATCAGATGTGAAAGTCCGCAAAGCTCTCAGAACCCTGGCTGAACATAGTCAATGAACCGTACATGGGAGCTGTGGGTACCTTTTCTGGGGAAGCACCACGTGGAAAGAGGCTTGCTTCATGGCCACGCTTGGAATGCCTTAGGATGCAGATGTAGGAAATCCACTCATCTTGATGGGCATCGGGTCCCTGCATGGTTGAGTCAGCCCCTCCCCATGATTATCCATCCTGAGCTTGGTGATGGCAGACCACAGCCCCCACTGTCTGAAACCCTAAGGGAAAATCTTTCTCCATGCTTTGTAAACTATGAGGTATCTCATAAATGTAAAGTATTACTGCTGGTTATTGAATGACAATGCCGTTCTTGTCCTCAGAAAAGACTGGACTGTATATAAAAGGTTTGCCCAAAAGTTTAAAACAAACTACCCCAAACCCTGCTGACTGAGAGCTTTTCCCCTTTAGAAAGGCTTTGCTGTGAGTGAGTGTGGTGAGTGTGTGTGTGTGTCTTGAGAGCCCCTCCCCCAGTCTGCAAATGCTCCTCGGGGAGTGGGGAGGGCCTGGAGTTTCTGGCTGTCCTTGGAAAGTTGATTTAATAAGGGTTCCAGGAAAACCAGCCTCCCTCCTTCTCCCCCTCTCCTTTCCCTTCTCTGGTTTGGGATCTTAAAGAGGCTGAGCTGGTTTCAGATCAGGCTTTGTCGGGGAGTGGTAGGGGGAGACCGAAGCGGGGTCATGGACCGAGGAGTAAGAATGCCCCTTTAAAAAGATAAGCACTGGCTTGAAAGACACTTTGAGCTTGAAGAGGCTTGTTTCTGTGTATTTTTCTCTCTTTTAGAATAAGACTTGGAGAAAAGCTAGTGGACGAATCCAAAACCGCTTGCAAGACCACTTGTCACGTAGCTTGGGGTTGGGGTCCTGTCCCCTTTTCAAAGCAATAGCCTGGGCTAAAACCCCCAGACCCCATGGTGGAGGGTACAACATGAGACTCTCAAAATACTTGCCTACATGCTCAGAAACCTGCAACTAATAAACGATTTAATGGCTGGGGTTTTACAGCTCCTCCCACCTACCCAGATTTGAAGGAGTCTGGTGGCCGGTTGAAGGGGGAGAGGTTACCCTTAATGGAAAAGCCGCACGTTTCCATTTCTGGCTGCAAGCCCCCTGGAAGCCGGGCGCCACAAAGCGAGGCTTTGTCTTTGTGTGCTGCAGAAACCTGGGCCCGTGGGGGAGGCAGCGAGTGGCGCGGGAGACATCACCCCAGCTTCAAGTCCAGTCCCGGGCCCTGGCCGCCCCAGGCAACTCCCCAGGGGCTCCCCCAGCTCTCCTGGACCCAAAGCAGTATGCATTTCAACCTGGCTGCAGGGGGCAGCCCCAGATCGTACCAGAGGGCATCTCACTGCTGGCCTCCTACAGGCCGTGGCCCCACTGGCTGCAGCTGATCGGCGCAGCCAGAGGACCGGTGTCTGCTGGGCCAGTGTGTCCAGTGGCTATCCCATCCCATCCCCCATATCAGATCATTTTGCAAAAAGAACCTGTTTGCTTCGGATTCACATGGGGGGGGGCGTTGAAGGGAAGCTTCTTCTCCCCAGTGCCGGAAGGCGGGTGGCATTCTGTGGAGCAGAGGGTGATGCAGGGTGAGCCACTGGTGAACAAGGCTGGAGGATCTCAGGACCTGCGAATCTGCAGGGCGCCCGGCTACCCCCACTTCCCCAGACCATCTGCCTTGTCCCCTGCCCAGGAGGGGTGGCTCTTGTACCCCAAGAAGGGTGCGTGGGCAAGTGTTCCGGATGGGGCTTTGCGGAGGGTGGGGGTCGGGAGAGGCTGTGAGGGAGGCGGGGAGGGCTCGCGTGTCCCCCTGACCACGCCGGGCAGAGCCACCCCAGGGCTGTGCTCTTGGCTCTGGCTCCCGCATTGCTGCACCATTAGCTTCACTGATTTTCCACTCAGGCTCTGCCGGCCAGCTCCCCCCCGAAGCCAGGGAGGAGGAATTTCTCAGGGAAGAACAAATGGCTGTCCAGAGCCCTGGCCCGGGGTGTGGGGAAGGGAGGGAGTCCATACTGAGAAACAGGCCGGGCTGCTGTCCCCCCTGGCTTCTGTGACCGCCACCCCCCTTGAGTCGAGGGGGCTGGGCAGGGACCGGAGGGAGATGCCCCTGGGGAGTGGGCCAGCAGGGCTCAGCCCGTGAGTGATCGCTCGTGTCTGGGGTGGTGATGGACAAGCTCGGGAGAAGTGGGTTCCGGGGAGTTGTGCTCCGGGAGGGTGAGGTCCAGGGTCAGAGAGCCTGACCGCCTGACCGGCAGCTGCGCCCTGTTTTCGCAGGGCCTCGGTCCTCGGGGGCCGCTGGGGGCTCCAACTCACCCTGTGGACACCACCTTTGCCTCTTGCCTCCCGAAAGCCTGGCAGCGGGACAGCTGTTTCCCTGCTGACCGGGAAAGTCCAGCTGCTTCTGGCACTGCCGATCTCCCGGATTCAGCTGCCCGGGCCTCCCTGTTGGTCCTGGAGAGAAGGCGCCTCCACGCACTTCCCTTCACTCTGCCCACCCTCGCCCCCACCTGCACCCCCCAAGTGATTCAGCTGCAAGCCAACTGCTTGACCTGGGCTCTTAAGGCCGGGAGGAAGTCCCAGACTCTTTCCTCTTAGGAGAAATTGCCTGGACCTTGGGCTGCTCCTGAACTTGAGGGCTTGCTCCGACTCACAGCGGGTGATAGCCAAGTGGGGGGGAGGGACAATGGCCCGATGCCCCCAGGGCGGGCTGGTCATGGCTCCTGCCCTGAACCCCCGTCCTGTTCTGGGTTCACACTGACCCTCGTTGCCCCTCTTGCCAAACGAGGTGCCCCCTGTCTTCATTTAAGGCTTTCTCTTTACAAACGGGAAAGCTCAGGATGGGGCTCAGTCAGTTCCACGCACTGAGAACCGTTGCCCGGGTGGAGCTGCAAACTCAGTGCTTCCTTCCCGAGCCCACATGTTGTGTTGTGGCCAAGCCTCCTGGGACAGGTTGTGTAAAAAAAAGGAGGAGAGTGTTGGCGTGAATGCGGTTGTGTTTCCCGGGCCCTGGTGTGTAGGCGTGTTGAGCCTCAAGTGGGTGAGAGGGTCAAGGAGTTCGGTGAAGACTGGACATTAGTGGTCATGAGTTTGGGCAGGGAAAGAGATTAGAAACCATCAGTGGTAAAGTTTCACCTACTTGATCAACAGCAAAAGTTGAACTTAAGCCCTTATCCCTTCCTCTGTGTTCTCCAGGGTTAAAAACTAGCCTCTGGCTAACAGTCTCTTCGCCATTTGTTTATTGATTGCATTTTCTTCCTTTCTCCTTCCCTTCCCTCCATCCCTCCTTCCTTCCCACCCACCCACCTTCCTTCCTTCCCTCTCTCCCATCCATCCATCCATCTGGCCAAACAAGGCTTCCATCTTCCTTGTTTAATACAGCATGCACATGCATATATAACCATTGTTTATCCTGGTCCCTTAGCTGGAAATGTTCTTCCCTAACCTTTCCTGATTTCACTCTGTCATTTCTACTCTTAGCTTAAGGTGTAGCTTAAGGGTCATCTCCCTAGTGAAGCCCTCCTCCATTTCCAAATAAATCACTTTTTTTTCTCTCCTTTTTGTGTAGCTTTCAATCTCACACTGACTTTCCTCTGCCTTACATTATTTAATATATGGCTGTTTCCTCCACCAGAGCAAAATTCTGTGCAATCAGAAATGTTTTTATTGCTCTTTTAAACCAGGAATATTTGGGGGACTTCCTTGGTGGTCCAGTGGTTAAGATTTTGCCTTCCAATGCAGGGTGTGGGTGTTTGATCCCTGGTCGGGGAGCTAAGATCCTGTAAGCCACGCAGCCAAAACACCAAAACATAAAACAGACTCAATATTGTAACAGATTCAAAAAAAGACTTTAAAAATGGTCCACATCAAAAAAAAAAAAAAAAGGAGTATTTCATTATAGAAAATTTAGAAACTATAGGCTTGTAAAGAGAAAAACTTACATGCCCACCATCCAAAAATAATCACTGTTAACAATGAATCTATTTCTTTAGTGTTTTTTTTGTCCTACATTTATACAACATGACTTTTCAAACAGGTAATTTATACATTATATACTAGTTTGTAACATAAGCAGGTACTTATTGCCTTGTGGAGATGTTTTCATCGTGCTCAAGTAACTACAGAGAAGTATAGATGTACAAGATTTATTTATGCAGTCCTCACTATTGGGCATTTATTTTCACTAGTTTGCACTTAAGTGAATATATTTTCACAAATAAAATTTGTCCATGTATCCAAAGATTTTAGATACATTCTTTTAGATCCATTCTAAAATCTTTTAGATCCATTCTAAAAGTTGTGATTACATAGTACTGCTCCAGAAAGGTGATACCAGTTAAGATCTTTAAAAATTGTAATTAATAAATACTGTTTATTACATTTTCACATTCTGCATCCTTTACATATTTTTACCTCTACACCAGTCCCATGGCCATAGGTTTTATTTCCATAATCAGATGAGGAAACTGAGGTTCAGAGAGTTAACTTTTTATCTAAAGTCATGTAGTTGATGGGTCTAGAGAAGGGAATAGCAGCCCACTCCAGTCTTCTTGCATGGAGAACCCCATGGACAGAAGGGCCTGGCAGGGCTACAGTCCACAGTCTCACAAGAGTCAGATACTACTGAGCTACTAAAACATACACAGCTGATGGGAGGTGAAAGTGGAATTCAGGCTCAGGTAGGTCTGACTCCAGTAAATTTTTTTCCAGTGTCTTATACTATGTCTCTCTATCAAATTGGTTTTCTCCCCAAAATTCAGGCAGACCAGCATTACAATTTAAATGTTGCTAGGTCGTTCCCTTTTATCTCACAGGAAGTAGGCGTCGCCTCCCTTTCTGGAGTGATACATACGTGTGTGCAATTGGGGTAAGGCTGCAGATGCTTGCCTTGTGCCATTTCTTGTGGGACATTCTTCTGCTCTTGACTGTGAGGCTGTGCATTGCTCATAGGTCTGTGAGCCATCCCAGTCAAAGTGGTTCCCTAGCCTAGAATAATCAATAGAACAAAAACAGCCTTTCCCAGTGTAGCTGAGACCTCCTGCTTGGTGAAGGTCTGGGATTAGAGGTCTGAAAAATGGATGCTTTTGAACTATGGTGTTGGAGAAGACTCTTGAGAGTCCCTTGGACTGCAAGGAGACCCAACCAGTCCATCCTGAAGGAGATAAGTCCTGGGTGTTCATTGGAAGGACTGATGCTGAAGCTGAAACTCCAGTACTTTGGCCACCTCATGTTAAGAGTTGACTCATGGGAAAAGACCCTGATGCTGGGAGGGATTGGGGGCAGGAGGAGAAGGGGACAACAGAGGATGAGATGGCTGGATGGCATCACCGACTCGATGGGCATGAGTTTAAGTAAACTCCGGGAGTTTGTGATGGACAGGGAGGCCTGGCGTGCTTCGATTCATGGGATCGCAAAGAGTCTGACATGACTGAGTGACTGAACTGAACTGAACTGAACTAAAAGCGTCAGAGTCCACACCTGAGTTTTCCTTGTTGGTCACACTTGTTCTAGAATATAGTGTATTGTCTGGACACGTAAACCACCTGGATTGCTTCTAAAATGGTCCAACAATGTCTGATAGATGAAAATAAACATGGCTAGGAGGCTCAGCAGGCCTGAACACTAGTATCTTTTTGAAGCTACAGTATATGTGTGCGTGTGTGCTAAGTTGCTTCCATCATGTCCGGCTCTTTGTAACCCCATGGACTGTAGCCCACCAGGCTCCTCTGTTCATGGGGATTCTCCAGGCCAGAATACTGGAGTGGGTTGCCATGCCTTCCTCCAGGGGATCTTTCTGACTCAGGGATCGAACCCATGTCTCTTACGTCTCTTGCATTGGTATGCAGGGTTTTTTACCACCAGTACTATGTGGGAAGCCCCCACCAGTATATATACATACATGTATGTATATAGTAATATATATTTTCTATATTTAAAACATGAAGAAATAAAAAAAAAAATCCACAAGGTGATAGGGTCTTGAAATTATGTTTTTCTTAGTTTTTATATTTAGCAAAGTAATATTTTTAAATATATATTTTAATGCACTTGGACTAGTCACAAAATACTTAAATTGAAAGGATACTAAGCATATATATTAATTTGTAGTATTCTGTCTGAAGTGTGCCCCAAGAATAGAAGTTATTTGGTAAATATTTTCTTCCAATTCCTTTTTTTCTTAAGGGTTCTATTTTTCATTAGTCCAAACATAGGAAATACACATCCGTGTTAAGTACTTCATATTTTTTTTAACTTTATTTATGTGTTTATTTTTGGCTGCACTGGTTCTTCCTGCTACCCTCGGGCTTTCTCTAGTTGCAGTGAGCAGGGGCTACTCTCTAGTTGCGATGCGAGGGCTTCTCATTGCAGTGGCTTGTCTTGTGCAGACGCGGGCCCTAGAGCTCAAGGGCTTCAGTAGTTAAAGCGCACGGGCTTAGTTGCTCCTTAGCATGCAGGACCTTCCTGGACCAGGGATCGAACTCATGTCCCCTGCATTGGCAGGTGGATTCTTAACCACTACACCACCGGGGAAGCCCCTCTTTCAGTTCTGTCAGTAATTGTCTGTATGACCTTTGGGGGAAAAGCATGAAAGTCTTGGAGGCCCAGGACCAAGGGCATCCCCGCCCCAGCCTCGTCCTGGATCAGGCCCAGCCCCAGCCAGTGTCACTCTGACTCCACGTAGGAAAATACAGTAAGTGACTCATTGAAGAAGAGTCATCCAAAGACAACCTCAAATAAGGACATAAAACCCAGGTTATAAGGACATCTGAAGCCACAGGAGAAGGCTTCTTCCCTAAAGTGAAAGGACAAGCTGATCACCGCTGGTGGGCAGTGACACGTGTGCACACATATATCAGGAAGGCAGAGGTTTTGCTCTATTTTACGGTCACTACAGCACCTTACTGTCTGATACATATTAGGTGCTCAGTAAATACTTTTTGAATAAATGAATGCATGCATGAATGCGTGCATGAATGCAGAGGGAAGTAACCATCCATTTTCTTTTTTAAAAAAGATACTTGCAGTGATAAGAACCTTCTGTAAAGTACAGGGAACTCTACTCAATACTCAATACTCTGCAATAACCTATACGGGAAAACAATCTAAAAAAGAGTGGATGTGTGTGAGTGTGTGTGTGTGTGTGTGTGTGTCTGTGTATGGGCTTCCTGACCAGACGGTAAAGAATCTGCCTACAACGTGGGAGACCTGGGTTCGATCCCTGGGTCTCGAGAAGGGAATGCCTACCCACTCCAGTATTCTTGCCTGGAGAATCCCATGGACAGAGGAGCCTGGCCAGCTATAGTCCATGGGATCACAAAGAGTAGGACACAACTGAGCGATTAACACTGCTATCACTACATGTGTATATATATAACTGATTCACTTTTCTGTACATCAGAAACTAACACAAGATTGTAAATCAACTATACTCCACTAGAACTTCCCTGGTGGTCCAGTGGCTAAGACTCCAAGCTCCCCTCAATGCAGGGGTCCTAGGTTTGATCCCTTAGTCAAGGAACTAGATCCCACATGCTGCAAGGGAGATCAAAGATCTTGAGTGCAACAACTAAGACCTGGCACAGTCAAATAAATAAATTAATACTGAAAAGCAAAATCTAGGGGGCCTCCCATTTAAAAAAATCCATACTCCCAATTTTTTTGAAAAAGGAATTAGAGGGGAAAATACCAACTATTTCCAGTTTTAAAAATGGGGAAGTTAGGAATGAAATCCTTTTCAATGAAAAGGTACAGCAAATAGGTGAGAAATAGTAACTGCTACCCCATATTGAGCCCTTTATGTCACCTAATGCACTGGTTCTCAGATTTTCCCTGCAGGGACATCACGCGGTGGACTTGTTAAAAACCCCTGCCTCAGTTCACCCCTGGAACTCTGGAGCCTACAACGGGGCCCCTGCCAGGTGGTTCTAACAAGTTCCCCAAAGACGTGGGTGCTGCTGGTCTGGGGATCACACTTTGAGACTCTCTGATATCTCTTAATTCTCACTCACTTCAAAAAGTCTACAAGGTAGATGTTTAGGAAACATTTAGGAAACTGACTCAGAGAGGCCAAATGAACACTCCCCAAGGTTAAACAGCTGAAATAAATGGAGGATCTGGAGTTGACTTGGGTCTGTTTAATATAGGCATCTATGACTCTCACCTCTGTACTGGGAGGCGAGGAGGGTGAAGAGGGCTGAGTCTGAGTGCTGGGGAGTATTGGAGGGAGGAAGACCAGGAGTAGAGAGCTGTCAGCAGGGAAGGAAGCCCTTTTCCAGGACGCCCTCCTGCTTCGCTTAGGGCTTGAAGTCAGTTATCACTGCCGCTGGAATGTCATCAGCTCTCCCATCATTGGACCTTTTGCGTTCGGAAATGTCTGCCCCTTGATTACTCAACTTCAGGGTTTACTTTGGGGATTAAGGTTTGTTTCCCTTCAGTTTTAGGAATTAGCTTTTAAACCTTAAAGAGTCGGGCTCCTTGACTAACCTACTGAATGAAATTCTCCCTTTGGCATCCAGAACTTTAGTCCATGTTATTTGTTCTCTCAAGCCTCTCTTAATGCCGGAAAGGTACACTAGGAAGAAGCATTTATTTTATAATGTTAGTCTTTCACCACTACCCGCTGACTACCAGTCCATTTTTTAAATTTATTTGCCTAGCTAGTGAGCATAAAAAAATAAAATAAATTCTTTCAGAATACCTGGGTTCCTAGCTTATTCAGTCATAGTCTCTGGGCTACCCCGCACCCTCAGTTCTGAGATTTCTTCTGGAACATCTCGGGCCAGAGGGAAAAGATGAAAAGAGACATGTATTGAAGGTGCTGGTGGCCATAACTCTGTGGCCAAATGGAATCCCCTCTTCTTTTTCTTTTTTTTTTTAAATATTGACTCTATTTTCTGTGCTTTATATCACATGCTTATGGTGCCTAGTTACTCGTGACCAACTCTTTGCCACCCCATGGACTGTAGCCCACCCAGCTCCTCTGTCCATGGAATTCTCCAGACAAGAATACTGAAGTGGGTGCCATTTCCTTCTCCAGGGGATCTTCCCGACTGAGGGACTGAACCCGTATCTGCTGTGTCTCCTGAACTGCAAGCAGATTCTTTACCTGATGCACCTACCGGGGGGTGGGGGGGTAGGGTGGGGTGGGAAGCTCTGTACATTACATTCTTGTGTCTTACCTGTTCCATTTTGGCCACATGCTTATTTTTTTTTAATATTGACTATATTTTCTGTGCTGTATATTGCATTCTTGTGTCTTATTTTGGTCACATGATTTGGCATGTGGGATCTTAGTCCCCTGGCCAGAGATTGAGCCTGAGTGGAAGCACAGAGTCTTAACCACTGGACCACTAGGGAAGTCCCCTCCCCTCTTTTAAGGAAAAGGAACTTGCACTGTCTTGTCTTCCTTCACCAAAGAGGGAGCGCTGTGCTGCAGGGGCTGAGAGGGGACACAGTAATTGGCATTCAATTCCCAAGGCCCGGTTGAAGCTTAGAATGTTGGTTAGAGCTGCAGGGGGAGTGCGGTAGGGGGTGATGAGAGCTTGTCCAGTCGGCCTTGCTATCTCAGAGTTGAGGACATGGAGGCCAAGAGAGGGATGACTTGGCCTAGGTCACGCAGTCACCCCAGTGACTTCCACGCCAGTACTCTTTCGGCAACCACCTGGGGCTCAAGCAGAGTTTGGGACTAAGTGGTTTTGACAAGGATTTCAAAGGGGGTTCTCATTTCTTAGGACACCCGGAATGTGAATCTTGCCCATAGTAGGTGGTCTCTCCTGAGAGACTCATTGTTCTAGATCCCCCAGCTCATCTGAGCACAGGAGTCCCCAGTGTGGACACTGACCCTCCAAGCAGCCTTTGGTCCTGGTTCTTCTACCTGCTCTGAGAGCCATTTCATCTCAGGGAGAAAAATCCCCAAACCACGCTCTTTCAGTTTCTGAAAACAGTTCTTGTTTGTTGTTGGTCAGTCATGTCCAACTCTTTTCGACCCCATGGACTGCAGCACGCCAGGCTTCCCTGTCCTTCACTATCTCCTGGGGCTTGCTCAAACTCATGTCCATCGAGTCAGTGATACAGTCCAACTGCTGCTCTCATCTCTGTCACCCCCATCTCCTACTGCCCTCAATCTTTCCCAGCATCAGGGTCTTTTCCAATGAGTTAGCTTTTCACATCAGGTGGGCAAAGTATTGGAGCTTCCAAACTTCTGAAAACAGTACTAAATGGTCAACTTTCGTGGTGAATGTGAAGGAGAGAGAGGATGAATACATGGTATGTCCATGGGCCCTCTAGCCCCTCGCTTGCCTCCCAGTCTGTGGAGAGGCCATTAGTCCCAGATTTTTAGATTTCACGAGCCAAATACCCACCTCCCAATATTTTGGGTTGACAACTTATTTTGCCATGTAAGAACATCTTAAAAAAAAAAAAACACTTAACATTCTCCACTACCGATAGTGTTTATTATGGTAAAATATACCTCCTATAAAATTCACCTTTCTTAAGCGTACAGTTCTGTGGCATTAAATACGTTCACATTGTTGTACAACCATCACCACCATCCAGCTCCAGAACTTTTCACTTTCCCAGCTGACACTCCACCTGTTAAACCAGCTTTTACACCACTTTGCTGGTGGTCCAGTGGTTAAGACTCCCAGAATCCAATGCAACAAGCCGTAGGTTTGATTCCTGGTTGGGGAACTAAGATCCCCACACAGTTCTTCCAATAAATAAAGAAAGGATGTCCGTCACCTTTATTCTCAAATAAGGGGCATTTCTTTAACATGGAAAAAAAAAATGTGACTTTATGAAGAGTCCCTTTCCCCACTGCAGTGATCCTCGTCCTGCACTGGGTCCGATGACCCAGGCCCACCATCGCAGCCACAGGACTGGCCGGGGAAGGAAGGTGGCTGACCTGAAGGGCGCTGATAGCCCTGGTGCGTGTGCTCCGAAGCACCCATCGAGGTCTGGTAGGGAGGGCAAAAGGCAGATGCTGAAGCAGCTGTGGCCTCAGCTAATTCATCAGCAAGTTTAGGAAGCCACAGTGTTTTCCTAGCCAGCTGCTGGGGTTTCCTTCCCCAAACCAGAGTTGGGGGGCGGGGCAGGGAGGCCCTGGGAGGGGGCGGGGCGGGGGGAGGCGCCTACATTCTTTTCTTCGAGGAACCTGACCGGACTTCTAAGGTCAGAGCCCGGCGGAGTGGGAGCTGCTGCCCGGTTACCTCCTCGCCGTTGTCCCTCCCCCACCCTTAATGATCTTTCCATTACAGAACCCAGACCAGGAAGTGCCTGACAGGTCACAGCTGCAGACACATGGCTGGGGAGGCCTGGGCTCCGGGCCAGTGGTGGGAGGGTCTGAGCTCCCCTCCGAGCAGCAGGACCCCTGCACACTCACACACAAACACACACACACACACACACCTCTTCAGCTAGTCCAGCTTCCCCTGACTACTTGGGGGGGAAGGTGTTCTGTATTGTCACAGTTGGTGACCGATGGTACTTTGGCTTTGAGTTTAGGACGGGGGAGAAGTTCCCCACCCGAGTGTCCCGATCCCTACACAAGTGTCCTTCCTGGGCGTGTGGTTCTTTAGGGGGAAGTTTTCCATGAATGAACAAGGTTCTCCAGCTTCTTTTCCCAAGATGGCTCTAGAACCGAACATGGCTCTAGAAGCTTCCAGGGCTGTGATGAGGCGCAGTCTTAATGCTGCCCAAACAATCGATTTAACAACTGATCTAGCATGTGCTGTGTTAATTGCTCAAGTGAGTGAGTGAAGTCGCTCAGTCGTATCCGACTCTTTGCAACTCCGCGGATTGCAGCCTACCAGGCTTCTCTGTCCGTGGGATTTTCCAGGCAAGAGTACCAGAGTGGGTTGCCATTTCCTTCTCCAGGGAATCTGCCCGACCCAGGGGTGGAACCCCAGGTCTCCCACATTGTAAGCAGATGCTTTTACCGCATGAGTGACCAGGGAAGATGTTAAATTGCTCAGTTGTGTTCAACTCTTTGCAAGCCTGTGGACTGTAGCCCGCCAGGCTCCTCCATGCAAGAATACCCGAGTGGGTTGCCGTTCCCTTCTCCAGGGTATCTTCCCAACCCAGGGATCGAACTCCGGTCTGCTACACTGCCCCATCAAAATGCCAGATTCGAAAGATTTTGCAGAGGAGAGTTTAGAGGCAAGAGCATGAACTCTGCAAACCCACAAGCCTGCTTGGGCCAGCCCCCTTCATTTGTTATCTTCACGGAGGCCGGCTCCTTCCACAAACAAGTTTGCTCAGGAAATGTTAATTTACCCTAAACTGTGTCCAAGGGGGGCAGTTGTCACACAGGAGTTTCTGTCTCCACCGCCAGCTGTGTTGTTGGCTTTCTTCCCTGAATCTGCCAAGGCTGATTCCTCTGGTGCCAAGTGTGAGGCAGTGACAAACTTCTAGGAACCCGGAGCTGAGAGACCTTCCTTCCCAGTAGCTGCAGGCTGACCTTTGCTCCCGACGCTTCTTCCCGCATGACTTAGGTGAGCTTGCCCAGACCCAGGGCAGCTCTTTCTTCCTGGTAAGGCAGGCAGGAGGGCAGCCAAGGCTACCGGGCATCCTTTGGAGGAAGAGTTTCTGCCCAGAGTGCTTCTGTAAACACTGGGGCAAGAGGAAGAGGGGAGATTTCTCTTAAAAACTACTCCTGGCACATTCCTTTGTTAATCACGTAATTACAGCCGCCTGAGAGTATCCTCCTCCTCGTGGTGGGAGGTATGGGGGTGGGGGGGGAAGGTGGGGAACCCAGTCCCTAGGAGGGAAGAAAATGCATCAGCTAGAATGCCAGACTCAACTCTGATGCTGGATTACCCATCGCTGCATCTTTGGGAAAAGTCTGCACAAAATACAGGGATTCGCCTGCCTGCCCTGCAGCTTAACCGGGCAGCCGGTTTTGGAGGGTCTTGGAGTGGGTGCCGGGTCCTGGCTGCGGCTCGGCCGGTGCAGGCGGCTCGGCGCTAAATTACAGTGACGAGATGGGACGACACAAAAGCCCCGAGACCTTTTTTTTTTTTTTTTTAATAAAAACAAAACACAACTCCCGGCCCCAAGCCCCTGGGCTGCTGAATGCCTGTGGCTTCCTGTCAGGATTAGCCGGGCCGCCTGGGCGTGTGTGCTCTGCCTTTCTCCTCAGGAAATACCTTCGGTAAGCCCGGGTGGGGTCCCCATGGCAACGCGATTGGGGACCCGCTGACTGAGACCATTCAGCCCCCATTGTGGACAGGCCCCTTTGTCGGGAGCCGTATTGCTGCCCCTCTGGCCCACGCCGCAGTTTGCACCGTTTTGTCAGGCTGAATGTGGAGTTTTTACATTTTAATGGGCTCTTCGGCAGCGGCCCATTTGCATGCAAAATGCTCCTTCTTTCCCTTTTTCTATTTCAAAAAAAAAAAAACCCTACACTCCAAATCCCCCCGGGTCGGGGGCCCGTTGAATGCGGCTGGATCAGGGTGTCAGGCCCCACTAATTGACTGGTGTCCCCATGCCCCCTCCTTCACATGTCTGTGTGCACCCCGTCTCGGGGACGCCACACGTCCAGGGGATCAGGCATCTGGAGGGCTTCCTCCCTGGACCCCACCACCCTCGCAGGATGACCGTTGTCCCCCAGGATTTTGATGAGAACCCCCTCTGGCCTGGCCTTGCCAGACTAAAGTAAGTTTTCAGTTCCATTTCAAAGCCAAAATAACGTAATAAAAACCTCGACAGAGGGCTCCCAGGGCCCCGCTGGGCTGTTCTGTCTTCCTTTTAAGTTGCTTTCAAAGCCACCCCGAGTTCCTCCCCCACCCACAATTGCCCCCTCATTTATCTCTAGGGAGTTTGTGCCAAGACTGTAAACACTCCTGGACCACCAGTTCCCCACGTTACCAAAGAGCATGGCCCTCTCTTCTAATTTTCTCAACCCAGAAGCACAGAATCCAAAGGATTTCCTAGGAATGGAGAAGCTCCAATCCTTTGGCCACCTGATGCAAAGAGCCAACTCATTGGAAAAGACCCTGATGCTGGGAAAGATTGAGGGCAAGAGGAGAAGCGGGAAAGAGAGGATGAGATGGTTGGATGGCATCACCGACTCAGTGGACCTGAATTTGATTATACTCCACGAGACAGTAAAGGACTGGCGATCTGCAGTCCATGGGGTCTCGAAGAGTCGGACAGGACTGAGCGACTGAACAACAAAAAGGGATGACAGCTGTGGAGATCCGTCACACCTGGATTTGTTGGGGGGGCTAGCTATTCAAGCCCTACACCCTTCCCCTCTGGAGTGGGCATAGAGGTGATGCCACACTGACCTCCCGAGGTAGATGAGACATATTTAAGGATCAGCCCTCAGCCGAGCATTTTGAATGAGCCAGGCACTTTTCACGATAAAGCCTTGAAAATCTGCAGGTCACATTACAAATGAGTTGTACAACAGAGCTGCAGAAATCTCCAGGGAATGAGTTTTCACGTCTGGGGAAGTGATGGAGAGACAGGAAACAATAGTATTTAAGGAGAAAGCAAAATAAAGGGCAGTGAGAGTATTGGCTTGGTGAGGGCGCAGGAGAGCTGGGGGGAGGCCAGGACTTGAGAGGCCCTAGGTCCTGGAGGAGGGCATGCTAACCGGGTAACCAGGGGCATGAGGGGACAGGATACAGAGTGCCTGGGCCAGGGCTGGGACAGTCAGGATGTGTGATGGGGGAGGAGGAGGAGCTGGCCCAGGGGAGGGGTGGCCAACCTCTTTGCCTGACATTCTTGATCTTTTCAGTGGATCGGGCAGGGGTCATCTGAGGTCATCAGCTCAGCTATAAGCTGCACTCAAGAGGGACTTGGGGGACTTCCCTGGTGGTTCAGTGGTTAAGACTCATGACTGTTCTGTGACTTTGGGAGAAGTCTCGACCTCCACTGTCTCGTGTTTAACTGAAATAAATGCAAATGAGCACAGAGCTGAATAAGCTCGCCCTGTAAAGCATCAGGTGCCGCCCCACCCCCACCTGCCAATTTCCTCATCTGCCAGATGTGCTCAGTGACACCTGCTCAACTCTAAAGCGTGGATGAGCATGGCCAGGAAAGTGCATTGTAAGTAAAAAAACACCGGGTTATCAAGTAGTGGTTGTGGAGGTGAAGAAGTGAGAAGAGGAGGAGGCTAAAGCGGCCCCTGCAGAGTCCCATGGGAGGGAGGGAGGAGATGCAGGTGCCGTTAGGCGGGACCCAGGGGCCGCCAGAAAGAGTTTCTGTCGCCTTCCGGAGGCAAGGATTGCAAAGACAGTGCAAATAGAGACCCTTTGCGCTGGTCTCTTTCAGAGGTTCTGGATGCATGTGGATTCTGAAGAGCCAGGCCACCTGGGGGCAAATCCCTGCTCAGCCAGTTACTGACTAGGTGGGCTGTCTTGGACACATCCTGAACCCCCCGGGCCTCCATGTCCCCTCTGTCAAAGGAGGGTGATGGTCCTCACTTCACGGGGTTGTTGTAAAGCATTTGCACTCGGCATACCATCAGCTTCTGCGTTCCCAGGGTAGAGGGAACAATGGTATCAACCTCCCATGGGCTTCCCCGGGTGGCTCAGTTGGTACAGAATCTGCCTGCAATGCAGGAGACCCAACTTCGATTGCTGGGTGGGGAAGATCCCCTGGAGGAGGGAATGGCAACCCACTCCAGTATTCTCGCCTAGAGAATCCCATGGACAGAGGAGCCTGGCAGGCTCTAGTCCATGGGGTCACAGAGTCGGGCACGACCGAGCTACTCACTTTTCATGGTTGCTCTGAGGATTCAGGGATACTCTGTAGTAAAAGCATTCACAGGATATGGGATGTAGATAGTAAGCCTGCTGTCGGTATTGGCCAATATTGGTGTTACTGTTTTCAGAGTTGTTTAAGGATCCCAAGATAATATATGGGGAGGCGCGTGGTCAGTCGTAAAGTGCTATGCAAATATGGTGCTGTTCCTCGCTGGATTCATGTGAAGTTGTGGGGCTCCGGGATGGATATTTTCCAAACCAAATTGGTTCTTATGGGACCAAGACTGGTGAAGTGGTATTTTTAAAATACATTTTCAGGTATGTCTGTCTATGTGGCATGAAAGGCCTGCATTCACAGTGATTGCGGAGGAGCGTGTTCCCTGGGACTTCTTGAGTGTTTCTGTTCTGTCCACCGACCTTTAAGTTGAAATCATTCGGAGGGGGCTGTTTTCTGCTGTGTCTTCTTTTGTTCCAGGCAGGCCATATGGTCTAGTCTCATCTCCCATCCCCTTCATCCCGAGGCACTGCCTTGCTCGTAAGCACCCTGTCTTTTTCTGCTTCCCACAAAGTTTCACTGCCTTCCCCTACCATCATGTTCCCCGGTGCTGCGAACATCACCATCCGCCTTGACCACCAATACTTAAGTTCTGAAACCTCGGAGCCTGTGCTGGGTCACCTGTCCTGGGCTCTCACATTCTTCTCCCGTTACCTCGTGTTGTATGATAAAGTACTCCATACCAACCAGGTACTGTGTAAATCTTATCACCCTGGCTAGCCCAAGGCTGACCAGCTCTTTTGCTCCTTATTTTAATCCACGACATCTCTCTCACAGCAGCAAGGGCTCACGGAGACACCCGCTGATAGCCATTCTGGAGAAATCCCTGTCTTCTTGGATTTGGGGGAAACTGGGGTCTCATCTTCTAATGACCACGTTTGTATGGATTTGAGCCTCCTTCTGGTCATTGCCCATCCTGCACCGTGCTCGGGGCTGGCAGAAGCCTCAGAGTTTAGAATCAAGAACTTGGATCTGAACAGATGAACCCAGGACAGAGCTGCCTGCTGATGGCAGTGGCAGAGTTCTGGCCCAGTCCTGCCATGAGCCAACTTCTGCTATATGCTGTTGGCTCATTGGCAATTACAGAGCCCTGGTGTTTTGGAGGAAAGTAGGGAGGGAGAGGGATTCCGTAGGCCCTCGCTAACATTGATCACATTCCTAGACTTGAGAAGTACCGCCTCTCACCTCTGTTTTTCTAGCTGCTTCCTTGAGGATTACTAAAACGTGTGGGTCCCTGATCTGTTCCTAGTTCCCCTTGGAGGGTGGAGAGGTTCCATTAGAGAAGCAGATGGGACTGGTGATTGCTGTCTGAACCCCCGTCCCTCCCACTAAGAGAGTCCTGGGTCCAGCCAACATGGCCTTCCATGGTCCACCTGCTGTCTGCACGGTCCTAGAAGCTGCCCCGGGACCAGAGTCCTCCTCAGCCCCCAGATTCAGGCAGCTAAGCAGGAGCCTTCATTCCCTCCTGTTTTCTGAAGAGATGGCCAGGGTACCCTTGATCTTCTAAGGGTGTGCAAGTCAGGTCCAACCCTAACCCTAACCTTCTTGCTCCCGGTGACGATCTGATGTGGGCGTGGAAGCAGCATGCACCATTTTTCTCCGGGGCACCCCAAGCACCCTGCACCCAGAGCTTGTCAGAGTGAAACTCATACCAAGCGCTTTCAGCCTCAGGCCTAGTCCCCACGGAATACAGATACCCAATGTCCCCCAGCCTCCGTCGCCCACCTCATCTGTCAGGAAACAGGACATACAAAGCGACTGTGTGGGTTTGCAGCTTCCCCCGCAGCCTCCCCACTCCAATTCATGAAGCGTTGGAATGTCCTTCAAGTTGCTGCCCAATAAACTGCTTTCTCTTCTTCATCAGTCATGGCCAGCCCAACAAAGGTGTCAGCTCCTTTCTTGCTCCCTGATGCCTAACGGCACGTAGAGCCCTGGTCCATGGGTCCTGGTCAGAGAAAGGCCATCTCAGTGGAGATGGAGCCACAGATGCAAGGGCCTTTCCAACGGGGACATAAATGGGGGACCCTGCAAAGACCGCAGGAGAATGAAGAGTAATGACTTGGTTGTTGCAGGCGGCCAGTGAGCAGGGATGCCCGCATCAGTTGCCTTACAGACGATGCTCCAGGGTCAGGGCTGCTACTCCAGGCAGTGACACAGAGGGGTAGGGCCCAGTAAACCAGCAGGTGGTCAGTTACCTTTCCATTACCTCCTCAAAGAAAGTGGCATTTACCTGCTTTGTAAATGGAGGCTTTGACACACATCCAAGAGCACTATTAGCCGGGAAAAAAATCCACCATAAACCAAGAGCCGTAGGTTTTGGTTTAAATTGAGAAGAATGTTTTCAGTTCCTCTAAAATTTAGTCTTTGCCAGATGCTAACTTCAAGACCTACTGAGTATTTTTCTGTATTTCTGACATTGTTAGGCACCGTGGGAAAACTATAATAGACCACTCTGTTGGTCTGAGTTGCTTTTGTTTCTTGGGCAAGACATGGATACTTTTGACAATTAGGAAAAAATACACCCAAATGTACATCAGCCAACAACTAGATTAATAAAATGTGGTATACACACACAATGGAATATTATTTGGCCAGTAAAAGGAATAAAGTACATAAGACAACATGAAAAAACCTTGAAAACATACTAAGAGAAAGGAGGACACAAAAAAACTATATTGCACAAGTCCACTGATATGAAATATCTAATATAGGCAAATCTATAGAGACAAAGCAGATCGATGGTTGCCTCGGCTGGTGGAGGGGGAGGGGATAGTCAGTGACTGCTAATGGGTATGGGGTTTCTTTTGGGGGTGATGCAAATGTTCTAAAGGTACATCGTGGTGATATGTTTGCATTCTGTGACTATACCAAAAAGTATTGAATGATACACTCTAAATGGGTGAATTTTATGATACGTGAGTTATATCTCAGTAAAGATGTTTGAAAAAGCAACAGTGCAAGATGGCATGGAATTAAATGCAAATTTGTGCTATTCAGATGGTAACAGTTTTTACAGGAAAGGAGGGTGGGTGTCTTGAATGGTGCACTTTGAGCAGGTAGGTAGGAGGGTTCTAGAGAGATGCCCAACAGCCTTGAGCAGAAGTCAGTTTTGTTGTGGCTGCAGAATACGGTTAGTGCAGAAAACAGCCAGACTTGGCGTGGAAGGTGGGGAGAAGACGGTCACGTGGGGAGGAGGGAACAGACTGAGAGGAGCCTTGAAGGCAAAGCACCGGGTTAGAGTTCACCCTCTGCACAGCCTTGGATATTGATCAGGAGAAGGAGCGGGACTAGCACACTGTGGCCTGGCGCATCGGGGTGAGCTTGACCTCCAGGGACAGGGACAAGTAAGCTGGCTCTTGAGGCTTTATATAGATCACGCAGAAGAGTTCTGTTCGCATGTCCTGGCCAGGAAGAGCGGGGAGTTTCAGATCCAAATGGGATCAGCCTGAGCTGGTCCCAGCAGAGCCGAGTCTCCCTTTGTTGCTTTCTCTTGGGGCAACACCCCTGTTCTTCCCGCTACCTATTTGTTTCTGAGACTTGTCAAAATAGGCTGTGATGCCAGAGGCTAAGAATTTGAGTTTACCGGAGTTTACTGTTTGACCAACGGCTGGTACAGATCATGAGCTGCAAAATATTTAATCAGTGAGGTCATTGCAGGAAAATGAGATTTGATCCATAGGAGCGTCTTCTGTTTCCCTAAGGGTCAAGTCTGAATGGCTTTTCTTCTGCCTTCTCTTGGCAAAACCACAAACCATTAAAAATGGAAAGAATAACTTTTTTTTCCCAAGACCCACGAAAGCTTATTTTTAATCAATGTGTGGTCTGCTCACCTTTGTGGTGTCCCTCTTGACCTGATTCACAAAAATAAATGAGTGCAGACCTGGTGGTTTGTTTCCAAACCCTTTTAAACCAGCACCTCCTTTTTGATGACTCAGTATTTACATAGGATTTAAGACAGAGCCCTTGGGTCAAGGGGCACCCGGCCTGCAGCCATGGCCTCGGAGCCTCATCTGAGGCCCCTCCAAAAAGCTACTGTTAGTCCCAGGACGCATTTCATCAGTGAGATTTTTTAGCAGAAACCTGGTGGGGACTTCAGAAAGAGTGGGTTAAAATGAGGTGGTGAAGGAGAAGCGGAGTTTGGAAGGGAAGATGACAGAGAGACAGCGCATCATTGTCAGATTATTCAGCAAGCTTTTGTTGGCAGCTCTCGTGGGCCAGGGCCCTCCTGGGTGATGGGGTTTGAAGGTAAATGTGACATGTCCCCACTCTGGCAACCTTATTGAGAAAGGGGCCTCTCCTCCAGGGCGACAAGTGTGAGGGGAGGGCCCCTGACCCAGACTGGGGTCAGAAAGGCCTTTGGTGCAGTTTCCAGCCAGGCTGAGAACCAGAGGCCGGGTGGAGAGCCAAGCAGAGACACCAGGGCGGCGGAGCCAGGTGCCTGTCAGAGCCTCCCGAGTCCGGGACCTGAAGTGGGCTGCCGGCGAGCCTCTGGTGGCGAACCGGGGGTAAGAAAGAAAGAAGGCTGCAGAAGGCAGGGAAACCAGGCCGGTGGTGGGTGCGAGCTACCGCAGGTGTGTTGTTCTGGTGGAGGCCGGACAGAGGGCGGAAGATGCCAGGAGCAGGCATGCAAGTCCTGAGATGGGTGTGGGGTGCCCGGGAGAAGACAGGTCCGCCCCGAAGGTGTCCTTATCCTGTGTTCAGCCTCAGGCCTTCCTGTTGGTGTGAGTTCAGCATTGCTGGTCGAGAGGGGTGGGTGTGTTGACCCCCGGGCTCGGGGTGGGGTGGGGGAGCAGTGAGGGGGAGTGGGTGTGTGTGCCTGCGTGTCAGGGGAGGGCAGTGGAGAGGAGGTGGGGGGCTCGAGAGGGGGAGCCCTGCAGTGGGGCGAGGAGAAAGGAGCTTTGTGTAGAGCAGCTTTTGCTGCCAGGGCAAGTGTGGGTTTTGTGGCAGCTGCCGGCCTCCGTTCCTAATATAGTCAAAAGCTCCGAATCCTCTGGCCCAACACCTGTTAGCCAGAGGTTCCCCTGAGCTGACCTCTCCTCGGGCCGTCCCTCCTGCGTATACACCCTGCGCATCGGACTTCTTGCAGGGCTCAGAGCCCCTTCCAGTACTGATCACTTGGTTCTACAGCCCCGCCCATGACACGCTGCCCCCCACATGGGGGGCTGCTGCGTTTTGGTGGGGGCTTGTTCCTGGGGAGAGGGGTGAGGCTGCCCCACCCGAAAGCGAACAGAGTGTTCCCCTGGGAAGCGGCTGCTCTTGGTAAAGAGCTGTGTGTGTGGGGAAGGGGTGCTCTTAGACACACAGGGGTCCCAGGGAGGGCCAGCTGCCTCCCCCCCACCAAAAGATGGAGGGAAACCCACTCTGAACTGCTTAATGCTGCTGCAGCTGCTTCCTAACTTCGCCTCTGTCTTCTTTGCCCTCTGGAGGAGTTGGGGTGGACAGGAAGCCTTGGGTGCCCAGAGAGCCAGCCATCCCCCCGACTGACCCGCCTCCCCAGCTCTGTACCCCGCCCCCGGGGACGCTGCGGCTCCATGGCTCCGTGCGGCCGGCATAATGCCTTTGTCTTTCCCCACCCCTCCTGCCCCCTGCTCCCTCTGCCCTCTTCCTGGTCCCTGCGGCGGCTGCAGCCCAGCCCTGGGGAGCCCCCGTGGAAGTGGAGTCCCTCCTAGTGCACCCCGGTGACCTGCTGCAGCTCCGCTGCCGGCTGCGGGACGATGTTCAGAGCATCAACTGGCTGCGGGACGGGGTGCAGCTGGCGGACAGCAACCGCACGCGCATCACCGGGGAGGAGGTGGAGGTTCGGGGCTCCGTGCCCGCCGACTCAGGCCTCTACGCCTGCGTGACCAGCAGCCCCTCCGGCAGCGACACCACCTACTTCTCCGTCAACGTCTCAGGTGGGTAGCCAAGTCCGCCCTCCGCCTCTCCCCGCCCCTGCCTCCCTCTCTGCTGGCCTCAGGGGGAGGCCGGCCTCTTCCTCTGCCATCATCCGCACCCCCCCTTCTGCTGCAGAAGCTGCCACCCACTAACATCGCTCCCGCCCGCTGCGTGGCTTAGCTCTCAAGGGGTGACTCGGGGTGCCGGCCTCGGGTCGGGTCAGAGAGCAGGAGGCTGCCTGGACCCACCTCGGGGGTGCTTGCTGACACCCCGGGGGGCAGTGAGGCACGGTGGTTTCTCCAGCACAGCCTGCCCAGGTCATTGGGGGTGCCCAAGGGCTCAGGCAGCTTCCAAACTCTTGTTCCCTGGCTGTTTGGACTTGGTGGTGGGATTGGTCATCAGCGCCCCCAGATTTGTGGTGAGGTCCCCATGGGATGGGGGATGACCCAGTTGCTCCACCATAGTCACGGCTTGATGGGAGACATGTGTTCTCTAGCTTCCAGAGCTGTGTCAGGGCAGCCAGGGAACCCTAGAGCTCTGTGACTCTGGGGACCTGCCACTTGTAGGATGTGACTTTTACAAAACCTTAGGACTGAACTGAGTAGAGCTGGAATTCTCTTTACACCACTTATACATCTCAGGCTGTGAGCCTGGCCTCTCCTCCATCCGCCAAACATCGTCTAGAACGCCCCCCTCCCCAGCGGAGGGATGTGCCTCCTTCACTTCCCTCCAGATGCCCCCAAAACAACTAGAAAGGACTGGAGGAAGATCTGGCATGAACCTTGATGGGTGACCACATGCTCAAAGGGGTGGATACTTGTTGGGGGCAGGCGTTGGCAGCTGCCCACTGTTTTGCGGGTTCCTGTCCACTCTGGTTGAGAAGCGCAGTTCCCCGACCTCAGCGGACACATGCTAGAAATGTTGCGACTCCAGAGCATTCGACCCAGGGCTTCGGAAATGGCTTCTGGCCACAGTGCCTCGATCTGTCTGGGTTTCCAAAGGAGGGTTTGGGTGCCCTGGCTGCTGGTTCTGAGACACGGCGTGAGCCTCTGAGTGTGGGGTGGAGTTAGGTTAAAGAGAACCCCACCTGTCCTCTGTGATGGAGCTGCCCGGGGTAAAGGCTTCAGGGCAGGGAAGGGGTGCGTTGGGGTCGGTACAGGGCATGCAGTTCTTACATAAACTGTGTCTGTCCCGTGGAGGGATGGGCACTGAAGGAGGCGTGAGCCCAGGAGGCAGTGTGGGGAGCGATCGCTGCGTTCGGCTGTTACTGGACTGGCCCTCATGTTCCCGGGGTGGCTGTGGACTGGATGCAAGCTGCAGCGTCTTTTCCTGGTGAGGGACCTCAGTGCCCCCTCCCTCTTGCCCTAGATGCGCTCCCCTCATCGGAGGACGACGATGACGACGATGACTCCTCTTCGGAGGAGAAGGAAACAGATAACACCAAACCAAACCGTATGCGTGAGACACTGTTTCCTTCCTTTCTGGCCTCCAGGCCCGGGGGTTGGGTTGGAACGGAAAGGGAAAGGAGGAAGCTTGGGCAAACGACTGGAGAAGGAAGGGGTGGCGGGGCACGACACTTGGCCCGGGGGACCACCCCTCCGGGGTCCGGACCGGTGCTGGCATCGTTCACAGGTGGCAAGCAGGTGGGTGGGGCCTCCCCCAAGTCTGACCAGGCCCTGTCTGTCTCTCTCCGCTCTCCCTGGGCAGCCGTGGCTCCGTACTGGACGTCGCCAGAAAAGATGGAAAAGAAACTGCATGCAGTGCCAGCTGCCAAGACAGTGAAGTTCAAATGCCCTTCCAGTGGGACCCCGAACCCCACACTGCGCTGGCTGAAAAATGGCAAAGAATTCAAGCCCGACCACAGGATTGGAGGCTACAAGGTACCTGGGTTTTTACTTACTCCAGAAAGCTGAAATAAGGCGAGCAAGAGACACTACTTAGAAAATCCTTACTTATATGCCTTTAATTGTTTTAAACAATTTTAAACAACACTCTAGAAAATTTTCAAATACTAAAAAAGCAGATAAACTTAAGTCTTTTTAGTCTTTTTTCTACATATGTGGTTTTTACATGGTCAATCACGTTGTCTATCTAATTTCTTGCCAGTTGTTAACGTTATGAGTCTTTTGCCATGTATTAGAAAGACAGTTTTTCATGGCTTTATAATATCCCAGTATTAATTGCCCCATAATTTAATGAACTATTTTGTGATACTAGTTATTTTCCAGTTTTTCACTGCTGTAAATAATGTTATGGTGAATATCTTTGTAGTTATGTCAATATTTTAAAATATTCTTCTTTAGGGACAGATTGCTGGAAGTTACTAGAGCAAAGTATAAGCATTTTTAAGCTCTTGATGCATGTTACCCAAATCCTTTTTTTTTTCCCTAATAAAGTTAGGTAAGTTTATTCATTTGTTCACTTATTCATTTTTTACACCAACATTTCGTGTATACATGTCTTTCTAGAAAATATATTAGGCAATAGAGTTCAAAGTACAATGGGAAGACATAAAATTTTACTGTGACATTTGCTCTAATGGAAGATGATGTAATGAGTAGGGGTGTGATTTTTTATTTTATTTTATTTTATTGTGGTAACAGTTACTTTCTTAAAAGGGAAAAGGAATTCGCCTTCCCATAGCAGAGTATGAGAATGATAAACTGGCTATACTTTTGCCCACAAATTTGACAGGGGAGAATATCAAATTGTTCTCTTGTGGGCTATTTTGCTTAGGAACAAACTTAGAATTTTCATGTGTTCATAAGTGGTTTCCATTTCTTGTTGTGGAAACTGTTCAAGTCTTTGCCCATTTATAATTCTAGGAAGAATGTCTTCATCTAACCCTCCTTTAAACCCTGTGATCACTCTCACCATTCCTGTTTCTCTCCCATCTCACCTAGTTGCTCTTTTCTCATTAATCTTGCATAAGAAAAGTAGAGGAGGGGCTTCCTAGTGATCCAGTGCCCAAGACTCCTTGCTCCCAAAGCCAGGGGCCTGGCTCTGTCCCTGATCAGGGAACGTGATCCCACATGCCGCAACCAAGACCCGGCGCAGCCAAAATACATAGATATTGAAAATGAGAAGCAAAGGAAGTCAGAAAAATAAACTGTTTATAAAGTAACTCACCCAGCACTTGCTGTGTGCAATGCTCTGGGTCTTATGAGGCAGCGTCCTGCCCATGCAGAATTCTGTCTAATGGGAGCACTGCACCTGTGAGGCACAGAGGGATAGGAGAACAGCAGATGGACTCTGAAACGAGATGTCAGGGGTGGACACGGCTGGACTCTTAGCATGACGCTGCTCTGGCACAAGAGCAGTGTGGACAGGGGTGCAGGGTTGGGAAAGTTCGCAATGTATTTGGGAGGGCTCCGAAGGCACGTTTGTCCAGATTGCAAATGGCCTTGGCCGTGGCGGGCAGACTTTCTGAGTCCTCACACCCCTCTGCCTGATGCCTTCTTGCAGAGTATGAGTGGACTGGGATGACGGTCCCTGGCTCCCTGTGTAGCCGGGCTGCGTGCTCTGATTGGAGATTGCGTGGCTTCTGCCCACCTTTCCCTCCAGACCCACGGTGGGGCCCTTTGCATGTTTCCCCTCAGGTCCGTTATGCCACCTGGAGCATCATTATGGACTCCGTGGTGCCTTCTGATAAGGGCAACTACACCTGCATCGTGGAGAATGAATACGGCAGCATCAACCATACCTACCAGCTCGATGTCGTGGGTAAGAGGGTGGCGACAGGAGGAGGAGCTTGGTGGAAGGAGCAGGGATGCGGAGAGCACAGCCTGGCAGCCATGTTCACTTAGGGGTGGAGTCAGGATGCTGTGGCATTTATTAGCTCCGTCACCTTCCTTTTTTACACCTCCCTTTTCTCATCCATCAGTAGAGCTGGGAGGATCAGCGGTACCACAGGTTCATTGTAAAGGGGAAAGTGCTGTTGAGTCTCTCCTGCAGGAGGTGACTGGCATAGTGGTGGTTAATCTAGCTTAATAGTAGCTGCCACTCCATGGATGCGAGTGGTCTGCCAGGTACAGTAAATACACCACAGGCAATTCTTCTAGCGCCCTGCAAGGTGGGCGCTGTTGTTCCCATTGTACAGAGGGGCACACTGAGGCTCAGAGGGGTCAGTCTACACAGACTCCTGGCACTGCACAAGACCCCAGGAAGAACGCCGTGCCTCCTGGTGCTGTGGTGCAGCCTCTGCCTTCCAGAGGCTCTGAATCTCATTCTCTGGCGACCTTAAGGTAAAGAGTTTTGCAGCCACTGTTCTGCCTTGGCTTTGAGGATATGGTATGCAAAGAAGCTTCTGGGGAATTCCCTGGAGGTTCAGAGGTTAGGACTCGGTACTTTCCCTGCCACAGCCCAGTTCAGTCCCTGGTTGGAGAACTAAGATCCTGCGAGCCATGCAGTGCAGCCAAAAAAAAAAAAAACCAAAAAACAAGCTTGTGATCCAGGAGGTCCGGAGTAGGATCTGAGGGTCAGTGTTTCTAACAGGCTGGTGAAGCTGGCGCTGCAGTTCCCAGACCACACTGAACAGCAAGAGTCTGAGTGACTGTGGGTTTAGTTACAGGCAGGTAGGCTGTGCTGGTCCTTGGGATGCTCTGTCGGCATCCCAGCCAGGAGCGGCCATGGCGGGGCCTGACGACCCTCTCCCGTCCCGTGCCCCCGCAGAGCGGTCCCCTCACCGGCCCATCCTGCAGGCAGGCTTGCCGGCCAACAAGACCGTGGCCCTGGGCAGCAACGTGGAGTTCATGTGCAAGGTGTACAGCGACCCGCAACCCCACATCCAGTGGCTGAAGCACATCGAGGTGAACGGGAGTAAGATTGGGCCGGACAACCTGCCTTATGTCCAGATCTTGAAGGTAATCCTGGCTCCAGTCTCCATGGGCTGGGCTCAGGGAAGGAGGCCCGTATCGCCTGGGACCCAGGTGGCTGGGGTCCGGCCCAGTCACCGCGATTGGGCCCCGGTCCTTCTACTGGGTCCAGGTTCCATCTTACATGGGGCCCCAGCCACTTTCCAAAGGACCAGTGGCAGGTCATGGGTGAAGGCTTGTGGGGCGCCGAGGGCTAGGGGTGAGCACTGCTGGCTTCTGAAGAGCTTGGACGGTGACCATGCCCAGGCTTTTGGGTCAGCTTCTCCGGGAAGGCGTTGGCACTCTGCTGTCCCACTGCCCACTACCACAGCCTTCCCAGCAAGCATCTCCCAGTCTGTGCCCTGCTTCCCAAGTCACGTCCTTTCTGGCACACAGGCTGATGCCAGGCATGGCTTAGCTTAGGTAGGGCTGGAAAAGCCGAGGCCACGGGTCAGTCCTCAGCGGTTTCAGGAGTAATGGCACTTTCTTCCTTTTTTTCCTCCCACTCCCAGACTTTGAATGTCCCTGAATGCTCCATTAATCCAGGGAAGCTAATTGCCTAATTCTCCAATGGATCTTGCAACAGGAAGTAACCAGAAGCTGGGAACCTGCTTTCCCTCCTGGTCCCAGCCTTAGACCTCCTCCTCCCTGGCTTGGCTGTTCCAAAGAGTTCCCAGCCACCGCACTCCTCACCTCGGGCACTGAAACTGCCGTGGAGGAAGTGGGCCTGGGGCCTTGGACCTTGGCTGCCATCTCCATTGGCAACCTCTGCCCTCTTCCTGGAGGAGGGGGTTTAACACAAATGAAACATTTCCTTGGGGCAATGATTTTTTTCATTCAGTTTGTTTTTCAGTTACATGGATTTTTAAAGTCCACTTTTTCGTCCTGCTAATGAGGGAAAGAGGACATGTGTCACCTCAGCCCCTTGCCTTAGCTCCCAGGCCCACCTTAACACTGCACGGGAGCAAATATGGCCACATCTCCGTGTTGGCCCAACTGACGGCGTGTCGTTGGTCTGTTCCAGCATTCGGGGATAAATAGCTCGGATGCGGAGGTCCTGACCCTGTTCAATGTGACAGAGGCCCAGAGCGGGGAGTATGTGTGTAAGGTTTCCAATTATATTGGTGAAGCTAACCAGTCTGCGTGGCTCACAGTCACCAGACCTGTGGCAAAAGGTAACGGGGAGCTGGAGGGGCCCCTGTGCTGGGGGTTTGACGGAGGCCCCGAGCTGCCAGGGCAGCTGTGGGGAGGCCAGCACCCCACTCTCCCTGTTGGCCTGCTGTGTTTCTAGTGCCCGGAGCCATGGAAAAATACCCGGCCTGGGCGGCTGACTGGTTGGTTCTGTGTTGGTGTCACCCCTCTGTGCCTCATGTGTGTTCTTGGCTGTGTATGGGGTGTGTCCTGCGTGATCCTGGAGACCGAGGGTCCGAGTGATGGAGAGGAGAGAGGACCAGCGTCTGCAGCAGTGTGTGTGTGTGAGGGTGTGGGTGTGTGTGTGAGAGTGAGGTATGAGTGTGGGTGTGTGTGTGAGAGTGAGGTATGAGTGTGTGGGTGTGGGTGTGTGTGTGTGTGAGGGTCTGGGGGTGTGTGTGGGAGGTGGGGTGTGGGGGTGTGTGTGCAGTGTATGTGGGTGTGTTTGTGGGTGACGGGGGTGGGGGATGGGGTGTGTGAGGATGTGAGTGTATATGGGGGGTGTGTGTGAGAGTGAGGTATGAGTGTGGGTGTGTGTGTGTGAGGGTGTGGGTGTGTGTGTGAGAGTGAGGTATGAGTGTGTGGGTGTGTGTGTGTGAGGATCTGGGGGTGTGTGTGGGAGGTGGGGTGTGGGTGTAGGGGGGTGTGGGGGTGTGTGTGCAGTGTTTGTGGGTGACGGGGGTGGGAGATGGGGGGTGTGTGAGGATGTGAGTGTATATGGGGGTGTGTGTGGTGAGAGTGTGTGTATGTGGGATTGGGGGGGTATGTGTGTGGGGGGGTGAGTGTGTGTGGGTGTGTGTGTGTTTGTGGGGGGTGTGAGTGTGGGAGTTGAGAGTGTATGTGTGGTGTGTGGGGAGGGTGTGTATGGGGGGTATTTGTGTGGGTGAGAGTGTGTGGGGTGTGTGTGAGGTGCGGGGTGGGGGGTATGTGTGTGGGGGGGTATTTGTGTGCGTGTGGGGGGGCGAGTGTGTGGGGGTATTTGTGTGGGTGAGTGTGTGGGGGGTATTTGTGTGCGTGTGTGTGGGGTGAGTGTATGTGTGTGGGATGTGGGGGAGGTATTTGTGTGCGTGTGAGTGTGTGGCTGTGGGGGGTGAGAGTGTATGTGGGGGGATGTAAGGGGGTATTTGTGTGGGTGTGTGTGGGAGGGGTGAGAGTGTGTATGTGGGGTGTGTATGGGAGTGTGTGTGTGAGGGTGTGTGTGTGTATGTGTGTGAGGGAGTGGGGGGTGTGTATGGGTGTGGGGGGGTGAGGGTGTCGGGGGGTGTGGGGGGGGTGTATGTGTGTGTGTGTTAGTGTGTGTGTGGTGTGTGTATGGGTGTAAGGGGGTGTGTATGGGAGTGTGTGTGAGGGTGTGTGAGGGGGAGTGTGTGGTGTGTGTGTGTGGAGGGGTGTGTATGGGGGTGTGTGTGTGCAGTATGGGTGTGTGTGTGTGGGGTGAGTGTGTGGGGGGGGTGTGTGTGGGGGGGTGAGTGTGTGTGTGGGGGGTGTGGGGGGGGTGTGTATGGAGGTGTGTGTGTGCAGTGTGTACGGGTGTGTGGGGGAGTGTGGGGGGTGTGTATGGAGGTGTGTGTATGTGTGTGAGGGTGTGGGGGGGGTGTGTATGGGTGTGTGTGTGTGAGGGTGTGTGGGGGGGGGGCGGGTGTGGGTGTGAGGGTGTGTATGGGGGTGTGTGTGTGCAGTATGGGTGTGTGAGGGTGTGTGTGGGGGAGTGTGTGGTGTGTGTGTGTGTGGGGGTGTGTATGGGTGTGTGTGTGAGGGTGTGGGGGGGGTGTGTATGGGTGTGTGTGTGTGAGGGTGTGTGTGTGTGGGGGTGAGTGTGTGTGGGGTGTGTATGGGTGGTGAGTGTATGGGGGTGTGTGTGTGCAGTGTGTATGGGTGTGTGAGGGTGTGTGGGGGGAGTGTGTGTGGGGTGTGTGTGTGAGGGTGTGTATGGGGGTGTGTATGGGTGTGTGAGGGTGTGTGGGGGGAGTGTGTGTGGGGTGTGTGTGTGAGGGTGTGTATGGGGGTGTGTATGGGTGAGTGTGTGAGGGTGTGTGGGGGGTGTGTATGGGGGGAGTGTGTGTGTGCAGTGTGTATGGGTGTGTGTGTGAGGGTGTGTATGGGGGTGTGTGTGCAGAGTGTGTGGTGTGTGTGTGGGGGGTGTGTGTGAGGGTGTGTGGGGGAGTGTGTGTGGGGGTGTGTATGGGTGTGTGTGTGAGGGTGTGGGGGTGTGTGTGGTGTGTATGGGTGTGTGGGGGAGTGTGTGGTGTGTGTGAGGGTGTGTGGGGGGGGAGTGTGTGGTGTGTATGGGTGTGTGTGTGAGTCCGCAGCCCCCACCCCGTCCCTCCTGTGTGTGCCCTCCGGAAACCAACCCGCCGCGCGCCGGCCCCATTTCTCCATGCGCTCGCGCCGCATGCCGGGTCGGGCCGGGGCTGCCGCGCCTGGTGACGGGTGTAACCAGCCATCCGCGTCGCGCCGTCAGGTCTGCCGAGCTCCTCCTCAGGCTCTCACCCTCTTCCTCTAACAGGTCTCTCGCTGCCTGGTGATTCTGTCTGTCCGTTGTTGCAAAGGAGACGCTGGGGAACCTTTCTTCCTCGGGTCATTCGTTTTTCCCCTTTCCTCCTCCTCCTCCCTCTCTGCGAGGTCTCCGGTCCCGGGCTTGTCCATGTGGCTCCCTTGTCTCTTCTAGACGGCCGGAGTTAACACCACCGACAAAGAGATGGAGGTGCTGCACTTAAGGAACGTCTCCTTTGAGGACGCGGGGGAGTATACGTGCTTGGCGGGTAACTCTATCGGACTCTCCCATCACTCTGCATGGCTGACCGTTCTGGAAGGTATACACTGTCCTCCTCTCGATGTCCTGCCCTCGCCAGGGGCACGGGGGGAGCATGCATCACGGGTCGCGGGAGACGCAGAGCCAGGCCCCGTACACAGCAGGCGGCTCCGGCAAGTCATCCGGCCTCGGGGGTCGGGCCTTCTCGGCTCACCCCGGAGCCTTCCTCCTGGCGCAGGATCTCAGATTGCCCTCACTTGTGGGCCTGCCTCCGTCTCTCCCCGGGGCCAGAGTGATGCATGCATGGGATCTGGATCTAACCTGCAGCCGGGCTCTCCTCCAGGGCAGGCTCCTTCCCTCCTCGGGTCCAGCAGTCTTCCTTGACTCAGCCACTCCTTTACCCCAGCCCTCTGAAGTCTCCGAGAGGCTCCCCCGGTAACTGAATGTAGGTGCTCTGAAGGGAGGGGCTTGCCACTGGTAAGCACCAGTGCCCTCTACCCTCCCCGTGCTGATCTCCAGACCCAGACAGTGGACTTGAACTGCTTTGAGCGAGTCCTTTCCCAGGCAGTACAGGGGGCTCAGTGGTGCCCATTTATGCTCTTTGGCTCCCAACGCAGCTCCTTTCCAGAGAGGGCCGTGGGGGTCGGGCCAGGAAGGCAGGAGCCTGCAGCCTGGGCAGGGTGGTGGGCTGGTGGCCTCGGGTCTGGAGCCAGGTGCGGCGCTTCTCAGGTTCTCAGGTTCCCGCGGACTCTGGTCTCTTTCTTTGTCCCTCCCTCTCCTCCTCTGATAACGTGCGCCCCACTGGAGGCGCAGAAGCATTTTCTGTTTTTCTCTTCGTCACTGTCTCTGTCCTGTGTTGTGCCTCCCAGTGGATCGTCTGTTTCTCCATGCTAAGGAAAGAGAAAAACAGAAACGCTTCTCCCTGTTATCAGCTCTGCCGTTCCTCATTGCACCTCGGGGAGTTCTCTTTGGGCTGGTTTGGGGTCATGTCTGAGGCCTCCTGGGAGAGGTCCTCATGGTGCTGGCCCCTGCAGCTGGCAGGGGTCTTTAATAGGGGAGGGGTGGGGGAAGGGATGTCCCGCTGGATGGGACCCTCCCCACCTCCGTGCGGGAGGGAAAGAGGCTTGAGTTGTGTGGGCTTCAGTGCAGGTGGGAGGCGGGAGAGTTTGAATAGAGAAGAGAATAAAACTACCCCCTCCCTGACCTTCCTCAGTGTGAGGAGTTAGACCTGTGAGTGGAAGTCTTAAGAGATGTTTCCATATTTATCTTTAATAATCCAGACAACATTTGGAAGCAAAGTTCTGTCTGCAGTTTGGCTAGATGTAGACGTTTACACGTCTGACCTGATAGAGATGACGCAGGCAAAGCTGAGCAATGAAGTCAGGACATACACTGGTTTTCTTCTTTCCTCCCTGCATCACTTTCTTTGCGCTATGAGTGCCACCAGATGCCAGGCGCTGTGGCCTGCAGACATGGATGAGGTGCCACCTGGGCCCTCAGGGTACCCCTGGGCCATCAGTAATGAAAGACTGATGGATGGTTCGCTGTCCCGTGATAGGTGTTGACGCAGTGCTCGGGCACTGTGGAGAAGGGCTGTGTGTCCATGGGAACACTTGAGAGAAGCATCTAGCGTGAGCGAGTCCTCAGCTGTCTCTTGCAGGGCACCAAGTACCCATCCAGTCCAGCAGTCCCTGAGCCAGGAGGGCTTCTGAGTTCATGGGCATGGGCATTGGCTAGCAAGATACAATCCATCCTTCTGGGGATTCAAGTCAGGGTCAGGGAGCCTCACAGATCCCAGGATGTCTGCTGTGTGCTGTGTCAGGACCCCAATCCCAGCTAGGACCTAGCTCGGTTAGTCTCTGCCCCCCAGATTCCCAGAGTATAGGAGATGGATGTTGAGTTTCTTAGGGAACCAGGACCCTAGTGGACCAGCCCTGCCCTGAGCCCACTAACGTCCTGTTCACGCTGACCCAGCCCTGGAAGAGAGACCGGCGGTGATGACCTCGCCGCTGTACCTGGAGATCATCATCTATTGCACGGGGGCCTTCCTTATCTCCTGCATGGTGGGGTCTGTCATCATCTACAAGATGAAGAGCGGCACGAAGAAGAGTGACTTCCACAGCCAGATGGCCGTGCACAAGCTGGCCAAGAGCATCCCTCTGCGCAGACAGGTAACAGAAAGTAGACGGGGGGTTCGCACCCTCTGCCTCGCCCTGTGCGTCCTCCCTGCGGGGCCTGCCGGCACTCTGTCCTCTCCATGGTCCCCACTGACTGCTTCGGACTTTGGTTTCCGGCTTCCAGGTGGCAGCAGGGGAATGTCCTAAGTGCTCGGGGTCAGGCTCCAAGCTTTTCTGGCCGATGAATCCTGTGAGCCCATCTTACCTCAACCACCGTGCCCTGCTCAGCCAGCCTCGGGACTGGGAGACATCCTCACTGGGCTAAATGCCTAGTTGATATTATGAATCTGAGCTTCCCCTGAGGGCCCATTACGGGTACAAATGTGCAAAGCAGAGAAGCTGAGCTGGGTCCCAAGATGCCCTCTCACTCCTGTGCGCCTGCCTCCCCTCATCCCAGGAGATGGAAGAGGGTGAAGGTGTGTGAAAGGAGGAGGCAGTCTTCGCTCCAAGCCATGATAATTCTGGAAGGGACTTCAGGAGTCAGGAACCCCTCATCCATGGCAGGGTTTTCACATAAGAATGGGGACAGGAAGAGAGTTGCTCTTGTACTGATAAGTTACAGTAGAATGTCAGGCTTCATGCTCATGTGAAAGGTGAGTAATCCAAAACCCAGGAAGGTGAGTTGGTGGCAAACATAAGTTAGTGTTAGAACCTTGGTCTTCCGACCTCCTGTGGCTTTTCTGCCTGTGTTAGGAGGGAGCACCAGATGCCAGGTCCACACCACTGCCTTTAGCAACAAGTCCTGAGCGGGGAGGGGAGGGACCTGCCACTGCTCCCCCGATCCTGCTGGAAGGGTGACCCCACGCCTCCCTGCAGGTGTCGGCCGACTCCAGCGCGTCCATGAACTCCGGGGTCCTGCTGGTTCGACCCTCGCGTCTGTCCTCCAGCGGCACCCCTATGCTGGCCGGGGTCTCTGAATACGAGCTTCCCGAAGACCCTCGCTGGGAGCTGCCTCGGGACAGGTGACCACCCCCCCACCGGCTCATTATTCTAATGGGGGCAGTGGTATGGGCTCAGACCTTCAGGGGAGCATCCAGAAGTGACTGCCACCGTCTGCTCTTAGTCGGGGGAACTGGAGGCGGTGGGGGGCGGGGGGGAGTGGGGGTTTCTGTCAGGTTTGAACGTTACCACTCCAGCTTATCCCAACATTTGTTTCCCTGAAGACTGGTTTTAGGCAAGCCCCTGGGAGAGGGCTGCTTTGGGCAGGTGGTGTTGGCGGAGGCCATCGGGCTGGACAAGGACAAACCCAACCGTGTGACCAAAGTGGCCGTGAAGATGCTGAAGTGTATGTGGTGTCTGTGTCCCTGCAGAAACGACCCCTTCCCTTTCCCAGCGAACTCCGGGCCTCAGGCCATTACCTGCACCTGCTCCACAGCCGGCTCAGGTTGTCCTGGAGTTGGGGGGCACTGCACACCCCGCCATCTCACCACGACCTCACTTTGTTTCTTGGCGTCCGTCATCAGGTGGTGACCCCAGATCCTGGTGTTTTTTTTTTGCAACACCGGCAGCTCTCATAAGAGGGAAGGGGAGATAAATTTGGATGTGAAAAGGAGAGGGAAGGGACTTCCTGGCAGTCAAGCAGTTAACTCTCTACACTTGCTCTGCAGAGGAGATCCCACAAGCCGTGTGGTGCTGCCAAAAAAAAGAAAAAAAAAAAGGCCGAGGGAAGGGTCGTGTAAAGAGAGAAGCAAGTCCCAGAGGAAAGGGACCCCTGGGTGTTCACCTCATCCCCCTCCCTTAGTTTTTATCCTGTTGGCCTCCCTTCTGACGCAAATGCTTCTCCATCCCCTTCTCTGCTTTGTCCATGCAGCGGATGCAACAGAGAAAGACCTGTCGGACCTGATCTCCGAGATGGAGATGATGAAGATGATTGGAAAACACAAGAACATCATCAACCTGCTGGGGGCCTGCACACAGGATGGTGGGTGCCCTGCCAGCAGGCTTCCATCTGTGTGGGGGAGGGGCTCAGGCAGACATTCAGGCTCCTGCCATCTGTCTGTCTGTCTGTCAGGGAGAAGATGCCCAGCTGGGGCATCAGGGATCAGGCATCTCTCAGCCACACTGAGGGAAGTGGGTTGGGGTGAGAGGCCACTTTAGCTTTGGAATGTGTTTCTCGGGGTCCAGCCCGATGCCCATGGCGGTTCATCTGAGTCCAGGCACCTGGATCCATGCACACCGTGTGGCCAGAATAGGTGACTTGCTGTGGTCAAGGTCAGGGCTCTGGCCCCAGCTTTGCTTGGGAATGTCCTGGACTAGGCTGAGAAGAATGACTGCCTTTGTTTTCTTTTGGGGAGTGGGATGAATTTCTGGGGTCCCCTCAAAGGGGAGGTGAGGCCTGGGGAACAGGCTCGTGATGTGTCTTGGGGAAGGGGTTCCTCCAGGCGAGACTCAGCCCATCCGCTCGCCCGGCGGCCCTGACGGCCTCTCCATGCCCATGTGCCCAGGTCCCCTGTATGTCATTGTGGAGTACGCCTCCAAAGGCAACCTCCGGGAGTACCTGCAGGCCCGGAGGCCGCCGGGGCTGGAGTACTGCTACAACCCCAGCCACCACCCCGAGGAGCAGCTTTCCTCCAAGGACCTGGTATCCTGCGCCTACCAGGTGGCCCGAGGCATGGAGTATCTTGCCTCCAAGAAGGTGTGGCTCCTGAAACTCCCCTGGATAGCGTGGGACCCTGGGGGGTGGCGGGGGGTGGGGGGGACATCAGAGCCAGGAGAGCCACGTGGCCTTGGGATTGGGCTGGACCAGTATGAAGTTAGAACGATGATGCCTAGGCTGTAACTGGTTACAGGGAGGAGATGAGGTCCTGTGTGAGAGGTAGGTGCAGCTTTGGGTGCTGGGTAAAAGCTGCTTTGTTTGAGCCCAGGCCTGTATGGATATTCTTGGCTGGGGAGACAGGGAATCCCCATGAGAGCCCATGCAAACTGGACAGAGCAGAGAGGGGTTCAGCTCACTGCCTGCAGATTGAAAGCCAGGCACCAGGAGGGGAAGATGCCTGGAGGGTTTGCTGAAGTGACTGGGCAGCCCCAGAGCTGGGGGTGTTTGGATGTCTGGCTTTGACCTACAGGAGAGGGACCCTGTAGCAGGAAACTGGATGGTTCAGAGGGCCGGTGAGGGAAGTGGGCCCACTGGCGGCTGCTGACCCTCCCCTGCGCCCACCTCCACCCTACCCCCAATGCCTCTTGCCCTCTGGGCTCCACAGTGCATCCACCGGGACCTGGCCGCCAGGAACGTCCTGGTGACGGAGGACAATGTAATGAAGATCGCAGACTTCGGTCTTGCTCGAGACATCCACCACATCGACTACTATAAAAAGACAACTAACGTAAGTGCAGGCGCTGCCAGTCCTCTACCCCAGGACTCCGAGCCGCTGGGCTTCCCCCACCCCCACTGGCTGGGTGGGCGGGTGAGCTGAGTCGAGCCCTGCGTCCACCCCTGCCTGCCCCGGGCCATCCCAGCGTCCCCGTGCTGCTTGCAGGGCCGACTGCCCGTCAAGTGGATGGCACCGGAGGCCTTGTTTGACCGGATCTACACCCACCAGAGCGACGTGTGAGTCTGAGATAAGCAGTTTCTGGGGGGAGTTTCCAGGGTGGTACAGCCCCACATCCTGTCTCAGAAAATGAACGAAACGTTGCCCCTTCACTTTGTCCCCAGAAGTTGACCCCCCCTGGTCCCCTGGGGTCGAGGACTTGGGGGGAGAGGTGGTGAAAACAGTGAGGGGGCCTAGCTCTGTGCCCACAACGCTCATCCACAGGTGGTCTTTTGGGGTACTCCTCTGGGAAATCTTCACTCTGGGCGGCTCCCCGTACCCTGGGGTCCCCGTGGAGGAGCTTTTCAAGCTGCTGAAGGAGGGTCATCGTATGGACAAGCCCAGTAACTGCACCAACGAGCTGTAAGCCTGAGAAAAGATGCCTGGGGTCCTGGGCTGGGCCCTGGGGGCGGGCTGGGCTCGGGGCATAGAGGGAGGAATAGGGGGCGCGCAGCCAGCTGCCCGCGGCCCCTCCGCCCTAAGCCTGTCCTCTCCCCCCACCACGACCTCGCATCCTGCCCCAGCTACATGATGATGAGAGACTGCTGGCACGCGGTCCCCTCACAGAGACCCACCTTCAAGCAGCTGGTGGAAGACCTGGACCGCATCGTCGCCTTGACCTCCAACCAGGTGAGGCGGCCTTTCTTAGACCCTGTGTGCCTACCGATTCGAGTTCTCGCGAGATTCATTCCAAGTTGTCGCGGAATGAATCCCGCCGCCGCGGGAAGGAGAGTGTGGGTCCTCCATCTTTTTGTCTCCGCCTTCAGGAGTACCTGGACCTGTCAATGCCCCTGGACCAATACTCCCCCAGTTTCCCTGACACCCGCAGCTCCACCTGCTCCTCCGGAGAGGATTCCGTCTTCTCTCACGAGCCCTTGCCCGAGGAACCCTGCCTGCCCCGACACCCGGCCCAGCTGGCCAACGGCGGACTCAAACGGCGCTGACTGGCCCCCACACCTTGCACCTCTCCCCGGACTCCATCCTCAGCTGTGGCCCCGCCCCTCCTCTGCTGGACTCGCTGCCTCCCCTGTGCTCTGCCGGCCGGCCTCCTTGAGGCCCGCACCCCCGAGCTCCCCTCCTCTCCTCCTCACAGCCTGACACAGAGGAGCAGGAAGGCCGGTCCTTGCTGACGGCTACTACGTGGCCTGCCAAATCTTGGACCAAGACCCCCTCCCTGCCGCCTGGAGGGTCGGGCAGTGGGGGCTGAGCCGCCCTCGAGCACGAGCCGACTGAGTTTTCCTGCATTGGTCTCGCCTGCTCTGCGCCGCCCATGTACCCGTGTTCTGGCGGCAGGTCCTCGGGCTACAGCGGGAGCTGGGTGTGGGGGTGGTCAGCGCTCGGGCCTCCAGAAGGCGACCTCTGCTCCGACGGATAGTGCCAGTGGCTTATTGATTCCGATACTAATTTGCTTTGCTGACCAAATACCTGGTACCCAAGGGTGGGGACACAGAGGCGGGGAGCCGGCGGCGTGGCCCTGGGGCCCAGCCCCAAAGCAGGGGCTCTGTACATAGCTACGAAGAAAACACAAAGTGTATAAATCTGAGTATATATTTACATGTCTTTTTAAAAGGGTCGTTACCAGAGATTTACCCATTGGGTAAGATGCTCCTGGTGGTTGGGAGGCATCAGTTGCTATATATTAAAAACAAAGAAAAAAGAAAAAAAAGGAAAATGTTTTTAAAAAGGTCATATATTTTTTGCTACTTTTGCTGTTTTATTTTTTTAAATTATGTTCTAAACCTATTTTCAGTTTAGGTCCCTCAATAAAAATTGCTGCTGCTTCATTTTTATACGGGCTGTGTGACGCGGGAGAGGAGGTCGGCTGTGAAGGAGCGAGGCTGACGGGCTCTGGGGCTCTGTCCCGAGGTCTCTTCCGCATGGGTCCTGCTCCGAGGCTTCTGGACAGCCCGCCTTCCTCTGCTGGGCTTTGGGAAAGGCAGGGAAAGAAGGCAGGCAGCTGCGTGGTGGGCAGGTAGGGGGCACTGGGCCCAGGGCCAGGCCCCACGGCCCCCTCCACCACACGTTTCCTCAGCGGAAATGTGGAGCTCTCTGGGGTCTGAGAGTCAGACAGGGAGCTGAGGGTCCAGCTGGGAAAAGCCAGGAGTGGGGCTGACGTGATGAAGATGCAGGCCACGGATGGTTTGACCGGGGGCAGCAGGCACTCAGACCCAGGAGGGTGGCTGCACCTCTGTGAGGGTATGGTTCTGCCTGTGCTGCTTTGTCAGCGAGGAGCCCTCACCTAAGACCAGCTTTACACCCAGGGCCCTGGCTTCCGGTTTCTTGTCTCCCAGGCTATTCTGTGTCCATCATGCCTACCCCTCCCCCCAACACCATTCTGAATTCGAGTGATAAGACTACACGTGCTGGAGCTAGCACTTGGCCTCCTCCAGTTCTTCCCATAGGAACTCCACCCCAAACCTCAAAAAAAGGAAGACATTCCGTGACGGTGTGCATTTTGGCTGCTGGGGAATTTTCCTCCTATGCCACCTGCTGGTTATCCCTTTCCCCCCATCAAGTAGGTGCAGGCTCCTTGGGACCTTAGGGCTCACGCAGCCTCCTGCCCCCAAAGCTTGCTCTTCACCGGATCCCTTCTGAGTATAAAAGCAAGTCCAGTTTAGTTTGTGTCCGAAGAATGGGGTTGCTCCTAAAGTTTCCTTTCTGAGCTGTTTCTTGGCCCCTTTTAGTGTTGGCCCCTGTTATAAAGTTCTTTCTTTTGCTGGGTAGCTCTGTGAGTATGTGACTGTCAACATATTCTGATTTGTGTTCACGTTTAAGGAAGGCATACGTTGGTGAAGAACAGTCAGGAAATGAATTTTAGCTCTTAAAACCATTTGTGGGACACCTTGTAGTGGCGCCTTTCCTTGTAAAACACTGATGACAGTTTGGGCCCAGGGGCGTGTGAATGGATGGTTGCTCTTTCACAAAGGGCTTCACATGCCTTCAGCAGAGGCGGTGGGACACAGCTCACTGTTGCCGTAACAGTGAGGTCCTTGATGTTACTACTCTAATCACCCATGAATTTCCCGAGAGACTGAGCTGTCAAATCAAAGATAGTGAAATTGACCTGAGAGAAAATGAAATGGCCATTTTACTTAGATGACCGGATTGGGTCTCCTGAGGAAAGAGATCCAGTTTATCTAATGAAGATGTCATGCTGTCAAGACACTTGAGTCTGTCTGGTTTCCTGAGGGTTAAAAGATGAGGGCCAGAGCATCAATCGATACCACCTTCCCGCCCTTTCTAATTGCCACAGGCCGGGGGTCACCGGTCCCCCGGCACCGCTAATGTACTATATTGATCTCAGGTAAGTAAGATTGAACCACGGCTGAAGGAAATCTATCTCCATGACAATGAAGTCGTTGTCCGCAGCCGCCACTGGGGGGAGCCAGCGGGCCAGAATCCTGGGCAAAAGGAAGGTGTCGATCAGCGTTAAAGTTCCTTAGCCTGACCTTACCTACCGGTGTGCACTGGTGGTGACAAGGAGATCTTTAGGTTTTAACACTATAGAGCATTTACTTGATATCACCGTTGTGACCTGTAATGACTGAAACACAGAATTAGACATGGCACAGGTGCAGGTCTATACATGCCAAGCCACCAACACCTTTCTGTTGAAGCAGAATTCTCAGGGTTGTGAGATGGGCCAAGTCTGACATCACCACCGGGGCTGGGCTTTAGAAAATGCCTAAAATTATACTCGGTGAGATTATTAGCAGCTGGTGCAGCCACAGTAGATGCATTTGTGGGGAAGAGCATAGAGTAGGGCAAGGAGACAGGCTTCCACTCCCTCAGCTGTTAGAAGCCAGATGCGTGGGGACCTGAGTGTTGGGGCAAGTTCTCTCTAGGTTGGCACTTAACAGTATTCAGGGCCATTTATGCTACACTGCCTTCCAGATGTCTGTCCTGGTGCATGGAAATGATAACATTTGCGGCCCGCACCAACTAGAGGTTTAAGTGTCTCTTGTTCCTCCGAGAGGTGGAGTGTCAAGTGTGGTGTTTCAAGCTGACCATATCCATCTCTCCCCAACTGTTGTTTGGTGACCTATTGATAGCTTGAAGATTAGCTGTGTGGGAGTATTTAGATCACAGCTTTGCAAGGCTACAAGTCAGGGCTCCCTCCCAACCACGTCCCAGAGTTGGCTGTTAATTTTTTTTCTTTTGAAACCATGCCACACAGCATGTGGGATCTTAGATCCCAACCGGGGATTGAACCCGAGCTCCCTGGAGTGGAAGCAGAGAGTTCTAACCACTGGATCGTGTGTTAATCATTTACCAGAACACCACTAGTTCAGTCTCAGCAGTGGGCTGCACCTATAACCATCATGGGACCCACCAGTGAAGTAAGCTCTCTGAGCAACTATCAGAAGAAGGGGAAGAGAGGTGTATTGAGGGTCTCAGATGCCTATTTATGAAGCAAACATGGGTGAAGTCCAGCTGAGGTCCGAGGTGACCAAGGCCCCTTTCCCACTCTGCTCATGGGGAAAACCAGAAAGAGCTATAGAGCGGCCCCACAGCACCCACGAGGCACCCAGCTGCAACAGGGTTGCGCAAATGAACGAGCTAATCCCTTTCTCACATGCAAACCCTTGAAATATGAACTAATTAAAATAAACACTCATCATTTTAAAAATGGGAAAATTTACTGTGAATCACCTTCCGAGGCCAATGGCATGGATTTCCTCAGCAGGACAGGACATGGTGAGGCTTGTCCTCCGGTGGAGGAGAGGTTTAGGGAAGGTTTTAAAGTGCATTTCCTTGCTGTCAAGTGCTGATAACATTCCTCTTTTAGATGACCCCAGACAGATTGATTTGAGTTTTCCTTGGTTCCATGGATGCCCATCTAACTGCCTTCAGTCCCACAGCAAGTACAGAAATCTAATTTCTGCAGCTGAAACACCTCTTCCTTTCTAAGTACTCCCCAAGGGAAGAAGGCTGGTGGTCAGCTGCATGGTGATCGATTTATTATTAAGGTTTTTCAGTATGGACAACACTGAAGATAGCCAACATAAATATCTGAACATAATACCTGTTCCTGGGTAGTATTGGGATTGTATCAGACTCTTAACAACCCCTGTGACTAACAAATAGTCTTGTTTGTGAAAGACAAACAGACCAGAAAAACACACACACCCAGCACAAACAAATGGTTCGGTCTTAAGCCCTTAATTATGTTTCCTAGCAAGATGGAGGCTAATGGAAACCATATGTGCTGGAGGAGTGGCGGCCTCCCAGATCCCTGCAGCCTCTGCGGGCCCGAGGGGGGCCGCCAAGTCTCTGATTGCCAGTCTGTTGAACTCCCCAACTTCTTCTCCAAGAAGCTTTTTCTTCTTTAGATCCAGGAAGACCTAACCAGGGACTTACATCCATCCTGTCTCCAAAGGTACTTTGTTTCCAGGGCACTGTTCCTACTGATGTGTGTGTGCTCAGTGTGAAAAAGTACAGGCACCGAGAGTGTGAGAGTGGCTGCGCAACGCTCGCAATGACTGGCTTTGAAGTTTCCCTAGTTCCTAGCCGGGTTACCGAGCTAGAGGAGACAAGGTGTCTTAAGGCATCAGGCTGATTCCTTTGTGCAAAAAAATTTCCTCTCTTAAAAGAACGTGAAGTTGCTCAAAAACAATATGGCAGGTGGGCCTTACGCAGGGTCCTGTGGGATGACCTAATGCTCCAGAGAACATGGGCTTTGCAGTTAAGTAGTCTTCCAAGTGATCCGTCAGTGGTCTTGCCACTGACATCATCTGAACGGTTACAAGGCCTCAAAAGACCACCCTGAGGACTAAATGACTGATCTTCTATCTCAGGGATGTCCTTCACGGATGCCACTGCTGAGGGCAGCAAGCCAGAGAGAGTGAGCGCCATCCTCCATGAGTCCTTATGCTCCATTCGAGCTAGCCTTGCTGTTCTGGGTTGTCTTTTCTGATTTTGCCTGGAGTATTGGGGTACAAAAACATAAGGACTTTAGGGACTGGTCACAGTGAGAAAGAAGACATGCAGACAAGGCCTTGGGTGAAACACTCTGGGTGCTCAGCGGCCCCCTCTTTGGTCCTCGAGAGCCAGCAGAGCCACTCCACAGCTCAGCTCGCCTGTGACCCCCTACTGTTCACTGCCTCCTGCTTTCTGCTCTCACTCCCAAAGGGGAAAAGTGGATAGATAAGTAATTTCTAATTTACATGCACTTCTCCTAAGGTTTTTAAATTGCTTTCCTGCTAGTATTTCCTGACATCTGAAGCCTGTGTGAAATACACAACATATGGGAACTATTTCCATCTGGCGCAACAGAAAATAAGAATCTGCCTATATTGTAATTAGCTTCTAGACTTAACATGTTTAGTTCTGAACCACGATTGCATTTGTTGATATATATATTTGCTTTTGGATCACTGAATTTAAAAAAAAAATGTAGTGGTTATAAGATGACTGAAGTTCAGCCTACAGTTTCCTGTTTGGAGGACACAGAGAGAGGGTGTGGTGTTTTGCAACTATTATAATTCTAGATTCTCACTGCCCCTAAAAGCAACTTGAGGAAAAGAGTTTCCTTTGTACATCTTCTTTAGCAGAAGTGATGGATTCTTTAGGTAATGAAATAGACTTTGATGGTGGTGTGAGTGAAGATGTAACTGACGGCAGCTGTATCCATTCTTCATCCTTAAACATCAGAGCTGAGTTGGGTTACTGACTTAAGACACAAGGTGTCCTGGAGCTACAGTCACACTGCCATGACTACCAGATCCTTGAAACAACTACTGAATGTCTGCCACAGGATTCAACAGGCAAAATGTGGAACCTAAATGCATACAGCCAGATGCCGAACTTTCTTAGATCAAGCAGTACCCAAAAGTAAGTCCTTATTAAAGGACACCAGTGAAATTAACTTCTTGATTTTTTCATGTAATCAAAAGTGTCTCACCTGAGTTCCCTTCAGTTGAGGTGCTAAACCAGCCATGTTCTCTTTAGATTCAGGGGGAGTGGGTGATCCCAGGGGAATATCTGTCTTTGGAGCCTAGGGAGAGAGATGTTTTATAAAAATTAAGCTGTCTGCTCCTCCTGAAACTCAGAAGCACTTCTACCTTAGTACTTTTCAGCACAATTTGCTTTCCTGACTTCCTTTCTGGGTGAAATAGGCAGTATATGTCCCTGAAATAGCAACTTAGTATTACCTTTTAACTTTTAAGCACTCTAGATATAAAAGTTACACTCTAATCAGATTCTGATATTTAAAACCCTTTGTTATTAAGAAGCTACTTATTTGCCATTCTGATCCTGTTCTCACTCTCAAAAAAAAAAAAAAAGAAATCACAAAAGTTGCCATTTCTCACTTAGGCATCAGTTTCTGCTGGCATTGATACAACTTAGTCAAAACTGACATCTTTGGTGTCATTTTTGGTGGCTAGTAATAAATGATTTATTCAAAAGAAAGGTGTTAATTAACTGAAGTTCCTGCAATACCTGAAGATGGAGGGAGGGAGTGGTATTTTAGAAGAGCTAGCTAACCTGTCTTCAACAATTATATTAATTACATTTGAATAGTAAATCACTGCTCTTTGGAAGTAATTTCTTCATGTACTTTGGAGGGAAAAGGGCTATATATATCCAAAACTACAGTATATTCAGTTTCATGTCTGTCAGTTCTCTACTAAACCTAGCATGTTACTTGTTTTTGTACATATGAAGAACAGAAGTTTAAAAGCATGTATTAAAAACAACAACAATAACAATAAAATGCCTAGGAGCCTGTCCTTTTGTCCCTAATTCCCAGGTAGTTTTTCTTAATAGTACGTTTTTTTTTACCTTTTTTTGGGGGGGGGGGGCAAGGGGGCCGAGGGTGGCGCTGTGAAGCAACTGGGATCTTCCATTCCTTGACCAGGGATAGAACCCAGGCCCCTGCATTGGAAGGCCAGAGCCTTAACCACTGGACGACCAAGGAAGTCCAATTCCCAGGTATTTCTTAACAATTCCAGAAAGCAACATCGGGATCAAGAGTTTATAACCTTCTAGAATCATTCTGAAACTCAAATTTAGCTCTGAGACATTTTGCTACTCTAAGACTTCCTTGCTACTGAGAGCAGTCTAAGAATGACAACTCTCAAAGAAAGAGTACGAACACAGGAGCCTGTTAGAACATGGTCTATGCTCCAGACTTTATCTCCTAAGTCTCCCTAGAATGCTTCTGGATCAAGCCCAAATCCAGATCGGTTTCTGAAAATTTGTAAAAGGAAAGCAAGATGGTGTTTCCTGAAGAACATTTTTCATGTTGGACTTCATGTTTTCCTTGGCTTGCCCAAGGAATCGATAGCATAACCAAGATTCCAAATGACTGGTCCTCACTCCCGAGCGTTTGGTTCCATCCACCAGCCACAAGTGCAACCTCTTCTCTCATGGGCCCTCCTTCTCACACATGCAGCTTCCGAGTCAGACATGAAGCCACAAAGCAGGGAAGTGAGAGGCCCCCTCTGATGGACCCAGAGCAAGATGCTCTAGTGATTGGGCCAGTCCTGGGTTCTTCAGAACACCAGGAGAACAAAAGCCACTGAGTTAAAGGCAATCACAAATAATTAAGGAAATGGGCTGAAGGGAGACAAAGGAATTGTTTATTTTCTAGACTAGCCATTCACCACTTAAATATTAATAGGAATCTGGGCAAATGAGACAGACAGGAAAGAACAGGAACTATTCCATCTCAAAGGAGAAAGAATGGTGAAGACAAAAAAAAAAAAAAACCTCTAAGAAGACTAGATACTTAGAAAGAATAAAGCCAGACTCCTAATAAGAAATCAAATAAGACTCCTAAACACAGTAAACAGCTCAAAAGCTACAGGTGGTTTGAGTGATTTTCATTTTTTAAAGGAATTTTTAAAAGATCTTAAAGCCACTGGGGCCAAATTCCAAAAGATAAGCCAAAAGAGAGGCCTACTCTGTGAAAGGAGGCGGGTTTGCGAGCGGCCCGGCCATGGGGCCCGGGTTCCCACTGAGCCAGGACTCACCTCCCCACTGAGCGGTATCTCAATGGGCTTCGGCTTCACATCTATCAGGTAGAAGGTCCGGGACAGCAGCAAAAGAGAAGGCGGGACATTCTCCTTCAGGTGGAGGTCCTGCCACTGGAGAACGGGAGAGGGATGAAGCATGACAATCACAGACCGTTTGACGTGACCCCCCGCCCCCTGCATCTCCTCTTCTCTGGTCTCACAGCCCCCCATGCGCACGCTGAGTACTAAAGCAAGGACAGGGGCATGTCTCCTGGCTGCTGCATCCCTGCTTGGGCCCTACAGCCCCTCACAGTCAGAGAGGGAGGTTCAATTAACCTCTTACACCAACCGTGGATCAAAGGAGGTATCTTCAGTATAAAGTAGATAAATGTAAAAGATTACATCAACCTCATTCATAACTAAAGAAATTAACATTAGAATGAGATATAATTTTTCAAGCTCCAAATTGGCCAAATTTTGGATAGGGGTATGTGTGTGCATTAGTCACTCAGTCACGTGAGTCTTTCTGACCCCCATGGACTATCGCCCACCGGCTCTTCTGTCCATGGAGTTCTCCAGGCAAGAATACTGGAGTGGGTTGCCATTCCCTCCTCCAGGGGATCTTCCCCCACCAGGGATCGAACCTGGTTCTCCTTCACTGCAGGCAGATTCTTTACCTACTGAACCACCAGGGAAGACCATAGATAGATAGATAGACAGATGCACACAAGACAAAATTCAAAAGCTAAATTATTCTATTCTCTAGCTACCCTATTTCCCTCCCTGGAAGCAACCACTGCTACCAGTTCCTGATACAATCTTACAGCGATATCCTATGCGTATACAAATATACATTTAGGGACTTCCCAGCACCAGTGTTTCCACTGCAGGGGACATGGGTTCCATCCCTGGTCAGGGGAACTGGGATCCCACATCCCTGAGGCATGGCCAAAACAAAACAAAACCTCAGTGGTAGCCACAACACTTGAGCCAATAAAATATTAACAACAAAACCAAATACGCACTTATATGTTTATCTTTACACTAAGGGTGATATATACACACTTGTCGTTTGCTTTCTTTCACTGAAGTATCTTGGAAATTGATTTGTACCAATAGATGTAGAGCTGCCTTCTTTTTATTTATTTATTTATTTGCCTCACCATACAGTGTGCTGGATACAGAATCCTAGTTTCCTGACCAGGGATCAAACTCACGCCCCCTTCACGCCCCTTCAATGGAAGCACAGTCTTAACCACTGGACCGCCAGGGAGGTCCCAGAACTGCCTTCTTTTAAATGTCTGTAAAGGATTCTATTGATGGAAATGCCATAATTTATTCGATTATTGTACTAATGAACTTTAGGCTGTTTTCAGTCTTTTGCTATCATAAATGGTACTGCAATGGATAATCTTTTAGGTATGTCATTTTGCACATGTGCAAATTCCTAGCACTGAAATTTCTAGGTCCAAGTAAATGCATTTTTAAATTTTGGAAGCTGTTGCCAAACCTCCATGCAGGGTTTTACCAGCACTCCATGAGTGCCCCTCTGTCCTTACACCCTCCCCAACACAGGGCGTCACCCACCTCTGACCTTTCCCAAGGTAACAAGTGCATATGGAATCTCATAGTTTTAACTTTATTTTTTTCTTTGAAGCTAAGACATTTTGTAAGTTTATCATTTTTAGCTTTTCTTTTCTATGAGATGTCAGCCATATCCTAACACAGGATTTTGGGAACAGTAATCCATAGCATTGAAGATTGTATGGTTGGCTTAGTTTTCTCACTCCCTTGAAGGGGGATTGTAAAACAACACATCCCTCCAACAAAACAATTTGACAGGATGAAGTCACTTAATACCCTACATGCAGGAAATAAACGATGTTTAAACACTCCCTAGAACATGCTCCCCTTCCAGTCAGAGCAGGTCCGACATGGAAGAGGAAATCGCTACCTGATGTTGTTCAAAGCCATAACAATGGGTCCTAGCCCTAAATAATTTGTGCATACTCCATAGCACTTTCTTTTTTTTTTTTTCCAGCCGTGCCAGACCTATAGTTGCAGAATGCAGGCTCTCAGTTGAGGCATGGCGGCCCTTATCCGCGGCATGCATGATCTTTAGTTGAGGCATGCAGGCTCTTAGTTGAGGCATGGCGGCCCTTATCCTCAGCATGCAGGCTCGTTAGTTGAGGCATGTGGGCTCTTAGTTGCAGCATGTGGGATCTAGTTCCCTGACCAGGGATTGAACCTGGGCCCCCTGCACGGGGAGTGTGGAGCCTTAACCACTGGGCCACCAGGGAAGTCCTTCCACAGCACCTTTTACAGAACTGGGAATGAGGATTGTAATAGGAGTTACTACTTTGTTTTAAAGCACTTAAAACAGTTTAAACGCTCCGTTAAAATCCACTGTCTGGGAGAGAGCACGTTATCAGAGGGGAGTCTGCTACAAAGCTAACACTTGACCCTGGTGTGGGGCATGAACTGGGAAAGCAGCCCCAGAAGGCGTAGGCCTTCAAGGGGATTCACCCGGATGACAGGCCCGCTATCAGAGCTTCAGTTCAGAACCCTCATGATACCCAGAGGAGGTGGCGCATTGGAGGGTGGTCCCAAGACTTCTGTCCCTTGTGTACCTAAGCCTTCTCCCAGTTACTCAATTAAACATTAAACTCTGTGCTCCCATGAAGGGATTCTGCAGATGTAATTCAAGTCTCAAGTAGGTTGACCTTAAAATACGAAGATGACCCAGGTAGGTCTTGCCTAATCACATGAGGCCTTAAATCCGGAGCTAGGGGTTGGGTGAGAAGTTCAGTGCAGATGGAGAGGCTGGAGGGGCTGAGAGTGGCCTGGGGCTAGGAGCCAGTGAAGAAACAGGGCCCGCACTCCCACAGCTGCAAGAGTTGAATTCAGCCAACAAACTGCATGAGCTTGGAAGTGGAATCTCCCCCATGGCCTCCAGAAAGGAAAACAGCCTGCACTTCTGACCTGCAGGACCCGGAGCTGATCAGCGGGTGTTACTTTGAGCGGCTAAGTTTGTGGTAGTGTGTTAGCAGCCATAGACAACTAACAGAGTAGCGTGGTGTAGTCAAAAATAAAGCCAGCTTCTCCAGTGGCCCACGGCTCTGTTAAAGAAGGCCAATTAGGTAAGATGGCAAGGCAGAAATTGAAAAACAAGGCCTGAAAATGGGAAGGGGGGGCTTCCCAGATGGTTCTAGTGGTAAAGAACCCTGCCTGCCAATGCAGGAGACATAAGAGACACAGGTTCAGTCACTGGGTGAGGAAGATCCCCTGGAGGGCATGGCAACCCATTCCAGTATGCTTGCTGGAGAATTCTATGGACAGAGGAGCCTGGAGGGCTACAGTCCATAGGGTTGCAAAAAGTCAGACATGCCTGAAGCAACTGAGCAGACACGCCAACGGGATGGGAGAGAGTTCAACAGGGCCCAGGAAAGCAGCCACTTGCCTCTGTGAGCTGCTGTCTCAGCTGCCCCTCAGTGAGACCCAGTGACAGCATCCCTCTGGCCCTGCAGGCGGCTTGGAGCTCCGACACACTCAGGGCATTCACCCCTTCCTTGGCAATTACCTGGGGGAAAAGAAAAAAAACCCAGAAGGAATGGCATCAGGTCCTTTGGTTCCAGTTTTGCCTAATCCTTCAATTCCCACAAGTCAGGGGAAAGGCAGAATCAGCTAGCTTTCCCACTCTGTCCCCTGCACTGCCTGCCACAAAGGCCAGGCACTCAATAAAGCCAGGTGACCACGAGGTGCAGTGGTGGAGGTGAAGGGAATCCTGCCAGCGGGTGTGAATAATATCAGAAATTTACAGAACTCCACCGCCTGACCCCGAGGTGTTTCTCCCTCTTGCATTGCCTTGCGCCTGGTTGTGACAGCTCCACTCCACTTCCCTTTAGTGGTGACTTTAAGACTCATTAGAAAAGCATTCCATCTGAAAAGCTTTCAATGTACATTTGTTGCACGTCCCAGCAGTGTTCCTCCCCCACCCCCCAACCCCCTAAGAACAGCCCCAACTCCCTGGGCCTCAAAACTCCCTCAATAAATAACTTAACACAGTTTCTATTTGGTATGACCCCAAGCTATGGGACTTCTGGGACCAGGATTGTTTATTCCACAGTTTTGAAAGCAACCACTGAAATCTAAATGGGGCCAACGGGATCCTGCCTTCTCAGTTCTGGGAATCCTGCTCCCTCAGGCAGAATGCTTTTAAAGTGGCTGATTCAGATTCAAGAAACATTCTTTCCACTTTTTAAGGACACTAACGAGTAGTTACAGTCCAATGGTGCCCTTACTCCAGAAGATGTTGGGGTCCTGCCTTCCCTCCATCCTTGGCCACCCCTTCTTACCAGGGCTGCTCACCAAGATCCAAGCGAAGGAAGCACAGGGCAAGTGTGGGGGGTGGCGGGGGAGGGGAGGGTGTTGAGCACGGTCCTTGGCAGTGTGATCTGTTCCCTGGGATCTACTGAGTTGCTGTTCCTTTCCCATGGGTCCTAACTGGTTTTGATTAGCCCCAGCTAAGACATCCAAGCTACTCACTGCTTACAAGATCTTCTCAAGAGGCCAACAGGCAACCTCGAAAGTGAGTCATCAAGGTTCAGGTTGCTCAGACCACTCATTCTGCCAGAACCAGCCTTCAGGCAGACCTGACAGAAGGCAGTGCACTTTGTCACAGAACCACCCTAAGACAGTCCCCAAGGCCTGGCTAATTCCCTCCAGCTGTAGCTCAGCTCTTACCTCATCATCTGCTTTTATAGACTTCAGCCTCATCAGTAGCTGGAAGCGAAGCAGATTGTTGGTTCCAAAGGACTGCAGTTCCAGCAGTTTGCAAAGGGCCACCAGCTGAGGTCGGTTGAGGTGCTCCAGGGTCAGCTGATCCTCAAAGAGTTTGGAAAATTGAACTATCTCCTTGATGCTGGGCTTGTGGCCTGTCTGGACCTAGGCAGTGGGACACAGGGACTAATAAAAACCTGCTTCCTGCTTAAAGAATCTTCCCTGTAGACCATGTGAAAGATGCCAAAGCACTTATGGATTCTATCTTAGGTCTGGAAGTGGGGGCTGAGTTACAAAGAGGAGTTTAAAAAAAAGAATCTGTCGGAAGTCAGCCTAAATCAACTGAACAATCAGGAGAAGTTCAAAAGTTTGAGTTTCATTGTACTGTTTTTCTAAGTAGTTATTAACATCTTCAAAGCATTGATGGCTTTAAGATAGGTTTTCTGCAAACTCCCATAAATTTTTGAAATACTGTATTTCTGTAACTGAGATATTTGCAAATTCAGAGATCAGGAACAATCTGGAAGCTCCGTGATGACACGAAGTTGTCTGGTTTTATATAAAAGACTGACACCTGTTTGACGTAGGAGGAGAACTGGGTTGAGGAGTCCCCCAGCTGGGCCCTGTTCCTCTTTGCCATTTCTGTAATCGTTTCTTGAAGGAATTTCGCTAGTTCCAACTTTGCAGCCATTTTCTTTCTCTGTTTTTCTTCCTTCATGATGGAAGAGGAAAGTTAGAATTAATCCTTCATGATTACAACTTGGTAGATAAAGATGAGAGAAACATGATTGTGGTGTTGTTGCTTGCCATCTCTACTTCATGAATGAATATTCTCATTAGACCTAATTCAAGGAGTTTTGTGAAAACCAGAGAAAATTAAAAAGTAGCCTCGATTTGCAGCTTGTCTCCTTAATCTTACCTTTCTCACTAATGCAATCATCATAAATATTGGATGGGTTCAAAATAGTGCCCTCAGGGGAAGCCTTTGTCACTATCTCTTAACCTGGTGCAAACCATCTAGGTCATTGGTCAAGAGGACCCCTGGTCTGAGGGATCTGATTTTCCTTGGCCACAAACCAAACTAGGAAATTAAGCTAATGAAGTTTACAGGTTAAGAAGAAAACAAACACAATTAATTACAAGATAATGAAGTGCTATAACAGATATAAACAAAGCATTACGTAGAAGAGAATTAAATGCATACTCTTAAGACAATACGTTAACCACTAATTCTAAATCCTTGTTCACCATCAGAGATATAGTGTGGTAGTATTTTCAAAATAACCATGATCAGGTAGATACAGAGGAACAGGAATAAATGTGTTTTATATACATATATATATATATATTACATATATATATTACATATATATTACATATATATATTACATATGTATATTACACATATATATTACATATATATATATTACATATATATATATATTCCCCCCATTAAGTTGCCCAAAAATTCTAATGACAAGCAAATCATAGCAATCATTGATTTTTTTTTTTTTAGAAATATCTTAGAAGAATCAGCCCCCTAGAATCACACAATGGCAATACCATCATTAAAACCCATGCAGCCATCAATTTCATTCATCTGTTTATTGAACATCCACCCTGTGCTAGGTGCTAGGGTAAACTGGGCAAAAGCAGGTAAGAATTCCTGCCCTCAGGAAACTTCTAGTCTAATGGGAGAGACAAACATTGTCAATTAATACTAAACTGGTAATTCCACTGCTGCTGCTGCTAAGTCATTTCAGTCATGCCGGACTCTGTGTGACCCCATAGACAGCAGCCCACCAGGCTCCTCTGTCCATGGGACTCCCCAGACAAGAATACTGGAGTGGGTTGCCATTTCCTTCTCCAGGTAATTCCACAAATTAATCTAAAAGTATATCAGGCAAGTACCATGAAAGAGAAGTGCATGGTGCTGGGACCTTGTGTAAGCAGAAAGCTAGGTACTCATGTTTACTCTCTCGCTCTCTCCCTCTGATCACCAAACAAAGCAAAGGAGAAAGTAGTTTCTAATACTGTGGCCATGATATGTATGTGCATATGTTCAGGAAACATGCAATGTTGAGGAAAGAGGAACACTTAGATAAATTACTACCTCATCCCCGACCTCTTTCTGCATTCACTAACACATTCCCTGGGGACTTCCCCCGCAGGTCTGTGGTTAAGATGCTGCACTTCCACTGTAGAGGGTAAAGGTTCAATCCCTGGTCAGGGAACTAAGATCTCTCATGCCACATGGTGCAGCCAAAACCAAAACCAAACAAAACAACCCCACCGCATACACATTCCTTGGAATCCCATGGTATTAATCCTAGACCCTGACTACTTTAAATGTAAGTAAACTCATTCCAAACCCCTGCCAGGCAGTCAAATGTTGCGATTTGATTCTACTCTTTAAATCTGTCTCAAACCTATCTTCAAGGTTTTGCTCCTGATGAAACTTTTATGATTCAGGTTTTGTCCTCCGTCTCTCTCTCATGCTACTGTAATAACATTCCAGCTGATTCTTATTCTTATTCCACCCTTTTAATCCTTTCTGCCAGCAAACTGTTTTCCTAAAATATAGCTCTAATCATGATTGATTAGATAATTTAGATTGATCTAAAATATAGATCAATTTTTTTTCTCGTCCCCTGCTTTGCATTCACCTTCCATCAATCACCACAGTCAAAGTCTAAATTCCTGAGGGTGGCAGATACTTTCCAACCTGAGCCCAGGACAGTATGTGAGTCTCATCTGCTCCCATGGATCCCCTGGTATTTCCTGCTCCAACTACAGAGGACCAGTCGGTGGTCTTTGATTATGTCATACGCTTTTATACTGTTAGGGCATCTTAAACGCTAGTCCTTCTATCCAGAATGCCTTTCAAACAGTGTGGTAAAATTCTACTATTCTGTAATCTCAAGTCCATGGTCACTGCGACAGGGAAACATTTCTCAGTCTGATTTTAAAATTGCCTTCATTGTTCTTTCACGGTGCGGGATCCACACCTTCATCCGTCTGTCTGGCAGAGGGGCCTAGATGGAGAGGATGAAGGGGCTGCCTTGGTTGGCCAGCCCTTCACCTTCACAGTGGCCATCAGAGGAGGGGGAGGACACCCTCTGCTTGGGAGCTACTCATAGGCACGCAAGGGTCTGGTCATCTAGTCACAGTTAACTTTTGTGTGGTCAAAAAATAAATTTTAAAAATAATTTTAAAAATTTTATAGGGGAAATAGGAGCGGGGGTCAGGAGGTAGCTGGAGATCCTCTCTACCTTCTGCTCAATTTTTCTGTAGACCTAAAAACTGCTCTTAAAAAGATAAAACTCTATTAATTCTTTTAAAAGCTTTCAAAATCCTCATACCTTTTTGGATTCACTTTCAAAAGTTGATGGCAACATCTCTGGGAAAAGTTTCAGAAACACTGGCAATAAGAATTCCATGAAGGGGACAATGATGAACACCATGAATGGAACCAGGCGGAAGAAATCAGCACAGGTTCTCAGCAGCTAAAGAATTAAAGGCATATGCAAATATCCATTATTTCTGGCCATGCCAAAAACAAAAGTCTGCCTCAGTTCTGAAAGCATTAAAAACCCAAGGCAGCTATTTATAAAATGGAAAGGCCGGATTTTCCTCTGTACCTTAGCTCAGAGGTAATGTTTATGGGATATCTTCAAGGAAATCTATGACAATCAAAACATATTATTGGCTTCTCTGCACTTTCATCTAAGTCAATACTTTAATAACATGGTATCTATTAAAATTGTTTTTTCAAATGCATACACGTAATACATTAACAGCAGTTTCTACTCCAGATGCACATATCAAACTTGAAGCCTCTCAACTCCTTGGAGAAATTAGAAAACACAATTATAAGCATTCCATGGGCAACTCTACACATATTTTAAGAGCCCATCTACAGGTGTACAGCAAGTCAGTTGCAGATAAGTCAGAAACTCTGGTTCTCACCGTGAATTACTATTCCTACTCTGGGACTTTTTCAGAGGGATTTTTTAAAAGTTGGTTGACCAAGAGTTCGTTTCAATTTTACATTTTCTTTCTCAAATATGACTCTTGCCTACCCTTCTTCTCTCTCGTCTGGTCAGCACCTGTCCATGCAACAGCCTCCAAACCATCCTGGCAGCAACTTTTGTGTCAATCCAGAGCAAATAGAATCCATTGTAATAATATTTCAGTTCATCCATAATTATTTGTCTATAAGATCGCTTTCCTTCCTTAATCTTCATGCCTGCTTCTTTCATGGGCTGAGGGCTTGGCACCTGAGGCTTCTTTGCTGTTTGCTCCTGCTGATGTTTATTGGGGACATCCTGCAACCAGCAAGTCGATGTGTGCAGCTCTTGGAAGATTTTGGCTCGTAAATGAAGTACTTTATTGCCTGACTGACTTGGATAGGAGTACTTTCTGCTTCCATAGTTCTTCATATAGGTTTTGTTTAAATGGGAATCTGGCAAGTGAAGAAATGCAAATGATGGGGAGTAAGAAGAACTGGTAGGCTGGACAAAATGGCTAGGGAATCTGGAATAAAGACCAACAGCCTCTGAGTCAAGCACATACTATTACAGAATGAAAGAGTAAAGAAATAAATATTTTATCTGGTAGAAATAAAACAATCATTTTTAAGCTTGCATTTTTCAAAGCTGATCATGTTCATGAATGAATGACATACAACTTTTTAGTCCAACTGAATAACAGTATGCTTTGTGGGTGAATGATACACTCTATGAGAAATATCAATAAGTTATTTCCTAAAGATAACTGTTGTGTTACAAGCTAGAAACTCTGTGACTATTCATTTAAAAAGCAAACATTTTTCCATCTGGGGTTATGTCTGAAAGTTTTGTCTCTATTATCATTAAGCAGGTGGAACACTTGTGTTTTCAGCTACTCTACTGATGACAGAAATAGTGTTTGAATGAAACATTTCATGGTCCCTGTGGGGACTAACCAATCACATAATACTGCTTTGTCTATGCAGTGCCCAGGGACTCCTTCAAATAAGAAGGACTTACAGCTGAAATGTCCTTCACCTAAGACTCCTAAGGAATGTTGGGAATAAGAATTAGAATTAGGCTCCCCAGCCAGGGATCTCTACATTCCAGTTTTGCAACAACTCACAATCTTCAGCTAAACTGACACATCAGATTGTTTGAAAATAAAAATAAGACCCAGCTAGGTAAAAGAAAGTTTCTGGCAAAGAGATTTCTTTTGGCATAGAAATGGCTTTTTCCATTCCTTCAGACTATTTTTGCCAAGATAAAGCACTTTTTGAATGGCCAAAAGGGAAAATGTACAATGTATTTGGCACACAGTAAGGTCTCAGTGAATACTCTTTGGAATAAGTAAGTGATAACAGGCCTTACTGGGGCAGGTATAAGCCCTAGGATTGGCTTGCTTGCCAGCCATTTTACTCCTTTTTACATCTAAGGGCTGCATGTAACATTCATCAGTTACAGGGGTGTCACTCTAAAGTCATTACATTTTCTATCTTACCTGTTCCACACTTTTACAAAATTACTCAGCTTGAGTTCTAAAGCATATAGAAAATCTAGGGTAAGTTTAAATACATTAAAATGCCTGGTTCCTAAAAGCCAACACAATTAAAACCAAGAAAGCTTTAATTGTGTACTGAGTCTATCCTTTTACATGTATCTTTCCATCTAGAAAAATAAGGTTCATATAAATAGTGGAGAGAGGAGGGAATCCCAAGGCTTACCTTGTCCGGGCAATAGCTAAGACTGTTTTATAACTGTAGAAGGCCATATTTATATTTCTCTCAATGAGTCGACATAGGGACCTGGGCAGAAGGAGTAAGTAAACAATTCAGTACCTGAAAAACATATCAGTTATTCAGATACCAGGATTTAAGTGTTATAAACTACTTCAAGTGTAGAAAATTTGCATATTCTATTCAAAGCATAAAGTCTCCCTCAAGTTCATTTCCAATTTCACTCTTCATTTACACCAATCAGGAGTAATATTTTCTTAGCCCTAGATTTGAGAATGGTACTTTTAGATCCCCACATATAGAAACGATCTCTAATACAATGATGTTCATATGATGATATGGTCTTCAAAGACATTCTGATTTCTGGTAAATAGTAGTTAGTAATTTACTTGAATGGTTGCCAAGTGTCTAAGAAACTGATTGAGACACACTTATTTGTAGCCTAAAATTACAAGTAGACAATAAATTTTCTGCACTTGTTTTCAATTAGGTTTTCTCCTTACTTGGCCAAGCTGCTGCCAAGCCTTTAAAGACTGAAAATACTCATCAGTGAAAATATGCAAGGTACGTACTAATAATTCAGAAGTGGAGGAAGCCTATTTTCCTATGCTAAGGATTCTCTAAAGAGCCCAAGTTAAAGTCGCTCAGTCGTGTCTCTTTGCCGTGTCTCTATACAGTCAATGAAATTCTCCAGGCCAGAATACTGGAGTGGGTAACCTTTCCGTTCTCCAGGGGATATTCCCAACCCAGGGAACGAACCCAGGTCTCCAGCCTTGTAGGCGGATTCCTTACCAGTTGAGCCACAAAGGAAACCCAAACTGAGCTTTAAACCTTTAAATAAGCTTTGCCAAAATTTTTGACCACCCTACGGGCACTTTTCAGCCATAGGCAGCAAGAGAATTGGTTTCTCACACTGTCAACTGTTTTCCTGCAGCTGGGAAAGGAGTTCCAGTCCCTCCTGGTCGGAAACCTCAACCATAGAGCTGACGTCTTGAACAAGAATTCATATGATACTCCAGAGCATCTGGACCCAGACCAAGGGCATGTCGTCTCCTGTTGGAGGGGGACAGTTAATCTGCTCTGAGCAACCACTTCCCAGGAGGGCGGGGCCGAGGCCGAGGCGGGGAGGGTCGGGGTCGGGGCCTAGGCCGGGGGGGGTGGGGCCGGCGGCGAGCCCCGCCTGCGCTTCCGCACCGCCCCTCCAGCTCTCCCGGGCCCCAGGCTCCCCGGGTTACCTTTGCCTCTGATTCTCGGTGACACGGAGGCAAAAGGCGCCCTCGGCTTCCCCAGCAGATGGCTTTTGTGCGCCTTGTGCGTTGGTGGGCTGTGTTTGCTGTGGTAGGGTCTGGGGGAGGGGTCTTTGTTTTTTTGGAAAGGGGATGGTGCAGGCAGTGGGACCACGAGCTTTGGCGGTCCGAGTTTATGGAAGGAAGGCGAGGAGCATCGTGGCGCAGGGTGCTGAAAAGAAATGAGGAAATGAAGCACAGAAGGAGCGGGGGATGGAGGCTGAGCTCAAAATTTGAGGCGCGGGTAGGGGACCGAGGTCAGGGGCTGAGGAGAGAGTGGGGTGGGGCCTGGAAGATGGGGAATCTGGGCGCCGATGGGAGGAGCAGGATACGGAGGGGAGCGGGCTCCGGAGGAAAACAGGCGGGCGCGGTCCACCGAGTAACAGCCTGAGGACTTGGCCCGCCCGCCCCTACCTCCTCCGGCCGGCTCCCGGAACGGCTGCCTCAGTCCTCCAGTACCTTCCCAATGCCCCTCCTCCCCCGGCTCCCCCAGCTAGAAGGGCCAGAAGCCAAGTCTCTATGGCTCCACCTCTTTCCTCCGCCATCACGTCACTGTGAGTGACGACACCACCCGCCAGTCAGCTCGCAGATTCTGGGGCGCGAGGGCGTCCTTCGCGGTGGCCGCCTAGGAGGCAGCCAAGTCCGGTTCCCACCGGCGAAACGACTCGTCTACGGGGTTTTGTTCAAGGAGTTGTCTGTGCTGGGAGGCTCAACCCTGCCTGACCGTCTTCTGTAGGCTGTGGATTCACATCCGTCCGCCCCCTCCCCCCCAAAACGCTTTCTTGAAGACTAGATGGAAGAAGCTCTTACTCTACCAGTAGCGTAATTTGCCTGATAGTCGCCATGGTAACCATCAGGGAGTCACCAATTACATCACTTTGATGTCTCCCCTTCCACCTTCCAACTCCGCAACTGCGGGCGGGGAAAAATAGCAGGGAGAGGGAATGGCAGAAAGGGCGGGAATGGTGAGGAAAACATTCCTCTCCTATCTCTAGGGTCAAAAACTGGAATATTGTGAAATCTGCATATGGAAATATGAACTCCACTAAAGAAAACTGCTTTATTAATGTTCTCCTAGCAGACGTTGTTTATGTTCAATATTGTAGAAATCTCAATATTTAAAATGTGTATTATAGTAGTTGTGCGGTTACATTAGCACTGCAGGTTTGGGGGCACTTCAGTTCCTAGGCTGGGGAACTGAGTCATTTTTGGAACGTGAAAGATGTAAAAATGTTCCCTCTCCCCAGTTATCTCTACCCATCCATTTAATCTGACTCTAGAAGGAAAACACAATTTTGGTGGCTCTCTTTTGACTAACACCAGACAGGAAGGCATCGCTTCCACACGAACGCTTCTCTTAGCATGTGACTGACCACAAACTTTATTCATCTGGGCTGCGCATTTGTAAGAATAAAAGCTGATGGGTATAAAATTTCATTCTTTAAAAAAAAAAAATGAAGGCAGCTTTTAATCCACAAAGCTTTTTTTTTTTTTATTTTTGCTAATAACCAAATAGATAACTATGTTAAATGGGCAAAATTTTTCGGTGTGGCCACTAGAGGGCCCATTGTGCATGTCTGATAGCCAACTTTCCACATAAAGGCTTCCCTTCATGGTCTCTGTTTTCTAGAATTAAAATCTATAAAGCTTTGGTTTCTGTACCTTTCTTTCCCTGAAAATTCCCAATGGTAAATTTTGAACTCTAAAAGGCTAGGTAGGTACACTTTTCACATTAATTTCATAAATTAATCACTGCATTATCATGCACATGTACTTTTCTGGAAAAGATCATAAAAGATGCAAAAATATTCCTCTCAGTTCCCTGGGAGACATTTTATACCGGGAAATTATTCTTATTCATGCATTGTATTCATTTACAACCAGGCACAGTGAAAATCATTAAGTATTCATAAACCAAACGAGCTATACCAAACCCAGTATTTGAAAGATGAGCTAGACTTTCTACCATGGCCATATGTCAGCAATCCCATTTTAAAAAGGGAACGGTTAAGAATCTTCCTTATTGAAATCCATTGGTTCAAAGCAGTGTCTGCCTTCTGTTACCAGACCCGGTGGGTTTTTTGTTTTTTTTTTTTACTTTCAGGATAAGTTATTTATCATGTAATGAGCTTCTTAATATAATCTTCAGAAGAGAAAAACAATTTTTTTTCTCCCTAACCTTGGCCCTGAGAATTGTAAATTGCTTTCTTTAATGAGCTATTTGCTCACTTTCTATGAAGAAGAGAAAGCATGTTCTGAACCTCATGTTAGATGCTAAAAATAGAAATTATTATTTTTAATAGTTATTTCTCTAAATATGGCTCCAGACCAAATATTATTGACAATATATATCTTATGCAGGAAAAGACTCTGCATTTACTTCACATAAATTTAAACTCTTACAGCACAGCTTTAGAAGCAGATTAAAATAAAATCCCTGGGAATAATTTTCCACATTCTCCTCAAGGGGACAATCCAAGTGTCAGGCCAAGGAAACGGCTTATCAACAAAGCAAGAAAGATACAGGAAGATGGAAAAGAAGATGGAGGTAGAAAGGATCTTAGGAAAGAAAAAAAAAAAAAAAAGACCAATTTAACCTCTCTTTCCAGGAGGTAGAATCAAACATTTGAAATAAGTTCACAAATCCCCTTTGGAGATTTGTGTTCTAAAAAGACATTTAAAACAAAGAAAAATGTGCTTTTATTGATTCCTTTAACTTCTGGTATCACAAGCATAGCAACCACACAAGTATAGGTGTATAAATAGTTAAGGATAGTAATGGAGATCCTAATTCTAAATATCGTAACTTAGCATTATTAACAGGGCGGTGCTTTTTAAAAACGAATCCATAATTAGTAACCATGAAAATCAGTGATATGTAGGACTTTTAAAATTTCCTGTTTAAGCGGTATTTACAGATAAAGATAGCAGGAATTGCCCGTAACAGTACCAAATAGGTCCCGCACTGTAACGTCGGTGGAGAGTCTAACGTCTAGTGGGTGATATGACTTCATGATTCTCGGAACCGAGTATTGGTTTCCTCATCTCGCTGCCTGTGTTTCCTTTGTACATTCACGTCTGCGCTGCCGCGTCCTAAGTCATTATCCCCAGGCCCCAGGAAATATCACCAAACCGTCACACTCCTGCAAGACTCGTTTACCGTCTCACGCACCTGAGACCTTCTATTGTTTCACATAAGTTTCCTAGGATGGGGGGGTGGGGGAGGTGGATATAGGGTAACAGAATCTCGATTCCCGCTTCCTCCGTCTCCTTCCAGCACGCGTGAGCTTGGACGAGTACCAACGCCCCCATCCCTCGAAGCGGAGGTGTGGCCGGCGAGCAGGCGAGGGCCCGGCACGTGATGGGCGGGGAGCCCTCGGGGTCGGGGAGCGGGCTGCGCCGCCTTTCCCCCCATTACCCACAAGCCTCCGGGCCCGCGGGGCGAGCAGGAAGCGGGCGTGCGGGGGCCCGAGGCCTGCCCGGAGGTGTCTGAGGAGAACTGCCGTCCGGGCCTGGCCCCAACGGGCTCCGGTCTGAGACAGCCGGGTGGGACGCGGAGCTCTTCTTTGACAGCGGTCGGGCGGGAGCCAGCCAGGGAGGCACAGACAGCTCTATCCCCTTCCCCGTCCCTCCGCCCCCGCTCATCTTTATCAACCGGGCGCCCGTCTGCAGGGGGATTTCTAAGGTCTGGGGACGGCCTAGCGGTGTCACCCCGGAGTCCCGCCGTCGGGTGACTGACAGACGCTGTTATTTCCTCAAGCATCAGGGAACACGCACGAGCACACTTTGGCCTCACAGGCCCAACCTCCACCCCGTCCTCCAGTTTTGTTTTGTTTTGTTTTTCACTCGGCCTTCGCATCGCGCCTTCCTGTCTCTCCGCCCGGATCGCCTGCGGTCTCACTTCTCGTCTAGACTCCGCCGGGCGGCTCGCGTTTCTGGCTCCCCCCTCCCACCCCCGCCCCTCCTCTCCACAGGCTGACGAGCCTCTTCCTCCTTTCGGCCCTTGGCGCCCCCAGCCCCGGACTGCATTTCCCGGCAGGAGCCGCGGCCAGCGGCCAATCAGCGGCTGAGGATTTGGCGGCGGCGGCGGCGCCCGGAGAGTCGGAGTGGGGGGGGCTTTGTGCGCGGCGGCGGCGGCGGCGGCGGCGGCGGGAGCGGGCGGCGGCAGCGGGCGGCCAGGACGGAGGCGGAGGCCGAGACCAAGGGGGACTGTCCACATTGATCGCCCGCGGAGAGGCGCGCGAGGCCGCGTCGAGCACCGAGGACCCTGCTGCCCCGGCCCGGCCGCCAGCCACGGGCTCGTCTGTGGGAGCTGCAGCTGCGCGGCGACCCCCATCCCTCCGGCTCCGCCGCCCACCCTCCCGCCCACAGCCTTCCTCCTCTCGCTGCGCGGCCGGCTCCGGCCCGGCCCGGCCGTGGCCCCCTCCTCGGTGCCGGCCGGCCATGGCAGAGGCGTCCGGCGCGGGGGAAATCTAGCCCGGGGATTTCATGAGGCCTAGCTTGGTTCCGCCTCCTCCCGCCGTGGCCCCGGCGGCTGCCCGCGCCCCAGCCCCACTCCGGGCCTCCGTGTCTCTCCTGTGATCGTACTGACACGGCCGGGGGGTTAGAATGGAACAAACTGAAGGTAAAGTGAATGCGCGCGTGTGTGTGTGAGAGAGAGAAAGAGTGTGTGAGGGTGTGTGTGTGTGTGTGTGTGTGTGTGTGTGTGTGTGTTGGAAGGGAGGACTGAGGAGGGGACGACGAGGAAGGGGCGACCTAGGAATGAGACCCAGGTCGGGAGAAAGACCTTTGCAGGAATGGAAGGACCACTGGGTGGCCCGGAGGGGCTCGAGGGGGGTGTGGAGGGATGGGGCAGGGTGGGGGTGTGGAGGGGATTGGGAGGTGGGGCTGGGGAGGTAGCGACTGGGATGAGGGATGGAGTGGCGCTGAGCTGGGAATTGGGAGTAGAGGTGGGATGGGGGCGGGGATAAAGATGGAACGGGGGAGGGGGCTGGGAGCGAGAAGAGTTGGGTTCGGAGATGGGAGACCTGGGCGGACTGTGAAATAGGCAGGTTTGGGGGTGGAGTGTGTGAACTAGAGGAGAGTCTGGGGGAAGGAGAAGGAATGTGATGGAGAGACAAGGCCCCAAGGGAGCTCTGAGGGAATGGAAGTGGAGGAAAAGGTGGATTAGGAAAAAGGGATAAGAAGTGATTGAGACAGGATGCAATTGGAAGATAGGAAATAGACTCAGGAAACCAGGAGATCCAGGATTGGGCTCGGGAAGGAAATGAAGTGAATGTTGACAAGGGGTGAGAACTACGGACCAAGCGTCAGAGTGGAAGGAAAAGCAGGGGCAGGGGGTTTGCTGGAGTGCTAGGAAGGGAAAGCCTTTTGTTCCTGTATTTGTTATTCTGTGCGTTTTCTTTCAAGGCTCGAGAATGGAGAAGCTAGTGGTTATGGTGTTGTGAAATGGAGAGGTGTGGGTTTTACTGCTTTGAGGGAGGAGGAGGTGTGTTCCTGTAATGGTAGCAAGACAGGGAGAGCCATGGCCATAATTTGATGGTTTTGGTGAGGGAGTGAAGACTATTCAGATTTAAAGGGGGCAGGGGCAGCCATGTTTGCTGCCAGGCACTGCAGTGTAAATAAATTCCTTCTTGTCTCCGACATCAGTAGGAATCTGGAAGGGGCCAGTTCAGATTTTTAACCCCCCTTCTTTCTATTCATGAACTCTTCCCATGCATCTTGGGGTCATATAAAATTATTCATAACCACCAAAGGAGGTAGTAATGTTTTCCGTCTTGTGTGTTTCGCTGCTTTCTCCCACCTCTCTTTTCCCTCTTCCTTCTGGTTGCGAACACGGCATGCTAATGAGCTGCAGTGTAAAATTTAACCCTTTTAATAAAGTTAGAAGTATTTAATACTGGGTGAAGGAATCATAACTAGTCTCTCTATTTCAAGCATGATCATGCAAAGTCTTTTAAATATTGCAAATGCATTTGTTTCTGAAGCTTCCGAGGCAGTCAACGTGTTTTTTGCAATTCTTTGAGTAAACAAGGAAATTGCCTGGGTTGTTTTACTTGGTCTTGTGCTCTTGGCAAAGCACTGTGTGGGGGGAAGAGTGGATTGGAAGGTCTCCCGTGGTAGAGTATCTACTTTCCATAGTTTGAGTCTTGGAAAATTAGAAATGTGTGTATTTTTAAGTGGTTTTTCTGATAGCTCTTGCTTATAGAGGATGGGTGTGTTAAATGTTTTCTGTTTTAAAATAAACCCTCCTCCATCCCTTCCCTTTGCTTTCATACAGTTGCTCAATACAATCTCCAAATGTCAGTTCAGCACAGTGCAGTGATCTGTGAAGTAGGCATGCAGATCTCAGAGCATCATTCAGGTGCCAGGTTTTTTTGGTGGAACCTTCAGATCACACTCTCCAGGAAAGCAACAGTAACTCTCTAATGTATTCAAATGTATCTACTTGTGTGATTTGAAAATAGTTACTATTTTAAAGGTTTAAATACTAACAAATTTAGATAAACTAAGTGGAGCCTGTTTTATTCTCATACTGAAAAGGATTAAATGTGTCAGTGACCTTTTGTTTTTGCTGTATTATTGTAATTGGGTGAATCCAAACTTTAATCCATCATATTGATATTGAAATTGTTCTCTAATACCGAATAAGGCCTGTTAAAATTTTAATATGATGGACTCAAACCAGTTGTTGTACATTTTGACTTAATCTTAGTGCATTATCCTTTCAAGTTGTTAAATAGAATTTTAAGATATATTCTTGTTCTTTTGGAAAAATTAAATATAATATTATTAGAGTGTTACTCTGGGAGAGCACTTTCAGAATAGGGGTTAGATTTACAGCTTGGAGTGTTTTTGATTTGATAATATTCAGCCTGAATTTTTAAAGAATCTTATGAGGAAAAGCTACTTTCAAAAAAACCATTCAATATGCTTTTTTGGGGGAATTTCTTTATATGGTGGTTTCATTTTTATATCTCCCGCTTGATTGACATGTTATTTTTAGTTAATTTGTAAATGAACTAACAGTGCCATACATTTTTAGGAAAATGAGAGATTGTTGTATATTAAAATAAGAAAAGATTCTTGGAAGCTTGCATTACTTAAGGAAAAATACTCCTATAAATTCAGCCTTTTGTAAAGATTCAGAATTTTGTAAAGAGAAAGGTGCCCTGCCCAGCTGCCCTGAGGATTCTGCTTCCTTGGCCAGGGAGCCATATAATGAGGAAGGCTACTCTGGATAGATGATTCTTAATTAAAATCCAGACTTTGCTCTCATTACCATGTCCATCATTAGCTCACTTGCCGCCTGTGATAGCTTTTTTTTTTTTTAACTTTAAGTTATTAGATATGTCATTTCTTAGATTGATCAGATTGAATGAGTTTTGGGTAAAGGAAATTGGTTGCCTTGAGGTTGGTCATGCTTGAATGACTTGTCAAAGTCCTCAGTCAATTGTCTGATTCTAAGTATCCAGAAACTGGGTATTCAGTTTCTGGAGTTCATAATAGTAACACTAGTAATAGCTGCTGATAGTTGTTGTCCTGTAAACATGTGCTAGGCAGAGTGACTTTTGTGGATGATTTCCTTTTATACTTCCAACAGTTGTGTAGGGTTAGTACTATTAACTCCTTTTTTACAGGTGGAGAAATTGAGCTAAATAACTAATAACACACAGATAGTAAAGAACAAAGCCGGTATATGAACCTAGGTTCTTTTCTAATTATAAAACCCGAATCAGAAGACCTTTACTTTTACTCTTTAGAAAATTCATAAAAATAATACATGTTAAGTATTTAAATTTTTTCAAATATTAAAAAAGACTAAGAGACTTTTTTAAAGTTAGCACTCCATTCTCCACAATAGCCATTTTGAGGTTTCTTGGGTGTCCTCCTAGAAAATTCCTGTACATATGTATATACATTTGTCTTAAAATACATAAAATTGGATCACACTGTTTGAATTTTGCTTTTTTTGTTTTAATAGTCTACCTGGGACATCCTTGTAAACCAGCACACATGGACCTACAGCTTTCTTTTTATTTTTCTAAAGGGTCATATAGTATTCCATTGTTTGGAATGGAACGTTAAGTTGTTAACAGGTTTTTGCTGTTACAAGTAGTATAGCAGATCCTGAATTAAGTCCCTGACAGCCTCTTTATATAGAAGAGATATAGTCCAACTGCTTTATTTTACAAGAGAAATCACTGAGACCAAAAAGTTAAGTCCAAGGCTTTGGTAACAAACCTGTTACCTGACTCTTTATCCCAGGGGTCCCCAATCTCGGAGATCTAATTCCTGATGACTGAAGTGGAACTGAAGTAGTAATAATAGAAATAAAGTGCGCAATAAATGTAATGCTCTTGAATCATCCTGAAACCATCCCCTCCACCCTGGTCTCTAGAAAAAATTATCTTTCACGAAACTGGTCCCTGGTGCCAGAAAGGTTGGGGACTGCTACTTTATACCACATCACGTTACTTCATTGTGAATGTACTTGTGCTTTCTGTCTAAGTTCAAGGTGAGGGGGAATACCCAAGGTTAGGCGTGGTTAGTATAGTGAGCGCAAGGGGCTTAACTTGCAGTGAGGTCAAGGCTCTTCCTTTTTTCCGTACTTTGTTCACCGTGCCGTACAGATAACATATACACAAAATATTTTTACATGCATAAGTGAGTCTTGCCCAGGTATCTTGAATTTTGTGTTTTGAGTAATCAAGTGGTTTTGGCAGAATTTTTCCTGTTTTAATTAAATTATCAATGACATTTAAAAAAAGAGGTCCAGCTTGGTCCTGGGAAAGAATTTGGAAAGAAGACTGAGACAGTAGTAAGTTTGTTAAATGAGCTAAAAGCACCTAATTGAAGACAAGTTTTTTTAAAAAAAAATCATAGGCACCATTGATTATTTTAAATTGTTTTTTACTATAAGAAGAAAATTCATAACCATGGATACTTATTCACTGAGTTCTTTTAGAACAAAAAAATCTGTTTTAAACACTTAAAAAATTGAAATCATTAGAGCTTTAGAAAGGTTTAGAATTTGATGTCTATCCATAAAATCTGTGTTTGATGCAATGCTGTTTTTAGTTTTACTTTAAAAAAAAAAGTCTATTATATGTTGAAAGAAGCATTTATTCATTTGTTAATAAACAACATATCCAGCATTTGAGTTTTTAAATGAATGGTGAGTTTTACTTGTGCAGGCTAATCTTTTAATAAATAAAATACACATATATTTAAGCAATTGATTATACTATGACTACCTAACACTATTTAAAAGATGCAGAGGGTTTTTGTTTTGTTTTTATTGTTGACCTTAGTAAGGACTTAATAAGTATTTTTAAACACTTTTGTGTTATATTGTGCTCATACAGGGTAACATGACAATAAGGGAAAAGGCATATTTAAAATTTTGTGATTTAGAGAATGTTCAATTTTTACTAAATGGATGTGTGTACTTCTAAGGCATATCTGCCTGTTGACAGATTTTGAATTTGAAAAGCTCTTTGATAAATGGTTCTTGGCTTATTTTTAAATTTTATCAATAGATGTGAATCTGTGTTATCACTGAGTGATCTACAATGAGAGCTCTTTCTACTAGGTTCCCTTTTTCATCTAGGTTTAGAATTATATTGAAAGGAAAGTGAGTAGGAAAATGAAAAAAAAATTTACTTTCATATAGTTTCCATTTTAACGATGTATTAGTATGAATATTACGGTCTAATGATCCTTTGCTTTTACATGACACCTTCTGAGATATTTGATAGAATTGTTGTTGTTTAGTCACTCAGTTGTGTCCCACTCTTTTTTGACCCCAGCGACTGTAGCCTGCCAGACTTCTCTGCCCAAGGGATTCTCCAGGCAAGAATACTGGAGTGGGTTGCCATTTCCTCATCCAGGAGATCTTCTTGACCCAAGGATCAAACCCGCATCTCCACAGTCTACTGCATTGCAGGTGGATTCTTTACCTCTGAGCCACTAGGGAAGCCTGTTTGATAGAATTCCAGCACAGTAACGGTGTGTGTGTGAAGTTGGAAAGCCCAAGGATTATTTAACTCAATTTAAATAAGTAGATATTTTAAATTAAAAAAATATGTGGCTTCCTCAGATTTTGTGGGTGAAACAAAATTTAGTTTATCAAATTTATTTGCGATAATGAAGATTAGGAAGTCTCATGTGCAGGCTTGCCTACTGGCATTTTGGCCTTAGGCAAGATGGTATTGTGTCTGGTGAGTCTTGTGTTACTGTGGAGTCATAAGAAAGCTATACATAAAAAACAAACAAAACCTTAAAAGCCCTTTTTAAAGACTTTTTAAGTTGTAAAATGTGACATATATATATCAAAAGCATAAAACCTAAATGTACAGTATAAACAGGTAATTAGAAAGTGGACATCATGGAGTCATCTCCCAGGTAATAAGTCCTTTAAGAAAAGCTGCAAAGACAGCGCCATCGGTTTAAGTGATAGATATTGCTGTAGTGGTAGTTGGTCTTGAGGGATAATGATGTGCTGAAAACTAAGCGGAAAAATGAATAACCAAGAGCAGAGGGGTCAACACTCAGTAAAAACTGAATCACCAGTTTTTGTTGTTATCAAAAGTGTTACCTAGACAATTAAAAAAAAAAGTTTCCTAACATTTGGTGTAGTCATTTAGTGATTTGAAATCTTGGTGCTTTACTAATGAATGTGGAAAAAAATAATTCTGAATCCTACAACAATCATGCTGTGTTACACAAAGTTGTTTCTTCAGAGTTCGTCTCCGTTACACTTTTTGGTCAGATTCAGTGACTACTGGTTTTAGATTTATGTGCAAACACTAAAACAATGGCTTTTGCTTTGAAAATGTCAGATTTGCCTATATCAATAATCTCGTAACTTATGTATCTTATTTACAAAAACTAGTTTGACTCTCTTGCTTTCACATTAATGTAACCATGAGGATGAGTATTAACCTGAGAGGCAATCAGCAGTGGCAGTCTGTGTTGACTCTTCATCCGTGGTGCATCTTGAGTTTTACCCTCACTGCATCTTGGCTAGGTGAACCAAATTTCTTTCTTCTTCTTTTTTTTTTTTTTATTTTTTTGAGGCTAATTACTTTACATCATTGCAGTAGTTTTTGTCATACATTGAAATGAATTAGCCATGGAGTTACATGTGTTCCCCATCCCGGTCCCCCCTCCCACCTCCCTCTCCACCCGATCCCTCTGGGTCTTCCCAGTGCACCAGGCCCAAGCACTTGTCTCCTGCACCCAACCTGGGCTGGTGATCTGTTTCACCCTAGATAATATACATGTTTCAATGCTGTTCTCTTGAAACATCCCACCCTCGCCTCCTCCCACAGAGTCTAAAAGTCAAATTTCTTTCTTAACTGGAGAAACCTATTTTAATATGCTCCCCTCGATTTCTAGACCATTTTTCTTATAGATATGAAAAGGTTAATGTTGGCTTTGGGGATTTTTTTTTTTTTTTTAAGGTATTTACTTATTTGGCTGCACCAGGTCTTAGTTGCATCATGTAGGATCTAGTTCCCTGACCAGGGATCGAACCTGGCCTCCTGCATTGGGAGTGCAGAGTCTTATCCACTGGACCGGGACGTCTCTGAAGGATTTTGGTAGCAGAAAAAAGTTGAATTTTTTTCCTCTCTGACTACCTGATGAACACAGTCTGTTTGAGTAAAATTCTCCAACGTGGACTTTGTGAAGGTCATTTTTATAAATCACAAGAGACATCTGCATACATAAATTAAAGCCTTTTTCTGGCTTTTGTAATTTTGTTACTTTAGGCCCTCTGTGTTTCTCATGATCTCTTCAGGATCCAAATACATCAGAATATGGTATTTCATGTTTGATAGTGGTAAGAAGCTTTTTGTTATGCTTTAACTAGAATTCCAATAGAATGTTGTTCTTTTTTATGTTGGGTGAACGTTAAATACATGCCTAGCTAATTTTTCTTCCTACAAGAATGAGAAAAGTTTATTTTAAATCTTGAAATGAGCATATATGTTGAGTTTTCCTAGATATGGAAACAAACATAATTTGACATGATAGTTTTTAAACTTAAATTAGGTAATTTGGCTTTGTGTTTTAAGTAGGGTTAATATGCTTTTGGTCATCTCATGTTTTCTATGTTATCACCTGTACATGTAAGCCTTGATCATTATAATTTATTGTGTGATGGAATTAGGGTATTGAGGTTAAGGCATTAATTAATTAGACCTTTATGCCTATAGGTCTAAACAGGTAGCATCCCAAAGAAATGCTGATAGCCCTAATAGTTTTTAATTTTTAATGGAAAATTGTCCTTTCCAAAGTGGCTGCTAGTTTAAAAACATTTATTATGTTTAAATTATGTTAAGTCTTGTTTATTATAGAGAAATTGAAAACTGCAGTAAGATATAAAGAAAATTATAATCCCCTGAAATCTTACCAACTGGAAATAGCTGTAGTTAACATTTTGTTCTGTATCCTTTCAGTGTCTTTCCTATGCATATATTTTTTTAACAAATTGTAACAGTGCAAAATATTATTTTATAAGCTGCTTTATTGTGAAATAAATTTTCTTGAGAATGTGATTTTTTTAATTTGATATGTAATTTCATTGTATGTGTGTGGCATATCTGTTTATCATTATTCTATTGATGGTATTTTAGGCAGTTTGCAGTTTTTAGATATTGTAATTTGATGGACATTCTTACGTATTTAAAAATTATATCACTGTGATGATTTCATTACAATAAATGTAGAATTAAAGTTTTTTTAAATAACATTTTTTGTTGAAAAATAATTCACATACTATACAATTCAGCCATTTAAAATGTACAGTGTAATGGTTTTTAGTATATTCACAGAATTGTTCAGCTGTCACCACAGTCGATTTTAGAACATTTCCAGCAAGGTTTGAACAAATTTAAACTCCCAGCAATATCATACAGGCTTTGTTTTTTTAAAATTGCATTTATTTGTGGTTTTTAAAAGCATAGTATAAGTATACAAGGACACAACAGCTTGTATGGTAGTTTTTTCCTTTATAATTCCTAGAATTTATTTTTGAAAATTTTTATTTCCAGCTTTATTAAAATATAACTGATGCATACTTTTTATCTGTGTATGGAGTGAGTTAAAACTCACCTATGAAACCAAGATGCTCATATTTCCTATGTTAAGAGAACATGACATAAAGTATGTGGTAGATTTTTTAAGTTATAAAATCATCTTTCTGTTCAGTCAAGATGCCTTTAATGAGACAATGTTGTATATGGTTTAAAAATACCTTTCTTTTCATTATTTAGAACAACCTTTTTTAGAAACTGTGTATGGAAAGTATGCTATACCTATATAATCAACTGAGGCAAACTTATCATCATATAAAAAGTATGGCTTTGATTTTATTGAGAGACTTGCTTTGCTCTGACTGACCTTCACCCTGAAAGTTGTTCTGTTTGCTTTGAACCATTTAACAAAACATCCTTTTTTTTTTTTTTTTAAACTTAGTGGGCAGTGGAGTATGGGGCCAGAGTCGAGGAGAGCTCAGTTCTTCTCCCCACCGTGCCTCTACCACTGGGGCTGAGTGTTTCCTTACCTCTAAAGTGGGGAGGAAAAAATAACCACTTGTTGAAATTATAGGGATCCAAACTAGAAGTGCTAGAGCGTACCTAGAACTAGACCCGGCACGTAGCTGATAATAAATGGTTTTTTTAATATAAGAAAAATAACATGCAAAATGAACTAGTCTTTAGTCAGATGTTTCATGGATGAAGATGTGAACTTAGTTGGCCTAAATGCACTTCCATAGATGTTGAAGGTTGAATGGTAATTAGTGCTTGAGCCGATCTTTGCATGGGTTATATGGTTGTTTCTCAGTTGGTAAAGAGAATTCATGCTGGTGCAAGTCTAAACATGAAGTTAACTTTCCAGTCAAAATTTACTTCCACTGTTGTAGCTTGATGGCTATAGCTTCACCAACGCTTCATGTTCTGATGAAGTAAATAAGTGACAATGTAAAATTTGAATATATGGTATAAAGTCCCTTATGTTTTCTTCATTTTTGTTTTAAAGGTGAAATGTTGAATGCAACTGAACCAAATGAAAAAAACACTGGTCTTTATAGGAAAGATAAACTTAGTACATTATCATTTTAGATGTTATGATAAATTGCTTAGTACTTTAAAAACTACATATCATTTCTGTGATACATTGCCTTGCTATGGTAAAAGAAAGTAAAATTTGAACAATCTCAAACCAATTTACTATAATTAAAAATTTTGCCAGGGAAAGAGGAAGGAAACTATGTGGATGAACTTGTTAGTTTACTAGACTTCATAGTAGGTGGAACAAGATGACGGATGTAAGTCACATAGTTTGTCATAATTTTCACTGTGAGCTAGTCTCCTTGACGTAAGGGATTGGAAAACAATTTAATGTGAATTTTCTTTCAGTGGTTGCCATATCTGTTGTTGCCCAATGTGGTCAAGAACAAAGGGAGGATGGCGAGGTTAAACCAAATAGATAAGGGAAATTGGGTGTTTTGTATTGGTGCAAGGAAGTTCAGTAGTAATGTGGTTTAGTCAGGAAAAAATAAGAACTACAAAGCAACCTAAAATGTTGTGTAACTTAATGGAATGGTAACTTAATAGTCAAGTGAAAATTGTATGACTGTATTTAGTGACAGGGCTCCCGGTTAAATGAAATTATAGAGTGGGGTTTTGGGGGTTTGTTTGTTTTTGTATTTCGTTCACTAATTGTGTTTAATTTCACATAGGTCACTCCCTTATGCAGGATATTTTAATGTCCTTGACCATCATCTTCTCTTAACATATTTTTAGTGGAAAATTATTAAGTAAAAATTCTAGAATATATTTGAGATGATGACACAAGTTAAACAGATTACAGAGTAGTTATGTTTATAACAATAATGTTTTAAAAATAGTGTTGCTGCATGGGACTCTGCCCAGTGTTCTGTAGCAGCTTGGGTGGAACAGGAGCTTGGGAGAGAGTGGATATATGTATGTGTATGGCTGAGTCCTTTCACACTTCACCTGAAGCTGTCACAGCATTGTTTGTTAATCTGCTAACCCTACTACAAAATCGAAAGTTTAAAAAAAAAAAACAGTGTTGCTCTATTACTAGTGGTATACACTCAGAAAAATTAAAATTGATCAAAAGTGCCACTTCTGTAACACACTTTGAATTTTGTAGAAAGAAATATGGTGATCATGCTTTACCCTTAAAATCTTAATTTTGTAAATAGGTATTGATTGTGAATTCAATTTAATAGTTAGTTATTACAAATAATTAACGCCTTTAAATAATGTCAATAGGGTAGGTAAGACAATAAAGTTAATTTTTAAAATCATATATGTTCTTGTCAGCATGCATATCCAAACCATACATTTATGTGTTGGTGACTGGGAGGAATCATAGTTTGTTTTCCCCTTGTTTGGGGTCATTTCGGGTGGTCTGGATCACCTCATTTAACCTTTACTATGGGCTGTAAACAGAAGTCCTAATATGTTGTATGTCTTCAGAATTCATGAAGCCAAGCCAGAGAGGTAGAATCACAACGAAAACTGAAGGCTCACGACTTCAAGGCCAAAGTCAGAGCACATTTTCCCTGTCCCTGATTTATCTTACCTTATTCTGGCATGCAGGTCTGACTGCTCAATTTTCTTGTATGTGATTTCTGTCTAGCTTTGCAGTATTGTTCACCAATTTCTTGAAAAAAATGTATTATCATCCTTATTTTTAATAAGCTTTTTTTAGGATGTTTGTGTTTGGGTCAAATTTGAGAAATGATTTACATCCGCACTGACCAATAGAATTTTCTGCAGAGATGGAAATACACTGTCTCTGGCTGTCCAGTATAGTAGCCACTCACCACTGTGGATTTTGAGCACTTGAAATGTGGCTAGTGTACTTGAGAACTAAATTTTAAATTTTATTTAACTCTACCTTGTTTAAAATTAATCACACATGAATAGCACAGATTTAGATATTCTTGAAGGAAAGGAATTAAGTAGAAGTGGACATTTTCACATTTTTTGCCCTTGTGGTTATGGTATATTGTGTTTTTGTGGGGTTGGGATTTTAAAATCTCATTTTTTCAAATGCTCATTATTTTAGATAGTAAATAAATCCATTCACAGAAAACGGCTTAGTTATTTGTTTATTATTTTAAACCATACAAATTTTAAATATTTAAAAATTTTAAGTAAAACAATTTAAAATATAAAAGTCTTTTAGAAAACTTTTGATTGTTGCAGTTATAAACAGACTGTGTACAACTGATCAACAATATGGTTTTGTTTCAGTAATTTTTTGGTGTCATTATGGTTAAATAATATTGAAATCGTAAACTTCTCATATTACGTGGAATAACTGACTATAAACTGTTATTTAAATCTTTTTATTGTAGCCTCGGAAGCCTTTGAGACAAAGAGAACTTGAAAGAAAATAAAAGATATGGCTGGTAATCACTTCTTCACATGTCTTCCTCCAGTCTTTCTATATGACTAATTACTGGTTTGGATTCTACTAATCCTTTTGATAACAATCCAGGAGTTACTGTATCCTGCAGTCCCTGTATCCTGTTTTATAGTATTGATAGCCTATCATCATCTGACATTTTCATGCTGCTTTAAGCTCTATGAGGCCAGGATCATATTTTCTTTGATTTCCCAGGACCTGGAACAGGGCCTGGTACATAGTTGATGTTCAGTAATGAACCATGTCACAAACAAAAGGAGAAAAAGACTTTGTGCGGAATTAGATATATTAATATATCTGGAAGAAGCAGCCACTTAGAGTCTGGGAATAGGCAGGGTGAGGCTCAGCTTTTGATTCTGTTGGTGGTGTTGGCGTGAGCAATTTATGGGATTCATTTAGAATGATTTTGTATAGAAGCATTTCTCTGGGAACTCTTATTTTAAAAACAAACTTTTGTCCAGGCATACACATATGTACTGAATAAATCGTCTGCACACAAAACATCATACAGTTGACAAAATGGAAAAACAAGTGAGAAAATATTTCCATGGTCGGTTTTTGAGTATTCAGCCTTATTTCCTAACCTCTTAGAGATTAAGGGATTTACTCGAAGTCACTTACTTGTTTGCCGTTGGTCGAAACAGAGAGAGCTGCCAAACTCTGGTTTTCCAGTGTGGTGTTTTGACTTATCATCTTTGAATGGACATCACTGTGCAGCAGACATGGGTACTTTACCTGATAAAAGCACTGTTTGATAGTGGTTTGAGTTATCTGTGGGTAGTCAGAGATCAAATGTCTCTTCCAGTAAATTGGGTGATTTAAGTTCTGATCTTTAAATGCCAGCATGGTAAGTGTGAAAAGGATGCTCTTTTTACTAATCTGTTCCTTACATAGGTTTAAATAGTTAATGTTTTGAAATGTGAATGAAAGTCTTTTTATTTAGGCAACATATACATTATTCACCTTTACCAAATAAACTTCCAGTGAGAGGTTGTTCATTAGACAAAATGTTGGCCTGGTAGAGTTCTTTTGGATGGCTTCGAGGGGGCTTTTCTTTATTAACTGTGGCTATTATATGTTGAACAGACATTTAAAAAATGGCTCTTACCGTAGTGCTGTCTTTACTACTGCAAGTTTTCTCCATACCCATCACATAATCTTGTGAAAATCAACCACAAATTCCAGTGTGGCCCAGAGATTTTGGTTGTCTGAAATTGAAAGATACTGTATTTTAGTACTGAAAGGATCCATAGCATTATCATGTTATGCATGATGATAGCTTTACTGCCTTTTTGTTGTTTGTGTCACGTCTCTGACCAGCACGAAAGTGAAATCCAGAGCATAGACAACAGCAGTGATTGTGGCAACAAAATGGGAAGACATCCTTTCCTTCCCTTCTGCATTGTGAAAGGTGGCAGCAACACCTTCTTAGCAATTAAAATCTAATGGCTTCTCCTAGCTGTCTAGGGGCAGGTTGTAGGTCCCATTACCATCTTTGTATCCATAGATAGGACTGTTCATGTTGTGGTGGGCTAAAACCTTTGCCAGTGACATTTCTGTTTCGTGTTCCCCAAATCTTAGGTTAAGGAATCTATGGGAATTTTGCTCCTCCCCGCATATTTTGTAGTTCAGTTCAGTTCAGTCCAGTTCAGTCGCTCAGTCATGTCTGACTCTTTGTGACCCCATGAATCGCAGCACGCCAGGCCTCCCTGTCCATCACCAGCTCCCGGAGTTTACTCAAACACATGCCTGTCGAGTTGGTGATGCCATCCAGCCATCTCATCCTCTGTTGTCCCCTTCTCCTCCTGCCCCCAATCCCTCCCAGCATCAGGGTCTTTTCCAATGAGTCAACTCTTCGCATGAGGTGGCCAGAGTACTGGAGTTTCAGCTTCAGCATCAGTCCTTTCAGTGAACACCCAGGACTGATCTCCTTTAGGATGGGCTGGTTGGATCTCCTTGCAGTCCAAGGGACTCTCAAGAGTCTTCTCCAACACCATAGTTCAAAAGCATGAATTTTTCGGCACTCAGCTTTCTTCACAGCCCAACTCTTACATCCATACATGACCACTGGAAAAACCATAGCCTTGACCAGACAGACGGACATTTGTTGGCTAAGTAATGTCTCTGCTTTTTAATATGCTATCCAGGTTGGTCATAACTTTCCTTCCAAGGAGTAAGCGTCTTTTAATTTCATGGCTGCATTCACCATCTGCAGTGATTTTGGAGCCCAAAAAAATGTCTGACACTGTTTCCACTGTCTCCCCATCTATTTCCCATGAAGTGATGGGACCAGATGCCATGATCTTAGTTTTCTGAATGTTAGGCTTTAGGCCAACTTTTTCACTCTCTTCTTTCACTTTCATCAAGAGGCTTTTTAGTTCCTCTTCACTTTCTGCCATAAGGGTGGTGTCATCTACATATTTGAGGTTATTGATATTTCTCCTGGCAATCTTCATTCCAGCTAGTGCTTCTTCCAGCCCAGCGTTTCTCATGATGTACTCTGCATATAAGTTAAATAAGCAGGGTGACAATATACAGCTTTGACGTACTCCTTTTCCTATTTGGAACCAGTCTGTTGTTCCATGTCCAGTTCTAACTGTTGCTTCCTGATCTGCATACAGGTTTCTCAAGAGGCAGGTCAGGTGGTCTGGTATTCCCATCTCTTTCAGAATTTTCCACAGTTTATTGTGATCCACACAGTCGAAGGCTTTTGCGTAGTCAATAAAGCAGAAATAGATGTTTTTCTGTATATTTTGTAGTAGAACTAATAAAGACAAAGGGAGTGTTTAGAAATGCTGTCAGAGAAGACACTGCATTAGTTTCCTCTTGACTCACTGACAAATGTCACACTTAGCGGCTTAAACACAACAAAATTTAAAGCAATATACATTTATTGTCTTACCGTTTTGGGTGTTGGAAGGCCTCCGTGGGTCTCATGGGGCTAAGATCAAGGTATGAGCAGGACTGCGTTCCTCCCGGAGGCTCTTGAGGAGACTCTGTCCCTGCCTTTTCCACCTTCTAGAGGCGCCTGATTTCCCTGGCCGACGGTCCCCTTCCTCTTATTTTCCATGCCAGAGCAGAGCATCTTCAAACATCTCTCTGGCTCTTCTCCATCCACTTTTCACTTGTAAGGATCCTAGGCACTACCCTGGGCCCATGTGAATAGTCCAGGATAATCTCTCCATTGTTTAATCCTTGACTTCATCACAACTGCAGAATCCCTTTTGCCATGTCAGGTAGCATGTTCGCAGGTGCTGGCATTTAGGATGTGAGTGTTTGGTTGGGGAGTCCTTATTTTCTCCATCACAGCTTCTATGCAAGTTGAAGATGCGGCCTTTGTTAATTGTAGGGATGTTTCCTGAAGCAGTAATGGTTGTCTTTCTGAATCACATCTGTCACAGAGGTGACAGAAAAGTGGTTCCATGGTTAGTGACAGTATAGCATGTGGTAAAGGGTGCAGGTCCTGAGGCAAGACTATCTGCTTTGACTCCTGGCTCTGCCCTTACTTCATGTGTGACCTTGGGCAGGCCACCTAGCCTGTTCGTCCTTCAGTTTCCTCATCTATAAAATGGAGATACCTCAAAAAACTTTGCAGGAGTTTTCTAAAGATTAAATGAAAATACTTGTAAAACACTTGGGACATCACAGTGTAAGTGCTCAATAAATTATTTTACTTGAAGCATTTTAAAGTATTTTTGTTGACGTTTCAGAGAGATTCTTAATATATTACAGATTAAAATCTGGGTCTATTCTGAGTTGTTGCAGGTTTCTTTGTTTAACCTTTTGAATATTCATAAATATGCCACATTCAGGAAAACATCTGTGTGTTAGTCATTGAACACTAGGATACGGGCTGAAGAAATAAGAGCATTTTCTTGATTAATTAATGAATTGTATTTCCTAAAGAGACATGCTCTTTTTTTTTTTTAAGATTTTTAAATCTTTTATCGTTTGTATGTGGCGGGTCATCATTGCTACATGCGGGCTTTCTTTAGTTGCATCTAGTGGGGGCTGCTCTTCCTTCTGGTGGGCGGACTTCTCGTTGCGGTGGGTTCTCTTGTTGCTGAGCATGGGCTCTAGGCACATGGCTTCAGTAGTTGTGGTGTGTGGGCTCAGTTGCTCCTCAGCATGTGAGATCTTCCCAGACCAGGGATTGAACAGGCGTCCCCTGCGTTGCACGGCAGACTCTTAACCACTGGACCACCAGGGAAGCCCTTTATTTGTTCTTTGTAGACTCAACAGAGAAGCAAACGACAAAACAAAAGAGAATAGCCTCCAGTAAGCATTTACATTTTGGTGAACATCCTTTTAGGGCAGTGGTTCTCAACCCAAGGGTGATTTTGCCCTCCAAAGGACATTTGGTAGTGTTTAGAGACTTTTTTTTTTTTTTTTACTTATTACTGGCAGGTGGACTACAGGCATCTAGTGGGTAGAGGCCAGAATGCTGATTAATATCTTGAATACACATGACAGCCTTCCTCAAATGTCAGCAGTGCCGACGCTGAAAACCCTTGCTTCAGAGTGTGAACTTGATAAGTTGTGTTGCTTTCTTAGTCTGATTCTCAGTCATATGTTGAATTTTGGACCACTTTTTAAAATACTTGGCTGCACCAGTTCTTAGTTGTGGCCCATGGAATCTTTAATTGTGGCATTAGGACCTAGTTCCTTGACCAGGGATGGAGTTGGGGGCGCCGTCCATTGGGAGCGTGGAGTCTTAAACCACTGGGCCACCAGAGAAGTCCCAGATCACTTCCTTCTTGATCAGTGGGTTATGTCAAGTCCAGATGCTAAAGACCAAATTTGATTTGGTAACTCATATTTGGCTCTTGGGAAATGTCGGTAATTTTAGAGATTAATATAACATGCACATTGATGAGGTACACATTAGAATTATCTGCATAATTCTAGATTATGAAGTTGAAGTCCTACTATGGCAAATACTAATGCTGTGATTTGGGATTGTCCCCTCCCCCCCCCCCCCCCGGGTTTTTTTAGTTTGAGGCCGCACTGTGCGGCCTGTGGGATGTTAGCTTCCCGACCAGGGATCGAACCCACACACCCTGCACTGGAAGGTAAAGTCTTAAACACTGGACTGCTGGGAAGTCCCTGGGGTTGTACTTTTGACTGTAGTTTGATAGCCAAATTGTACTTAATTCTGTCTTCATTACTTGGTTGGAAATGAACATTCAATAAGATAGAGGTACTAATTTCCTCTTGTCTCTTCTGCCTTTCCTGTATTCATTTAGCAGCCTTGTTCATTCCCTAACTGTCTAGGGGATAGAGTTAACAGCAGTGAGCAAAACATAGAAGTACCCAGTCCCTCTGGTAGAAGTGAAGTATCAGTTTTGTCTTGTTTGTTGGTTGGTTTTTCCATGACCAAAGAAGGCATGGCTCCCCTTTGCTTTGTAAATTAAACATAAATAGGAACTTTAGAAATCAGAACACATTTGGCAATTCTCTGAATGCTGAAGTTAACTCAAAGACACCTCTAATACAGGTTGGCATTCTAATAGTGATTTTGTGTTTAGTCCAGGTTTTGTATTAGCCTATAAATGATCAAAAAAAGGGCAAACCTGGTGGCTCAGTTGGTAAAGAATCTGCCTGCAATGCAGGAGACCCAGGTTTGATCCCTGGGTAGGGAATAGGGAAGATCCCCTGGAGAAGGAAATGGCAAGCCACTCCTGTACTCCGTTGCCTGGAGAATTCCATGAACAAAGGAATCGGGCAAGCTACAGTCCATGGGATCGAAAATACAGGACTCTGTGACTTAACTTTCACTTTTTTCACTTTTATAAGTTTCAGATTCTTCTTATCATGTGTTATCCGCAACAGTGATAATGTTGTGATAGTTTCTCTTAATCCCATTAGTAGTGGTTGCAGTTTTTATACTCTGAACACAAGACAAAGCTTCATTGTATAACTACTCTTTTGAAAAATATGAATGTTAATATGTTAATAGTTTATATACGCCTGTAGAATGATTAGATTCATGCTAGCAAGCTTCATATTAAATACAGTTATATAAATATTCATTTCCCTGGGCGGGGGGAATCTCCTGTCAACCAGTGACTCTTTTGTATGCTGTGTTTATACTCTGAATTTCCAGAACTTAATAACGTATCTTCCACAATGTTAATTCTCATGAAAAGATTACTTGATAAATATAGTAAGAGTACATGCTAAACTTTTGATAAAGCTTAAAAATAGGGAGAAATTTTATTTTGTTTTATTTCCTTAGTCCTGATTACCTGCTTTTCATTTGGTTTTATGTTGGTCATATAAATCAAGGTGCAGATACTTGCTTGCTTTATTCATGATGCTTTTAGGAAGGACAAAGCAAAACTGTACAGTTCTAAATGTATGCTGCTAAAAAGGAGCCTGTGGCATTTCAGTAACACTAGTTACCTAACGGTTCTTAGCTCGTATTAACATACTTCATTCATCTAAGCCTGTGGCCCTTTGCTGTAGCATTCCCTTGTGTTTGTGATTGATCTGTTTATTGACTATGTGCTCACCACTTGACGTCAGTTTCAAAAATGGAATAGTCCCATTCCTCATTGTAAACTTCCAGTCTTGCCATATTCTCTGGCATTGAAGTTGTTTTATTTCCCTGAATTATGTAGTGTGCTTTCATCAAATCCTCGTAATTTGGTTTTGCAGCATTTCAAGAAATATATGTATATAATCTAGATCATTTAGAAGGTGTGAAACTTAAGCCAAGGAAGCTCTTAACCATTTTAGGTGATGTAGGCTAGTGTAACTCCCCTCCCTTCCACAGTTTAGGACTGTTTGTTTCCTATACCTGGAAATGAGGTCCCCTGGATCCTCTCTGTCCCACATCCCCCACTTCTCACCCTCAATGCTTTCCTTTGGCATCCAGGGCACTTGTCCCTTTGTGTCCACAGAGACTCTTGTTTTGCTCATCTTTTATCTCTAGTACTTAGGACCAAACATAAGACAGGCCCTCAATATGAAATGAGTAAGTGCATTTAATGGAGCCTCATCTCCAGCACTTCCCTTCATTGCTTTATTTTCTCTCTCCAGCAGTAATGCAGCTGTGCGATTCCAGGAACCACGTCTGAATTTTCCTCTCTACAGCTTTAGTGTGCTGACTGGTACATAGTAGGTGCTCAGTTAAACAGCATTTCTTATTAGAGGAACCTCTGCGGATTGGGGTGGGGACAACCTGGCTGTAACTTTTCCTCTCCCTCCCATTGTAGCAGCAGCAGAATGGGAAGGCAGGAGAAGCTGGAATGAACCTCAGCCCAACATTGTCTCAGCCTACAGAGGGCAATTTAGCAGACAGCATCTGGTATCCAGAATGGATGTAATCAAGTATTTTACTCTTATTTCTTACACTGATGTTTTGAGATTATGTTCACTTGTATACATACTCTTCCTATAGCTCAAGACATCTCTCTCTGGTGTATTAGTGCTGTAGTAGGGTGTAGGTAGGATGCAGTGTTGGGCTTCAGAGGATGGGTGAGAGGTGGTCTTGAAAAGCTTCCTGGGGCATTTTAAACACATCCGAACAGAATCTTAAAAGCTGAGTGATCAATGAGAGAGGAAATGAGAGAATGGTGGAAGCCGAGGTCGGAAAACGGAAGCAGGAAGAGAGAAGGCTGGACAAGTAGGCAGAGGCCAAATCTAGAAAAGGCATTTTGCTTTCTGGAGTTTATGTTGAGACGTGGAGAGCCATGGGAAGTTATTCCATTTTTTGGGGGGGGGGGGGGCTGTTTTTAAGTACTGTCAATGCTAGAGAGAATAGATCGGGAGTGGACAACTTTGGAAGCAGAAGAACGGCTTGAAGTTACTACTGGAATTCAGATGAGAAATGACAAGGCACAGCCAGAGAACATAACCAAAACTGAGCAGATCTGGCAGAAGGTTGGAGGGTAGAACCCAATTATGCTTTGTGCACTGCGTTTATCTTCTCCTGGTCTGGAGAATTGTCTTCTCACTCATTTGTGTTATCTTTTGACGTACAGTTTAAAAAAATATATTGTTGATTTTATTCATCAGTGTTTTGTACTCTTTATGTAATGTTTAAGAAGTCCCTCCCCACCTTAAGTTCATAATAATCTACTTCCATTTTATATTTTTATTTTTCCTTAGAAGTTTTTAGCGTTTGATTTTTTTCTATCTGGTCTTTATTGCACCAGGAGGTAGTATATTACATGGTGAGGGTGTAATTGTTTTCTTATGTGGATAAACAGTTGTCCGGTACCGTTCTTTGAATCTCTTATCCTTTCTTCACTTGTCTGCCATGACTCTTCTGTTCCATGCCAAATTCCTGTGTAAGCTTAGGCCTGTGTCTCAGCTCATAGTCTGTTTCATTGTCTGTCTCTTTGCCAGCACCTCACCTTTTAGTCACTGTAGGTTACTACATGTAGAGCTTTATGAAATTTCGAGTACCTTGTATATGTGTGTACAAACCAGTAAATCTTTGTATGGATATTGTGGACTTTGTTGTTGAGAAATATATGCAAATACTTTCTTGATTTCTTTTAAAGCATTCATTTGAGATATATATATATATATATATATGATTTACCTTTTTAAAGTGTACAATTCTGTGGGTTTAACTATGTTCACAAAGTTGTGCTGACTCCAGAATGTATTTTTCATCACCCAAAAGGAGACCCCATGCCCCATAGCAGTTAGCCTCTGTTGTGTCCTCCTCTTACCCCCTAACCACCACTCTGCTTTCTGTCTCTGTGGATTGACCTGTTCTGGACATTTCACACAAATGAACAATACACTATGTAGCCTTCTGCGACAGTATTCACTTATTTAAATTGAGTCAAATTGACAGATCAGCAGGGCATTCTGTAGGGATATTACTGTGTCTTTTAAGAAAGTAGGACTATAATACTGTATCTTAATGGGGAGCAAGAAGAGAAAACCTTACCAGTATTTATTTGTTTCATTTTTATTGTTTAAGCATCAGATTTTATTTCTTTATTTATTGAAGAGAGTGGCCAGTCTTATGCTTTTGCTTAGTTGCTTGATGAATAAATGTCATGTAACAAATCCTGTTCTAGAAGAGTATTTTTGATACATCTTGAGTTTATGAGATATGGATGGAGTAAGACTATTTTGATTTGGGTAGATGTTGTTGGTAATTGTACAAAAATGATGTGATTCCTTTTGTATCTTGGTGGATAGATGACTAAAATCATGTGACAATATACAGGGAATATATTCTTTCCTGAATTGTTTATTTTTTAAAGCAAGCAGATTTTCCAGTTTAACCCAGAAATTAGTCACCAGCTTAGAGTTCTTTTTAGAAGGCTACCTCGGAAAGTACCTTTAAGTCATGTACCCAGATAAGGTTTACTAATAAAGAACATTTATTTAACATACTAAAATACTGTGAGCCTCGGTATCATTTGGAGAACTGATGTTTTATTAGTATAATTGTTGAAATATAGTTCAGAAAAGAAAATATTTTCCCCTTAATCATAACATGAAATTTTAACTTTTTTTTGGGTTGCACCACTTGGCTTGCAGGATCTTAGTTCCCTGACCAAGGATTGAACCCAAGTCCCCCACAGTGAAAGCAGAGTCCTAACCACTGGACCACCAGGGGATTCCCGCACTTTTGGTTTTTTTTGCTTTAAACTTTCAAAGAGTTAGCCTCAACCAGAATGGTTGAGAGGTAAACCTCTTTAAATGATTCAGAAGTTTGACCAGCACTCTTTTCAAACCTCATGATTTTGACATCTTTAAATTTTCATTCCAAAGTCATAAGGAAATTAAAAGTATCTGTAGAGTTAAATCTTTATGTAGCAGCCTCCAAGTTCAAGCCTTTGTATTATCATATGAATTTAACAAACTGAGAGAAAATGCCCAATTTGTCAGAAATAATTTGCTTTTATATCACTATAGTTACAGATATGGATAGATCCCTGTAACTACCAACTGTGTAACTCTTGGATGCTTTTAGAAGTACTTTATTTTCTTTGTGAATAAATGTTAAATCTTGTAAACTGATACAGTTTTAGTTCCCTCAAAAGATAAGATAATTTAAAAACAAATGGAACACCACTTCAGTTTATTAACTTTGTATTTCCTTGACAGTGGCATGCTCCAGTCCATAGTGTCACAAAGAGTTGGACTTGACTTAGCGACTGAGCAAACAAAAAAATTTCCTTGATTAAAATTTTTCAAGCAGGACACACTTTATTTGAAAGATTGACATTGGGTTGTGTAGTCACTGTACCAAATTCAGTTAGTGCTTTTTGTCTATAGCGTAGCCAGATTAGATGCTATCAATTCTAGCTACTTTTAGTGATTAAAAGGTAAATATTATTGCTCATTTCCTTTTTGGTACTAAAGAGGCATGATCAAGTTCTTAGAACCAAATGGCTGATATTTTTTTCCATAACTTTCACCCCCAGTTTTTTGTGTGTGCAGTGAAGTAAAAATGTCAAAAGTCTTGTGAAGGAAGAATATTAATTTTTAACATAATTTGCATATTGTTCATACTTAGTAGCAGTTTATGTTTCCTGATTTTTAAAGGCGTGTGTTTGGGCTCTTTAAAAATATTTCTCTTATTTCCAAAAAGGATGAATGACTCACAGTATTAAAACAGAAAATTATAACAAAATAATATACCTCTGTTCTTTTTTTTTTAACAATACACTTTTGTCATTACATTACTGACAGTTAAACAATTTTTAAATTATGAAAGCCAAAATGGGTAATACAGAATTTATAGCTTATAGTCAAAGGATCACTCTGATCATAGAAGTGATTAAAATATGAATAGAACATATAAGCAAAAAGAATGGAGTCTCCTAGCATTTAGGGGATTTTAGCATTCTTCCTATATAGATTCTGCATGTTTTTTCAAGTTTTTAATTTATAGAGGCCCTGGTTTTACCTTTGCAGACCTATGTACTAAAAATAATGGACCCTTTTTTAAAAAAAATAAAATTAACTCCTGTTACCATTTTCTTCTTGGTGTAGATTTGGGGAAAAAATAGTAAAATGAAAATCTCCCTTGATGCTGTCATCAAGAAATCTTCATATTCTGTCATTAAATATGAGTTTCAGTTGACATTTTCTGGAGGGGTAATGCTTGTATGTATTCAACATTTCAAATACAGGATCTGACTTTCAAATGTTAGTGATCATTCAGTTAGAAATCAGTATATGAATATATTTGCTAGCTTTCTCTTGTTACACCTCAAAGTGTGTATACTTAAATTTAATATCAATTTTTTTGCTTTAAAGCACAAATGACCTCTAAATTTTGAACATTATGTATTGTTTTCATAGTGGTTTGCCTCAGAAATCATCAAACAGTAAAAATGCCAGGTTTTCAAGAACTAGCATAGCTGGTTCACTTCTGTAGACTGTCTGCGTGCACTGTTACTATAGAAACACATACAGACTGTGGATTTATCATAAACCTTGAGAAATATTTCTTGTGCAGTTCACATAAAGAAACATCTGGGCCCCTTGTTCATGCTGGAGGAAAGGGAGGCCACCCTCTTCTGTGTTGTGGGAATCACGTTATATTCTACTGTTTTTCTTTAGCTGTAAAAATTGTAATGTTGATATATCAAGTACACTGTGTATTTTAGTAAGATTGATTATAACAACTGGAATAGGTTTCAAAAATAAGGATTCATGTTCATGCTAATTCAATTAACTGTGACTTTGACAGTTTGACCTAGAGAGCTTCCACATTCTGAATTTCATATCTACAGTATTAATAACACTAGTGTTTTATTTCTGTTTTTTGCATGGTTCCAAAGACTTTATCAGATTACTTAAAATGTTGGCATTTGTGTATTTGCATATATACATAAAACAATTATGTAGAATCTTCAGGTCACTGGGGTGCTAATGTGGTACACACGTGAGCCTGGCAGGAGCTCAAGTGAGACCAGGCTTGGAGGCACAGGACTTTGAAAAACTGGATGTCTGAGAGGAGTTGGATGAAGAGGAAAGGGTTACTTCAGGAGTTTGGCTTAACCTCACTGCTCAGATCTCCACCTCCAGCTCCTTTCCCATCCTTGGGAGAAGGTGCCCCATTTTCAGACTGTATCCCCATGACATACTCGCCCACTCCCTAACGTCTTGATGTGGCGAACACTCCAGAATCCTCTGAACCAGGTCCTTGTAAATAGATATGTATCAGAGAAAACAAGGCACTTTGGGAACATTACAGCTCATTCTCCTGCACATACATCATTCTAGGCAGAAAGTAAAAATTGGTTAACACTGGGGTATTAAATAGATCTACTTATGAAGGAGTTTTTTATATCTTTCAATCTTTCGTTGGGTTAGTAGACTCTCCTTGGAAATGCATTTGACTTCATGTCAGTCTCTCGGGGCTTTAAGCCTTGTACGGAAGCATAGTCCAGAACTAAGGAGAATCTCAGTAGTGGCTTGGAGAGTGGTCCTCAGTCTGATTTTGCCAAGGGTATTCCTGAGGAGACCACAGTTGCCTTTATATTATCTTGCATTCTTCATAGAAAGATCCTCAACTACTCTTTGAAGCAGTTCCTTTATACGCAATAGCTCCCTTAAGTTCATACAGTTTAGTTTCAAAGATTCACTGAAGCCCCTCCTCTAGCCTTCGATTTGGGTTCTAGGAGCATATGGATGAATAAAAGTACTTCCTGCTCTTAAGAAAATCACACAGACAGACAGTTTCATGATGAATTCTAAGAGGTATTATTTATCTTAGGAAACAGGGGAAAGTTACTCAGACTAGCATGGAACTTAAGTGAGTACTTCTAGGAAATGACTTTCGGAGTTCAAAAGATGGTTAAATAAGTCAAGCAAAAAAAAAAAAAAGAAAAGTAAAAGAGCATATTGGGCTTCCTGGGTGGTGCTCCTGGTAAAGAACCCACCTGCTGATGCAGGTTAGGTGTAAGAGATGCCTGTTTGATCCCTGGGTCAGGAAGATCCCCTGGAGAGGGGCATGGCAACCCACTCCAGTATTCTTGCCTGGAGAGTCCCATGGACAGAGGAGCCGGGTGGGCTGCAGTCCATGGGATCACAGAGAGTGGGACATGACTGAAGTGACTCAGCACAGCAGGCATAGGAGACAATATTAGCAAAGGCACAGTGGCGTGCAACCCCAGCGTGCACGGTGATTCCGAGGAAGCGGACGTTAGCAGTGCACAGAAGTGACCTGAGGCTGGAGATGGGGGCGGGGCCGTGCTTGGAGGCCAGTGTGCTCTGTTGGCCAAAGTCCTTTGGCTTTTTCTAGAAATCTTTGACGGCTTTTAAACAGGAAGGTGATGTGGTTAGATGTGCAAATTAAGTAACCTAGGAATGTATTGAAGGGGTAATTGGGTCTGAAGACAAAAAGGAGTTATTTCTATGACACCTTTAGAGCTACTTCTGATTCCAAAAAGCTACTTCTGATTCCATAATGATGTCAATATGAGGAATTTTAACCTATAATGAAATACGAAGTTTGTTTTTTTTTCTTGTGGCGAAGAAACTGATGTTAAACACAGGAAAATAAGTACATATAGCACAGTGTGTTTGTAAAGTAGAATCCAACAGTATGTAGTCTACAAAAGGAAATTGTTCACATTAGGATAAGAATTTGTTATAGCGACTTAGACTTTACATTTAACATGTCATGAATACTTGAGTTAGCTCAGCTGTTCATCTGAAACATCATATGCTTTTTTTTTTTTTTAGACTTTGTATCTGAGATTGACTTGAGTAAATTTTTCTGTTATCACTGCTCTCCTGAATAAGCTGGAGAATGAATGGCCTAAAGCTTTAGTTGATAATTTTCAACTGTTTTCCTTTAAAAATGTCTCAGGAGCTTCCCTGATGGCTCAGTGGTAAAGAATCCTTCTGCCATGGGTTTGATCCCTGGTCCGGGAAGATCCCACATGCCTCGGAGCAACTAAGCCTGTGTGCTACATCTACCAAGCCTGTGCTCTAGAGCCTGGGAACCACAATTATTTAGCCCACATACCACAACTACTAAAGCCTGTGCGCCTAGATCTTGCATAGCATGACTGGAGAAAAGACCATACATCAACGAAGACCCAGAACAGCCATAAATAAAATTATAAAAAAAGTTTGTGAACAGCTTCAAAAATAAGGAAAAGTATTCATTCATTGATTTCATCTTTTTTTTTCATTCACTGATCTCTTTCGTCTTAAAAACAAGTGTGAAAACATTGGTCAGAGGAAGAATTTGTCCTAAATTGTTAGCCTGTGGTGGTTTCATTTACTTGGAACTACATATTACAATGGGCCAGACACTAGTCCATTACGTCTCCCACCAAATTGTTAGCTCTGGGCAGTGGAGCTAATAATGCTCAGGACGTGTGCATTATGATTTCAGTAAGTAATTCAGTAAATAATTACTTCAAGTAACTCAGTAAAGTGAATGTTTGTGTTGCTGTTTACTCGACATACTTAGGGACTGTGGGCTATGCGTTTACTTGTCAAGAGCCAGTCTGACTGTGGGGCAGAGGGCCTCTGTGTGGATTCTCCATTTACAGGATGTCTGGCTGAGGAAGTCAATCACACTGGCCTTCATTTTCACTTGTGAAATGGGGGTAGTAATAGTATTCCCTCAGACATGTTTTGGGGAGTGAAATAATGACACAAATGTGAAGTATTTAAGATAGTATTGATGTGTAGTTAAGCCCTCAAATGCTAGTCATTATTACTATTACTTTAGTAATACAAAAAAGTTTAAAATGTACATCTTTATCAGGGATTTGTTAATGACAAAGGTGTGAGAGCTTTTGATGACTCCTATGGAGTAGTTTAAAAATGCGTGGGTGAAAAACACCTGACCTCCAATCCTGCCTGTCTTTTGTGGACAAAGGCCTCCTTGCCTTCGTGAGCATTGTCCTCAAATGTCTGTTGAAATTGTCACGACACACAATGTGATTCTTAGTCACCTTCTGTTTAATGTTGTTTACATTGTTTACTATTTTATGAATCTTGACCATAGTATCCTATCTTGTCATATATACTAAAGAAACTGTAAATGCCTTTGGGTCAGAGATCAGGTTTTTATAAGTTCTGTGTGCCCAGCATTGTGCTGAATGATAATTATGGTAACAGCCAACAGATACTGAACTCTAACTCTGAGCATTGTCCAAAGTACTGCTCGTGGATTCTCTTAATTCCTATAGCAGCACTGTTGTTGTTTAGTCACTAAGTTGTGTCCAACTCTGTGCGAACCCACAGACTGCAGCCCACCAGGCTCCTCTGTCCCATGGAATTCTCCAGGCAAGAATACTGGAGTGGGTTGCCGTGCCCTCCTCTGGGGGATCTTCCCAGCCCAGGGATCAAACCTGCATCTCTGCCTCCTAATTCTCTATATCTGTTAGTGTGTCTGCTGTTTGAAGGCTGGCCGCCAGACTCCAGTATGTGTAAAAATCACTATGTAAAGAATTTTATAGTCCTAAAATATCTTTTTTTTTTTAATGATCAAAATTGCTTTCTTGATTGCATTATTGTGTTATTTGAAGGTGCAATATGAGCAAGTGTGGCTCTATTCATGCCTAGACTTCCTAGAAAACATGACATAGTGAGCCATTTGACTGAGTTGGTCAGAATATGCTGTCAAGATTTAATGCATGCTGTTCTACCTTAACGGAGAAGACAATGGCAACCCACTCCAGTGTTCTTGCCTGGAGAATCCCACGGACGGTGGAGCCTGGTGGGCTGCCATCTATGGGGTCGCACAGAGTCGGACACGACTGAAGTGATGCAGCAGCAGTTCTGCCTTAAGAAGCAGCTGCTTTTTCTTTTTAATATTTCTTCCAGCCCCTTAGCTAAATTATTTATTTTTATTTTTTCCCCAACATTTCACTTTAAAATTTTTCAAATCTTTAGGAAAATTAAAAGACTATTATAGTTAACACCTGGATTAGTTGGTAACATTTTTTGCCTTCTTTGTTTTACTCTAGATATATGTACTGTTTAAATGTTAAACCATTTGAAAGTTGTGTATCCCAGGACGCTTGAAATATTTAAGCATAGCTCTTCTTCTTCTTTTTTTTTTTTTTAAGCATAGCTCTTCTAAGAATAAGGACATTCTCTTACATTAACGGAATAGTGTTATCATACCCTTGAAAATTAATAGCACCATTGTTTAATAGCTAGTTCACATTTTATTTATTTTTGAAATATTATTATATTTATTTCTTTGGCTGTGCTGGGTCCTAGTTGCTGCAGGCAGAATCTGCAGTTGCAGCATGTGGGCTCTAGCTCTCTGCCCGGGGATAGAACCCTGGCCCCCTTGCTTCGGGAGAGTGGAGTCTTGGTCTTGAGGGAAGCCCCTAGTTTGCATTTTAAGTTCTCATTTTCTCCAAAACATTGTTTTTACCTCTCTGTGTGTGCTTGTGTTTACATCTAGGATTTAATCAAAGTTCACGCATTGTACTGGTCTTTTAAAATAAAGAGCAGTCTTTCCACCTTTTATTTGTAACTTTCACTTTTTGAAGAGCCGGGGCCAGTTTTCTGAGAGAAGGTCCCACACTTTGGATTCGTCTGATTGCTTCCTTATTTTGAGGTTTGGTGTAAGCACTGGGAAGAGGACTTGGGGGATGATGATGTGTGCATGAATCACATCACAAGGCCCAGGAGGCCAGCTGGCCCGCCTCTGGTAAAACCGTACCTAATCCCTCGTGTGAAGTACTCTGTCCTGTACACAGTTCTGTTTGCAATTAGTAAGCCACCTATGGAGTGATGAATATTGAAACCGTCATTTCACTTGTCCCATTTTTGCTCAAAAACCCTTAGTGGGTCTCTCCCCATTTCCTAGAATGTAAGAGTATAAGTATATTTTTTATGAGATATGTACTTTGCAGATACCTTTCTCTCTGCCTGTAATTCACTTTTTTTCCCTTCTACCTGTGTCTTTTGAAGAGCAAGAGTTTTTAATTTTGAAGTCCATTTTATCCATCTTTTTCTTTCGTAGTTCATGATATTTGCCTCCTGTAGAAGAAATCCTCACCTAATACGGTAGAATATTTTCTCCCATGTTTTTATTCTAGAAGCTTTTATGGTTTGACTTCAGTATCGGGTTTACGAACTAACTTTAATTATTTTCTTGTATAAAGTAAAATAAGGGTGAGGTTTGCTTTTTCCATACAGCTATCCAGTTGTATTTTTTTCCAGCCTTGTCTGTTGAAAATACCATCCTTTTTCCTTGAATTTGTTGTTGTTCAGTCACTCTGTTGTGTCCGACTCTCTTGAGACCCCATGGACTGTAACCCTCCAGGCCCTTTGTCCATGGAATTCTCCAGGCAAGAATACTGCAGTGGGTTGCCATTTCCTTCTCCAGGGGATCTTCCTGAGCCAGGGATCAAACCCATGTCTTCTGCATTGGCAGGCAGATTCTTTACCACTGAGCCACCAGGGAAGTCCTTTTCCTCGAATTACTTGACACCTTTGTGGAAGATCAGTTGACCCATGTAACTATGGGTGTCAGTGTTTTATTTGTTTTTTTACAATAAGCATAACTCATTTTTTAACCAAACCAGGGATTAGTGGGTGAGTAGAGTTACATTATAGGCAAATATCCCCAGAAATCCTGCAGGTCAGTGGAGGTATACTAGTTTTAAGCCCTTTGAGGTCGGGGATGCTTTCATTCATCTATTAATTGAACAGTATTGAATATTTAGCCTTGAATAAGATATCCATAGTCCCTATGCTTATAGAGCATGCAGTGGAGTGAGGGAGAGAGACCGTAAAAAGGCAAACACATATTTGTATAAGGCATGTTATTCTAAGTGCTTTTATAAAGCACACAAAGCAGACTCCGTGAGGAGAGGGTGCTGAGGACTGCAGAAGTCTTCTCTGAGCGATAACGAGTGTTCGGGTAGTTGGAGCAGCACAGGTGAAAATTCCAGTGACAGAAATGAAGTGGGCACATTTGAGGAACTGATAAGAAGCCCCTGTGGCCGGAGTGCGTTACTTCTGTGGCGAGTGTTGGTAGGTGACTTTGGTAGTTTACAAACTGAGGCCTGAGCACGTAGGCATGATGCTGAGCCCGGATTTTACTTGAGTGCCACTGGGAAGGCATTGAAGGTTTTGTTGCTTATTTTTGCTTATTTCAGTAAATCATGTCATTACTATTTAGATAAATAAATCAAACATAACCAGTGGCTCAGAAACCTCCCTGTGGCCCCCTTCCAGTGTCTACAGCACCATTTTCAAGAAAGCAGCTACTATTCTGACAGCCGTTCCCATAGATTTAGGCCTAACTTCATCCTGTTTCTGACCCCTGTGTAAATGAAATCACACTGTGTACTGTGTAGGTGGAATCGCCGTGTCTGACCACTTTTGTTCAAAATGACGTTTGTGAGAGTCCTCCCTGTTGTTCGTTTTTCCTGCTGTATTTTGAGGGGCGGTCGCATGATTGGATTCACTTTTTTAAAGGTGATGGGCCATTCTCTGGGACGTGGGTTGTGTGGAGATCGGGGAGACAATTGTGCAAGAGCCTCGGTGAGGAACCAGAGGTGGAATGAGATAGACCAGCATGAGTCAGATGCCTGGGGAGTAAGGCTCTGGGAATTTATGGATCGGCTGGACAAGAGTAGGAGTGAGGGAAAGGGGTGTGTCATGATTCCCAGGCTTCTGGCTTCGGCAGCTGGTAGGTGGAGGTTTCATTTTCTTCTCAGGGGAAGGACTAGGGGAAGGACACGTTTAAGTAAAATAGAAACTGAGAGTTCACTATTAGACATTTGTGAGATATGAGTAAAGCTGTCCGACAGGCACTTGGGTTGTGTGTCTGGAGCATATTGGGTTAAAGTGGGAAGTTTGGGTAGCTCAAAGATTATGAGGCAGCTGCCACGTAGAGCATCCCATGCTTGGTCGCTAAGTCGTGTTTGACTCTTTGTGGCCCATGGGCTGTAGCCCCCAGGCTCCTCTGTTCAGGGCATTTCCCAGCGAGAATACTGGAGCAGGTTGCCCTGTCCTCCTCCAGGGGATCTTCCCAACCCAGAGGTGGAACTCGTGTCTCCTGCACCAGCAGGCGGGTTCTTTACCACTGCACCACCTGACATTACTTGGTACTGTACTGGAGTTAAAAGATACAAATGTCACCGTTTTATTCAACTTCTGTTGGCCATGTGACTGAGGCCAAATCACATGTTCTTTCTGAGCCCCATCCCTTCTCACGTCTAAGATGGGGATAATACTTTGCTTCATAGGATTAAATAAAGTATATTAGGCCACAGTTTATAGATATCTGGCTCAGTGGATGCTCAGAAAAGGTCATTCATGCCCTTGCAATTTGGGTTGGTTAAGAAAAAAATCAGATTGTGGACCATCGTGAAAGGCACAGAAGAGACTTGGTGTGGTGTGAAGTTCAGAATGTCGGTATGGGAACAGACTCAGTGCAGGTTGGCTTTAGAAGCGCCCCCTGGCTGCGGTGCAGGAGGAAACTAGAGGTGAGCAATACCCAGAAACTCTGTTGTTGCCGTTCAAGGTCAGGCGCTGACGAGGGTACAGAAGTCAGAGAGCAAATGAGGGGCTGCCTGGTGGCTCGGCGGTGGGGGTTCTGCCTGCCAGTACAGCAGCTACGGGTTTGGTCCCTGGGCTGGGACGACTGCACATGCCCTGGAGTAGCTGAGCCCATGCACCACAACTGCTGAGTCTGTGCTCTGGAGCCCAGGAGCAGTGACTGCTGAAGGCCGCGCACCCTAGAGCCCGTGCCCTCCAACAGGAGGAGCCACTGCAATGAGAAGCACGGACGTGGCTGCTGGAGAGTAGCCTCCACTCTCTGCAGCTAGGAAGAAATGCCTGAGTAGCAGTGAAGACCCAGCACAGCCAAAAATAAATAAACAAAATTACTTTTTTTAAAAGGAAAAGAGCAAATCAGAGTTCAAAGGAACAAGTACTAGACTTGTCCAATGTTTAGTTTTATGGCTTTGCTGAAAAGGAAGAATCAGTCACCTTCATATGAACCTGAGGCTGCTGGCCTGGTAGCTGGAAAAACAGTGGAGCAGCGAGCAGTGCAGGGCAGTCTGGAAGCAAAGCTGAGTTAGGAAAGGACAGTCTGCTCAGCTTTGAACATATGACTCTCAAGATGATTTTGTGTTGTCTCTGGATGGTTGGATAGTCTCTGGCATGGGATCTTGTGGAAAAGAACACAGGATTAGAAAGCTAAGAGATAGATTCTTTTTCAAGCTTACTCGCTAATTAGCTTTGTAGTCTTGGGAAATTCGGCAAATATTGAATGTAGTTATCTGAAAAATGAAGCTAACACCTGCCCTGTCAGCTTTACAGGATTGTTTTGCCGATCAAATAAAGTATGTGAAAACACTGTGTAATTGCAAACTCTTATGCATGCCTGTGTGCTAAGACTCTTTAGTGGTATCCAGCTCTTTGTGATCCTTTGGACTGTAGACCATGAAGCTCCTCTATCCATGGGATTCTCCAGGCAAGAATACTTGGGTGGGTTGCCATTTCCTTCTCCACAGGATCTTCTCAACCGAAGGATTGAACCTGTGTCTCTTATGTCTCCTGCGTTGGCAGGTGGGTTCTTTACCCCTAGCACCACCTGGGAAGCCCGATAACTTTTATACTGTAATTGTAATATGGTAATGTTACTTCTTTTCTTAGTTCAAACTAAAATATTTGGTTATAGGGCTAGAGAAGAAAAGAGAAGGGGGGAATGCCGGACTTCTGAGAAGTTTGTGTTTGGAACTAAGAAGTATCAGAAATCTGAGTTGTTGTTGTTCGGTCGCTCAGTCACGTTGGACTCTCTCCGACCCCATGGACTGCAGCACACCAGGTTTCTCCATCCTCTGCCATCTCCCAGAGCTTGCTCAGACTCATATCCATTGAGTTGGTGATGCCATCCAACCATCTCATCCTCTGTTGTCCCCTTTTCCTCCTGCCTTCCGGGTCTAGCATCAGACTCTCTTCTAATGAGTTGGCTCTTCATATCACGTGGCCACAGTATTGGAACTTCAGCTTTAGTATCAGTCCTTCCAGTGAATATTCAGGATTGATTTCCTTTAGGATTGACTGGTTTGATCTCCTTGCAGTCCCTGAGTGCATGTGCCTGAAAACCACTATAGACCATGGGACATAATCTGGAAGCTGATCTTGCGTATGACAGTTACAGGAACCAGAAGCACAGATTGCATCATGTCAAATGCTGGTATTTAACTTGCTTTCAAGTTGGAAGTTTGGAGAACTGTTGAGTTCTACCTATATATTTGCCCCATGTGTATTTACAGAATTTAGAACATACTTTCTTGTGTCTGTGAGCTACATATTTTTGTCAAATGTCAGATTGGGGTAAGGTTCAATTCTTAAGCTATATATATATATACATAAAGAAATGATTTCTAACCTTTATGAGCATTATCTGCATGATATGCTGGTTAGGAACACAAACTCTGAGACCAAACTGCCTGTTGGGAGCATTAAATGGAGTCCTATTTGTAGAGCTCTTAGAATGGCTCCTGACACACACTAAACTGTCTTTTAAGTGTTAGTGGTGGTTATTATGAAACGGTTAGTTGTTGTTTTAGCAGTGACCAAGGGATAAAGAATAGAGTTGACCAAAAGGTTCATATGGGTTTTTCCATACGATGTAATGGAAAACCCCAAACAAACTTTTGGGCCAACCCAATGCCTGAACAAAAGAAACAAGTCCTCTCAGAACTTAGCACCTGAGGAAAGTGTTAGTGGCATAATGGCAAAAATCTTGGGCTTCAGAGTCAGAGATGCCTACATGCAAATCCTGATTCAGCCTCCTTGGCGTTGGGGTTTAAGCAAGCCCCCCTAAAAACTCCTCTGCAGCTCACTTTCCTTATCTGTGAGCCAGGAGTCACTCCACCTTGAAGAGTCATTTTGAGGATTGAGTGAGATGTGTAAAAAGTGCTTGGCCCAGAGTCGATGCTAAGGAAGTGGGAGTGCCCTCTCACATCCTGTGGCCGCCCCCTCCCCGCACCTCACCCCAGTATAGAGCAGTAAAGTCAGTTCGATTTTTTGGTAAGCTCTCATTTTCATTCCTTTGCAAGTTAAGAACTGCTAACTTTCTTTCCACCTGCAAACATCAGAATAAACAGCTGTTTAATTGGATACACCTTGGAAAATGTTGTCAGCTGTTATTTCCTTCTTCCCTTCACTGTTTTGGCTTACTTGCTTTATCATTTTTCTACTGGAACCACGATAGTGGACATTACCAGTAAATCACGGAATTGAACTGGTCTCTAGTCTCCGAATTCACTTCCCTGCATTCTGCTATCTAGCAGTTAGCTCATCAGACTTGACACAGTAGTGAAATCCTCTCAGCCCTAGAGCTTTTTAGAAGAGATGTTTACAGGATTTTCAAAATTGTATCTGGGCAGTCCATGAATCCCCTGTCTCAGGATGTGGACCTGTCAAACCTGTGCCAGAGCAGAGTGGTCTCAGAGCATTTCCTAACAGCTGCTAATCCATATTGTAACATTGTCACATGGTGTGGGCAGTTCCAGACACTTTCTAGAGAAGGCACAGTGATTGTAAGTACAGCAGTGACCTGGCCAACAGCGTGCATCAGTGTCAGCTGGCATGTGGCATTAAAGTGCTCATGGAATCTAGAAGGATGGTGCTGATGAACCTATTTGCAGGACAGCAGTGAAGATGCAGACATAGAGAACAGACTCGTGGGCATGGGGGCTTAGGGGGACAAGGAGAGGCTGAGACAAATGGAGACAGTAGCATGGAAGTATATCCACTACCATATATAAAATAGAGAGTGGGAATTTCCTGTTTGACTCAGGGAGCTCAACCTGGGGCTCTGTGACAACCTAGAGGGGTGGGATGGGGTGGGAAGTGGGAGGGTGAGACATATAGATACATACACATATCTATGGCTGAATCAAGTTGGTGTATGACAGAAACTAACACAATATTGTAAAGCAGTTATCCTTCAATTAAAGATAAATAACAAATATATATAGAACTGGGGAAAAAAAAATACTCATGCCCTAGGCCTCACCCCAGATTTACTGAATCAGGGTCATCAGTATATAGATCTTGACATGTGCCTTTTGTAAAAGTAAAGATGATTCTACTATCTATATCACTGATTAAGAACAACTAGATACTGGTGAGAGCATAGGAACTAGTCCCCTCACACTATTGGTATGAGTATAAATTGATATGGTATAGCCTATAATAAACTACTCTATAGAACAGTTTTACAGTATCATTGGAATTTCAGATCTGTCCTAGAGAAATACATATATGCATAAAGATACAGTTTCAAGAAAGTTTTCTGTAAGCCCGTTTATAATATCCAAGAGTTGTGAGCAACTCAGTGGTTGTCATGGTTAAATATGGTAGATTCCGCAGTTGTTTACAGTGTGACCACAGCCACTTAGAGAGTGAAGGATGTATGAGAATGATCTGTACATGGCTGATGTAAAAAGATAGCTAGGATTTAAGTTGAATAAGAAAGTCACAGATTAAACTATTTTAAACATTTTGTGTGTAAATATATAGAGAAAGATCTAGAAGAATACCCACTGAAGTATTTACAGTGGTTACCCATGACTTATTCGGCCTTTTAAATTTTGTATTTAAAATATTTGCAATAAATTTTGTTATTTGTTATTTTAAGATTTGTTACTTTTTTAATAACAGAAGCACTGGACAAAACATGAATGATCCAAGGAAAACTCCCATGGAACTTAATTTGTATGCATCAAGACACTGCTGATTTTGCAATTACCAGTTTTAACTGAGACGTATAATCTCTAACTTGGGAAACAAAGGAATGTCAAAACTATTTTGCATGTTTGCGAAGAGGACAAAATTTTTGTTTCTCAAGTTATTATGACAGTCATTGAGTTTCAGACAGATAAGCATTTACGATAAATAGTGTTTGTTCTGTGTCAGAATCACATTGGCTGCTTGTTTTAAAAACAGTGTTTGTGCAAATGTGGATATGAAAATGGGCTTCGGAATATTTTACTTTAATCCTTTGCTATTGATTAGCCATCTAGCCTTTGAGGTTATTAACTAACACTTTTTGATCTCTCTTTTAAAACTTTAGGCCCGATGAGAGAAAGGGAAAGTTAAGGATGCTGGAGCAGAACAATGGATTTCTCTTTCTCTTTCATGCAAGGGATCATGGGAAACACAATTCAGCAACCACCTCAACTCATTGACTCCGCCAACATCCGCCAGGAGGATGCCTTTGATAACAACAGTGACATTGTTGAAGATGGTGGCCAGACACCATATGAAGCTACCTTGCAGCAAGGCTTTCAGTACCCACCCACAACAGATGATCTCCCTCCACTCACGAATGGCTACCCACCATCCATCAGCATGTACGAAACTCAAACCAAATACCAGCCGTATAACCAGTATCCCAACGGGTCCGCCAACGGCTTTGGTGCAGTTAGAAACTTTAGCCCCACTGACTATTACCATTCAGAAATTCCAAACACACGACCCCATGAAATTCTGGAAAAGCCTTCTCCTCCACAGCCACCACCACCTCCACCTTCGGTACCACAGACTGTGATTCCAAAGAAGACTGGCTCACCTGAAATTAAACTAAAAATAACCAAAACTATCCAGAATGGCAGGGAATTGTTCGAGTCTTCCCTTTGTGGAGACCTTTTAAATGAAGTCCAGGCAAGTGAGCACACAAAGTCAAAGCATGAAAGCAGAAAAGAAAAGAGGAAAAAGAGTAACAAGCATGACTCATCTAGATCTGAAGAGCGCAAGTCACACAAAATCCCCAAATTAGAACCAGAAGAACAAAATGTAAGTTGAAACATCTTTTTGAAAAATTTTGTAATATTTTCACATTTACTGGAAGTCCAAGAGATCTTTTTCCAGTTTTTATCTCTTCAAATGTAAATATTTCTGATAACTTCTTTCTTCTGATCTCTGGCAAGGAGCTTGGGTTATGATGACAGGTGGTAAGTAAATATTTGTTGAGTAAATGAATGGACATCATCAGACTAAAGAGATATTTTAAAAACATGTGACACTAAAAGTCTTGCCTCTGATGTGTCTTTGTTTAACAGTCTCACTTAATCTTGCTTGTAATAAACTGGCTTCTGCAGATGAAGAGGAAAGTCAGCGAGAATATGGTTAATGAAATTGGTTTTCCACTGTTCCAGAACTTCAGCTTTTTTTTTGGTCTGGTTGCACCGGGTCTTCCTGGCTGCCTGTGGACTTTCTCTCGTTGTGGCAAGCAGGGGCTGCTCTTTGTTGCAGCGGGTGGGCTCCTCACTGTGGTGGCTTCTCCTGTTGCAGAGCGCAAGGTCTAAGGCACTGGGGCTTCAGCTCAGTAGTTGCAGCTCCCAGCTCTAGAGGACGGGTTCAGTAGCTGTGGCGCGTGGGCTCAGCTGTTCCACAGCATCTGGGATCTTCCCCACCCAGGGATGGAACCCGTGTCTCCTGCATCGGCAAGCAGATTCTTATCCACTGTTCCACCAAGGAAACTCCTGGACCAGCGTTTGCCAGGAGAGCTTAGATTTACACTCATCACTAGTGTGTTTGCTGCAAAATAACCTGAGGTAGACAAAGGAATTCTTTATTAAAATCAGAGTTAGTATTCATACATAACTCATTAAAACTTCAGGTAGCATTTTATAAAAGTCTTCCTTTGGTGGTAACTTAAGATGCATGCTACTAATTTTTTTTTTTAACAGCTCTGTTTCACTATTAATTTCCTTAATAACAAGAGGTATGTAACAAATCAATTCTAGCTTGAAAGAAGAGTTTTTCATTAATATTCTAATATATAGTATGACTTGAAGATGTCCCCAGACACAGATTTGGGATGAAATGAATGCTTTTCTTTCTGGTATGCAAGTTAATTTGTTATCTTCTATTCAAAGAAATGTTTACATCTTACCAACTCATCTTTTCCTTAGTAGCTAAGTTCTACTTCTTTATGCAGATCAACATGATCATTCACTGGAGTAAAGGTCACACTTGTTCTAGGCTCTCACAAGTCTCAGTGTGATAAGTCAATATGTTTTTCTCATTTTCTATTGTTTTTTCTTATTCAGTTTTTTCTTGTTTTTTTTTAAAGTTTTTCTTCTTGTTTTTTCTTATTCAACTTAACAAATATCTACTGAGTACCTAATGTGTGCTAGACACTTTCCTAAAATTTGAAAGTTGGTCAGCAAGTGAAAAATAAAGATGCCTACTTCAGGGTGCTAGCATTGTAGTAAGAGGAACCAGAAAACACACACACACACACACACATACACGTGTGCATGTGTGCATGTTAACATGTCTAGGTTCAGATAGTGCTAAGTGCTATGAAGAAAATAAAACTGAGTGATGAGATAAAGAGAACTTGTGGATGCTAGCAGTTCTGCCATCTTAGTTCTGTAGCTGTAAAATGACTCTGAAGCAAAGTGGTTTCTGAAATGCCTTTAAATTTCTTAAGTCATTTATTAAATGTACTCCCCCTCCCCGCACAGATTTTAGCTCATGTAGTATCTTACACTGCTTATTAAGTGAATGAATCAGTGAAAGGAGAGAAGTTAACTTTTTCCCCTCCAAACATATCCACTGTAGCATTTCTTTCATGGACCTGCAGTGAAAAGACATGTGAAGCCCCAGTGACCCTTCGGAATCACGAAAATGCATAAAACCTGAATTTGGTTCTAGCTGAGGTTCTAAGAACCATTTTGGTAACCCGACTTTCTTTTGCTCTAAAGAATCTGGCAAATAGGAGAATATCCAATTTTACTTACTAGGCTAGACTTATTGCCTCATTGATAAAAATATTAAAATGTATAGTAAAATATATCTCACAATAGAAATAGGGCTGGAAGCAGTTAGAGGCAAGAGAAGATAGCCTGTTCATTTTTCATATCCACTGTTTGCTTTATTGAAATCTAGGAAACAGTTCAGTACAATGATATGTCTAGTAGTCACTTTGCAGTGAGACTTTAAAGCCAATTCTGTCTTTGTTGGTTGTCTGCTATGTCGGCCATTTATGTCACTTAAACCTTAAGTTAACGGTTATATCCAAAAATTAGAATGGTTAGATGTGATTTAAGAGTTTTAGTTCATTTTCTTTTTTTTTAGTTAATCGTGTAGGGGCATAATATAATATTCCGCTATTTAGGATCTTATAGTCTCTTGGGGTAAAGGAATATCAGTTTGATTGAAGATATAGATGTGGTAAGTGGCGTTGATTGCCTTAAATGTTACCAAGACCATTGCCTGAAAGTTGAGCTTTGGGGGAAAATCTAGGCTTGTTTTTTTTCCCCTTGTTTTTCTCCCCCCACCACCCACATTTTCTTTCAAAGAAATGTAGCGAAGAGCTAAGCTCTTGTTAGTTGAATTTGATTTAATCAGACTTTCATCGCACACGTGGGACAGGTCTAAGCTTATGGGAAGGTGCCTTAAAAGTGATCCTGCGCTCTGACAGTAGAACATTGAAGCTGGTGTCCCAGGACCCTGCTTGTTGTTAGGGCTGTGCCTCTGCTAAGCTGTGCAGACAGGGATCTGCACACATCAGCCTGTTTTTTTGGTAACCATGTATGGTTTTATAGGGCTTTCCTTAACTTGAACAACGTTCCTTTTGCTTCCTTGAGGACGGTTGATTTAAGTGTTTTAACTTTTGATATCCTTGTGCCTCCTGGCTGTCACTGGAGGTCCATATCCTTGGCGTCCAGCATTATAGAGGGCTCGGAAGGGAAAGAGGAGCCCAAGGAAGTGTCTGCAGACACCACTGGATAGCTCCCCTCCCCCGGACGCCTGAGGAAGCCCAGTGAGAGCTGGTGCCTGGAATGACTCCTCAAGCTGGGTTTATTGATAACTATATCTAGATGTCCAGATGTATATTTCTTCCTTAAAAGCTCACTCATAGGTTCTTTTTTGAGACAGACAAAGCAAACAAAGTCTCTTCTAAAAATAAAACAAGATTTCACTCACTCCTGTTTTCTTTCCTTTTTTCTTAGTATTCGATCTACGAGTATTTCCTCCCAATTCTGAGCTATCTGGCCTTCTAGAGAGTGGCTGTTCTGTGGAACAACCTAAGTATATCTTTCCAACAATGAAAATGTGTGTCCAAACATCTCAGCAGCAGGAGACCTGGATCACTACTGAAATTGTATATTTTGTAAAGCTGCTTTAGCTGCTTTCTCTCCCACCAAATTAGAAACATGTGGAAATGTTTCTGCACTTCTTCCTCCTTGGCAGGTGTAATGCCTCAGGCATGTGAGCGTAGGCTCTGTTTAAACACTGGTCTTCCACCAGCCCTCGGTGGGCTTATCCACTAAGGCCAGGCCCATTAACTCTCAGCTCGCCGTTTTCACGTATAAAAAGCCAGACAGCTTCTTTGGCCCCATTAGCACTAAGTTAGAGGTTATATCTCGTTCTCCAGCCTCAGAGTGTTAGATGTTAAAATTCTTGGAAACTGTTTATATGCATTACAAACTCATAGGTTATTCAGAAAGTAAAAGAAAAAATGCATGAGCAGTTTACTGGCTTTACATTTTTCTTTCCACCTTCAATAATGACATAAGGTATTGGTTCCTGTAAACAATACGATTTTACTTAATGTTTGAAAACTCTTAAAGATTTGGAACTCTGCCAGATTTGATGTGTTATTCATCCTGATAAATCTCTTTCTTGGATTTTGATAAAAATGCTAGATTGTGTGTGTGTGTGTGTGTGTGTGTGTGTGTGTGTGTGTGGTTGGAACTGCGTGGTTTGTGGGATCTTAGTTCCCTGACCGGGTACTGAACCCCCGGGTGTTGGCAGTGAAAGCCCCGAGTCCTAATCACTGCACCACCAGGGAATTCCCCCAGTTTTTTGAAAGGAATATTTAGGGCAATAGAATTTTATTTTAGCTGCTGTTAGCATATTTTTTTTCTACCAGATTAAGAAATTTCCAGTGATTCTTTACTGGGAAGAAAAAGTCTTTCCACGTGAAATCAGCTAAAAATGTAAAGAGATTGTATACCCATAAAAATCATTCGTTTAAAATTAAGATGACTTTAAAGCTGTGAAGAGTTTGCTCACTGTCGTCTTTTTCTCGGATGCTTTCTCTTCCTCAAGCAGCACTGTTAGCACCCAGAAGGCATCTTCAGTCCCTGTTTGGTTTTAATCTCTTCTAAGCTTATCTATCCTTTGAACAGTCGAAGGAAAGTGGATTTTATTCCACGCAATATTTTATCTGTTGGCAATTTCTGACTCCTTATTTTTCTTGACTCCTAAGCATTTGACTGCCCTTGACCATTTCATCTTAAAAACTCCCCTTCTTAATTGATGTTTGTGGTACTATGTTATCTCTCTTTACCTTTCTTTTGAGCTCAAGTCTTAGATCTCCAAATGCATACTAGGTATTTCTATTTTGCTCACATATTAGCACATTTTGCAATGTATATTCACATTCTATCATTGCAGCACCTTTATTTGACTTTTTTTTCCTTCTATTTTTATAGTTTGAAAGCTTAGAATAAATCTTCTTAGCCTTCTTTTTCTTCCTTGCCATTTTTTTCCATTTAAAATGACTATGTTTAAAAAAAGAAAAAAACTTAGTTCTTTGCAAGTGATTTTAACTTTTTTTCAAGCCAGCCTGAAGGCAAGGCAGACTTCCCTGATAACTCAGTTGGTAAAGATTCCACCTGCAATGCAGGAGACCCTGGGTTGGGAAGATCCCCTGGAGCAGGGAAAGGCTACCCACTCCAGTATTCTGGCCTGGAGAATTCCATGGACTGTATAGACCATGGGGTCGTAAAGAATCAGACGCGACTGGGCGACTTTCATGAAGGATAGGCGAACAACCTGGAACCACCTAGGAAAATCAGGAATGGATAAGACATTTGAATAATATAAAGGTTTTGAAGGAATCCTGTCTTTAACCCAGAAAGGGAGAAATGTTTATGAGCTTCAGACCAGCTCTTACAATAGTAGGATTCCATCATTTGGCAGATATGAGTCACTCCTTATCTGTCTGGCCTTAAGAGTTAAAGGTCCTCGCAAACGCTCTGACATCCCCAGGACTGAAGGCAGGGAGGAGGAGGACTTGCTTTCCCAGCTATACACATGCTTGCCTAGGTGGCCCTGTCCTCCTGCTGTCGCTTGAGAATTGAGAAGCTGAGGTCAAGGCTTACTCTATATCTTTGGACTGAAATGAAACTGCCTATGCAAATGTGGACAGTATTTTTAAACTGCCTCGTCACACCAGTGACTGGGGATGGGAGGGGGGTCAATTCTCACTTGAACATAGGTTTCTCTCTCCTTGCTCAGTGAGTCCTATCGGATTAGCCAGTCATAGCGTCGCCACAGCCAGTCGGGCAGAGTTCACATAGTGCCACGAAGAGCCGCCACCGCCTTCTTCCACGCAGGCTCCTTCCAGTATTTTCAGTAGCCTCCTGATTAAACATCCCGCCTCCCCTCTCACTCCTTTCCAAGATATTCACCGCACAACAGCTAACACGATCGTTTTAAAACAGAAATTGGCACATGTTACTTCTCCCCCTAATCTTCCTCTGAGGCTTTCATCGCACTTGAGATAAAACCCTTGAACATGGCTCACAAGGCCCTAGTGAGGCCGCCTCCTCCCCTCCCATCTTGCAACCTCTCTCCTTTTCGGGGCAGTTGTAGCCGCAGTAAGGGCTCTTTTGAAGTTCCTACCTTTGTTTAACCTCGGAGACTTCACACATGCTGCTATTCTCTGGAGTGTTCTTTCCCCCACTTTTTTACTGGACTACAACTCCTCTTCTTTTGGTTCAGATTATACTTCCTCAGAGAGGCATTTCCTGATATCTGCATGCCCACACATTGTTACTTCTCTTCATCCATTGTATGAGAGTGTGTGTGTGTGTGTGTGTGTGTGTGTGTGTGTGTGTGTGTGTGTGTTGAATTCCCAGGTGGCTCGGTGGGTGAAGAATCTGCCTGCAATGCAGAGACACAGAAGACGAGGGTTCAGTCCCTGGGTTGGGAAGATTCGCTGGAGAAGGGAATGGCAACCCACTCCAGTATTCTTGCCTGGAGAATCCTATGGACAGAGGAACCTGGTTAGCTACAGTCCATGGGGTTGTAAAGAGTGAGACATGACTGAGTGACTAACCCCGCTTCATGTTTGTCTGTCTGTCTGTCTTACCCACCTGTGAGCTCTTTCTTTGAGGTCGAGCGTCACATCTGTATGTTTCACCACTGCACACCAACTTCTAGAATAGGCCAGGAACTCTGTGGGCACAGTCCAGTGAACGACTGACACGTGGGGATTGGCATATGAGTCACGCTTATCATTTTCTAACAACTTTCACAGTTTCTTTTACTTAATAAAGCTTTGTTTTTATAGCAATGTCTTGAATTAATTGAATGGAGAATTTTAAGTAACTTCTAGAATTAGCCGTAGTTTTTAAGTGAAATTAGACCTAAGTTAATGGTGTCTTAGACCTCTCTTTTTTTAAGTCATCTAAATTAAATTCTGTTCTTTGACAAGAAACATTTTTGAACATTTTAAATTACAAAAGCAATTGCTTTTTACAAAAAACGCAACATACAGGTATCTATCTTTCTTCATCATTTTCCTAATCTTCCTCAAACATAACTACTCTTATCAATTTATTATACAATGTGTCAAATATTTTTCAAGGCGTGTCCAGCCTATTTTTTAAAATAACTTTTTATTTTTATTTTTTTGACTGCACTGGGTCTTGGTTGCCCACAGCCTTTCTCCAGTTGCAGTGTGACGGCTTCTCTTGTTGCAGAGCACGGACTCTAGGCTCCCAGGCTTCAGTAGTTGTGGCTCCGAGGCTTAGCTCCTCCGCATCACGTGGAGTTTTCCTGGACCAGGGATCAAACCCGTGCCCCCTGCACTTGGCAGTCAGATTCTTACCACTGGACCACCAGGGAAGTCCCTACAGGCTGTTTTTTAAATAACAAGTAGGAAGATGTTGATAGCTGTGGGTTACTGACTTGAGATCTCGTTGCAGTCACCATCCCTGTGCTTAGATTTTCTCACTTTGTTTATTTCTATAGAACAGGTTCCTAAAATACAATTGCTAAACTGAAGAGTTTGTTTTGAGTTTTGATCCCAAATTGCCTCCTCAAACGTGTGTAGAAATCAACTTTTAAATAACCTATTTGTGGGTTTTATGACTAGAAAAGTAATGTGATGTTTATTATAGGCAATTTGACAAATATAGAAAAGCACATCCAAAAAATCATGTAGTCCATCTTCTGGTCGTATCCTCCTCTTTTTTTTACTGTACACGTAAGAATTATTTTTCCAGGATTGGAATCACACCATACAAACTGCTTTGCAGTTTGTTGTTTCCAGATAACATTATATTGTTATTTTTCTGTGTCACTTAAAAATTCATACTAAATTCTACTAACTAGTTGTATTACAGTTTATTTAGTTAACTCTGTACTTTTGGACTTGCAGACTAATTCTAATATTTGCTCTTGTAAAATGTCACCTATGTGATTGTCTTTGTATGTATGTATGTATGTGTGTGTGTATATATGTATGTATCAGTGCTTTTTCAGTATACATTTTAGAAATGGATTTGCTGGGTCATAGTCTGAAAATTTAAGGCTTTTCATGCATATTGCCAAATTGTTCTCTAGAAGAATTCGAAATTACTTCTTACTAGCAATCTCAGAGGGCCCATTTTTCTGTACTCTGATAGGTTAAAAAAATGAGAATCAACAGATTAAGAAATTAAGTTTTTAAAGAGATAGCATGAGAAGTAGGAGCGTTGGCTGTGGTGTAGAGTGGACATGGGATGTTAAGACACAGCATCATGTGCTGTGGCTGTTGTACTCCTCGCGTTATCCAGTTAATGTACGTCCTTGATTTCCTTTGCTGTTTCGCTTTGTTTGTTTGTATGTGTGTCAGTGTTCTTTGGTTTGCTGCCATTTTATTCTTTTCACCTAGAGACCAAATGAGAGGGTTGACCCTGTATCAGAAAAGCCAAGAGAAGACCCAGTGCTGAAAGAGGCGCGCCCGGTGAGTGGCTTAGTGAGTGCTGTCTGACCAAACGTGGTGTGAGAAGGTGGGCGCAAAGTGATTAAATGAGAACACACTTAGCACCAATTATTACTTCGGGAATTATACTGAAATAAATCGTGGGGCTGGTTAAAGAGGTAGATTTTTTTCTTTTTTCTTTTTTTTGGGGGGGGAATTACTTTCCTTTTAAAATCTATGACCAATTTTTCATACTTGTGAATTTTTGAGATCTCTTATCAATAATTTGGCAATAGAAGCCATCCATTCTATTTTTAATATTTGGGGTGGGGCTTATTAATTATTTTCCTCCTCTCTTCTTTCCTTTTGCTAGATATGGATAGCAGGCATCAGACAAAAGTATGAGTGAAGATAAATTTTCCATGGTTAGCATGTTTGATGTATTCTGTACATTTTTCTGTTTAAAAGTTTTTTTCTACTGACAAAGTCTTTTATGACCTTTTCCTACAGGTTCAGCCGATGTTACCTTCTGTTCCAACAGCAGAGGCATCCGCTGGTGTGAAATTCCAGGTCGGCGATCTTGTTTGGTCTAAGGTGGGAACCTACCCTTGGTGGCCTTGTATGGTGTCCAGTGACCCCCAACTTGAGGTGCACACCAAAATTAACACAAGAGGTAAGAAGAGGCATGAATGGGTATTAAGTAAAAATGGGTATTGGGGCAAAAAAATTACTCTTAAGTGTTATGAATGTTAAAGTACATCCGTGATAATATAATCTGACACCACAGAAATACGTATGTGTGTGTGCACACTCGTGGTTAGTTGTTCCAGCTCTTTGAGACCCCATGGACTGTAGCCCACCAGGGTCCTCGTGTCTGTTGGATTCTCCAGGCAAGAATACTGGAGTGGGTTGCCATTTCCTCCTCCAGGGGATCTTCCCGATCCAGGGATAGAACCTGCATCAATGTCAGTTTTTGATGAACAGTGTAATAACAACAGTTATCTTAACTGGCAGAGAGGCTCTACAGCTGACATAGTCCTTGTTTTCCCTTGAAACATCCTATGTTTGTTTTATAATTTCTTTCACACTTCTTTTTTAAAAACAAACCTACCTTAATCTGACTGTCCTCTCGTATGAATTCCAAAAGAAAGCAGACCTGTAAGTAATGAGACACCTTATGTGAGCTTAAAGACATTTGGGCCAAGCTTTCTTTGAACATTTTTATTTCATCTTTGACACCTATGGGTACTAATTTTTTATTGAAAGAGGTGCTTTTCATCCTGATAAATTTTGCAAGATGCTTTTCTTCTCCTTAACTCCCATTTTATTTTGGGGAGTTTTGTTTATTTTTAATTAAAAACTTTCTTTGCACTCCATTTTCGAATCTGTAAATTTACTGAGACATTCCTAAATATTCAATGTGATAAATAAGTATACTTTGAGTGACATAAAATCCTAACTTAGGAATGTTAATAAATGTTAAGAAGATGTTTGACCAAAATCTGTACGGTAGATTCCTAGGAATGGACTTGCTTATTAGTAGCCAAAGGAAGGCTGGAGTTTGGAATTTATTTCTGGATATTTGCTTTGTGGAATCACTTGTCAAGTCCCTTATTGCCTGTGACAACTTTGCACCTATTTTTTTTTTCCTGTCATTTTAAACTTCCTATATTGGTGCCTGTTCACTGTTATGAGGAGAAAAAAGGTCCGACAAGTCAGATTTGTGATGAGATCTGCTATATTTGCCACTCTTATGCTACCCAACAAGGGATCCAACCAGGTGCAGAAGACAATCATCTTGTCATTATAGTGTACTGATTAATGGTTGGGGAGACTGGAAGCACCAATGGGGCAGAAGTTTTTAAAAAAGCAACATTACCTACTGTATAGCACAGGGAACTCCCCTCCATGTTACATGGCAGCCTGGATGGGAGGAGAGTTTGGGGGAGAATGGATACATAGATATGTAGGGCTGAGTCCCTTTGCTGTGCTCCTGAAACTATCGCAGCATTGTTAATCAGCTGTACCCCAATACAAAATTACAAATTTTTTTAAAAAGTATATTGTTGAATGTCCACTTTTGTGCAAGGCACACTGTTAAACAATTCTTTTATAGGACTTCCCTGGCTGTCCAGTGGTTAAGACTCTGCACTTCCAATGCAAGGAGTGCAGGTTTGATCCCTGGTGGGGGAACTAAGAGCCCACATGCTGTGTGGCATGGCCAAAAAAAGAAACACACACACACAAGAAACAACTCCCTTGTACGTGTTCTTAAGCAGCGCTCATGGCATAAACAGTGTGAAGCAGGGCCTAATATCATCTCACTTCAGATCTGTGAATAGAGTCTCAAGGAAATCTTCTTCCATCACCTTCACTCTTAACCACTAGTGTATATAAAGGGGAGAGCATAACTGAACCCCCTGCTCATGAGTTACAGAGGCCGAGGAAGGCAGTCCCAGTTCCTTCATTTATAAAGTAAGAGTGTTGGACTGCTGGTCTCTGAAGTGCCTTGCACTTTTACTAATCTGTGAGTCTTAAATGAGAGAAGACAGGGCAAGGACTTCTCAAGAGGGACAAGCCTTTTCAGGTGAAGCGGTGTGTGTCTGGGCCTCCAGAGCGCTCTGAGATCCTGCATGGCGTGGGAGCTGTGGTTCCTCAGTTCTCTCCCCTTAGGAAACCATCCTTTGGGGATTATATAAAGAATTTTGTTTCTGGTATACAAAGGAAAGTACAATTTATGCCTCATCTTGTATTTCAAAGGAAGTATTTGCATTCATTTTATGAATTAATCTGGTCTGGTCCTCAGTACTTTACTGCTAGAAAAACTGAGTTTTGTTTGTACTGTTGAGGAAACCGAAATCTGAGAATTTAGGTTTGAAAAATGTACCTTCTGATAATATCTTCAATTTTCTCTTTTCTGCAGTAGTTTTTGAAGTAATAGCCTTCCTGAGATATGTTTTACGTGCCATAAAATTCACCCTTTTAGAGTGTGCAATCTGGTGATGTTTAGCAAATTTACAGTTATGCGGCCATCACCACGATCCGATGGGCTTCCCTTGCGGCTCAGTTGGTAAAGAATTCGCCTGCAATGCAGGAGACCCCACTTCAACTCCTGGGTCTGGAAGATCCACTGGAGAGAAGGATAGGCTACCTACTCCAGTATTCTTGGGCTTCCCTGGTAGCTCAGACGGTAAAGCATCTGCCTGCAATGCGGGAGACCTGGATTTGATCTCTGGGAAGGGAAGATCCCCTGGAGGAAAGCATGGCAACCCACTCCAGTATTCTGGCCTGGAGAATTCCTTGGACTATTCCATGGGGTCGCAAAGAATTGGAAGTGACTGAGTGACTTTCACTTTCACCACAATCTAATCTTAAAACTTTTTTCATCAACCCAAAAAAGAAATCCCATATCTATTAGCAGTCACTCCTCATCCCCCACTTCCACCCCCCAGCCCTAAGCAACCACTGACTACTTTTCATCTCTGTAGATTTGCCTTTTCTGGACATTTCATATAAATCAAGTCATACAATATGAGGTCTTTTAGGTCTGGTTTCTTTCACTTAGCACCATGGTAAGAAGTTCATCTGTGTTGTCTCTTTTTATTGCGAGATAATATTTCATTGCATGCCTGTGCAATGCAGTTTTAAATGAAGTAGATTTTTGACAGTTTTTCTGAAAACCAGAAACACAATATAAAACTTGATTTTGTTGATTACACTCTACACGTGATACCTGAGAAGCATTTTGTGTGGCTTATTATCTAAACTGCTTTGTAAAATTAACCTTGAATTTTATACAGTAATCTTTGGTTTCCATATTGTTTTTAGTCAGTATTGCTATTAGTCAGATTCTTAGCATTGGAAAACATAGTTAACGGTTTTCACACATTAAGAGAGAATTCTTTGAAAAGCACATTAAAAAAAAAAGAAAGAAAAGCACATTGAAAGATGTTTGGATCACATACCTATTTTAAGTTGTATTTTATCATTTAGGTCTTTCTCATTTTAAGTTTAAAAGTTAAAACTGAAATGCTTTTTCTGTTTATAACAATGCATTTGGTCAGAAGCCAGAGGTGCCCAGTCTCATCCTCCAGATATGGAACTTCATTCTATATGACAAACTCTAGGTTTATCCAATATGATAAAATTAACTATTAGAGAAATGAAAGGCCTCCCCTTTCCAAAAAAAAAAAAATATATATATATAGTACAGGATCCCTGGGGATTTCCCAGGCAGCACTAGTACTAAAGAACCCTGCCTGCCAGTGCAGGAGATATAGAGATGCAGATTTGATTCCTGGGTTGGGAAGATCTCCTGGAGGATGGCATGGCAACCTACTCCACTGTTCTTGCCTGGAGAATCCCATGGACAGTGGAGCCTGCAGGCTGCGGTCCATAGGGTCACAGAGAGTCAGACATGCCTGAAGCCACTTAGCACGCATGCACACACAGGATCCCTGATTGTGAGCCTATATATCTTGCAGTGTCAAATTATCATAGTTTCTAGAGGCTCACTTTTAGCGTCTCTGTTTTGTAGCACACTTGTCCTGGGAACCACAGTCTCAGAGTAGCACCACTGGAGAGCTATGGTTCTCAGATGTTTTGGTCCCAAAACCCCTTTTACTCTTCAAATATGAGGACTCTAAACACTTTAGCTTTATATAGGTTATATCTATTACTGTTTATGTTAATTTAGAAGTTAGAGCAGAGAAAAATTTAAAATATTTACCAAGTAGAAAAAAATCTACTCTCTGTTATATGCAAAAAAGTTCATGTTTTATGAAAAATATTTTCTCAAGCAAAAAAATTGAGAATGGTATTTTTACATTTTTGCCAATTGCTTAACTGAAAACACTAGATTCTTTTTATCTGCTTCTACATTCAGCCTATTATGGTTTGTTGCTTTGAAGAAAAGGAAGATAATCTGGCTTCACACAGATGCGTAGTCAGAAAAGGGAAGTGTTTTAATAGCCTTTTCAGATAATTGTGGACCTATTTCTTTGATATTACACCCAAACTCAGCAAGAAGTATGTTAGTTGCAGTATGGAATCTGAAATCCTGTCAATAAACTTTTTATACTTCGTTACATTAAAATCCCTTGGTTCTGTCTTATACTTTAAGTGGATCTTTGCCTTTTGTCACACTTAGTAACATCATATATTAGCCATTTAAAACATATTTTATGCCTATCTTCCAAATGTTGACACATTCCTTTATAGATGGTCTTAAAAAATCACATTCTTTAAGTCACCACTTATTTCATCAGAAAATTCTTTGATTACTGAGAAGTTGGAAAATTCCTAGGGACAGATGCTAGTTTTCCAATATTCTAATTTTTCTTGAAAGATCAAATTTTATTATTGGCAACAAACACTATCAGTTGTTTTTCTTGAAGTGAAAAACTTGTTTGTTCATTTTTGAGAAAATATCTGCCACACTCTCAAATTCCAATAACCTAGTTTTCCTCACAGTCATTCTTTCAAGTAAAAATGGTGTTTTGTGAAGAGGTGGCCAGGTCACCGTGCGGTTCAATCACAGAAGTTTTCCCCCCTTGACAGCTGTCATAGCGGAGGCACACAGATGTGATTTACACCCTCCTGTGTCCTCACGCAGGATGTGAGAGAGACACATGTTCCAGGGTCGAGGTGAGGTTGTTGTCCCTCAGTCGTGTCCGACTGTTTGCGACCCCATGGACTGAAGCGCGCCGGGCTTCCCTGTCCTTCACTATCACAAACTCAAAGGGTTGAGATGTAGTTAAATTAATCATTTTTACAGCTTCATCAAGGGCATTAAGTAAAACTGGCCTTTTTTTTTTTTTTAAACTGCCAGCGTGTGACTGTGAAGGATACAACACCAGTGTAATTTGGAGTCACTCACTGCCTTTTTTTGTGCTGAGATAACCAGCAGTCTGACCCAGCATTGCTTTTGCCTTATTGACTGCACATGTCAACATCTCAAAAAAGACACCTTCTTCATTATAATGACGAAGGTTTTGACCTCAGTGGGAGCCTGAGGATCTCTGCAGCCTCTCCTCTTCTCCTGGGTCTGTGCGCCACGCTTTTCAGTTCAGTTCAGTCGCTCAGTCGTGTCTGACTCTTTGCAACCCCATGGACTGCAGCATGCCAGGCCTCCCTGTCCATCACCAACTTGCAGAGCTTGCTCAAACTCATGTCCATCGAGTCAGTAAAGCCATCCAACCATCTTATTCCCTGTCATCCCCTTTTCCTCCTGCCTTCAGTCTTTCCCAGCATCAGGGTCTTTTCCAAGGAGTCAGTTCTTCGTATCAGGTAGCTAAGTATTGGAGTTTCAGCCACGCTTTTATGTCAAGAGAAAAGCAGTTTGATCAGCTCTTAGCTTTTAAAAGTCTAAGAAAATATGCCTTTTTTGAAGGAAAAATTATTTACTTATACCCAGATTTGTTTGTAAAAAAAGTTTGAGGCCTGTGAAAATACATTGTGTAACCAAGGTAACAAATCTGATAATGAGCAGAATATTTGTAATATTTTTTTCTTCTTAAAACTCACAGTACTAATTTTAATTGTTTGAGGTGATTTTTATAGTAGCTATTAGTTGTGTCATTGGTAGATCTTTGGATGATCCAAAAATTACAAGTTTTAATAAGAGTAAACCAGGGAACCCAGCTTAGGTTCACATTTTTGGCAAAATATATGTGGCTGCTTATGCTGTGAAATGGCTAACGAGAATTTTTGCTTGCAGGTGCCCGGGAGTATCACGTCCAGTTTTTTAGCAACCAGCCAGAGAGGGCGTGGGTTCATGAAAAGCGGGTCCGAGAGTATAAAGGCCACAAACAGTATGAGGAACTACTGGCTGAAGCGACCAGACAAGCCAGCAATCACTCTGAAAAGCAGAAGGTAACTGATGACATAGAAGCATGGTCAACTGAACGTGGATTTTAAAGGACTTAATAATTTTAATAGAGCTTTTCGTACTTGAATTCAGGCAATTAGAATGATTTATTTTAGTCCTCTAAGTTCAATTTTAATAATTTATTATCACTGTGTCAAATTCTACATATCACATAAACAGCATCGCAGTCCTCTCAAAAACTTTTTCTGCTTAATACAATTTTGGTTTCTATTTTTATTTGAATTCAGATGTATAAAGTGTAATAGATGCTAGTGAAATGTGACTATTGTCAGAGATTTCTATTCTTTTCATTTAATTTTGGCATCCTGCCCTAATTCCCCTTTATGCTTGTTTAGCAAAATTGTTCTATGAAAGTAAAGTTTAAAAAATATTTAGTACTTACACTGAGACAGGCACTTTTTTAAGCATTTTATTTATGTGTTAATCCATTTAATCTTCATTACAATGTCAGTGAGGTGTAGATACTATTATTCCTATTTCTATGGATGAAGAGATTAAGGCACAGAAAGCTTGAGTAGTTGCTTCAGCCAAGGTCACATTAGTGATGGAACCAAAGATGATGTGGTGGTGGACGTATTAGAATTTGGACCTGTACTCTTGATAGTATGTCTGGTCGAGATTTTTTAACTCAACTAATTTAGTGTGGGCCTCTGGTGATTCAGAAACATGTTCTGTTTTCACAGTAAGCTAAATATTATTTCAGAGGATTTTGATGACTTTTATCAAGCATTCTGTAACATGTTACAAATTCAAATGTCAGTGTTTGACACATACTATACTGTCTGATGGTTCCATTAGCTAATTTCTGGCTCCCTCAGTCTAAGCTCCCTGGCTAATTCCTACTTGCTTTGGTCATTCACATACCTTTATTCAAAATTTTCTTATCTGTCTTGCCAATCCAGCCGTCTGATCAGGACTGTGGAAACTGTGATTCAGGTTTTTTCTCCCCCATTACGTTCCTGTCGTCTCATGTCTCGTCGACGGTCACGTGCTCCTCGGGGCTCCTCTTCCTCTGCACCCTGTTTGCATCCTGGCACAAGCCGGCCGCATAGCTCTAAACGCTGGTTCTCTGCCCCTTCCTTAGCTCTGCTGTGGTCTGTGCAGCACCCCTGAGCTTGAGGGTGACGTTTTTAATGTTTGTGTTTCCTAGGCCACTGAAAGCAATCATTTCTGTCACCTTCCTTCTCTCCGCCATCATCATTGCTAGCTTTTTATGACTGTGATGTGAAGAGGACAACTCCTTGGAGGGACTCGTCCAGCAGAGTGGGCGACAGGGAAGGGTTTACCATCAGAAAGAGTGGACCTGCGTGTCCTCGGTAGTAGCACGGATCCATCAGAATACAGGCTCAGAACATTTCCTTTATTTGCCTGAAGACCCTGAAGGTGTGTATGCACACCTGGAAAGACTATAAGACCACATGGGAAATACGCATGGGTTTCAGTGTCCCTGTTGGAATAAAGTGTTAGTCGCTCGGTCTTGTCCGACTCTTTGCGACTCCATGGACTGTAGCCCACCAGGATCCTAGGTCCATGGGATTCTCCAGGCGAGAATACTGGAGTGGGTTGTCATGCCCTCCTTCAGGGGACCTTCCTGACCTAGGGATCAAACTTGGGTCCCCTGCATTGCAGGCAGATTCTTTACCAACTCCGCCACAGGGAAACCCAGTTAGAATAAAGCGAGTTCCTTACTGCCTGCATCTTTCTTTCCAGATTCGGAAACCACGGCCTCAGAGAGAACGTGCCCAGTGGGACATCGGCATTGCCCATGCAGAGAAGGCGCTGACCATGACCCGGGAGGAGAGGATAGAACAGTATACTTTCATCTATATTGATAAACAGCCCGAGGAGACTCTATCCCAAGCAAAAAAGAACGTTGCCTCCAAAGCTGAAGTGAAAAAGCCCCGAAGACCGAGGTCCGTGCTCAATGCGCAGCCAGAACAGATCAATGCCGGCGAGGCGGCCTCCTCGCCCTCAGGTACTGAAATGCGGAGACACAGCCAGCGGCGGCACACTGGCGTGGACGAGGATGACCCGCCTCCCGTGAAAGTGGCCTGGAAAACGGCAGCAGCGAGGAAATCCCTACCAGCGTCCATCACCATGCACAAAGGGAGCCTGGACTTGCAGAAGTGTAACATGTCTCCCGTGGTGAAAATTGAACAAGTGTTTGCTCTGCAGAATGCTACAGGAGATGGGAAATTTATCGATCAGTTTGTTTATTCGACGAAGGTATCTCCTTTTCTCATGGGTTTTCTAGGGGAAGCCAGGTGTCTAGTAAGTAGTCAGTGTTGGCATTTAAAAAAAAACAACCCAGATAACACAAGATCATCATCTAAATACCCTTTGTATTCACCGCACTTGAAATGTACAGTCAGTTTACTATGTTTAAGATGGGGGCAAAAAGGACATAGGCAAAAAAGCTTTGTTTTCCTTCTTTTCCCCCCCTCTTTTGTAATATCCCCATCTGTACTAGATTAATCTTGAGCTGTGCAGCCAAAATTGAGCTCAGCTCCCTAAAATCATGGGAAAAAAACTGGGCACTTTGCCTGTTTCTAGTTTGTGTGGTTAGGTTTTTTTTTTTAGTTGCAAAGTATGCTTCTGATTAAATCATCTCTGTCATTTATCTGAATTAACCATTGTAATCATTGTACCTCCTGATCCGTTTGGTGGCACCAGCAATTTTGTTTGGCTCATGTTGGCTTGGGGTGCTCATGCGTTTTAGGGAAATACCAGAGCTGTGTGTGTCCTGTCACAGTGAACCGTGGTGATAGCTTGGGTAGGGGCATGAATGCAGCCTCTTCACACAGAATGCCTTCCTCAGCCAGCCCTGGGCCTCCAGTCAGGGTGCTTACAGTTTAAGGCTTTAAAACTTGTATAACATTTGTCATTTTTAATATACCTCTTCACTACCCTCCCAGCCCACCCCACAACTGTGGGCTTGTGTATTCAGTTTAGTGGCTCCTCATGGATGTAAGGGCTTCCTTCGTGGCTCAGTGGTAATGAACTGCCTGCCGATGCAGGAGATGCATGTTTGATCCCTGGGTCGAGAAGATCCCCTGGAGAAGGAAATGGCAACCCACTCCAGTATTCTTGCCTGGAAAATCCCATGGACAGAGGAGCGTGGTGGGCTACAGTCCATGGGGTTGCAAAAGAGTCGGACACAACTTAGCAACTGAGCACACACGCGTGGATGTGTACAAGTTTTGAGAAATTCTGTGGTTATTTCTTAACAGTGTCACATGCTCATTAAAATAATTAAATATAGGGACGCCTCATCAGTGATATATTTTCCCAAGGTGTAAATGTCCTCTGTTAACCTGTTTCTGCCTACAGAGTCACCTAATTTCACTAAGGCGAAGCTCCTTGGAAAAACTTAATTTATAGTCCCTGTTTGGTTCTGTGAACAGCTTTGACTAGCAAATAAATCCTTTGCGTGCTTTTTGAATGTGAATTGGCTTCATTCTTGGAGCTGGTTTTTATCTGCTTTAGGATGCACAAGTCAAACTTGGTCACCCCCCTCCAAAGAGTGCTATTTAAATGAAATTTGAGGTAAAACTGACCTTTTAAAAATGAAGGCTTTAAAAATACATATACTATATTTATAAATCACTGTTTTATTCTGCATTAAAAAATATCTAAAATGAGAACAAAACTGAAATTAGCAACTTCTGTCTGTTCCAAGTTGTTTGTTGGGTGCACATTTTGGTCATACTTCTGTAATCTAAGGAGAGTCTTGTCTTTCAAAGACACATTGGCATTTTTATCCATATAGTAGGGTACTTTACCACATTAAAATGGCTACAGTTCTCTTACTGTGATGTGGGTAAAGGAAGAGACCATTCAGACCAGAAAATGTTTTGGTTTTGACAGAAAAATAGGTGGTACAGGGTTTTTTTTGTTTTGTTTTTTTAGTGATATTCATCATCTGGGCTTAACAGATAGTTTTTTTTCCCCGAATAATCTCATCACATTAGAACACAACCTGAGACTTAATAAAAGTGCTCTGTAATGGCTAGGAGAATAAAGTGACTGCGATCAAAAACCATATAAAATCCAAGCACATTATGATGGTCTTAAGCCGTCTTTATAAGCCAACGATGCCATTTGTCTGGTAATCACCTGTTTGTTTTTTTTTAATTTGCCTTATTTTGAAGGGAATTGGTAACAAAACAGAAATAAGTGTCAGGGGACAAGACAGACTTATAATTTCTACACCAAACCAGAGGAATGAAAAGGCAACTCAGAATATGTCGTCTCCTGAAGCAACAACTGGTTCTGCAGGTGGGTATGAGTATAGAGTACACAGACCCATTTGAGGTCTTGGTTCTGCTGGACTATCACATGGCAACTGTGTTCCTAGGAAACCTTCATTATCAGAATCAAGTTATATTTTTAAAAACTCAAATTATAAAGGCAATTATTTCAATAGGAGAGAATGGCTTAGGGAGCAAAGAGCTTTATTGATAGTAACAATGATAGTTATTTTTCCTATAGGAATTTAAATAAGGGGATTCTATGATGAAAAGAGTATAGTTATAAAATCTATACATATCTGACTTAGATGCATCATTTGATGATCTCTCTGCATGAAAATAATGGCTTTAACTTTTCCAGCACTATTAACACACACTTATTATTTCCTCCTTTATCCCCTGTGGAACACAAATTGGTGGATGCCCACGCTTTTTCCATTTCCCTTAGGTGTGCCAGATGTCGGTAGCTGAGGGTCTTGGGCCTAACTCTCTTATTAGAATCTTCTCTGATTAACAGATAGCTTGAATTGAAAACCAAGATACATTAGTGTTACTCAAAGAAGAAATGCCTGTATTTAGTAAGATTGTGCCTTTGGAATAGGCAAAGGCTGACTTGTAGCTTAAATTGAGTGTCTGGTTGGTTTGGTTTATATAACAGTATACTGCTGCATACAGCTGTCAAGAAAAGAGTTAGATATCAACTAACTTGATCATTTGAAATCAAGGAGAAATCATTGAAATCATAGAAGAAAGGAGTATGTTTCACTTTGTTTTTTTTTTTTTCTTAATTTTGCTAAAGTATAGTTGCCTTAAAACAGTGTTGTGTTGTTTTTTTACTATATAGCAGAGTGAACCAGCTATATATATATACGTATATCATCTCCCTTTTGGACTTCCTTCCCTGTTCTTTTGAAATTTTTTTGGAATCTTAAGAAGTGACCAAATAATTGTCCAGATGGATTAAAGTCTTGAGACCCGAGGTAGTAATCTTAGCTCAATAATAACTCAGGCAAACCTGTAATTGAGAGGCACTAAGAGAGAAATATTTTTGTAAGGGAAGTTTTGAGTTAAAATTCTTCTTCTTACAAAAGTTAAATAAAAGCAAACATTATTCAGGAAAGAACTTGGGCTACTCTTCTTTTTTAAAAAAGTGACAAGCCTGCCGGATGGGGTGAGGTGGTGGCATATACAGGGTGGGGCAGAGCCAGTAGGAAGCCTTCATCCAGCAACGAGTTGGGAGAGGAGGCTGCATTCAAGAAGAGAGGAGCCAAGTCCAGAACCAGACTTGCAGCTTGTGTCGTTTCAGAATCCTGTACAAAAAATGAAGTTACAATGTTGAAGCAATGAATAATGGACCTAGAAGATCCTGCATTAATTAGCCATAGTTGAACGTTTTTGTTACCTTCTTAGATGCCGCAAGACGGTTGGCCTCAGCACTTTGTGGTTAGGTCCAGGTTTTGTCATCTTTACACTAAACAGGTGGTAATTTGTCTGAATGTCAGCATGATACTTACACTAGGAGGATCACTAAACATCTGTTTTCTCCGAACTGGGGAGAAAGTAAATTCTGCATAGAATATTAGATTGATCTTCAATATTAAACTTTGACTTTTAATGGAGCTTGGTGTTTTCTTCCCCTCAGCTACTGAACATTTTATCTTCATGTTGTCCTTTGCATTTAAGTTCTGCTGTGAATTTTCTTCTTTCCTTTTTTTATTTTTTTAAGCTGTGGAAGGTTGTAATTCTTTTTTTTTTATAATTTTATTTATTGTTGGCTGTGCTGGGGCTTCAATGCTGCGCAGCTTTTCGCTAGCTGCAGAGAGCGGGGGCTAGTCTCTACTTCCGGCGCGCAGGCTTCCTATTGCGGTGGCTTCTCTTGTTGCGGGGCACGGGCTCCAGAGCACAGGCTCAGTAGTTGTGGCCCAGGGGTTTACTTGCCCCAAAACATGTGGGATCTTCCCGGATCAGGGATCAAACCCGTGTCTCCTGCACTGCCAGGCGGATTCTTTACCACTGAGCCACCAGGGAAGTCCAGTCATTATTCTTTATATTGAGAAAAAGTTCAGTTTCTTCCCCAGGCAGGCATATGTAGTTAGACCGTAAATGACTTTCGTGACCTTACTTTAGAGATGAGCGGTCTAAAGCTTTGACCTTGGTTTCAATTTGGTTGCCACCTATAGCTGATAAACATATTTTGTCTCCTTAAATGACCGTTTTGCTCCTTGTGAAAATAGCTTCTGAAAAGTGGTTGAAAAGTCAGAAGAGAGACCTGGTCTCCCTTCAGAAACCGATTGCATCATCATCATCTCAGTTGATGTTAACTACTCATGGAGAATTCTCAGGCTTTTTCTTAGTTAATTTAGGTGCTGCATAGACTGTGGCGCTGCTGCTTTTCTGTGGTTTGAGGAATCATATTTGCATTTATATAAGATCTCTATGCTATTTTCCAAATCCAGAGATGCTCACTTCTTATCCCTTAGAACATAAGCAGGATACTTTTTCATTGTCTAGGGTTTTTTTTTTTTCATTATTGGGGTTTTGTTGGGGTTTTTTTTTTTTTTTTTTTTTTGGCTGTGCCACATGTCATGCATGATCTTAGCTCCCTGACCAGGTATCCAACCCATGTCCCCTGCAGGGGAAGCATGGAGTCCTAGCCACTGGACCACCAGGGAATTCCCATTTTTAGTATTTTTGTTTTATCTAAATTTTATTTATTAATTTTTATTTTTGGCTGAGCTGGGTCTTCGTTGCTGCACGTGTGCTTTCTCTAGTTGTCGTGAGCGGGGGCTCCTCTGTAGTTACAGTGTGTGGACTTCTTATTGCAGCGGCTTCTCTTGTGGAGCACGGGCTCCAGGCATGCAGGCTTCCGTGGTTTTGCAGCTCGCGGGGTCTAGAGCACAGGCTCAGTAATTGTGGCACACAGGCTTAGTTGTTTAGCAGCATATGGGATCTTTCCTGGACCAAAGGATCAAACCGGTGTCCCCATGCATTGCAAGGCAGATCCTTAACCACTGGGCCACCAGAGAAGTCCAGTGTTGTTTTTAAACGTAGTAGAGTTTATATGTTCTTTGGGTAGCTTTCAGAATAATTTGAAGGAGTCACCCCATTGCCTTATCTTTACAAGATAATAGATCAAATATCATTTGCCCTTGATGGAACAATTATATGTTGTCATCCTCAAAACAAGTAAAGATTTTTGTTTGTTTGTTTGTTTGTTTGTCTTATGCAGTTCTAGTTTCATTTTCCTCTTTCCTGGTAGGTACTTGAATATTGATAACTAAACTGAAATGCAGGTCTCTGGAATACTCAGGTGTCTATGAGGGTGGGATGGATGCCTGTTGTTTTAGTTAACGTTTCCATCAGTGTGAAGAGAAGAGAAAAGTGAGAGTAAAGGACACCTTCATTGTGTGACTTCTATGCTAGAAATTAATTAAGTACAGCTCAGAAACAATACGTTATCGTCAAACTGCCTGCTTCCGCCCCTGAAAAAGGAATGGGATCTTTCTTTGTTTGGGCTTTGAACAAAGGTGAGGAGAACTGTTTCCCCATAGACAAGACTAAGGAAACCAGGAAGTATACAGGTGATGTGAACACTTTATGGAGGTAGCTTCTGCAAGGTGATTATCATCTAGCAAGGGCTGATTCAGGTGGTCCAAGCGCTGAGAAGATAGAGAACAGCTGTGCTGAAAGGGTTCTTCCTGCTTTGGGTCACAGAGTGAACCATTCTGGGGTCCATTCCTGACTTAGCATTTTCTCACACTGTGGCCTTAAATGTCAGTTTTATCCTTCCCAAAATGGGGTCGCAGAGTTGGATACGACTGAGCGACTGAGCTGAAATGATGTGAGTTTTATTGCAAAGACTCTTACTGTTTAAAAACCTTCTTAGCCATTTAATATTAACAGACTTGAAAATTTTTTCAATTAGTTTTCCATGACTAATTATTTCTAAAGGATTCCAGTCCCTTGATAGTCAAATTAATGATTCATTGTTCGTCACATTTTTGTGTTTTTCCTCCTTTTTTCTCTTTGGTTGTTAATAATATGACAATAGTACAACCAGCAGCCAGACCTGTTAAGCATTTTAAAGGTAGAATTAATTTTTTGTTAATGCAAAATACATAATACTGAATAAATTTTGAACCATTACTTCCTAATGTCAGCTGAGAATACAGTCGTTTTTATACATTCCCGCCATCCCTTCATCTCTTCACTTATTATTACCTACGTGTGTTTATCGTCTGTTTTAGTTTGACTATATAATTTTTTAAAACCTAATCCCTCTTTATTTGTATAGTTCAGGGTCTTTCATGAATCCTAGTCTCAACTTACCAGCCTTTACAATTTAATCTACAATTTTTTGTGTACTCCCAAGTGTTTTAATAGTTTTTAATGATTGTAATTAAAAGACCAAAAGTAATGGATGAGAAAAGCAGGGAATTTGGTCAGATCTTAATTATTTAAATGTCAAGGCATCCTCGAATGAGTTTTTATTTGCTTGTTTAAATTATCTTTTAGGCTCAGTAGAAAAGAAGCAGCAGAGAAGATCAATTAGAACTCGTTCTGAATCAGAGAAATCCACTGAGGTTGTGCCAAAGAAGAAGATCAAAAAGGAGCAGGTTGGCTTCCTACCTGTAGAGAGTTAGAACCTTGTATTTGTCCATGTTGTGGCTTATATTGGTACCTTAAAAGGAGAGACCTCCCCAACACTGGATTTCCCTTCTGGACTACGTCATGCTTCTGCCCTGATGAATTCCAGTACCCAGTTCTAAGACAGCATCCCTGTGATTCTGCTTCAAGCATTTTCACAAAACACAGTCAGGCTTCAGGAGATGGGAAACCACTGGTCCAAGACTTTTAAAAATTCCTCTCATTTATTTTGAATTTTCTGTTATGAGCAAAATGATTTCATGTTTTCATGATTTTTATTTGGAACCATCTCTGAGGTCCCCCCCCCTTTTTTTTTTTTAATTTTAATTTTTGACCTAAGCTGCTAATATGTGTTAATTTTATTTTTTAAACAAATCAAATTAATTTAACTGTAAGAGTTTTAGTTAAGAAACATAACCATAGATGATCTGGTTTTTCTGCTGGTATCACAGATTTTTTTGGAATGTTGTTTTCCCTGTAGAATGGTACTCACCTGTTATTGGGTTATTAGATACACACTGTTTAAGTTAAAAAAGGGAGGGGCACGTTGACTGAAAGGTATTCAACCAGTGTAATCATTGTAGTACAGGCAGACTAAGTTACATTTTCAAAGAAGTTTTTAGAAACCATTACTTCTTTAACTTAAGCTCACAGTCAGAATTTTTCTTCATTGTTTAAAGTAAAAAGATACCCATTTTTACAGACCGGGCAGCTGCTATTAAACAAAAAGAATTGTGAGTAGTATTAGTTCCCATAAGCTTTCTATTTTAAAAACCCCTCAAATACATTTAGAAGAATGTGGAGTTTTCTACTTAAATGATTTCTTTCAGAATTTTAAACTTCCAAACTTGAGGTGATTTTGTGGGTGCGTCATGGTATCAGCAAGCATGTAAAACAATTTTCTTAGAAATCGTTTAACACAGATTTAAATAGTATACTAATTTGACGTTCTTTTATCATCATTAGCTTTCATACTTAGGAAATTATATTCCAATAAATCTTTCTAAGCTCTTGCAGGTCTACAGTATTCCTTACCAAAATGAAGTTGCGAATTTGCCAGCTGGTTCCTCAGTTCAGTCTGTGACCAGCCAGACTAAAATTAATAAAGAGAATGAGTACCAAAAAATGGGACAGATTGTTAATGCCACTGTGTTTAGTTAGTAGCAGAACAATACCAGTGATTATTTAGAAGATTTTATATTTGTATCGCCAATTGTATCTTGTAAAAGCTCTTCTGTTGTATGCTTTTTTCTACCTGTTGTAAAAAATAAAAAATAAAATAAAATTTTAAAAAAGCTTAGAATAATCCTTAAATATTTACAGACTGTGTTGCAACATGCATATTTCACCACATCTCAAAGAAAACTAAAATTCAGTTTGTAGCTTAAGCAGGAACTCCTCCAAAGAGCATCCTTCTCTCAGTTCCAACGGTTCAGCCCTCCAGTTACCATGCGTTGTAATATTCATTGGCAGAGTAACTTCTGATCTCTCTGTCCTAATGTAGGATCAAGACACTGTTTATAAGACACTCAAGAAAGTGCTTTTGCAATATCGCAAACTTAAGTTTGTACTAGCAGCAAAAGTATTGAGCTTCCAGCTGTATGGAGCCCCATAGCACTCTACAGAGAGGGTCCTGATCCCCAGCAACTTAGATGTCAGTGCAGGCGCGGAGGGTCTTTAAAGTGCTGTGAGTTGCATTAACCTGAGTATCATAGTAAGTAAAAACTTTACCCTAAACATCTTTGGGGCGGGCGGAGTTTACAGCAACCCCGGGGCTGCTTGTACAAACAATGCCTCTCCTGCCTCCCAGATGCAGAGAAAAGCATCTGGGTTGTCTTCAGGCACCGAGGAAGCAGTGGGAGAGGGCTGCCTAAGCGCACGTGGCTGAGTGTTGCCCCTTGGTGCCCAGCACAGGCAGCTCAGACTGACCCTGAGACAGCTTTACCCAGAGAACGGGACCACGTCCAGATTTCAGATGTATTCGTTGCTCATCGTTACTCAGATTGATGGCCATATTATCCCCCCCCACCCCGTTAATTTGGCAGAAGAAAAAAAAATTCCCCACTCATGCTATATTTTTCTGTCCAAAACAGGTCGAAACAGTTCCTCAGGCTACAGTGAAGACTGGATTACAAAAAGGTGAGTTGTTAATAATGTTGCTCTGCATTTTCCTCAATTAAAACCAATTTTAAAGACTTCTTCGTACTTCATGTATTTTTGTGTGTCTCTGTAAATCATTGTTGTCGCTCTTCAGTCGATGATTCGTGTGAAGCTGAAGCATTCCCCTGTGTCTGTGTGTGTGTGTGTGTGTGTGCGCGCGCGCCTGCCTGCGTGTGTGTCTCTTAGAGTTGATCTTACTCTGTGCCTCCATGTGAAAAGTCTTGTTCGTTTTGGTAAATTGGAGAACACCACGTAGGCTTAATACCTGTTTCCAACTTTTCTCCTTAAGATTCTGGGGTTTCACTGGTTTATAAACTAGGGATGTGACGAATCCACTTTTTTTGGTATTCGACCGAATACCGAATAGTAGCTCTGTCAATAGTTGGCAAACCTGGACTATGACAAATCAGACGAGACCACCTGATTGAAAAAAAAAAAAATCTTGCCACGTTTATTTTTACAGTGCTGTAAAATCTTTTTTTTTGTAAATTAAAATGATTCATAGCCTACTTATGGCCATTATTTGCTGATCTTATGCAGAATCTATTTGAGATATGCACAAAGTTTAAGAAACCTTAAACTTAAGTCTGTACTTTCTGTGTGCAATTTGACTGCAGTACAAACTCCATAGCATTGATTCGTGCGTTTTTGGTGAGATCAGACTGTATTTAATGCCTGTAGTTTACTCTGGGCAAATTGCATTATTAAAAAAAAAACACCAGCCTCTCTGCATTCTCGGGGAGAAGTCTGCAGCGATGGTCTCCGTGGAGATCCTCAGCAGAACTGAACAGCCTCTCGGAGGGAACACTGCTTGGCGGAGCTCCAAGAAAAGACATCGCGATCGCTGCGAGATTAGGAGGCCTGATTGCGTTGTGTTTCCACCATTCCACAGGGTCGGCGGACCGGGGCGTGCAGGGCTCTGTCAGATTCAGTGACAGCTCCGTCTCCGCAGCGATTGAGGAAACTGTGGACTGAGATTCCTGTACAATTTCATCCCAGAAACTCCAGACTTGTAGTCTCCATGCAAGATTTCTTTGTCGGCGGCTCGATAAAACAGTTTCTTTGTTTTCGATTTTGATTTTGCCAATCATCACTATTGGCGTTTTCCTGCCTGGTTTCTTCAAGACTCTGAACAATTGCTTTAACATTCAGATGATTTTTTTTTTCTTTTGGTCTGAGCTGGATGGGTACAGCTTAAATCATGGGTCCAGCCTAAAAAAACCATCGTTTAACTTACACTGATCAATTTCAACATGGACTGTTTTTGGGGGTTTTTTGTTTTTTGTTTTTTTCGGTTTTGCGTTTTTAAATAAAGCATCATTAATGCACATCGCAGGGTTTTGCCAAACAGCCCAAACTGTATACATTACAATCATTAAAAGCTTTTATTTTTTTTAACATTAGTGCCGTTATCATGGAGAACAGCGTGGTGGCTGCCTGTGGGCAGTCTGTCCTTTTTCTAGCATTTTCAGAAACTCATCGGAAATGGCGGTACCTGTGTTTCCCTCCGAAAGCCTCTCAGTACAGCACTCCTGTTCCTCTGTTAAAACTCCTTGTTAATCCAGTGATCTTTTAGGCCAAGGAAATATGTTGTGGTGGTGTTCTGAGTCCATACACCAACAATGAAGGAGATAGATTTGTGTACTTGTGTTTTTTTTTTTTTTTAATCAGCGTTAACATGGACAGGCACCCTCACTTTATAGATGTAAGGAAACCCTCAGTTGAAAACCTTGTAGGATGGGATGTGATGACGAGGTTCCGGTTAACCTGAGCAGTCTCACGAGGCCCACATCTTCCACCGCAGACCGTGGCCACACACCAAGTACTGCTCCCTGCCCAGCCTTTGCGGATCTTCACGGCCCTCGGGAGACCTGTTCCTCCTGGGTCTCTTCTGGACTGCACACCTCCACCATAGCTTGCTGGGCTGATCTAAGATGTCTGTCTGTTGTATGGAAATTTTGGGGGAAAAAAAAAATTCCCAAACACAAACTGTGGGTTGAAATATTAAGCGTCTCCTTGGTTCCTTTGGTATCCACCGTGGCTGATCCACACGTTCCATCGTGGCTGTTTCTGTATAGCCTATACTGCATTAGCCTGAGAGATTGTTGCTTTGTAACTTTTTGCACTATTGTTTTGGCCGGATTTGTATTACACACAGTTTTAAAAAAAAAAAAATTCCACACTATTCTCTGCCTTTTTTTTTTTTTTCTTCATACTTATTCCTTCCCGCACCAATTCCACACAGAGGCCTCTCATCCAGCTGTTCGTGATTCGGCTGCGCTTGAACACTGATTGTCTGTTTACAGCCCTCAGCACTGTGTCGCCTAGATGGCGTGACGTATGTCGCGGTGCTGCAGCACTTGTAATGGTCACAGTACCTGCCCTTCACTGAGGAAGTCTCAGACGAACATTTGTGAACATCCAGGATTTATCTGGGGGAGGGGGGGCAATAATCATCTGAAATGCAAAATTCGGGGGAAAATGGCACTATCCGTGTACGAATCGAATACAAATCAAAGATTTGTCACATCCCTAATAAAAAACAAGAAGGAGGTGTCTCTGCAACCGTATTTGTAAGCTGCACAGTGTGTTGGGTTTTATGTCTTCCTTCCCCCCCCCGCCCCCCAAATTGAACGGCTACTTGCATTGCTCCAAATCAATCCGCTGTCCTGCAGTTCTCACCAAATTGGTGTTTAGATCGGAACTTGGGCTCTGTGCCCGAAAATAGCTTTAGTGCAGGAGCTCGGAATTAAATGTTTTCAGAGAGCGGTTGTAAATTACATCACTCACCATCAGGAAGGTCAGAAGCTTATGAAGTTTTGACTCGTGACTTCAGTGTTACAAAGAGAGCTATGCTTTTTTTTTTTTCTTTCTCACACTACAGATGAGTTTGGGGAAAGAAAATACTCTCCCACAAGAAAAAATTAAAACAACAGAATGTTAAGCACTATTTTAGGATTAATTTCGGTGTGTTGTATTAAGGTGCCAGCGAGATTTCAGATTCCTGCAAACCTCTAAAGAAAAGGAGCCGCGCCTCAACCGACGTAGAAATGGCTGGTTCCACATACAGAGACACGTCTGACTCTGATTCCAGAGGGCTGAGTGACCTGCAGGTAAGTATATCCCAGAGCCTGGGCGCAGTGCCGTCTTGCTTTGCCAAACAAGTAACCGAGTAATGCTTTGCCTGGCTCTTTTTTTTTTTGGCGAGAAGGGGGAATTGGGGAAAAAAAAATACTGGTAGTAAAGGAACCACTTTGGTTATTTTGTAACTTAGGAGTCTCTTAACTTTGCTGATCTCTTAATCAGAGGTCTCCAACCTCCCGGATCTAAGGCCTGATGATCTGAGGTGGAGCAGATGTAGTAATAGAAATCAAACGCACAACAAATGTAATGCACTTGGATCATCCTGAAGCCACCCCCCGCACCCCCAGTCTGTGGAAAAGTTGTCTTCCATGAAACCAGTCCCTGGTGCCAAAAAGGTTGGGGGCTGTGGTTTTACAGAACAGAAGCGACGTTTGTTGTTTTTGTTTTTGTTTTTCATTTTAACAGTTTCTCTCAAAACACCACACATCTGGTATCCAGAGGTTTTAGAAAGAAAGAAGAGGTTGTGGGAAGGTTTATTTGAGCAAGGCTTACTAGGATTTTCACAGCACCTAATTTTGAGGAGATTTTTGTTTTTCTTAAAAGCCTGTTCTGTTTTCTGTGCAGGCAGGCTTTGGAAAGCAAGTTGATAGCCCTTCGGCTACTGCAGAGGCAGACGCTTCTGATGCGCAGTCCATGGATTCAAGTCTGTCACGAAGAGGCACTGGAATGAGCAAGAAGGACACTGTATGTCAGGTAGGCAAGGGACCTGTCCTGCATCTTGAAACAGTGGCCGTGATGTCCTGCCAGTAAAACGCTTCCGTCCTGTCAGAGAGGGTAGTATATTTCTTCTTCTTCTTCTTCTTCTTTTTTTTTTAATTGTATTCCTTTATTTGGCTGCACTGGGTCTTCCTTACAATATGTGGGATCTAGTTTCCTAATCAGGGATCGAACCCAGACCCCCCTGCATGGGGAGCAAGGAGTTTTAGCCCCTGGACAACCAGGGAAGTCCCAGAGAGGGTAGTATCTTTCTGAATTGCAATATGACTTTAAAGCTACAGACCTCAAAGCCACTTCTGACTCTTTTCTTCCCTTTCGGAGTTGGAATACTTAATATTCACCTGAAACTGGGTCCTCACTGGGATGTTGCTGAGTCGTGTCTGACTCTTTCACCACCTCGTAGACTGTAGCCCACCAGGCTTCCCTGTCCATGGGATTCTCCAGGCAAGAATACTGGAGTGGGTTGCCATTTCCTTCTCCAGGGGGTCTTCCCAACCCAGGGGTCAAACTGGAGTTTCCTTCATTGGCAAGTGGATTCTTTACCACTGAGCCACCTTGGAAGCCCCCTTCATTGTGATACTCTCTTATTAATTGGAAGTAAATGACAGATGGCTGCCTTCAAAAACATTCTCTTAAATTTAAGTTGCTATAACCATTTTTAAGGTTTATTTACCCTTTTTGAAAAATACTGCTTTGCACTGTGAAGCAAAGTTGAAGTCTGCAGATTCCAAAAAAGCAATCATCAAAGATCAAGTGTCACTTTTAAACTTTATACATATTGGGTGCAGGGAAGAGTTTTCTAGTTCAGTGGTTCTCAAAGTGAGGGCCAAGGACCAGGCGCACAGTCAGGATACTTACTGGAAATTCTCAGGCCCAACCCAGACCCACTAATCAGAAACCGTGGACCCAGCAAGCTTGTCTTCACAGGCCCTCTAGTGGTCCTGATGCCTGGGACAGTTTGAGAACCGCTGTTTATTTTTGCCTTGTTACAGATCTGTGAAAGCTCTGGCGACTCTCTGATTCCCTGTGAGGGAGAGTGCTGCAAACACTTCCACCTGGAGTGCCTGGGCTTATCATCACCCCCCGATGGAAAGTTCATCTGTGTCGAGTGTAAAACTGGTGAGCATCCCTATTCTGGTAGATACGGGGCGGCGGGTAGGGTATGGAGAGCCTCTGTCTCCTCTGACGGTGCACTCCCTTATGCATTTATGGAGCTCAAATCTCCTCTTCCATAGCTGTTCCAGCGATTGAGATTATTCAGTGATTAGGCTTCCTAAGACCAAAAAGAAAAAAAACAAACCAGTTAACCATATTATTGTCAGATTTCTTCCTTGACCATCAGTTCAGTTCAGTTCACTCGCTTAGTCGTGTCCGACTCTTTGCGACTCCATGAATCGCAGCACGCCAGGCCTCCCTGTCCATCACCAACTCCCGGAGTTCACTCAAACTCATGTCCATCGAGTCAGTGATGCCATCCAGCCATCTCATCCTCTGTTGTCCCCTTCTCCTTCTGCCCCCAATCCCTCCCAGCATCAAGGTCTTTCCCAATGAGTCAACTCTTCGCATGAAGTGGCCAAAGTACTGGAGTTTCAGCTTCAACATCAGTCCTTCCAGTGAACACCCAGGACTGATCTCATTTAGGATGCACTGGTTGGATCTCCTTGCAGTCCAAGGGACTCTCAAGAGTCTTCTCCAACACCACAGTTCAAAAGCATCAATTCTTCGGTGCTCAGCTTTCTTCACAGTCCAACTCTTACATCCATACATGACCACTGGAAACACCATAGCCTTGACTAGACAGACCCTTGTTGGCAAAGTAATGTCTCTGCTTTTTAATATGCTGTCTAGGTTGGTCATAACTTTTCTTCCAAGGAGTAAGCGTCTTTTAATTTCATGGCTGCAATCACCATCTGCAGTGATTGTGGAGCCCCCCAAAAATAAAGTCTAACGGTTAGTTTCCCCATCTATTTCCCATGAAGTGATAAAACCAGATGCCATGATCTTAGTTTTCTGAATGTTGAGCTTTAAGCCAACTTTTTCACTCTCCTCTTTCACTTTCATCAAGATGCTTTTTAGTTCCTCTTCACTTTCTGCCATAAGGGTGGTGTCATCTGCATATCTGAGGTTATTGATATCCTTGACTGTAAAACCTATCAAATCATTGAGATGCATTTGTGTTTTGTCTAAAGAGCTGTAGAAAGTTTGTAGAGTGAGTTATTTTTCAACTGGGTTTGTGATTTTTGTGCTCAATAGGTTGGTTTAAAATCCCTTGGCTTTCATACACCAGAATATGTGTCCATCACAGACTGTAACCATGGGGAGCTGTATTTTTAGTGGAAAGATGGAGGAGCTGGAAATTGGTTTGGTGGGGGGGTCACCATTTATTTCTTGTACCCCATATGTAGACTTCCATCAGTCAAGATAATGTATAGAGAAAGAAATATGTAAATTTTTATTCTTCCGTGTCATAGCCTCGATTCTAGGTAAAGTCATGGAAAGCAGGATGTTACCATAATGTAAATGAGAAGTCACTTGGTTGTGAGATGGCCTGGTAGTGCTTCTAGAAACCTGTTTGTATGTTCTTGTGGGTTTTATTTCGGTTTTGCTGGGAGGAACTATGAGCCAGTTGGATGTCAAGTATTTATGATGTGCTTACCTTACCTTTGATACTTTATTATTTTCCTACTCTTTTCCTCCCTTTATTTGGATTCTCATAGATATTTATTTTACACTTTTTTACTTGTATGCCTCAAAAAATCTTTTGTATATTCCAAATTCCATTAGAACAGTATTTTTGTTTTTAACCAAACCCTTTGTAAATGCCAGCTGCTCTTAATACTCAGTATTTTATCTTCTTATCTTGTTTGATCCTCATTACATTATGAGATTACTACTATTATTATGTCCATTTTGCAGAGTGTGAAACTGAGGTTTAGAGTATTTGGTTCCCAGCCTTGCCCAGAGTCCCAAAGACATACATGGTGAAGTGGGGTTTGGGCCCGGGAGGCAGAGCTTGACCCGAGTCCTTGCTCTTTCCCGTTGCCTTCTGCCACCTTGACCCAGTAGATGGGGATCATGTATCATATATCCTGACCACACCTACACACCCTCACTTATATACACAGGCAAAAACTAAGCTACAGAAGCTGTTTTAAAGAAATAACTTCTATTTTTCCCTATGTAAGGTATCATTTTGTTGATCACATTTAGACTCCGCAGAAAAACTTTTGGACAGTTTGCCAGCTGACAGCCTCAGAGTCAGATTACCTACACATTGTTTTATTTGGCCTTCAGAATGAGTTCTGAACATGTAAACACAGAACAAGCATGTACTCTTGGTTCCCTACCTTCCCTACCATGGCCTTTTTCTGAAACCCTGTCATGCAGTCACTGATGTGCCTGGCCCAATTAAGCTTTCAAATTTTCAGCCTGTAGTTTAAATTACTGATGGGACAAACCATGTATCTCAGCATTAAAACACTCTTAGGGCTTCTCTTCTAACTCTAGAATCCAGCAGAAATCTGCCAACAAATGTTAGATGTAATCTAATTTGGTACACATCTACTAGAAAATTTAAGGAAATTTGCTTTAAAACCAATTTAAGTCGAACAAAGTTGGAGGACTCATACTTCTGATTTCAGAATTTACTACAAAGCTATAGTAATTAAAACAGTGTGGTACTAGCATAAAGACATAAACCAATGAAATAGATTAGGGAGCCCAGAAATAAACTGACCTATATGGTCAAATGATTTTTTAACAAGGGTGCAGACACTGGTCAATAGTGTTTTCAGTAAAGGGTGCTGGGAAAATTGGGTCCACATTTGTAAGAATGAACTTGGACCTTTACCCTATGCCATATATATAAAAATTAATTCAAAATGATCAAAGACGAGAACATAAGAGCTGAAATTATAAAACTCATAGGTGAAAACACCAAAAATAAATAAATAAATAAATAATCCAATTCAAAATTGAGCAAAGGACTTGAATAGACATTTCTCCAAAGAAATAACACAAATAGCCAGTAAGACATGAGAAAATATTCATTCTCGTTACAAACATCATTAGTAATCCAGGAAATGCAAGAGTAACTTTTTAAAATTGCTTTTGATACATTTTTTATCACATGAAAATCAGTTGGATACCAATGTGGTACACTGCCAACATATTAGCAATGTAAACTCAGATTCTTTAAGGTCATTTAGGAAGTTTTTTTGTTTGTTTATCAAAAGATAAACACGTTACATGTAAAAAGTATTACAGGATACATGCCTGATAAGTTCTTATACTTCCATTGTATTGTTTAAGACAAATGTGACTTTTGGATAGAAAACATTTTCATTGACCCTTTTGAATAAAACGTGTAATAAGAATACTCTCTTATTCTAAAGGAAGACCATGTCCTAGTGGGACTTCCCTGGTAGCTTAGTTGGTAAAGAATCCACCTGCAATGCAGGAGACCCAGTTTGATTCCTGGGTCAGGAAGATCCCCTGGAGAAGGGATAGGATAACTCACTCCAATATTCTTGGGCTTCCCTTGTAGCTCAGCTGGTAAAGAATCTGCCTGCAAAGCGGGAGACCTGGGTTCGTTTCCTGAGTTGGGAAGATCCCCTGGAGAAGGGAAAGGCTACCCCCTCCAGTATTCTGGCCTGGAGAATTCCATGGACTGTATAGTCCATGGTGTTGCAAAGAGTTGGACACGACTGAGCGACTTTCCCATGACCTAGTGAGGAGGGAGAGCAATGGAATCATCCCCATGCTAGAGCCCTAAGCCTGAGTCTTACAGAGGTTTATAGCTCAGCCCTGTTAGTGTGGCGGCACCGCTTGTTACAGCACTCTTTTGTTTATATTAGACTTACTTTGATCATTATGAAAGCCTGTTTCAGTTTTACATGGAGCAGTTTATGCATTAGGTAAAGCCAAATCTTTTAAACTTTAAAATAATTTTCTTTTAAATTTTTAAATTTCTAAAAGTTATTTTAAAAACAATAGTATTTCTTTCTTATCTACCCATGTGTTAAAATATAATTTGAAATTATATATATACAGTGGGACAACAGCAACCAAAAACAACCTGCTGTTCTTTATTTCTGGAACAAAAACAATTTTTTAAAAAATTTGAACATCACAGTTTGTAAAGACTAATTTTGAAGAATTTTTATAAATCACCCAATTTAATACTGCTGTATTTTATTTCTGCAACAAAGCCAGTTAAAAACAACAACAAATATTTGAACATCACAGTTATAAGTACTGATTTTAAAGGATCTTTATGACTTAGTCAAATTGTAGTGGTTAGCTACTTCCAAAACCACATCTAACTTTCTTTAAAAAATCAAAACAAAAAACTATTTCTTGTACATTTTTTTCCTTCAGAATTTTTATAGCATCATAAGAAAAATGGGCAAAAGACTTGAACACTTCCCAAAAGGTGAATCCAAATAAATGGCCACTTACGTCACACAGACACAAAATGAAAACGCCAATCCTGATTTTAAAAGGCAGATAATGAAGCTTTCGGTTATTTGCAGTTACAAACAGTACTTCAGTCAACATCCTGTTACATGTGCGTCTTCTCTAACGCACACAGCATGTCGAATGTCCAGGCCACAGAAAGTGGGTGTCTGCTTTCAGAATGGATACTGCTCTGCAGACTTCTGAGCTAGTTCTTTCCAACTTAACTCCTGCCAGCAATGTATGAGTGCCTGTTTCACCACACCCTGATCAGCAGCCAGTACTATCAAACTCTTTACATTTTTTTCCTATTTGATGACTTTTTCGAATGTTACTTGTGGTTTTAATTAGCATTTATCTAATTACTAGTAAAGTTGAGCATTTTGACATATGTTTATTGGCCGACTGTCTTTTTGGCTTTCTGAGAATTGCCTGCTCATACCCTTTGCCAACTTGTATATTAGGCCATTTCTATATTGATTTATAGTTCTTTATAGTGGTTCAGTTGCTAAGTCACGTCAGACTCTTGTGACCCCATGGACCGTAGCCCACTAGGCTCCTCTGTCCATGGGATTTCCCAGGCACGAATACTTGAGTGGTGTGCCATTTCCTTCTCCATGGGATCTTCCTGATGGAAGGGTCGAACCCCGTGTCTCCTGCATTGCAGGTGAATTCTTTACCGCTGAGCCACCAGAGAAGCCCATAAGTCTTGTGATCTTTGCTTATGTATGTTACATATATTTTCCCTGTGATTCTTCTTTATTTTGTATTGATTGATTGATTGTCTAATGTGTGCATGCTAAGTTGCTTCAGTTGTGTCAGACTCTTTGTGACCCTGTGAACTGAGCCCTCCCGGCTCTCTGTCCATGGGATTCTCCAGGCAAGAATACTGGAGTGGGTCACCATTTCCTCCTCCAGGGGATCTTCCCCACCCGGGCGGGGATCAAACCAGAGTCTCATGTCTCCTGCATTGGCAGGCAGGTTCCTTACCACTAGTGCCATCTGAGAAGCCCGATTGATTGGTTAAAGCATAATTGATTTGTATTAGTTTCAGGTGTAAACCATAATGATTCAATATTTTCATAGAATATACTTCTTTTAAAGTTATTATAAAATATTAGCTGTATTTCCTGTGCTGTACAATATATCCTTGCATCTTACTTATTATATACATAGTAGTTTGTACCTTTTAATCACCTACCCTTATCTTGCCCCTTTTCACCATACCTCTTCCCACTGGTAACCATTAGTTTGTTCTGTTTCTGTGAGACTGTGTTATATTCATTCATTTGATTTTTAGATTCTACATATAAGTGATAATATCACATATGAACTCTTTATGTAACAAAACATAATCCTTTGTCATCCTGTTGCACTTATTTTTCTACATGTGTTTGTTTTTCACTTGTTCCCGTTTTTCTTTTTTCTCTCTTTCTTCCCCATTCTAATTGTTTCTGTCTCAAAATGTTTGGCAGATTGACCAGTGGAGCCATCTGAGCTTCAAAGTCTCTGTATTGGTTTCTAAGTGTAGTTTCAATTTCCTAAATAGTTTATAAAACTGTCATATTTTCTGTTTATTTTTGTGCCAGTGTTAATAAGTTCTGTTTTTCTAGGAATCTATTCATCTAAATTTTCAAATTTATGCAAAAAGGTAGTGATATCCTCTTATTTGTTTAAACATTTGTAGGATTTGTAGTGATGCATCACTTTGTATTTCTTATATTCTTAATATTGCTTCTTTTTCTCCATTTTTTTATTAGTTACTTGCTGCCAGAGATGTCAGTTCTTTTTCAGAGAACCAAGTTTCAGTTTTGTTAGTTCTCCCCAGTACATACTGACTTCACCCCCTTCTCGCAGAATGCATTCACTGGCACAGAATTCTGGCTTGGTAACAGTTTTCTTTCAGCCCTTAGTGACAGCATCCCCTGGCTTCCAGCTTTCTCTTTCCATCAGCTTTCAGTCTTGTTTCTCTGAAGGTGGTTTTAATATTTTCTCTTTGTCCTTGATTTTCTGCAGTTTTAATAAGACATCTAGCTATAACTTTCTGTTTTTATTAGGATTATGAGTTTTCATTTTATGTCTGATCTACAAATGGAAATTGTGATTATCTGATGACATCTGTCTTTTCACTGGTTATTTCTTTATTCTCAGTTGGGAAAACCTTGCCACTCTCAGGTGTTGAAAAATTCTGCTCTAGGTTTTCTGTGGACTCTATTTTAGTGTAAAGTGAGAAGTGGGGATCTAAATTGCTTTTAGTGCTATATCTCCAAATGGATGATCAATTATTGTGGAAAATCAATTATTCTAGCAAGTTTTATTGTCATATTTCAACTATTTTCAGCACCTTTTTGTATATTAAAATCTTATACATAATAGTAGAATCTGTGGGGGGAGGAGTTAGCTCTCTGGTATCAGTAGCTGCTTCTATTTAATCCAGATTTTATTTAAACTGTGTTCCTCACCAATTTTGCAGGCCAGCACCCGTGTTTTTCATGTAAAGTGTCTGGTACGGATGTGAAGCGTTGCTCTGTCAGCGCTTGTGGGAAATTTTACCATGAAGCCTGTGTCCGCAAATTCCCCACTGCCATCTTTGAATCAAAAGGCTTCCGCTGTCCCCAGCACTGCTGTTCTGCCTGTTCTATGGAGAAAGATATCCACAAAGCAAGTAAAGGTAAAACAAAGCTAAGGAAGGGGACGATGTTTGGGGTTGTTTTAAATGCAATGGTAAACAGTAAGCACATTATTACAGAGAACATTGGGCATCCTCCCTTTGTTTATCTATCACTATTGCAGCTGGGCCACAGTAGATAGTAAAGTAAGTGGTAAATAGATAGTAAAATAAAATAAGTAAAATAAGATAGTAAAAAACACAGTCATATCTGACTCTCTGTGACCCCATGGACTGTAGCCCACCAGGCTCCTCTGTCCATGGGATTATCCTGGCAAGAATACTAGAGTGGGTTCCCGTTTCCTTCTCCAGGGGATCAAACCCATGTCTCCTGTGTTGTCAGGAGGGTTCTTGACCACTGAGCCACCAGGAGAGCCCTAAGATAAGTGGATACTAGGTTCTAATTCAGACCATGAGAACAAAATTCCATATGTTCAAAATTACCCCTGGAATTTCCTTCAACAGGTGCCATATTGGCAACCACCATTTCTCCAGCACTGGAGCAGACACAATTTTTTTGAGTGACTCTAGATGGGCAGTACATTTAGGGACCATACAGCATAGGAATGGCAGAGCCAAACCAGTGAGGAGATTTTCGTTCTACTATAACCAGCATCACACTGGGTCCCCAAAGATGTCCCTTTGTGTCAGCAGATGCCTTGTGACCCAGGTTCCTCCCTGACCGTCTTCCAACAGGTCGCATGGTGAGATGTCTGCGGTGCCCAGTCGCCTACCACTCCGTGGATGCTTGCATTGCCGCCGGCAGCACCCTCGTGTCTTCCTGCGCTCTCATCTGCAGTGATCATTCCACACGGAGCAGTAGCTCTTCCTCTGCTGTAAATGTAGGCTTTTGTTTCGTTTGCGCCAGAGGTGAGTCTCAGTCCTTTCTCTTCAGGTCTTTTTGGGTTCGTTGGTGTATTTCCCCGTTAAAATCAAGTTACAGGAATACCCCTAAGAGAGATGAACATTTCCAGCAACCAGTCCCTTTTGTTACATTAGATACTCATACTGTTAGAATATTAATTCTTCCATAAATTAAGGTAAATTCTGCTTAATTTCTTAGTAACTTAAAATTAAAGATGAGTCCTCACTGTTCCTGTTTGGAGCATCAAAAGATTACGATTGACCTTTGAACCACATAGGTTTGAATTACCCGCATCCACTTGGGTGCACTCTTTTCTCAGTGTGTGCTCCAATGCTTGGATCCAATGCTGGTGGAATCTGCAGATGGGGGAGAGAGACGACTGTAAAGTTACAAAGGATTCTGGCTGCATGGGGGTCAGCACCCCTCACCCCCACAGTGTTTAAGGGTCAACTCTCTTCACTTCTCCAAACAATTCTTCTGTGTGAAGTAGAATCTTCTCATGTCATATTGTTTAATCCAGAGTTTTCAACTAATTTAGATTTCACTTGCCAGGCAAGAAGAGCACATTTATTTTTCAATTATTTATGTTGTATTTTATCATGTTTTGGTCTGGCTTCGAGGGAGGCCTGATAGGATATAGCCAAGGCAACATATGGGGTGTATTAGTTAAGAGCCTGCAGTGCAGGCTTTCTTACTTGCCAGCTGTTAATATTTCAGTCTGCCAAGAGATTGATCAATTAAAAACAATATTGTGTCCCTGAGGGTGTCAGTGAACTTGAGTTCGTGATAAATCTAAAGTAGAATTTCTTTACTTGAATATGATACGGAGTATTCAACTTTACAGAGTGTCTCAGCTGTATTATAAGAAAAACAATTTTTAGTGTAATGTTTAGTGTAATCTAAAGTGTAAGCAGTTTAGAAACCAACTAATATCCCCAAACACAGTTTGTTGGGTTTTTTTTTTTTTTTTTTTTGTCATAAATGCTGAGTTTTCTAAACTTCCCTTAGTGTGAAATTCTTGAAAGGACTCTGTGACATCTCAGGCCTGTTCGATTATGCTTAGCCCATATTGAAAAAGAAGTTTGGGATCTTGTTTTCTTTTTTTAAGGAATTTTCCATTTCTGCTGTATAGCCAAGTGAATCAGCTCTATATTTACATACATCCTAACCCTTTGTTTGGATTTCCTCCCCATTTAGGTCACCACAGAGCATTGAGCAGAGTTCCCTGTGCCGTACAGGGGGTTCTCATTAGTTACCTACTTTATCCATAGTGGCTGTGTTTGGTTTTGTTTAGTTTTAGGAGACAGTTCTTTCAATTTGGTGAAAGTACTATAAAATATTTTTAATAGAATTTAGCTAATATGATAGATCTTGAGTTGTTTTACTTTTGTAACTCTCATTAAAAAAAAAAGACCAGAGGAGGTGGACAGTAAAGGATTAAGTAACTGGTAGTCCTTTTTGTAGCAGCCAGCTGAGTCCGTGTACACACTGCTTTGAGTTGGCCTGTTGGGCAAGCATGTGGGGCGGCCGCCGTCAGAGAGCAGCGCTGGGTAGAGCAGTGAGGGCAGCTGTATTCTGCCCTGAAGGCTGGATGGCGCAGGGAGAAGGTTGGACATGTCTCATGCCACGTTGCATTAGCCAAAGAAAATGTCAGCATGTGCCTTGTCCACCTCCCCATTCCTAAGCAAGGAATGATAGGGTGAAAATACTGAACTAACAACTGAATGACTAGCTTTAGAGACTTTCAAATAGGTGAGTGTCAGTGATAACATAAAGTCTCTGTTGCTTTGTAAATATTACTTTTACTCACCTTCACTTGGAGTGATGGAGGGAGGGAGGGTGTGTGTGTGTGTATTTGTGTGTGTAACTCAGCCAACATTTTATTAATAAATATCAAGTTTAAAACTATTGTGTTGGCTTACTCGGGAGTACATTCTAAATCAAGTACCATCAGTAAGTATAGCAACCAATATTTTCTTTTGCTCTATTTCATTCAATAATTGGGTGACCTTTAAAGCAGGTATTTTTTTGTTTAAGTAAGGTAGAAAATGACCCCTTGTCAAGGAACCTAGTTTTAGAGCAAATTCCAACCGTTTTAAGTTTAACTTTCATGCCTTGATTAAAAGCTTGAGATAATGGAAACTCCATGTTTTGACAGCAGGATCACATTTGGATTTTATCAATTTGGCAGTTATTCTGCAAGATTTGCTGTACTGAAATGCCTTTTTAAGAACAAGATTATTTAATTCCCAAATACTCTAACTACAGCTTTGCACAGTAAACAGAAACTCATTTTCTTTTCCAACATTTTACAGAAAATTATTCTAAATAGATCAGATGCTAGGATTTGAGAAGGGCTTAAAAAACTTCTCCAGAAGTAAATAATATGTGTTCCTTTATCAGTATTTATAGAGGGTCTCCTTTTTAAAGGGGATCTAATTGTAATAAATCCACACTTATTAAAAGGGATACTTCAGTCCTTTATGTTTTGGTATTAGGAAACTTAGCTTGTGTTGCAGTTGTTTCTCCCTCTGCACAGAGGATTTTTGTCCTAGTTCTTGGTTGTTTAAAATCATTGAGCTAATTCTTAAAGCCTGAAATATCTGGAGATATTTTTGGAAATGCTTCAGTGTTTAGAGGGTCAACCCTCTTCCCCTGCCCCTCATGGTGCCATAGGTGCCATTTCAGTGCAGTAGAGATTCTTTAGCATTCCCTTTCATCTGGAGGGTGCTGTAAAATAAAAGTTACTTAACATTCTAAGTTGTTCTTCCCTATTTAAAAGCCACTGTACCACTTTTCTCTATTAAATGTATGAAATTCATTAAACATTATATAACCTTTATTAAAAGACTTCTGTATTATCAGTTAGCAATTTCAAGTTCCATTCACATGAGAGATATTTCCTGAACCTGTCTCAGTGTCAAGCAGCACCAAATGAAGATAACATCCACCAAAAATAATAAATGGTCACCCTTTAGAAACAAAACTTCTGCTCAAAAAGATCTCTATGAAGCTGCCATCATGATTCGTACTGTAAAGTCTTAGATTGTTATAAACTGACCGGTAACCACAAACAGAAAGTTTCTCTGGTCTTGCAGGTCCCTCGGCTACAGGATGGACTTAGCTCGGGGCAGGAAGAGGAGGGAGGGAGGGGAGGTGTGTGCTACAGGTGGATTAGAGCAGATGGTGTTTTCCTCCAATAGGACAGCTGTATTAGTGGATTGAAAGGACATTTTTATAAACCCTTAAGTTGGTTATTACACAATCAGGACAAAATTTTAAAGATTTGCAGTACCTCAGTGAAGTTCAGCAACTTACGGCTTCTTTAAAATCATGTATCATACTGATAAGAGGAAAGCTTCATTGTCTGGCTGAGAAAGCTGGAATTTGAGGGTATCTAAAGATCTTAGCAGAGAGGAAGAGAGGCCCAGTTCTGCGATTCAGTGCTGCTTGAGGTACTGAAGACCAGGGTCTCTACTGTGTCATGTAGACAGGTCTTATTTCCACTATTAAGTGATGTGTCATTTTGTTCTTTGGGTTGTCATCATAGTCCTTCTAAACATTGAGGAACATAGCTCTGTTTTCCAGAGTGGGTTTTCAGAACGACATCAAACACAGTTTAATCCTCAAATTAAATTCAAGGTGTTTTTTTTTTTCTGGGTGTGTGTCGTGTAGAGATAAGGCTTTGAGTTGCCTAAACTCCCTTTACTAACTGTAGAAAGCCTCTTCTGTCAGATCTTTCTCTTCCTTCGTATTCTTTCTCCCCCACTTCGAAGCACAGCTGCATAGTAGGTGTTGGTTCATTTTTCCTCATGGAATCATGGGTAGTTTCATTGCAGCTCATGTCTTTCTGTTTGTCTCGTATAGGGCTGATAGTGCAGGACCATTCAGACCCCATGTTCAGTTCCTATGCCTATAAGTCCCACTACCTACTGAATGAATCAAATCGTGCAGAGTTGATGAAACTACCTATGATTCCTTCTTCGTCAGCTTCCAAAAAGAGATGTGAGAAAGGTAATAATCAAAATAGTTTATCTCTTACTTTTATTTTTGCATTTCCTATTTTTTTTCTCTTAAAATGAAGGGGGAAAATGTATGCCTGTCAAGCACCATCTGTTGCTTTCAGTAAATTCTACCTTGGTGGCTGTGACTGTCTTCATATGGCTGCAAAATTATTAAAAAGGGCTTAAAATAATTCCGCTATTACAAATTTTTACTTACACTTCTTGAATAAGTTTTCGCACATTCCATATATCTGTAGTTATTAAAATTGAAAGACTAGGATTCTGCTTAATATAGAAATGTATTCTGAGACCTCTTTCTTTTTTGCCTGAACTACCATTCATGTTAGAATAGAAGAGACAGGATGTAATTTGTTACTAACTTTCAACTAAATAACAAGATAGGTTATTAAACAGAGGGGAACAAAAATAACTAACACTTAAAATTTTGATTCTGGAATACAGTCTGTCATTTTGTTTCTTAAATGTTTGCTATGAAAACTAATTGCCCTTCTCTCAGGAGACATTGGTGGGCAGCTGGGAGAATGCACAAATACTGGAACTTGAAAGGCAGCCCAGCGGAACTGAAGAATAGCTTATGGAATTTATCCACAGAGAACCAAGAGCTAAATGTATATATTTATATTCTCCCAGTTAATTTAATCTATGGAAGAAAAATCTCGTATTTTGCCTTACAGAGCCTACATGTAATACAGGGGGAAAAAGTAGTTTAACAATAATGTATTATTGGGGGAGTTATTATTCTAGAGGGCGAAGGCCTTTTCCTATATACATTTCCGGTATGATCTGGGGCCAGGCTCAGAATCTTTAAAGAAAATTTAATTCATTTTTTTTCTTTCTTTGTGTTGCCTGCTGCTGATGTATGTTTGCTGTTTGTCAGACATCTGAAGTAGCGACCTATGACTAAAGGAAAGTATAACTAAGCAAGTTGGTTAGAACCCATGGGAAAGGAGGTTGAGAGACTAATGACTTTTTTGTCTGTTTTCAATTGAAGTCACAGTATGGCATCTTACTGGTGATAGATACCACCTGTTTCCAAAACAAAGATGGACATGGGTCTGACTAATTCCATAGTGCAGTAAAATTAGACTACCCAAGGCATTTTAGGAAATGCCTGATTTCCCTGCTGGCGCCTTTATAAAATTAGACAAATTCAATTGTTGCTTACTTTGTGTTCAGTACTGAGTATTGGCCTTGACATGAATTGAAATTATTTTGAGCCCTCTGTTTGCTTAGCTTGAACCGTTATCTTTCTTCTCTTGCACCCTAAAGCAGTTTTCTTGCATAGCACCAAGGTGGATTGTTCATATTTTTATTTTTCTATTTCCCTGTGTATTTTTGTCAAAAAAATCGTGATGATTTTCACTGATGATTCAGGGTCTGTATTTCCTCTGAAATAAGACTTAAAATTCAGGACTATTCCATAATGTTAAAAAATGGCCAGCCTGACTTTTCCACATCAACCCAAATAATCACATGTCCTCAAGCTATTTGCAAAGACCGCTCTCCCTACTGGTCATTTCTTTCTGATGGAAAAATGAATTATTTCATTTTACTTTAAACTTACAGAAGAATTCCCTACCTAGCTGAGACCACTCAGGCAGCTAATCTCTAGGTTGGAGAATTGGAACAATTAATCCACATTGAGATCTGCAGACAAAGGGGAAAATCCAAATGATGGAAAAAGCTTTTAAGCAGAGGAAATATAGTAATTTAATTCATCACTGATTGTACATGGATTTTCTTTTTGTTTTTATGTTAATTAGTTAGAAGTTTGAAAGTCTACAGGAAGACAAGATTTTCTGGAAAATTGATAGCAAACGCTCAAAAGGTTGGAGCATATAATTTGATAAAGTTATATAGTGGGCTCTTAACCTTTTGCTTACAAGACTTTAAATCTCAGTACACTCATGGGTTATAGACTTGGTTTTCCAATGGAAAGATGATTTTTTTTTTTACAGTAAATGTCTTTATTGTATTTCATCTTCAGTGATTAACATTCTTCTCTGTCACTTGTTGAAATACCTAATCTCCCCTCAAATTTCTTTAATTTTTTGCATTTAAAAATAATATTGTTTCATTTGCTGCACCTGTTTTCGTCTTAATACAGAGATCATTTTGTGTTTTTAAAAGGTGAGGATTTTGCTAGACTACTTAAAGAGATCTCCTTATATGTGATACTTGATTCTATCTGATACTTATTTCATGCTATAAAGCAGTGGTTCTCAATATGATGTCAGAAAATATTACAAACAAAATTTTGAACTATGTTTAATATTTCAGAAAGTCTAACAGAATCAGCCATTTGTGCAAAATACAGTTGCATGAGTTTCTCTGTATTTGGCTATGACTTTAACAATTTAATATGATAAGACTAGTTTTGTTACTGGGATCTGAAGTTCCAACTGGCTATTCGATATTTCTGTAGTTAATTAAAACATAAAAAATAATTGTGGCTTTAAAAATTTTTTTTTGTTTTGGTGGGGTTTTTTGGTTGATAAAGTATATATATATATATTTTTGATAAAATATTTGAAAACATGAGTCCATGGGAAAGGGAAAGGGGATCCTTGGTGATGAAAAAGTTGCAAACCACTGCTGTATAGCCTGTTTGACTTTCTTTGTCTTTCCTGAAAAGATAATGTAATCACAAATTCAAGATCCTTTTGCTTTTTGTATTCTTACAAGTAAAGAAAAAAGTAGTGGTCAGCCTATTGGCTATATTCATTCTCGCTAATATTGTTATAAAGGGATTTAGTTAGCTGTGCCACTGGATTAAAATACAAAGATGACCATTGTTTACTTTCTTAACTCTCAAGGAGAAAAAAGAGTACATATTTTTCTGAAAATCTGTTCTCACATCTACTCAAGTCTAAAGATTTTATGCATCTATTTGTCATATGTTAAAGAGTCTTAACCCTCAGCTAAATCAGTGCCTCAATAGTCCTCATTTCAGAGGGGTGAAGAGTCATATTTTTCCTACTCACAGTTCCTTACACGCTCTGAATTTCTGGCCACTGAAGCCCTCTCTAGGAAGGACTGAAGTAGCTAAATCTGTTTATTGTCTTGTATTTTAATCCATCACTATAATAAAACTCAATCCCTTTTGTTAATTTCTCTCAATCTGAATCACATTTAATACACTGAAAAGATAACTTTCTTGTCTCTTTCTTTCCTCTCTTCTTAGTTATTAAGACTGTTTGTTTGTTTCAAGGTGGACGACTGCTCTGCTGCGAGTCGTGTCCAGCCTCCTTCCACCCGGAGTGCCTGAGCATAGAGACGCCCGAAGGCTGCTGGAACTGCAATGATTGCAAAGCTGGCAAGAAGCTGCATTACAAGCAGATTGTTTGGGCCAAATTGGGAAATTACAGGCAAGTTTTTCCAAGGACAAAGAGGAAGTATTCAATCACTGCTGAGTAGTTCACAGTCTGTACAAGCGTGGCCAGGAAACAGGTACAACACAGCACAGCCACTTCCTCAGAAAAAGAAAGAAAAGAAACATTTTTAGTCTGGGTTTTTAGAAGACTGGGAAGGTTAGTGGTTGTTAGATTCCCCCACCCCCTTTTTTTTTTGTTGTTGATTGACTTTTGTTTTTAAGTTCTGAAAGTTATTTTATCCTAATGAACTATGGTACCAACAGGATTTGGAATAAAAGGTTTCATATGGATAGTGGGGAAGACTTTTTTTTTTCTTTTGCATTCTAATTGGATTTATGTTAATTTCTGGTTTCTAATGAAGTTAACAGTTTATATTCTGGCCAAAATAACTCTTTCTGCCCCTAAATCTGTTTTATTATAGTTCTAGCTAGACACTCTAAACTAGGTTGCAAAGAGGGAGCTTTTTAGAATTTAGAGAGAGAGGTTATTTCATTAGGAGCCTTTAGTTCTTAAGGGAATGAAGCAAGAAGTATGCATGGTTGCCATTATTTTATTAAATCTTTCTCCTCTTAAGAAACTTATTTTCAACAAATCTTCACGCCAAAGGATACTGATATATTTTTTAAATTTTACATTCTACATTTTGAGGTGTATGTTTATTATTTTACCAAGAAAATGGATACACACAAAAGAACACAGTAAAGTTCTGCTTTTCAATTAAAATCCTAAATATGTTTCTATAGAATTTCAAACATGCTGTAATTTTTTTAAACAAGGGTTCTGTCATTTTCTCTGTTTTAGATATGCTGCTTGCTTACCTATTTAACAAACTTCATCTTTAGCTGAGATAAGGGGCATTGAGAAGCTCCCCTCCAACCAATTTTTTTAACAAATGACAGGGAACTTCCATGTTCTTTTTTTTAAAAAATGGACAGTTTGAATATATAAATAATTTTACACTTTACAGCAAAAGATATAAAGTTTTAAAAGGCAAATATCAAACCAGGTGAACTCTTCTACTCTCAGTAAGAAAAGAAAAATACCTTCCTGAAGGAAAAAGGAACAGAGAAAGAGCCAGTTTGCAGAAGAGCAAATGGAAAATAAACATGTGAAAAGTGCCCTGCCTCACTAAAAATGTACATGAAAAAAGCAAAGTTTATTTTCAGTTAACAGACTGGCAGAGATTTAAGAGTACTAATTCTGTAGCTCAGGTGGGCCTGGAGACACAAGGGCTCCTGTACAAGAAAGGCGTCATGTGGCAGAACTGAACTGTGCACCCCTGGACCCAGCACTTCCCCTTCAAGGACTGTATCTAAGGAAAGACATTGGACAAACGGGCAAAAATGTCCTTATAGGGATGTTCATTGCAGTATTATTTCTAAGTGCAAAATTTTGAGGAATCCAGATGGTCAGTCAGTAGGGGATTTGTCAAATCCATATTGCAGGATGCCTGGAAGACTAAAGAAGGGTGGCCACAGTGTGCAGTTAACTTCAGGAAGTATGTTAAATAGTACATAGATTATCTCTCCATATACTTATACAACTTGTAAAAATTGGAGATCTAGACATAATATGTTTGTATTATTACCTGGAAAAAGCATCTAACGTTAATATTCTGGGGCATGACATTATAAGGAGGAAGCATGTTCAGCTTTTCTGTTGCACATTTCTGCATTGTTTTAATTTTTTAAAGAAACTACACTTTTTTTGTGTATGAAACTACATTTAATACTTTTAAAGGTATGTCCTTTTTAGTTGAAGTGTAGTTATACTGCTGTGCTACTTTCTGCTGTCGCAGCAGACTGACTCAGGTACACACACACACACACACACACACACTCCTTTTTATGTTCTTTCATGGTTTATCGCAGGAGATTGGATGTGGTTTCCTGTGCTCTGCAGGAGGACCTTGTTTACCCATTCTCTACATAATAGTTTGCATCTATTAACCCCAGACTCCCAGTTCTTCCCTCTCCCTCCATCCCCCGTGGCAACCTCGAGTCTGTCCTCTCTCTGAGTCTATTTCTGTTTTGTAGATAAGTTCATTTGTGCCATATTTTAGATTCCACATAGACGTGATACCGTATGTAGTGGTCTTTCTCTTTCTGACTGACTTCACTTAGTATGATAATCTCTAGATGCATCCATGTTGGCTGCAAGTGGCTGGCCTTTTTCATTCTTGTTTATGGCTGAGTAGTGTTCCATTGTATAGATGTACCATATCTTTTTCATTCACTTATCTATCAGTGAACATTTAGATTGTTTCCATGTCTTGGCTATTGTAAATACTGCTGCTATGAACACAGGGGTGCACGTGTCTTCTTGAATCATGGTTTTGTCCAAGTATGTGTCCAGCAGTGGGATTGCTGGGTCACACTGTAGTTCTGTTTTCAGTTTTCTGAGCACCCTCCATACTGTTCTCCACGGTGACCATACCAACTTACATTCCCAGCAACAGTGTTGGAGGGTTCCCTTTGCCTCACACCCCCACCAGCATTTGTTATTTGTAGACTTCTTAATGATGGTGATTCTGACTGGCACACAGTGCTTTTATAATTTAAAAAATACTTATATTTTCCAGGAGGGGATAGGTACGGGTTTGACGAATAATAGATAAGATATTCCCCAATAAGAAATATCAGAAGTAGTATAAGAAGGCTTTGTTGTCATTTGCTCGCTGAGTTGTCTCTGACTCTTTTGCAACACTATGCACTGCAGCCCGCCAGGCTCCTCTGTTCATGGGATTTCCCAGGCAGGAATACTGGAGTGGGTTGCCATGCCCTCCTCCTCCAGGGGATCTTCCCAACCCAGGGTCGTCTCCTGCATCAACCCCTCATCTCCCTCCTGCATTGACAGGCTGATTCTTTACCACTGAGCCACCAGGGAAGCCCCAAGGTCTTCAGATAAATTTCAGAATGTTTCCTTTTTAAAACTTTCTTTGGCCTTTTAAAAAAATGTAATTGACATTATGTTAGTTTCAGGTATACAATATGATGACTCCACATTTGTATACATTGTAAAACAGTCACCACAATAAATCTAGTTAACATCCATCACCATATATAGTTACAATTTTTTTTCTTGTGGTGAGAACTTTTTTGTGTGTGTTGAAGGAAAGCACACCATTTACGGCAGGGAGCCAGGCTAGGAGTTCAGAACAGGTAGCACTCAAAAAGCTGAACTTTGATGAGAATGGCTAAGATTTATCCTCTTAGCAGCTTTCAAATACAATACAGTATCATTAACTATAGTCACCATGCTGTCCATTATATATTTCCTTTTCAAAAAACTTTATGAATATGAAAATATATTTGGCTTTAATACTTAAATTTTAATCACATAACATTTACAGAGGCCCGAAGCAGAGGTTCCGTTCACAGGCCAGTGACAGTTCATCTGCTTGATTTTATATCCATGGACTAATTCCTAATGTCTTTTTTCCAATCAGACCTCTCTGGGCCCCATGAAACTGTTTCTTTTCAATAACTAGTTATTCTGATGTGAGACTTCCTGGGGGAGACGTGGGCCTGGAACAAGGCTGGCAGAAATCATACCCCCATCTGTCTGAGCCAGTGTGTGTGGTTACCACATGCACCCCACATGTGGCCTTAACACGAATCAGAAATACAACCACTGCCCAGCCTGCTTTGAGGGGAACCAAATACTGATTACACAGAATAGTGTTGTTTTTAACAATTTGAACACTGGCTTCTACCCACATTTTAGTTAACCCATAGGTGAACATAGGGTGCTTTTAGGTGAAGCATGTTCATCGTTTATCTTCCCAATAATGTCATTCATTGTTCATTAAATAAATGGTTTTATTAGGCATGTATAAAATGGGACTGAAAAAAATTAAGTTTGTATGCATCTACTGTTGGTATCAACGATCTTATGTGCTACAGGGACTTCACCCTCCAGTTCCGACTTGCCCAGTTGCAGGAAATCTTCCAGTGCACCTCACAGGTGGTTCCCCCAGTGATCACTGTGGACCAGTCATCACGTGAAGCATGATTTTTTCAGGCCTGTCCCAAATCCCACGTCTATTATGATCTAAGATGAATTAGATTCTGAAATACGCACTGATAAAAGCCTAGTACATTTGACCAGAATGTGTTTTATCCTGGTTGATTAGAGAGTCAGAAAATGTCAGTTTGAATGGGAGCAGGCATTCTTTACAACAGCATCAGTTTATTCTCAAATGATTCGCTTGACTGACAGAAATAAACTTCTGTAGCTTGAAAGACAGTCTTGGAATTAAGAATGTCACATTTGGAGAAAAACTTGACTTTTCCAGGACTGAAATCTGATTTGGAATATTTTATTGGCCAATTCTAATTCTTAAGTTGTATTGTAGTTTTACTGTTAACCTTATTAGTATGCTTTATTCTTATGATATATATACTTTTATAAATATCAAATATTAATATTTAAGGAAGAAATCAGATTGGGTGTTTAGGGCCTAGTTTGTTTAGTCTGTGTTCACCATTTCATTCGTTAATTCGTTCATCAGTATATTGTTAAATGACGTTTGGTTTGGGCAGGATTAAAGATAAGCGAGGGTTCTGTGTCCTTAGACTTGCAATGAAAATTACAAAGTACAAAACTGATGTTTTTCGGCTCCCGCCGGCCATATAAAGCTTAGTGTGACTCTCCATCCTCCCACTTTCAGATGGTGGCCGGCTGAGATCTGCAATCCCCGGTCTGTGCCGCTCAACATCCAGGGCCTCAAGCATGACCTGGGCGACTTCCCCGTGTTCTTCTTCGGCTCTCACGACTACTACTGGGTCCACCAGGGCAGAGTGTTCCCTTACGTTGAAGGAGACAAAAGCTTTGCTGATGGACAGACGAGTATCAACAAGACCTTCAAAAAAGGTACATCGGATGACGTTCACCATGACTCAGAACCAACACTCCTTTGTTGATCTCTCCGCACTTCTCACTTGCAGAGGACATGTTTCTGGTGTTAGGGAGTTTTCACCAGGTGTTATAACCTGGCGTCCATAGTTTCTGGTCATGTTAGAACCAACTCACAATCCAGTCGTTTAGAAAAACTCGTTCAGTGTAGTAAACTGTGCTGTGTGTGTGAAAGAAGTTTCCTCAGTGATCTTACTACAGACGTAGAGATTTTTCTGGAAACGCAGAGTCTCCCTAATTAAGTGAAGCAGCTTTGCCATAGCAGAGTAGAGAACACTCCCCATGAAGAGCCTTACAGCTGTTTCTGTGTAGAATTTTTTGTTGTCTATTTCTTTTTAACTTTTTTTGCTGTGTATTGAGGTATATCTGGTCAACAAACAATGTTGTGATGGTTTCAGGTGATACATATCCATGTATCCATTTTCCCTCAAATTCCCCTCCCATCCGGGCTGCCACATAACCTTGAGCAGAGTTCCCTGAGCTACACAGTAGGTCCTGGTTGGTTATCCATTTTAAATATAGCTGTATGTTCGTGTCCATCCCACACTCCCGAACTGTCTCCCCCCGCCCTGGCAGCCATTAATTCGTTCTCTAAGTCTTACCATCTGTTTTTGCAACAAGTTGACGGCAAGTTGGGCTTTCTGGGGAGGAGTGAAGTGAGTTTAAATCTGGTACAAGGTGAAAAGCTGCTCTCTGGTTCCCATGGAAACCCCTGACCACTGAAGGGGGACCTCTTTTCCCAGGCGGCAGCTTGCACAGAGCAGTGCTGAGCTGTAACGCGCCATATCCCATCTCAGTGTTGCTCTTTCCTGGTGGTCAATGCTTCTTTCCAGGACATAATTTTAAACAGAAAACCTCAGGTCCCATTCAGTGCATGGGGAAGGCAGGGTAAAAACAACTCTCCTCGTGGTTTTTGTTTATTTGGTTTGGGATGTTTATATGCTTTGTCTGGTCTTATTGGCAGCATTGGAAGAAGCTGCAAAACGTTTCCAAGAATTAAAAGCACAAAGAGAAAGTAAAGAAGCACTGGAGATTGAAAAAAACTCAAGAAAACCCCCTCCATACAAACACATCAAAGTGAGTCTTCACCCACGAAAACGCTGGTATTCGACAGCCAAGGTGAAACTGCTCTCTTAGTAGTTAGAAGGCCCTGACTGACTTGTAAAACCTTTATGTTGATTACGGCTCAGTCTGTGCAGAACAACCTGACAGCTTCTGCCGGAGCATCCACTGGGAGCCGAGGCCGTTCCCCCGGGAGGGCGGGGGCTTTGATGAGCTTGCTCCTCAGCCTGTCCAGTAACCAACAAGAATGTAGGGATTTAGCCCCATTTTTCCAGAGAGCCAGAGCTGTTTTCAGCTTTATGAAATCGTCATCAACTGGTAGGAGGGGAAAAGCAGAGGATAAATGAGGACTCACATCAGGTTTTGGTATTTTTGTCAGCTTAGGAGAGGCAGCTGTTAATCTCAGCTTACTCAACTTGGGAAGTCTTGACCAGGATAAAGAGCCTCTCTCAGGGCGACCCCACAGGCAGTGGCGGGGCCAGGTGGGCCTGGGGGTCCCGGCGTCCTGTTAGACTCCCCCTCCCGCTTGTGGTTTTGTTGCCAGGCCAACAAAGTGATAGGGAAGGCGCAGACCCAGGTGGCGGACCTGTCGGAGATCCCCCGCTGCAACTGCAAGCCGGCCGACGAGAACCCGTGCGGCCTGGAGTCCGAGTGCCTGAACCGGATGCTGCAGTACGAGTGTCATCCGCAGGTGTGCCCGGCGGGCGAGCGCTGCCAGAACCAGTGCTTCACCAAGAGGCTCTACCCGGACGCCGAGGTCATCAGGACCGAGCGCAGGGGCTGGGGCCTCAGGACCAAGAGGAGCATCAAGAAGGTAGCATGGGGCGGCGGCGCTGGGGCAGACCGGGACCGTGCCTCTCAGACTGTGGCAGTAAGGACCCAGGACCCAGGGGTCATCCTACAGTTCTGGGACTTCTCGGGTGGAGAGTTTGGTACTTCTGGAGCAAGTAAGAAGTGGGTAGAAGAGCAGACGGTAAAGAATCTGCCTGCAGTGCGACCCGGGTTTGATCCCTGGGTCGGGAAGGTCCCCTGGAGACCGCAGTGGCTACCCACTCCAGCACTCCTGCCTGGAGAATCCCGTGGACACAGGAGCCTGGCTCGCTGCAGTCCGTGAGGTCACAAAGAGTCAGACACGACTGAGTGACTTTCACTTTGCCTGTCATCAGTCAAAAGGAGGAGAAGGGACATTGGTCATTCTAACCGAAATATTTTTTACTTGTTAAACAAACTAGATTTAACATAGGTAAAAGGAAAAATAGTAAAGTTAAGACCATACTGGACAGAAACTAGCAACCCCAGGATTTTGCTCCAACGTTGTAATTAGCCATGAAGCCCCGGTCAAGGCACTTAACCCAGGGGTCTCCATCCTCTGGGATCTAATGCCTGATGGTCTGAGGTGGAACTGACATAATAGACATAAAGTGCACAATGAAATGTAATGCCCTTAAATCATCCGGAAATCATCCCCCCTCTCCCCCATCCATGGAAAAATTGTCTTCCATGAAACCAGTTCCTGGTGTCAAAAAGGATGAGGACTGCTGGCTTAACCTCTCTGAGACTCAGTTCCTTCATCTCTAAAATGGACATAATAAGCCCTGCCCGACATGTGTAAGAGTTGTGGATAGTCTCAAATTAGATTGTATATACAGAGCAACTAGAAAAAGTTGAGATCTTTAATACTTATAAATTATCTTCATTCTTATACTTTGAGGTAATTCTTCAAAGCAGTCTGTTTAACACAGGAAATGCATGCCCATTGTGGAAAATATTTTAATCCAAATAACTCAATAATTGAAAATCACCAATAAATCCTGCTATTCAAACAGTGGCTCTTAACCTTTAGAGACCCTGAGAATCTTCCAGGGTCCTTGTTAAAATGAGTGTCAACTGAAATATTGGTGACAGGCCTAAAAATCTGTTTTTTAAAAAGTTCATCTTCTCCACCTACCCCCCCCCCACCCCCACCATCACCTGCTGATGTGTAGAACTTGGAGCCATGTTCTCTAAGAGAAGATGGGCCTAGTGGGAATTTAAAATTACTCCTGGCATTTTTCTGCCTTTAAAAAAAAAAATCACCTTTATAATGAAACGCTATATAACATAGAGCATAAACTCAATACAAAAAAGATAATAAAGAGTGAAATTCCTCAATTCCTATCCTCCTCACCAAAGAAGACCATTGTTCATAAGTTGGTGTGTAGCCTTTTAGAACTTCTCTGTGCAGTTAATACACACAAACGGAGAGAGGGCAATAAAAGAAGACCATGATAGTCCAGGTGGTGTGGCCTAACCGGGGTTGTAGTTGAGCAGGAAAGAAGTGGTTGGACTTCTGACATTTCGGAGGTAGTGCCTGCAGGATTCACCAGAGCATTGGGTGTGTGGATTGGGTCGCTTGATCAAAGGCTATCTGCATTTAAAGTGTCATCATATAGGGGCTTCCCCGGTGGTCCAGTGACTAAGAATCCAGCTTGCAATACAGGGGACACGGGTTAGATCCCTGGTCTGGGAATTAGGATTCTGCATGCTACAGAGCAGCTAAGCCCGAGCCACCACTACTGAGCCTGCCGCCACAGCTAAAGTTCTTGCACCACAACCAGAGATCCCACATGACGCAACGAAGATTGCCATGCCACAGCTAAGACCCAACGCTGTCAAATACCCATTTTTTTAAATGTCACCATCTAATGCAAACATTTTGATACCATTTTAACGCCCTGCGTGTCACTTGCAGGTTTTAACTTACGGTTTCAGGGGAGTTTGTGGAGCCATCCTGAAATCTACCCAATGTAATACAGTGTTGACACCTTTTAATAGTAGTTACATTTATTCTAAACCATGTTCTAAGTTACTAAATTAATGATATAATCAAGAGAGAAGAAAATACAGTCAGGATTACTCTGCCCTTTAGCACCTGAGGAATTGCTGGTGGAAGATAGTTGGTCATTTACAAAAGAGCTAAACTTACATAGTCTCTGAACAGCATAGTCAAAAAGACTGTAGCAATGTGGAGAAGGCTTGGGTACACTCAGAGACAGGAGCCCAGTGGGAGACTGAATGTACACCATCATCAGTCCCCTTCTTTTCACACATAATAGATTCCTAAAAACATGTGCCAGAGTTAAACAAGGGACTTCCTGTTATGAAGTGATTTCATTCTTAGAAATTAAAAACGTGTGTGCGTGCTATGTCACTTCAGTCGTATCCAACTGTTTGCGATCCTTTGGACTGTAGCCCACCAGGCTACTCTGTCCATGGGATTCTCCAGGCATCAATACAGGAGTGGGTTGCCGTGCCCTCCTCCTCTAGGGCATCTTCCCAACCCAGGGATCTAACCCACATCTCCCCCGGCTCCTGCATTGCAGGCAGATTCTTTACCACTGAACCACTAAGAAAGCCCTAAAAAAAATTATATTAAATACTAAATTAAACTTTCTTTTTGCTGTTGCCTTTAAGGATAGATTTCTAGCAATTAAAATTTTATTTATTTATTTATTTATTTATGGCCATGCCTTATGGCATGGGAGATTTTAGTTCCCCGACCAGGGATTGAACCTGCGCCTCCTGCATTGGTAACGTGGAGTGCTAACCACTAGACCACCAGAGAAGTTCCAGATTTCTACCTTTTTAAAAGTTCTTTATTTTGTTATTTTTAACCACAATTGAATTCACAGTTAATGGTTTTAAGTCCAGTAAGCAACTCTTTGAGGCTAAAGATTTGTCACTTTTTAGATGCCTAAAATATTTCTTTTACAAAATAACTAGACACATTTCTTCACAACCATATCGAGTTGACAAGACTTAACACACGTTTGATAACAGCACTTTGTCTTTTCAGTATTTGCCAGTTTTCATAGAATAGTAAACAGAAACCATAACAGATGGTTTCAGACCGTTAAAAGCCACAGAACCCTTTCTTCAAATGAAACATTAACTTGAATCTCAAGTGTATCAGACAAGTAAGGTGGAGCTGATTTGGTTTGAATTCCCCTCTATTCGGTCTTCAGTAAGGAAAACTCGCCATAAAATAAAGTGACGCTAGGTGGCAGTGCAGCCAAGATGGCGATGAGATCTGCCTGGGAGGGCAGTGACCAGGACAAGGGCAAGATGTTTTCAGCAGCCGAGGTCCAAGTCCGAACCACGTGAAGGGAGAGCCATTCAGGGCCTGCTGCGCACAGTACGTGCCTTGCAGAGCTGTCTTGTCACGGCGTCGCAGGTAGGGGGGAAACGCGGCTCCCTGTCGGAGCCTGTCCCATCGGTTACAGTAGGGGATAGGAGCCCCCAGAAGCACGCTTGTGTGGTAGCCAGGCCCAGCCCAGACGAGCTGTAGCTGCTTGAAGCAGACGGGCTCTTGCCCACGTCCCCAGTGGCCAGCTGGCCAGCCGCCCAGGTTCACCCACCATCATCTCCCTTCTCTTGTACCAAAATCACAGTCTTGTCTTTTTATCGGTGGGAAAAGGCCAAGTATCCATACATAAGGATGTTGGCTTATGCTCTTAATGACTCATCAGAATCAGAAAAGACACTACAGCGCATCTCTTTAGATGACTGATGCTCTCAGTTCTGTGATGCTGAGCGGTGAGCCTGGCTGGTGAGAACTTGGGTTGGGGGCTGGGGGAGGAACACAGGTCTGGTAAAAACAATAGCAAATACATATTAATTTACTCCCTGAAGACATTTCTCTGCCTTGGAAATGTATTTTTAACACCAAGAAATCCTATAGTTAATGCTGTTGCCCTAGATTGAATCAGCCAAGTCTTCAAGGTGAAAGGGTGATTCATGATTATGCATTTATAAACATGAGAGGTTGAATATATGGTATTTACACTTATTTTAAAAAGGAGCTTATTACTACACACCTTTTAGAACAGCAGAATGAAAAACAGTGACAATCCCATGGGCTTCCCTAGTAGCTCAGCTGGTAAAGAATCTATCTGCAATGCAGCAGACCCCAGTTTGATCCCTGGATGGGGAAGATCCCCTGGAGAAGGCAATAGCAACCCACTGCAGTATTCTTTCCTGGAGAATCCCATGGACAGAGGAGCCTGGTGGGCTACAGTCCACAGGGTCACAAAGAGTCAGACACGACTAAGTACACACATCCCACATGCTGATGCGGATGTGGGGAAGCCGGCTCTCCCAATCATGGGGAGTGTGTGGTGGGAACTCAAAATGATCCAGTCACTCTGGGAAATAGTTCGGCAGTTTTCTAAAAAAGTAAACATATGCTCACCATATGACCCAGCATTTATCCCAGAGAAATGAAAACCTTTGTCTACACAAAAACTTAATCAAAATGTTCACAGCAGCTTTATTTGGTACTAAAAGTTTTGTTACTCAGCAGTAATGAAACAATAAACTATTGATACCCGCAACAGCTTGGCTAGATCTCAAGGGAATTAAGCTAAGTTTTTCTTTAAAAAGCCAATCTCTAAAGGTTACATATTGTGATTCCATTTATAGAGCACCCTCAGAATGATAAAACTATAGGGTTGGGTAAGGTCCTACTCTTTAGCCCAGGGAACTGTATTCAATATCCTGTGATAAACCATAATGAAGAAGGGTATAAAAAAGAGAGCCTATGTGTATGTATAACTGAATCAGTCTGCTGCACGTCAGAAGTTAACACAGTGTTGTAAGTCAACTATACTTCCATAAAATATAATTAAGAAAAAAACTATAGAGTTGGAGAACTAATGAGGGATGGAGGATGGGTGTGGTTATGAAGGAGTGGTTCGGGGCATCTCTGTTGACAGGGAAGATTGGTGTATTGATTGTGGTGATGGCTACCTGACTCCCCACCTGGTCCACAGAAATGCACACGTGTACACATAACAACACATATGCACACAAACGAGTGCGTGTGAAATTGTCAAAATCTTGTCCCAGTGTCAATTTTCTGGTCTTATTTTGTATCGTTCTATTTCCAGGAAGGTTTTGGATTAATTCTCTTGAGTTACACATGTGGTATTTTGGAATGCTTTCTAATACAATACACTAATTGGTCCTCTTCATGTTGCATGCTCCTCTCCAGGGTGAATTTGTAAATGAATATGTTGGCGAATTAATTGATGAGGAAGAATGCAGATTGCGAATCAAGCGAGCCCACGAGAACAGTGTAACTAATTTTTATATGTTAACTGTTACCAAGGTAAAATTGCTTTTTTTTTTGGTAAGAACAAAGGATTTTTTTTGGTTTAGTCCCATAGTCTTAGGTTGAATTCAGTTTCCTTCCTCTAATTCGGTTTCGTTTCAAGCAAAACATAATGGTCTACAGTAGCCAGTATGCTTCCCGCTGTAATATGCTCATTATACCAGAATACAAACCTGAGGGATTGTCGCAGGTCACGTGGCATGGCGCCATGCGTGAGAGGGTGACCAGCAGCAAGGTTAACACTCCCGGATTTGAGCCCCAGCTCTTAGTCACTGGAAGACCTGGTCCTCAGTTTGTTTATCACCAGGGGAGAGAGTTACCTCTGCGATTCTATGTTACAAACCACCAGAAGAGTTCTGCTTCAGCAGAAAAATCCTAACTGTAAATCATTCTGTGTATTTAGACTTTTTTTTTTTTTAATGAGTCAGGAAAAAGGAATAGAGTCAAAAGAAAAGAGACAGTAAAACTTCTGATTTAATAGATGCAACTGTGAGTGTTACTTGAAGCACATCACTGCAAAACCTATTCTATTGAATTTCTCCAACAGTCCTCTGATTTATAGGTGATGAGAAACTGAGGTCCAGCCATGAGAAATGATGTGTTGAATATCTTGTTACAGCTTAACGAAGAACCAGGACTAGTACCTGTGTTTCCTGTGTTCCAGGCTCTCTCTAAAACTGAATCAGAATAGTATTAAAAGAACTAGAAATCATTGAAGAGTATTAGTTTAACTGTTATGTCACTGAACGTTTTACCACTTTCACGAATAGATAATTTAGAAACATAAAATGCCATTTATTCATGGCTGTTGACAGACCCTTTAACTCCCAGCCCCACTGCCAGTGACCCCTCCAGCCCTCCGGGCAACACTGGGGGGCTCCGCCCTCCAGAGCCTTTCCGGATTATCAGAGTGTAAATTCAGGGAGCCAAAATGTTGGGCTTCTTAAGATACCTTGAACTTTTATATAAGTAAATATAAATGACAAAGATTATATTCCAGACTCTAGCCTTTCCATCAGTCAAATCTCCAACTCTTTGTGCAGAGAAGTGTCTCACTTCTCCTCCCTCTCTCTTTGTGGCCTAAGTTCTTATCAATCTGTGCCCCCAGACCCCGGCCCCACTTCTAGCTCAGAGCAGGGGAAGAGGGCTGGCAGCAAACCACCATCATCCCTGTCTCAATTAGCGTCCCAGCTGAGCGTGCTCTGCTCAGAAAATACCTTTCCTTCGGCCCCACGGCCAGCTGACCTTCTAAGTGGCGCTATCTGCGGTCTGTTTCTAGAAACAAACTTTAAAAGAACCCAGACTTCACGCTGTCTTACTTGCACTGACCTGGTCTCCACGCAGAGAAGAGGACTCGGTCACTCGCCCCAGCAGCACATCTGTGAAGCTGCAGGTGGCCAGGCCTCGGCTGGTGGCGCCCGGGGCTGCCCTGTGGCTCTTGCCTGAGTTGGGGGTTTCTCCGACACGCTGATGCTCAGTTTTATGTCAAAGGAGCTCTCTCTTCCTTTCTTTTCTTTCTGAAGGACCGTATCATTGATGCTGGCCCGAAGGGAAATTATTCTCGCTTTATGAACCACAGTTGTAATCCAAACTGTGAAACCCAAAAGTGGACCGTGAATGGAGACGTTCGCGTTGGGCTTTTTGCTCTTTGTGACATTCCTGCAGGTAAAAGGAATTTAACTTGCTCCCTCCCCCAGGACACTATTTAAGTTTTGACACTCATGTATTTACTCAAATAAGATAAAGAGCTGTGTTTAGAATTATCTGCCATTAGGAAGTAAAACTCTGTATCCTGCAGAAGGGAGATTAATAGAAGTAAATTCGTTCTCCAAATGATTGCTGTCTGTGTAATGTAAGCAGATGTTTAAACTTTTGTTTTCTTTTTCTTTTTTAATTTAAAGTAATGAGCCTGCGTTAACATCAGCTGGTCTCCTGGCTTGTTTGTGGGAGCTTTCTTGTTTTGTTTTTTAGTTCGAAAGAGCATTCTGTTACAAATTAGACATAAAAAGCTTTTTGAAGCAGAGTCATTGCTTTTATTTTTCCTTACCCATTCACCATCATAACAGCAGAACTTAATTTCCCCTTTGTTAGAAAAATGGGTGGGAAGGGAAATGCCGTAACTGAAAGGGATTTAAACTGTGTTTCTAGCGCTCACTGGATTGCTGAGGCCCAGCCAAAGGAAGCTTTGGACCTCCTAGTTTGAATCCCTGGGTCTTCGGTTTGTATAGTAAACCTGCATTTTGAACTCTTTTTCTGATTATAATGTAAGATTAGCTACTTACACATTAGCTACTGAACATGGTATGGTTGTGACAATTCCACAGTCATATTGTTCACTTGTACACTAGGTGTGAATTTGTTTTAGAAAAAGAGGCCCAAACTAGAGCCCATTTTTCTTGAGCACAGATTTCAGATTCTCAGTCTCTTTCATAGTGTTTGACCGCTTCAGTGGAAAGGCTATGATGGCCTTTGTAGAATGTTTGTTTGCTTTAATCGTTGGCGGGTGGGGATGTTTTCCTCTAGTTTTGTTTGTTTGTTTGTTTTCCTTTCCCCATCACTGCCTTCGGTGTGGAACAAGGAAGAGGGAAGGGTCTTCATGTCAGAATTCTGTCTCTTTTTTCAGTGTGAGGCTGTGTCTTTGATGGCTTCTCTCTTCCCCGGGACTTGAGTATGAACAGTTCTCTCTCTTGTGGCCTAGGGATGGAGCTAACATTTAATTACAACCTGGACTGTCTGGGCAACGGCAGGACGGAGTGCCACTGTGGGGCAGACAACTGCAGCGGCTTCCTGGGCGTGCGGCCCAAGGTCAGTGGTGGGGAGGGCGCTGTTGGAGAGCCGTCTCCGGAAGAGTGGGCCAGGTGGCTTAGTGTGTGTTCCATCGGCTGTGTCTGCCTGAAGTTGAGACGCCAAGTCCCCACTGGAGTCTATATCTCAGTAAGAACTGTCAGGTTCTGAACACATTTGTATTTCTGATTGAATTGGAAGTCAGCAGACTCCTTTTCAAGAACAGTAAAAAAAAAAAAAAATTCACCATACCCTAAAACCCATGCAATTACTCACTTTAAATTGGTGGGTTTTATGGTTTGTGAATGATATCTCAGTGTTTTTGCAATTTTGAAAAAAAAACACCTATTCAAAAGTCAATGAAAATGAAGCATTGTTTTTGAAATAGAACAGTGTTCTTTTTCTTTTTAATTTGGCTGCACCAGCTCTTTGTTGCAGCACATGGGCTCTTTTAGTTAAAACATGTGGAATCTAGTCCCCTGACCGGGGATCGAACCCAGGCCCCCTACATTAGGCGCACAGAGCCTCATCCACTGGACCACCAGGGAAGCCCCAATAAAGCTTTGTTTTTCTTTCATTTCTGTTACGGGACAAGCCCTTCTGGAGTTTTAGCTAACTGGACAACAGATGGATTTACGTGAACCTGAGGTCGTAGGAGTTTCCTTTTCCGTAAAGCTTCATGCACTGTGATTGTTAAAACCATGATCCCTCTTTCCCGCCAGTCGGCATGTGCCTCCACAGCTGAAGAAAAGGCCAAAAACGCTAAGTTAAAGCCGAAGCGACGGAAACTCAGAGCCGAGCCCAAGCAGCTGCCCGAGGACGCCTGCTTCCAGTGCGGGGGCGGCGGGGAGCTGGTCATGTGCGACAGGAGGGACTGCCCCAAGGCCTACCACCTGCTCTGCCTCAACCTGCCGCAGCCGCCCTTCGGTGAGCGCCCCCCGCCCGCCGCGGCCCAGCCCCGTGGGCCGTGCCGTGGGGTGCGGAGAGGACAGCGGCCAGAGCAGGCACCTCCCAGTGCGCGGGGGGATGCCCGTGGGCGCGGGGCCGCTGTCTTGTGTTCCCCGCATGGTGTGGGACTAGGGGCAGAGCTCACAGCCACCTCGCCAGGACCACGCAGATCTCTTGTGGGCCGAGGCCTGGAGCTGTGGTCAGCCGGACGCAGCCTCCAGCCAGAGGGGCAGGTGGGAGGTGGCGTGTCTGGTGGGTGATGGACCCGGGCACTCACTGAGCTCCGTCCTTCTTCCCGCCTCCCCAGGAAAGTGGGAGTGCCCCTGGCACCAGTGTGATGAGTGCAGCGCTGCGGCCGTCGCCTTCTGCGAGTTCTGCCCCCGGTCCTTCTGTAAAGATCATGAGAAGGGGGCGCTGGTGCCCTCTGCCCTGGAAGGCCGGCTCTGCTGCTCGGAGCACGACCCTGCGTCCCCCGTGTCCCCCGAGTACTGGAGCAAGATCAAGTGTAAACTGGAATCACAGGATCACGGAGAAGAAGTCAAAGAGTAAACGGGCGGGGAAAATGTCCTTCTTTTTATTTAAAGGGAAAAAAAGGAGAAGAAAAAAGTAGAGGACGCATCAGTGCAAGAAGAGACCGCTGCGATGCAGGCAGCCTTGGCCAGCGGCGCCGCCTCGCGAAAGCAGGAGCGGGGAGCCGGTCCGCAGGCCGAAGCCGGTGGTGGGCTCTGCTGTTTTCAGTTCCGTCGGTTTGGGAATTCCTTTGTGGAGGGTTAGATTCACTTGGTCTTTTCTTGCCCTTTTACTGTGCTCCAGAGCCTTTGCAGCTGGGAAAAAAGAGCTGTCTTCGCTTTTTAAAATAAGAACAGAGAGAAAAGAAAGTTTTTTGTTAATGAGATACATTTAAAGTCTAGGATGTGTTCCGTGGGTGTACAAAAAAAAGTAGCCATCATTCCTTTATTTATTTTCATTTTTTAAGATTCTGAGACGCATAATTCAGATAGTCTGATCAGTGTATGTGTATACATGTGTGTTTTAAGTAGGAATTGCAGAAAGCCCTCTAGAGAAGGGTCTGGCGGTGTCACAGGCCCCTCTCCCGGGCGGGAGGGTGGCTGGCTTTGCTTTCCTTCCAGGTGTCTCTCATGGTCTTAGAGATGACTCTGTGGGAGGACTGCACCTGGCCTCCTGAAAACAAGAGCCCTCAGTGGATATTACGTCTGTGGTCTCACACTCGGCGGGCTTTCTGATGTGACTTTACCTGGAAAGGTATGTGATGTGGTTGCTGGTTTTTCCTTCTGGAGGAAACTGGAAGCAGATGGTCTCACCGAGTCTGAAATGTTCTCCGATGATAATGGGTGTTTTGGTGAAGTGCATTTATGTGGTATGTAAATGCAGGGTTCGAATGGACATTCCTGTTATCCTGGGGCACTGGTAAAGGCAGCTAAAGGCAGATGAAGGGCACGGACCAAAAGTCGGGTCAGAGGAGCACCCTTGTCTGTCCAGTGTGCTGTGGACCCTGGTCTGACTTGGAGAGAATGTTGGGCGTTTTATTTTCCGTCTCCCAGTCAAACATCCCCTTTATCAACTGACCACTCAGTTTCCTGATGGAAACTACACAAATGAATTTGAATTCGTGTGATTTGAGTAGCTCTTTCTGTTTAACTCTGCATTTGAGGGCAAGAGGGGCCGGGGCATTCCCCAAGTGGCCTGTAAATTGTCCAGTCCTTAGACTTGCCCCCACCGGGGAGGGGAGGCCACACAAACGCACTTCATCGCAGGAAGCACTTAGGGAGAGCTCCCGAGAAAGCAGTATTGGCAAGAATAGACGCTCGTGAAGCGGACTGTCTGCCCACACAACGCCCTTGCTTGTAGCGCTTAGGAACATTCTACTCCAGGATTCCCTGTATGGATCCATTAGTCCTGTCAGACCTTGTTGTAACACTGTACTAAGTAGAAGTCTAGGGTTAGCTTGAATGAACGTTACCTTTCTCTGTGAATTTTGACTGCTTACAATTACCTGTACCTGGCAGCATTTATTTTCCCTCCCGAAGTACCCAGTGACCTTACAAAAAGGCTGGGAAGATAGATGCTCCACAACATTCCTTCAGTTGTGCTGTGTGTCCCCTTTTTTCTTATCAATTTAGAGCTCTTCTCTAGAAAAAAGAAAAAAAATCTGTTTTGTGCCTCTTTTTTTTTTGTATGTATATGTGCAATTATACTGGATTTTTTGGTTTAAAAAAACAAAAACAAAACAACAAAAAAACAAACACTACAATTCCTTTACTTAAGCTCCTAAACTGCCATTTGCGTGATTCCAGCAAATAATTTTGAGGTAACTTATTGAGCCTCCAGTAATTCTATTGATTAGATACAGTCTCAAAAGAAAGAGCAAGATAGAAGATGCCACATGTGTTACCAAATGCGACTGCCGCCAGTCACATGAATTACAGCTCACCAAAACACTAAACTTTGCTCTTGAGCAACTATAGAGTTTAATGTCCTTTTAGAAAAAATAACTTAAGAAAATCTATGTTTTATCATACTAAAACTTTATTTTATATATGTATATGATAAACATTTGCTTTTCTAAACTTACTAACATGAAGGATTTCCTTTAATATTTGAACTGTAACTCGCGTTGAATCAGTATCCAACATGAAATCTTCTTGCTTTGTTTTGGACTTAGTGCTATTTAATATCTGACTTTTATATGGTAAGCCAGGGTATAGCCTGTATACTACAAATACTTTAGGTTTAAGTATTTTTATGCAGCTTTGCATTGTGTCACATTTTGTTTGTGTATCTGTAACAGAGCTCCGCTGAGAGTTTTCTGATTTGGGGTGGGGGACAACAGGGTGGGCAGGTGGGGCGGGAGGGGGTGGCTAACGGGATTGTTCTGCCATTTCAGAAATCAGGGTGGAAAGCAAAATTGCTGACTGCAGCTCTGGAGTCCCTGTCCGGGAATGTCCTCTAACAGTCTCAGAAGTGGTTTTAGTCCTGCCAGTGCCAAGGAGCTCTGCTTACTCCTGGTGGGGTCACAGGTTTACGTATTTTAAAGGTGCAGGCTGTGGAAGCAGGCGAAAGAGGGAGACGTGCTTTCTGTGTGCGTAGCATACGAGCAGTGTGCTTGCTTATGGTTCGCCATGAAATGCTGCGACAGACACGTTGCTTACTCGCAGCCGGAAGTTGTTATTTGATTTGCTAACTGTGAAATCTAGGTGTAGTCAGGCCATAAATGGCTGGTTTTAATTCTTATCCGAAAATGAAATAACATCAAGCAGCATGGGATAACGGTGGTAATTTTTTGAACCTTATGTTGGTTCAGAGAAAAAGTGAATGTTAATATTTTTGATAATCTGCAGAATGCTTCAGAAACTGGGTCTGTAACAACCAGAGGTGAGATTCCAGACTTTCCAGGCCCTGGTGGGAGTCGGGAGCTGCCTGTCGCTTTTGGGGGGAGGCGGGTAAGGGGGCTGCATTCCTGGAAGACGGAAGCAGCTGGAGGAAGTGAGTCACTTCTTGACTGTCTAATCAGGGCTACAGTTAGGAGTGAGGTGGGTTTTATTTTCATTTCTCTTTTTAACAAGTTCCCACCCTATCCTAATTCTCAAAAAAGCTCTGGCCTAAGCTGTAAAATAGGCTGACTTTTAGAATCATTGAAACTTGGAGATTTCTGTGTGTTCAAGTCAGGAACACATCTAAAGACTGAAAAAATAAAATAGGGAAGGGGGAAGGCTGCTCCCTGCTGCCATTTCCACAGAGTATTAGGAAGCAGGTCTGGGAAGAATGCTGTGATGCCCACAACCTCTCGAGATAATCAGGTAAAGGACTCTCAGACAGGGCAGCTGTCAGACAGCTTTCTTTCCTGATCGTGAAGCAGAGTTTCCTTACTTCATAGTAGCTTGTTGCGTGGTGTGTTCAGGCAGGGTCCAGCCCAGATCTGCAGTTTGGAAGGAAGCAGGCGGGCCAGCCGTGTAGAGCACAGGCTCTGGACTCCCAGGGATTTGTTGCTTGTCTCTCATTTCATTTTAAAACAGAAAGCTCTTCTTTAGCATTCACCTTAAAGTTAAGATGCTCCCGCACACCATGTCCCATTAGGATGAGAAAATTCGCCTCCATGGCGTGCTGACAGCTTGGGAAGCGCACACCAGTAGTTCTTCTGCAGAAGGGACAGCATGAAGGGACAGGGGAAGTTGCTCAATTGACGAGCAGTGCAAATTAGACTTGAATTACTTCTTAAAAAGCTGGTGTGTCTCGATCCCTCGGGTCAGAGCTGCAGCTGCAGTGATCACATGAAGTGATCACTCGGAACAACTTCCTTTGGCCTCAGGCCACCTAGACTTGGGCTTCCCTGATAGCTCAGCTGGTGAAGAATCCACCTCCAGTGTAGGAGACCCCGGTCTGATTCCTGGGTTGGGAAGACCCCCTGGAGAAGGGATAGGCTACTGACTCCAGTATTCTGGCCTGGAGAATTCCATGGACTGTACAGTCCATGGGGTCACAAAGAGCTGGACACAACTGAGCGACTTTCGCCTTCTTTCTTTCACCTAGACTTGGTCTCTGGTTATTTGTAAACAAAGAGAGTGGAACTCACTTCCATTTCCAGATAGGCTCGGGAATAGACTTAATTAGATAGCTTTGCCATGTACTGACATATACGAAAGAGTTGGAAATTTGTATATACTGAAATCTACCAATGTTTATCTGGGGTGGGGTACTGGGAGAAACGGGGTTACAGTGGGGTGAGGGAGGGGAATTATAATGTTTACCACAGGTACGAAGTAGTCACTTTAACACTGAGACCTCTGCCTCATTGAATTCAGGTTTTTTAAGTACTTGAAACTCCTCAAATTCTCCTTGTTTTACAGTTATTTTTAAATTTATGAAGTAGAAAGCATTGTTTTGTACACTGTTTTGTCTCTTACCCTCTTGAACTTGAGTTAGAGGCGAAGTTCTGCACACGGGAGCATCCACAGTAGGTCTCTCAGATTCAGTGTATGTCGTCGGGGAAGAGACTCCTGCATGAAATACCAGCAGCATTTTCATGAGTATTTCCTATGTATGTTTTTACTTTGTTATTTTGTCAACCCTATCCCCACGCACCTCCTCTTTCTTTTTAATAGATGCCTGTGTAGGGGGAAAAAAAACAACTTTGCACTTACGTTACACTCCTGAAATGCCGGGTGTGACCTGTGTGTTTCAAACCCATTTCCGTTCTTTCTGCAGTCAGTCCATGGCTTAAGTGACAAGTTCAGGTGCGTGTGGCACATTTGTATAAAGGGAGAGGAGGTAGAGAAATAACCTGTCCTTCGGGAGCATCTCAAAGTCATTAGCATGTAAGAGAAAGGGAGAAGAGGAATAGTTGCCAAAGTCCTTTATTCCAGTCCTTTGTCTTCTCGCATGACATCACTGCATCTGCTAATTGACAAGAAGGCACCCTCGGGTTCCCCTTCCCCAGCCGCCAGACTTGTGATGCACAGCGCTGTCAGTATCCATCAGATGACCTAGATGAGGGGTGTATATGGTGTAACTCTTGTCAGTTTAGAAGCAGACTGGATAAAATGTCCTTTTCCTTCATTGTCACTAACATTGCTCTTTATCTCATTCGTGCTGTCACATGCCCTCCATGTTAAACAAGAAAATCATATTGCCACTGATAACTAAGATGCTAAATGATGATTGCAACTGGCTAATAATAAGGTTCTTTTTATATATAAGGGTGTGTGCATAATTGGAATTGACATGAGAAATCCATTTGTATCCACTTGTGATATTGCACAACAACCACAGATACCTACAGATTCTGTTTTCATTTCCTCGTGATCTTTATGATAATGACCTTTGTAGATTGGTTATTTCTGTACTTTGTTTATCTGTAATAAACTTTGTAGATCCTGTGAAATGTTATTTTGCCTAAATCACTTGAGACTTGAGTCTTTAATAACAAAGCATCAATATTCACTAAAAGTCAATCTCTTTTTATTAGAGTTTCTGTGACTTGGCTAGAAGCTCCTGATAAGGATTAGTGTTCATTTTCCCTGGGGGGTGTTCCACTAGGGCATTACTGAATAATGACTTGATGTTGCCACATAGACTTCAAGATATATGATATTTTGGGGATTTTGTTGATTGGCCCATGTTTTATTGCATAGTGTGAAATGTTTAAAGCTTGGTTAACCTGTATATAGATAGGTTATTGTTGACTAGTTACAGTGTATTAGGATTGCCTGTAATATTTAAGCTTCTTACTACTGTGTGTGCTGGTAGGAACATATAATTTTTGTACATTCTATTTACTGAGATGTTACCTTTTTTATTTTACAAATACTTTGGGATTCGATTTTTTTTTTTTTTTTTTTTTTTTTGCTTCCGTGAGGATTAATTTGGAAAGATTTTTAATGACATTCCACTGATTTCCGATTTTGCTTGAGATTGACTTCAATAAATTGTCCTGTATGTTCCAAAATTAAATGTATGGACTTGTTCATTGTCACAACTTCTTGCTACAACTCAGTGACCAACAGGCCAACCTGGGCGGGAGGGGACCAGGGCAGGGTTGGCCGGTGGGCCCTGCAGCCCAGGTCTAGCGGAGCCACGGAAAACGGCAAGGAACCTGGCAACGCAGCAACAGGAAACGCGCACTCTGCGCGCTTCCCGGGAGCAAAGGCCGAGTGAGTACGAAGCGTCGGGGCGGCGTGGGAGGGCGGGTGGAGAGACACGCAGGGAACGACTCCTCCCTCCGCCCCGCCCATCTCCCGCGCGGCGCCCCGCCCCCGGCGCTGCCACGTCAGCCTTGAGCGCGCACCAGGCGATGGGCAAGGGGAAGGTGGCCGTGGCGTCTCTCGCGGCCGAGGTGGGCGTGCGGCTCGCGCTGTTCGCGGCCTTCCTGTAAGGACTTGAGCTCTGCCCCCTTCCCCGACCCCGGGCCTGGGCCCTCAGCCCCCCACCCTCCTTTCCGGGACCCGGCCGGGTTCCGCGCGCGCTTGCCGGAAGCCGCCGACGCTCCGCTCCTTTGTGTCCCCTTCAGGGTGACGGAGCTGCTGCCGCCCTTCCAGAGGCTCATCCAGCCCGAGGAGATGTGGCTTTACCGGAATCCGTACGTGGAGGCAGAGTATCTCCCCACCAAGCCGATGTTTGTGCGTGGAGGACCAGCCTGCCTTCTGACCGCGCTTTCAGGGCGTGGGCGGTCATCCCGGCTCCGCAGCGACATTTATGGGGAGTTCAGTGCTAGACCGGGCTTCGCGTCGCCGTGCTTCTCGGCGGGGTTGAGAGCGGATGTCCCTCCGCTTTGGCTCGGGAGACACGTGCTGGGGGCAGTGCGCAGGGCGGCCGGGGGAGCTCGGGGCCCAGGGGGCCGCAGGCGGACCCTGGACGCCACCCCTGCAGGGGAGCAGTTCAGGTCTGGTGTGTGACTTCTGCTGTCACTCCGCCCCTCTTGCTGTCGGAGGTTTTGTGTTTTCAAGCTGGTTCTGTTCTCTCGTGTGCTCAGCTCCGCTGTGTCCCGTGCAGGTCATCGCCTTCCTCGCCCCGCTGGCTCCCGTCCTCTTGGCCAGGTGTCTCAAGAAGGCGGACGCAGCCGACAGCCGGCAGGCCTGCCTGGGTAAGAGTGCCCCCCGTCCTCTGCCGTAGCCCCCCCCCCCCCCCATGGAGCTGGTGGCCTCAGTGTGTGGAGGCCACGTGCTGCGAGCCCCTGAGGTGACTCTGTCTCCCCTCTACCCCGCTTTTTCCCTGTGCGCTGTGGGTCACCTCCCGGGTACACCTGCGGGCACAGCAGTGTGTGCACCTGCGGCGCGTCCTCAGGCTAGGCCAGACTCCCCCCTGTGGCACCGCAGTGGCCACCAAGGCCCGCGTTCCTTTTATGCTCCAGTCTGACTGGAGGCCGACCACTCTGCTGTCCCACGAGACAGTGTCCCCTGTGGCTGTGCTGAACGAGGCAGGGACGTCTGCAGACCCACTGACAGTGAGTTTCTTTGCATTGCAGCGGCCAGCCTGGCCCTGGCCCTCAATGGCGTCTTCACCAACACGATCAAACTGATAGTGGGGAGGTGAGTGCCCGAGCTGCCGTCAGCCCTCCCCCGTCAGGAGAGGGCGGTCACGCAGCCCCAGCTGCATCTTCCCAAGCCTCCTCTCTTAACGCGTCCTCCCTTCCCTCTGCCTCGGTCCCCCTCTGACTCTCGGGCTCTTTTCCGCCCAGACAGCACATTTCCCAGTGCCACAGAGCGTGTCCTCCAGAGCACCCTGAGGAAGCTGCAGCGTGACTGACTCTTTCCCCTAACAAGTAATTATGTGCTGCAGCAGCCTTTTTTTCTTTTTCTGATTTAAATACTAACCTTGGAAAAAATAAGGTTTTTCTCTTAGTGGTGACTATCCACTCCAGTTTCACTGTTTTGCCTGGGATGCTATTTGATTGACAGTTAATAGGTTAATCGATGTCTAATACAAGGGAAGAACAATTTCTGGAGTTGTGAATGATCCACGTTCAGACCTGGCGTATTTCTTTCAGGCCACGCCCAGACTTCTTCTACCGCTGCTTCCCGGATGGACAAGCCCATGGAGACTTGGCGTGCTCGGGAGACAAGGCCGTGGTGAACGAGGGCCGTAAGAGCTTCCCCAGTGGCCACTCGTCCTGTATGAATACCATGTGAACTCTACGTCTGTGTTTGTTTTTTTTTTAATCATTGAATTTAACCCAAGGGAACTTGTGAGGATGGGAACATCTCACACACTCTTGTTCTTGTATCTAGAAATCAGAGGTCCCCCCTTTAACAAGCTTGAACCTCAAGTATTAAACATTTAAGGACAGAGGAAGTAGTTTCCCTTCATGAAATTTGAAAGTTATTACTGTATTATCTGCCTAAATCCTGCAGTCTCTCATGCTAGTCATAAAAATATTAACCAACCTTTATGGAAGAGTTACTATATAGTCAGGTACTTCCAAAACCATTTTAGATTCGTGTCTCATTTGACAGCATATTAGCCCAATGAGATGGGTTTTTTATGATCCCCATTTATATACGAGGAAACAGAGGCAATGGGAAGTGAAGTCCCATCGCTAGGATTCCAAAAACTCTTTTCCAGGTAAATGTCACTCACTTTGGGACATAATCCTTCATTTTCCCTTGTTTTCTCCTCCCTCATAACTGACAGTCGCGATCAGTGGTCTATACCAGAAGCTACAAAAAGGGCTAAGAACATGTTCATAACCCTGTCTTCTTTTCCTTTAAAAGACAAATACTAAGAGGTTTTCCTTCTTCTAGTTGCATTTGCCAGCCTGGCCTTCGCATCCTTCTATCTGGCGGGGAAGTTACACTGCTTCACACCACGAGGCCGAGGAAAATCTTGGAGATTCTGTTCGTTTCTGTCACCCCTACTCTTTGCAGCTGTGATTGCACTGTCCCGCACCTGTGACTACAAGCATCACTGGCAGGGTAAGTGAGGCGTCCAGGCCTTGGACCCACCATGGTTCTCCTGTCATTTGTCCCCCACACGTGGCCTGGGACACACCCCCAGGTATCTGCTGAGTGAACAGACAAATGCATGGAGGATGGTCTGGATCTGAACTGAGTGTGTGGCTTATTGCTACATGGAAAATGGGAAAGCACACTGTTCTTTTTTTTTTTCACTGTTATCTTTTAAACAGATTACCAAAGAGGGACATCCTAATCTTCCCATTACTTTGAAGCATCATAAGTTCAGAAAAAACTCTTAAGAAATTTTTTACAACCAACCTCAAAGTTCAGTTTACTATCTTAAAAATCAACTTCACTGTCAAGGTTTTTGTTCAGTAATGGAAGTAAAATTTAAAAAACATAAAATTGTAATTAAACCAAAGAAATTTAAGTTGAATGATATAGTAAAACATCCAAATTACAGAGTATCTGCAGAGAATGCCCAAAATTAAAAAAAAAAAAAAAAAAAGCTGACAGTATTAGCTCGAGGCCCTTAGGAGCTGTTCTGAAGGATAAACTAAATTTTTGCCAAGAGAGGCAACTCCTGAAGAGTTTATTCCTTCCTCTAGAACCCTTTGAATGGTGATGAGGGGTTTTTCATAGTATTCAATGAACCTGTTATTCTTCCAAACTAAAATAACTCAATGTAGTGAACTCAGAAAATGTCTTGTTATACTTACCTAACTAAAGATGTGTTTTGATTTGGTGTTTAAGGGAACAGCTTGATAATGACAATAGTGCAGCTATATGATAAAACTAAGAAAATCCCCCAAAACCGTAACCCTGGAATGCAGGGGTTTTGCAGGCTAAACGAGTAGCCTTGGCGGGTCAAGCTCCCTCACCGGCAAGCACGACTTGTGAGTGAGGGAAGGCGGTCTCCTCTGTCTCCATTCAGACGTCCTGGCTGGCTCCGCCATCGGCCTGACGTTCGCGTACAGCTGCTACAGGCAGTACTACCCTCCGCTGACGGACGCCGAGTGCCACAGGCCGCTGCCCCTCGGCCCTGCTCTTCCCGCCACGCAGAAGCAGCCCCGCGGCCCGCAGCCTTTCTGTGTTTAGACACTGGAGCCACCTCCCCGGAGAACAGGCCCATCGGCCCTCCTCTCCCCCCACGCCCAGGATAAGAATGTCTGACCTTTACCTCCTGAGACACAGGTGGGGACAGAGGCCCACAGGCTGGTGCAGTTTCGCCCTGGTGCCCAGGGATTCATCGAGAGGGGTTGAGGTCCTTCTGCACTACTGTTTGCCACGCACAGTCCCCCAACAGCGTACGAGGCTGGCCCAGCGGACTGGCATCCCAAGATCCAGTGTTTCCACATGTAACTTCAGTACGGTTCTTAGAAGGATTTTGTCACAAAGAACCGTTTACATTAGCCTCACTTTATCCTAGACACTAGCATTGATTACCAGAACTTAATTTCCACTTTCCATAGCTCAGAATCTTAAAATCCAGGGCATGAGCAATTAAATTATTTTACTTCGGTTTACTTTCTCTGGTGGGACAATTCCCCACCTGAAATAGGAAAATGTCCAATTCTGACTAATTTACCACTGTTATGCTTATCCAAGTCCAGCTAAATAGTGCTGTCCCTTCTGAATTCTGTGAATATAAGTGATTTGATAATTTGTTGACTTACTGAGTAAACACAGTAAACAAGGAAACGGTCAGGAGCATCGATTCAGGACCAACAGCGGATGCCGGTTCCGGCCCCACCGGTGTTGAACCCAGCTCACGAGCCGCCGTGCCTGCAGTCATGGCTGCAGACCTGTGCGAACGCACCCACCCTGCCACATGGCTGAGGCGGGAGAGGGTGCTCAGAGACTTACCTGGAGGACAGGCCAGCATCTCCTGTCCTGTCCCCAGTGGGCCATGAGGAACAGTTACGGGACATGGTCGGAACTGATGCACAGGACCTGAAACTACCCTTCTCTTTATGCTGATCACACTTTAATAGGACCTTGTTTTTTATTTCTTTCAGTAACATTTTCAGTGCACCTTTTTCCTTATGTAAATGCAATATGCAAATAAAATGGTGAATGTGGGCTTTGCACTTAAAGTTCCATTTGAGAACTGAAACATTTCAAGTTAAACACTGGAGTCCCCATCTGACATAAGTGACTCAACTGTCTCCAGCAGTGGCTGATGTTAATAATACCAAAGAGCTCTCAATATTTACCTTATAATCACTGTAGTTTAACAGTCAAGGGGAAAAGAACCCGAATGTCAGTTCTTTGCCCAGTACTTTTTTAAAATTTGTTTTAGTAACACAGAGGGGAGGAGAAAATGGTTATTGTACTGATTCTCTTTGGTCTTTGATGGACGAGCCAGGTAGAAGTAGGCAACTGGTCAAATTGGTTTTATTTCAGTATTTACTAAAGTTTTAAATATAATCACATAAAAAACAAACATTTCAAAAAGTGCAAAATATTAGAAAGCTAATCAGTGCTATTAATCTTTCCATGCAAACAATCTCTCTTGCTGAGATAAGCAATACCAATTCTGCAGCTGGAAATATGTATAAAATGATACTCTACCAGAGTTTAAAAATAGGCTTGGTCAAGAGATTGCACATGATACAACTGAAGTAGTGCAAAAAATATACAACTGAATAAGAAATTTAAGTCAAGCTTAGTACCCTGTGTAAGATGCATCCATGATACCAACACAGGGGGATACACAGGATATAAAGCTCTTTTCCAGTCACCTGCCCTTCACCACCAAGAAGGAAACACTTCTTAGTACAGACAGTGGTTTATCTAACAATCTGGGGTGATGCTGTTCATCTTTGGTTACAGGGACTCACTCTTGCTTGTCCTTTGGCTTACTCTTACAATTTACTTATTCTGTCAATAGGAAGAGTAAATTTGAGAACAACTTGATGAAAGCTTCCCCTTTACATTGAATGCTACTTAACTCTCAGTAACCCTTATTTCGGCCTCGGAGTTTATGTAGTAAATAAAGCATTTCATAGAGCTGAAACGTCTTAGTGGCCTGGTCAGCATCAGTCTGTAAGCAGACGGACACGGAGAGGCCAGGCCCTCAGCAGTACCCCAGCCTCATCTCCAGCGTGATCGTAACATTCCCTCTGCTGTCACAGAGATGGCCGATGTGAACGTTAAATGCCGGGGGTCTACGTTACCCACCTCACCTGCACACTCGGACGCTGCCTCTGCAGCAGCTGTTCCGGGCCCCACAGAGCCAGGATCCCCGGGGTGGACCCACCCCTCCCCCGGCACTGCCTGTGCCGAGGCCTGTCCATTTGCTCCCTGCTCTGCGGGGACTCAGAGGCGACAGCATCTGTTTGAAGAGAACAGTCTTCAACACTCCCTTCACACAAGTGGATGTGGCAGATGGCTTTTACAAGTTGTTCCACCATGAACACACCACTAGAAGTTTTTATTCATCACTTCATAAGCAGTCAGAGCTGTGTAACTGCAGGTTTTTCAGCGTTTATAACTTTAAACTTAAGAACTAACAAATAACTAGGTTGGACTTCATCTAGAGTCTCCCAGTTTGAAGTATGATACGATATAAAAGGGCAGGTCTAGGATATATAATATCTTTATAAAGATGTACCTGATGGAAACTAAACTGTCCACTTTAGACTCTTAGAGCAGCTCAAATAGCTGTAAAAACAATGAACAGCCTCTGTGAGTCCTAGCAATAAATCTTGTCAGTCAACTATAAGTAAACAGTATTTATAATTTTAGTCTTTCTTCATAACAGTACGTGTGGGAAACAGAAGTTGGCTGGAAAGAATCTGACTGCCCACCAGTCTCCCTCCTCCACTTAGATCTGGCCTTCAAACGCAGAGAACACCCATGACCATAAGCAGACCCAGAATGGCTTCTGAGTCTCAGGAACTCACTACCAGATTAGAATATTCTCTAAACAGTAACCTCCTAGAAAAATTTACACCCAACCCAAAACAAACTCAAGGCAAGCCTTATGCCATCTCAAGTAATAAGCAAAGAGTGTGGTACGTAAATACCATCAGAGAATTAAAGATGCAGACTACCCACAGCCATCAAGAAAGAATGGCGAATGTTTCTGTGAAGCCAGTGGTAAAAAGTAACAGGGTCTTCCCTTTGCTTTTCCACTTGCTTCCAGAGAGGAAGATTATCTTCCAGAGACCCTAGTGGTGAGTAAGTAGCAGGCAACATGCAGGGAATGACACAGCTGAGAGGAAAACGCAGGAACAGAGAGGCGGGTTTTCTGGGGAAGGATTCCTCAGTGTCCATCTAGGGGAGAAAGTGGAAGAGAGGTCATCACGCTGAAGGCAACCAGAGAGAACACCAGAGTCTGATACACAAGCTTCTAACTATTAATATATATATACAGGGCTGAGTAATGTAAATCCTAGGCTGGGCTGTCTGTACTGAAAGCTGAAACTGTTGTAACTGCAAGGAGCTCAAACCAGTCCATCCTAAAGAACATCAACCCTGAATATTCACTGGAATGGCTAATGCTGAAGCTCCAATACTTCGATGCTGGGAAAGATTGAAATCAAAAGGAGAAGGAGGCAGCAGAGGATGAGTTGGTTAGATGGCATCACTGACTCAATGGACATGAATCTGAGCAAACTCCAGGAGAGAGTAGAGGACAGAGGCGGCTGGTGTGCTGCAGAACATGGAGTCACAAAGAGTTGGACACAACTTAGTGACTGATCAACAACAACAATGTAAATCCCAGAATGGACTATATGTACTTAAAGCTGAAATGTTGTCATGGTAACTCTTAGATGGTCAGAACCATGAAGAGTCTGAGTTTAGATCCTAAAAATGACAAGTGTTTTTGGACCAAGTTGCTAGCAAAACACATGCTAACCTTTCTCTAAATGGCCTCCAGTGCTTTTTCCCATGAATTTTAACCAGAGTCCTTCTAAAAATGAGTAATAACCTAGATCTTGGTGACAAGCAACAAAAAGTACATTTCCAAGCAGCTTTTGAGGCTCCACATGTTAATATGTAGGAACAATGCTACATACATGACATTTAAAAACTTACATTAAGCAGCCTTAGGTGGTTCATTTTTACTGTAAAGGCTGATCAAGGAAGACACCCTGGGTTTGGTAGATTTCTTTGAGAACCAGCAATACTGTATCTTCAGACTCCCTGGAGAGAGAAAAGATTATGTTGTAAAAAGAAACTAACATTTGTACTAGGTGTTTTACATATACTAACAATCTACACAACCACCTTACAAGTTCATTTTTTTTACTGTTTAAAAAAAAATCTGGCTTAGAAGTGGTATATCTAACAGTGGCTTGGAAGGTAACCTAGCAAAGAAGTTGTTTATTAGGTTACCTTCTAACAAAGAAGTCTAGCATTGTGTTCTGTAATATAAAAAAGCCAGTAGTAAATGACCAAGCCCTCCCACCACAGAACTCATTCTTGGGACAACATGGAAGAGTTGTCCAATTCATCACCTTAATTTTTTAAATGTTGAGTCACCTTTTTAAAAGAAAAGCCAATACAATCATGTGGATAAAGATCAAAGATACAAAAGGATATAATAATGAAGTCTCCTTCCCACTGTTTCTAAACCACTAGTTCCCAACTTTTGACAACTGGTGTTATCAATTTCTTACGTATCTTCCAGATATTATTCAGTGTGTGTACGAGCAATTACTTATATCTCATTCATAAAGAAACATGACTATAAAAAGAACATTCATGGATTGCCTTACAGGTATATGGCTCAAACACTTTTTTAGATCTGGGGTTTGACATTTTTTGAGTCATAGACCTATTTGAGAATCTAATGAAACCTATGGATTTCTCCCTGAAAAGACATCATACACATATACTGTATACCCAAAATTGTAAGTAGAATTTCACTAGACTCGTGGACTTTTTCTGTCCCCTACAAGCTCTGCACGTGGACTGCAGGTTAAGAAATTCCTCCTATCCCAATGAGAGGAGATTAGCTAAACCAGGTATTAAAATGGTGTGATCCTGGAGCATAAATAAATGAGTCAATAGAAAAGAACAGAAAGTTCAAAAGTAAGACTTAAAAACCCACAGAAATTTAATACAATGAAGTTAGAACCTCAAATCTATTAACAGTGTTTTCCAGATGGAGAGCCACCTGGAAAATGATTTGAATCAATTCACATCTTCTTACAAGGATAAATTTGAAGAGAATCAAAGATTTACATGTAAAAATGAAACCCTAAAATATCAGAATAAACTGTGGTAAGGAATTCTCTGGAAAACAAGGAAAATCTAAGCATGACACAAATTCCAGAAGCCAAAATAGAAAAAATAAATTTGACTACATAAAAATCAAAGTTTATACTTAGCAAAAAACCAATGTACACAATGTTAAACTGGGAAAAAGGTATTTACAACTCATATCACAGATTTTATCAATTAAAAAAAAACAATATGAAACAGAGTAAAGAGTATAGATAATTCCCCAAAAAGAAAATTAAAATGGTCCTCGAGTATATGTCAAGATGATAACCTTGTAACAGAGAGGGTGATAATTACAGCGTGCATGATACGTACACTAAAAGCCACAAAACATTTCTGAGAGAAACTAAAGACCACAATACACTGAGAGATACCACGTTTGTGGGTCAGAAGACTCAGCATTATTAAGGTATCAGTTCTCCCCCGCCCCAAATTGATCCAAAGATAAAATGCAATCACAATCAAAATCCCTAAAAAGCTTTTTGGTTGAAATTAACAAGTTCATTCTAAACTACATATGGAAATGCAAAGGACCTACAATACCTCAAATAACTACTAATAGGCACAACAAAGATGAAGGGCTTATAATACCTGATTTCAAGCCTTACTATAAAGCTACAGTAATCAGGACAGGGTTTTATTGATGTAAAGACTGACAAACATCAACAGAACAAAACAGGGCCAAGGAAATTCAACAGTTTCTCCATCTGAATAAACTTTTCAACAAATGTTGCTAGAATAAAAGCCACAGGCAAAACAATGAACCTCAATCCTTTCCTCACACCATATTTAAAAATTAACCAAAAAAAAAAATTAACCAAAGTGGATCACAGACCTAAATGTAAAAGCTAAAATGACACAACTTCTAAAACTAAAGAGAAATAAGATTTGATGTTGGATTTGGGCTTCCCTGATAGCTCAGCTGGTAAAGAATCCACCTGCAATGCAGGAGACCCCAGGTTGATTCCTGGGTCAGGAAGATCCCCTGGAGAAGGGCTAGGCTACCCACTCCAGTATTCTTGGGCTTCCCTACTGGCTCAGATGGTTAAAGAATCCACCTGCAATGGGGGAGACCTGGGTTCGATCCCTGGGTTGGGCAGATCCCCTGGAAAAGGGAAAGGCTACCCACTCCAGTATTCTGGCCTAGAGAATTCCATGGACTATACAGTCCATGGGGTTTCAGAGAGTCAGACACAACTGAGTGACTTTCACTTTCACTTGGCAAAGATTTCTTATCTATGTCAGAAAAGCACAAACATCAATAAATTGGATTTCATCAAAATACATTTTTGCTTTTCAAAACATACTTGTTGGACAAATGAAAAATCACATCCTGAGAGAGAAAAAGTATCTGAAAAGGACTTGTAAATATAGGAAAATCTTGAAACTTAATAATGAAATAATCCAAATTTTAAAACGGGCAAAAGATTTTCACAGACAATTCACCAAAGATGATGCATGGATGGCAAGGCGGATCGATCAAGGTGGCAGAGTAAGAAGACATGGAACTCACTCCTTGCCAACAAACAGATCAAAATTACGTCTGTACATGGAATAATTCTCATCGGAAACTGGCAGAAAAACTCCTGTACAACCAAGGCTGTGAGAGAGATCCACATGTAATTGGGTAGGACAGGAAAAAAAGCGATCAGGTCAGCACCTGTGCCCCTGAGAGGGGACTCAAGGAAGAGGGAGAACACTGGGGCAGAGACCCATCCCAGGGAGTGAACGGTGAGAGCCTCAGGGGATGCTGCAGCCCCTGGGGTCGTAACCGGGGGAAATGAACCACCCAAGGCTGACATGAGGGCAGGTGGAACTAGCAGGAGGGCTATGGGAAAGAGGGAGGGAGGGAGTGTGTGTCTGTGTGAGTGTGCTGGCTTGTGTACCCCCCAAGGAGAGCAGGGCAGAGGGGGCGGCTGGCCAAGTGCTCTAGTGGCTGCCAGGTTCCCGGCTTGGGCGCGCACCTCCCTCCACTCCACGTCCTCCAGCAGGACGACGCGGCACTGCACAGTGTCCAGGGGCAACCCGGGCCTGGGGCGGAGCATGGGTGTTGGCAGCAGTCATGGTTGGCACTTACTCAAGTGGCGCATCAGAAGGAGCCTAGAACTCTGATGGCAGCCTCTACCCCACAGCTTCCGCAGGATACACACAGAGACTCCACACAACCCCACACAGGGACCCTGCAGGGTGGCCCCATGACAAGACAGCTGGTGGAGGCTGGGCATGGTGATGGGCTGTGAGGGGCAAGGGGGCCATGTACGTGAGACTGCGTGTGAGCAGAGCAAGGGAACAAGTGCAGCTCCGCTGGGCAGACAGCTCAGACCTCTGCCTGCAGAGGGTCCACATGGGCGCCACTGTGGTCAGTACTTCCCGGCTCTGGGGCAAGGCTTCCAACGCGGGGAGAGGGGAGAACACACACCCACAGGGAACAGAGCCAGCCCCGCCGACCCTTGCCTCCAGCAACTTGGATCAGATCCTGTCCCAGCAGGGTGCCGGCCACTGGGCAGGGGCAAGGTCTGCCTCACACCCAGCTCCAGCCCAACCCCCTGCTGGAGTGGAGACACTGGGCACATGCAGTCTGTATAAGGATGCTCCCACATCAGAACACCCCTTTTTAAGACCACAGGAGGTAAATGTTTCACCTAAATTCACAGTGACAGAGAAAGTTAAGCAAAATAAAAATGCAGAGGAACTGCTCTCAATTGGAACAAGAGAAAAAAAAACCCTGAGAAAACAAATAATGAAACAGAAATAAACAATTACCAGGTAAAGAATTCAGAACACTGTTAATAAAAATGTTAACTGAATTTAGGGAAAAGCATAGTTGAACATAGTGAGAATTTTAAAAAGGAACTAGAAAATATTTAAAAAGACCCAATCTGAAGAGAATTCAATAGCTGCCAAAAAAAGAAAAAGAAACACACTAAAAGGAATGAATAGCAGACTAAGTGATACAAAAGAACACATACATGATCTGAAAGACAGAAAAATGTAAATCATCCAATCAGAACAGCAAAAAGAAAAACATTTTTTTAATGAAATCAGTATAAGAAATCTCTTAAATAACATTAAATAACCAACATTCACATTATAGGAGAAGACAGAAGAGAGGAGGGCATCAAAACTGCAGCTGAGGTGATTACAGCTGAAAACTCTCCAGACCTGAAGGAAGTAAGATACCCAGGAACAGGAAGCACAGAGGCCCCAAACACGTTGAACTGAAGGAAACCCACACCAAGAGATAACATAATTAAAATGGCAAAAGGTAGAGAGAGGCTTCTAAAGGCAGCAAGAAAAAAAGAAAACAGAATCCCCACCCATAAGACTATCAGCTGATTTCTCTGCAGAAACCAGAAGACCAGAAGGGAGTGGCATGATCTGCAACCTACTCTGCCTAGCAAGATACCATTTAAAACTGAAAGAGAGACAAAGAACTTCTCAGACAAGCAAAACCTGAAACATTTCATCAATACTAAACCTACTCTAAAAGAAATGTTAATGGGTTTTCTCTAAGTGGAAAAGAAGAAAGAACCTACAGAGAAGAAATACAGAGTAAGGACTGAGGACCAACCACTTAACTGAGCAGTATGGAGATTAAAAGACAAAAAACTGTGAAAGCAGCTGTAACTACAATAAACAGTTGAGGGATAAACATGAAACAGGAAGATATAAAATATGACATCAAAATATGGAGGAGGGGAATAGAAATGTAGAATGTTCAGAATGTGTTTGAACTTATATGACTGCCAGTTTCAAACAAGAAGATATAGGTCAACATATATGAACCCCATGGTAATCACAAATAAAAAAAAGAACACAACAAATACACAAAAACTGAAAAGAAAGGAATATAAGCATACTGCTAAATGAAATCATTAAACCACAAAGTGTTAGTGGCTCAGGCATATCCAACTCTGAGACCCCATGGACTGTAGCCCACCAGGCTCCTCTGCCCATGGGATTCTCCAGGCAAGAATACTGGAGTGGGCTGCCATTCCCTTCTCCAGGGGATCTTCTGGATCCAAGAATTGAACCCAGGTCTCTCACACTGCAGGCAGATTCTTTATCATCTGAGTCACCAGAGAAGCTCCCTAAACCACAAAGGAAGAAACAAAAAGAACAGAGAAGAATTACAAAACAACGGGGAAAACAAGTAATAAAACAGCAGTAAGTGTTAGGGGAAGCACACTGATTGAAACCGCCCACCCTGGCCAGGAACCATAGTAACCATTTGCATGAGTTGTTTTATGACAGGAAATCCTGATAAGGAATACGGAACTAATAAACCACCACCAGCCGAAAGAGTTTGGGAAAGGTCAAGAAGAGACCCTGCCTGTCCGTCCACTTCCCAGAATCCCTCTCGCTAGCATCCATCTTGGCTGAGTGATGCGTGTGCCACCAGGAAACACTCTGAATTAGAATGATTGGCCAAAGCCACCTGGAAACTAATCCCGTCACCATAAAACCCAAGACTGCGAGCCACGCGGCAGAGCAGTTCTCCTGGGTTCCCTTACCTGCTGCTCTCCACCCGGGTGCCCTTTCCCAATAAAATCTCTTGCTTTGTCAGCATATGTGTCTCCTCGGACAATTCATTTCCAAGTGTTAGACAAGAGCCCAGTTTCGGGCCCTGGAAGGGGTCCCCCTTCCTGCAACATAAGTATACATCTATATCAATAATTACTTTAAATGCCAATGGGCTAAATATTCCTATCAGACAAAACAGACTTTACAACAATGGGTATAACAGAAGACAAAGAAGGGCATTCTATAGTGATAAAGGGATCATTACAAGAACAAGCCATAACATTTAACATATATGCATCCAAGACCGGAGCACCTCAACATGTAAAGCAAATACTAACACCTAAAGGGAGAAACTGACAATAACACAGTAATAGTAGGGGACTTTAACATCCCACTTTTATCAATGGACAGATCATCCAGACAGGAAATCTATAAGGCAACAATGGCCTTAAATGACACATTATAGACGATTTGAATATATTAGATATCTACAAGGACATTATGTCCAAAAATAGCAGAATACACTTTTTTTTTCCAAGTGCACATGAAATGTTCTCCAGAACAGATCACATGTTGAGGATAAAAATTATACCAAGCATTTTTTCCAACCACAATAGCATGAAACTAGAAGTCAATTACAGAAAGAAAAACGGGAAAAGAACTCACACTGGAGATTAAATGATACGCTACTAAAAAAAACAATGGGTCAATAGAGAAATCAAAAAGGAAACCAGAAAATACCTTGAGACAAATAAAAATGGAAATATGACTCTCCAAAAATCTATGGGATGCAGAAAAAAACAGATCTAAGAGAGAAGTTTATAGTGATACAGGCCTTCCTTATCTGGTGGCTCAGACGGTAAAAGTGGCTGCCTACAATGTGGGAGACCCGGGTTTGATCCCTGGGCCAGGAAGATCCTCTGGAGAAGGAAGTGGCAACCCATCCCAGTACTCTTGCCTGGAAAATCCCGTGGACAGAGGAGCCTGGTAGTCTACAATCCATGGAGCCGCAAAGAGTCAGAGACAACTGAGCAACTAAACTTTCACTTTTCACTTATTTCCTTGAGAAATAAGAAAAATCTCAAACCTACCACCTAAAGAAATTAGAAAAAGAAAACAATCCAAAGTCAGCAGAAGCAAGGGAATAATAAAGATCAGAGAGAGAAGAAATAAAACACATCTTAAAGGAAAAAAACAATAGGGATTCCCTGGCGGCTCAGTGGTGAAGAATTCACTCGCCAATGCAGGAAACACGGATTCAATCCCTGGTCACTACGCCTGTACTCTGAGAGCCCTGAGACTGCAAATACTGCATCCAGGTGCTGCAACTACTGCAGCCCGTGTGCCCGTGAGCCCATGCCCCACAATGAGCAGTCGCCGCAATGAGAAGCCCATGCACTGCAACAAAGACTAGCCCCCGCTTGCCACAACTAGAGAAAAGCTGGTGCAGTAATGGAGACCCAGCACAGCCATAAATAAATACAAAATTTTTAAAAACAATAGAAAATATCAATGAAAACAAGAGTTAGTTTCTTGAAAAGATAATCAAAAACTGATAATCAGGCTTGCCAAGAAGAGAGAATCCAAAATAATCAAAATAAGAAATGCAAGAGAAATACAACTGATACCACAGAGGTAGAAAAACATAAGAGGATACTATCAATGGTCATATTCCAACAAATTGGACAACCTAGAAGAAACGGACAAATTTCTAAAAAAACATAAAAATTGGCAAGACTGAAATCAATAAGAAGCAGACCATCTGAATAAACCAAACACTAGTAGTGAAATTGTATTTGTAATTTAAAAAACTCGCAGGAGGCTTCCCTGGTGGCTCAGTGGCGAAGAATCTGCCTGCCAATGAAGGAGATACAGGTTCGATCCCTGGTCCGGGAGGATCCCACATGCCTCGGAGCAACTGCGCCCATGCACCGCAACTCCTGAGCCCGTGCTCTAGAGCCCAGGAGCCGCGACTGCTGAAGCCGTGTGACCTAGAGCCCATGCTTCGCAACAAGATAAGCCACTGCAATGAGGAGCCCCCACGCTCTGCAACTAGAGAAAAGCCTGCGCAGCAACAGAGACCCAGCACAGCCAAGAATAGTAAGTACAAATTATAAAAAAAACTCCCAGGAAACAAAAGTCCAGGACCAGCTTCCCTGGGGGATTCTAGCAAATTACAAAGATTTAAATACTCATCCTTTTTAAACTATTCCAAAAAATAGTTTAAAGAGGAAGAAGAAGAGGAAGAAACCCTCCCAAATGCATTGTGAGGCCATCATATCCTGATACCCAAGTCAGACCAATACACTACAAAAAAGGAAAACTACTTATCAATGTCTTTGATGACTACAGATGTAAAACTCAATAAAATATTGTAACAAACAACCCAAAAAATAAATAAAAGATCATACACAATGATCAAGTGGGATTTATCCCAGGGACACAAAGATGCTTCAATATTCACAATTCAATCAGTGTGACACACCACATCAACAAAAGGAAGGACAAAAATGACATGATCATCTTAATAGATACAGAAATAGTATTTAATGAAATTAAATATACATTGACAAAAATTCTCCAAGTTGGTATAAAGAGAACATAACTTAACATAATAAAGATTGCCTATGACAAACCCACAGCTATCGTCATACACAACAATGAAAAGCTTAAAGCCTTTCCTCCAAATTCAGGAACAAGACAGATGCCCACTCTTGCTTCTTCAATGTAACATAAACAGTACTGGAAGTCCAAGCCACAACAATCAGAGGAATGGAAAGGAAGAAGGAAGAAAAAGCACCCATGTTGGAAGGGAGGAAGTAAAACTGTCACTATTTACAGACGATGTGATACTTTACATAGAAAACCCTAAAGCCTCCACCAAAAAGCTACTAGAACAAATGAATTCAGTAGACTTACAGGATACAAGATTAATATACAGAAATCTAATGCTTTTCTATATGATATTAATGAACTATCAAAAAGTAAAAAAAAAAAAAAAAAATCCCATTTAAAATTACATCAAAAAGAATAAAATGCCCTAGGAATAAATTTAACCAAGGAAGTGAAAGCCTATACTCAGAGAATTATAAAATGCTGAGGAAGGAAACTAAAGATGATATAAAGAAGTGAAAAGATATTCTGTGCTCTTGGATCAGAAAAATTAATATTATTAAAATGACCACACTACCCAAAGCAATCTACAGACTTAATGTAATCCCTACTGAAATACCCATGACATTTTGCATTGAACTAGCACAAATGAATCTAAAATTTATACAGAATCACAAAAGGCCCTATATTGTCAAAGTTATCCTCCCAGACTTCAGACTATACTACAAAGCTACAGTTATCGAAATATATTTAGTACTGGCACAAAAACAGACACACAGAACAATGGAACAGAATATGGAGCCCAGAAATAAACCCACACACCCAGAGTCAACTAATCTACAACAAAGGAGGCAAGAATATACAATGAAGAAAAGATAATTTCTTTGATAAGTGGTGCTGGGAAAACTGGACAGCAACATGTAAAAGAATGACATAAAATCTCTGCACACCATATAGAAAAATAAACTCATAACAGATTAAACATCTAAATACAAGAGTGGAAACCACAAACCTCCTAGAAGAGAACACGGACAGAACACTCTTTGATATAAATCATAGCAAAATATTTTGGGTTTGTCTTTCAAAGCAAAAATAAGCAAATGGAACCTAATTAATCCATAAAAGCTTTTTGCCAGCAAAGGAAACCATAGACAAGATGAAACCAAAAGCTACTGAATGGGAGAAAATATCTGCAAATGATATGAGCAATAACAGGTTAATATTCAAAACATATAAACAGCTCATAAAGCTCAATATAAAAAAAAGTCCCCAAATAACCCAATCAAAAAAGGCAGAAGACTGAAGAGACATTTTTCCAAGGGAGACATACAAATGGATAACAGGCACATGAAAAGGTGGTCAATATCACTATTCCCCAGGGAAATTCAATTCAAAACCAAAATGAAACATTACCTCACACCTGTCAGAATGGCTGTCATCAAAAAGAACACAAATAATAAATGTTGGCAAGGATGTGGAAAAAAGAGAACTCTTATCTACTGCTGGTAGGAATGTAAACTGGTGCAGCCACTGTGGAACCCAGTATAGAGGCTCCTCAAAAAATAAAAATACAACTATCATATGATCTGGCAACTCCACTCCTTGGCATATACCCAGGAAAAACAAAAACACTAACTTGAAAAGATATATGCATCCCAGTGTTCACAGCCACACTATTCACAATAACTAAGATATGGAAGCAACCTAAGCATCCATCAACAGACAAATAAATAAAAATGTGGTACATATTTACAATGGAATAATACACAGCCATAAAAAAGAACAGAATTCTGCCATTTGCAGCAACATGGATGGACCTAAAAAATATTATGCTTAGTGAAATAAGTCTTCATTGTATCACAGGTATTTGACAGATGTAGAAAAAGCAGCATAGGCCGGTGTTCATTTGGAATTAGAATGATTGCTTGTTCAGATAATTATTAATACAAAATAGCACAATCATGTCATTTGAAGTTCCAACCAAGGAAGACAAATGGATAACAGGCACATGAAAAGTGCTCAACATCGCTAATTCTCACAAAAATTCAATTCAAAACCACAACGAAATATCACCTCACACCTGTGACCTCACACCAGGCTGTCATTAAAAAAGTTATAATAATAAATGTTGTTAAAAATAAACACAAATAATAAATATTTGGTCTTAATAAACAAAGAAGGCTGAGTGCCAAAGAACTGATGCTTTTGAACTGTGCTATTGGAGAAGACTCTTGAGAGTCCCTTGGACTGCACTGAGATCAAACCAGTCAATCCTAAAGGAACTCAGTCCTAAATATTTTCTGGCAGGACTGATGCTGAAGCTGAAGCTCCAATACGTTGGCCACCTGATGTGAAGAACTGACTCATTGGAAAAGACCTTGATGCTGGGAAAGACTGAAGTAGGAAGAGAAGGGGACGACAGAGGATGAGATGGTTGGATGGCATCACCGATGCGATGGACTTGAGTTTGAGTGAGCTCCAGGAGTTGGTGATGGACAGGGAGGCCTGGCATGCTGCAGTCCACAGGGTCACAAAGAGTCGGACATGACTAAGCAACTGAACTGAAGACCAAGAAAACCCCCAAAACAAAAAGGAACACTTACCAGTAGCACAAATGGCTTTGTAAAGCAAATAAATATTCATTAAAACTTTCAATGGGCTTCTCCTGAAGCACGTAGTCAATGCGCTGGCCTCCATTCAGCATTCCCACATGGATGGGGGGGGCTTCCTCTTTCACTGGCACAGGGTTCTCTTCTGTGTTAATATCTGGATATGAAGGAACCATGGTCAGAACATAGACGCTTCCAGCCCTCCAAGGCTGTCCTTACCTCCCCTCACACTCCAGCCTCAGCAGACGACGAGCTACTCTGCTCTGAAAGCTCTCTCTCATCTCCTCTCCATGCCCTTAAAGCTTGTTCTCAAGCCACACTGATTTTATCCAATCCTCTTTCTTTCCTATACCTTTGACAGCTAATTCCATTTACCTTTGGTTTACAAAATAAATGCAAGCAGGGTTAGATCTCCTTGGGCAATTGACAATTAAAGCAAAAGAATGCAGTATTAACTGTGAAATCAAGAGAAGTGTCCTAGCTAGTGCCCAGCCAGGAAAACAAAACTGACCCATGAATACACAGACAGTCCCCGGTAAGGCAAGGCTCTTCACAGTGTGGGCTCTTAGCGTCGCTGCCACACTGCCAGAGCGGGGAGTGCTTTAAAGCCTAGCTACTAGATGCTCAGCTTCTCTTAACATTTTCCCTCACAAATAATGTGTTTCCACAATTTGTGGCTATTTGATGACAGAAAGAAACCAGCAGAGCTGAAGGCCCAGTAGGACTCATAGTATAGTGTTGGCTCTAAACAATAACAAGGGGAAAGTTAAGAAGACCCAGGGAGAATAAGAACCAGACATCAGGGAGTCCCTCTTATCTGGCCTGGTGCAGGAAACCACTGTGTACAGTGTCACTGACCACTAGGCTTCTCTGAATTTGACTCAGGTTCTGCTTCTGTTTCTTCTGCAGTTTCTGAAACTTGTAAGGCGGGGTATGGAGCTCTGGTGAAAGACTTCCAGGCCATCCGCAGCGAACCTAGCAAGTTATTCTTAAGGTCCATGCTCATCCTGGTCAAGCCCTCTCTCAGTTCTGAAACACATGTGAAAAAGAACACTACATGGTTTATAGAGGTAAAAGGGCTCAACATAGCCAAGCAAAGTGAATGAGGTCCAGTCAGCCTGCACTGATCAGAAGGTCTAGAATTATCAGGTTTTGGACTCAAGACATACCTAAGTGCATCCGCTTCCTGCCTTTATGATGTGGGATCAGCATTGGCTCAAATTCCATTCCTGGGACCACCATTGGTTCAATCCTATAGGCCACAGGATCAAACTACATGCAGAAAACAATAGTTACATATACCTCTGCTGATCATAATGATGGTTTCAGGAATATGAAACATTATAAGCTCATTTATTTTTAAATATAGTAGTTCTGCCCTCTTCAATTCCCCATTCATACTATTATAAATTTTCTCATTACTACAAAATAGAAAAAGTAAATCAACACAATAGAATATCATATGCTCTTTACCAATAAGCCCTAATAGTAAAGTGAAATCACAAGAGCTAACCATGCTTACAGGGTGATAAATATTGAAGAAACCTTTGCATGTTGGAAATCTGTAGTTGGGGTCAATTCTTTTTAGTCCCCGGACAGTAAGGAACATTCCAATGGGAGATCCAAAGGCAAAGAATATTTCTGGTTTATAGATGAGCCGGGGGTATTTTACAGGCACCTGCATGAAGGAAATGAAAGCATCTCTTATTGATAATAAAAGTTACATCTGTTCCTACAATACCAATAGCAAACAATAAAATGACCAAAGAGAATGAGTACTGTTTACCTGCCCAATGCCGACGTCCAGACCATTAGTACTACTGTAGAACTCTGACTCTTTGGGGATATTAGACATATTTGCCCCTGCAGGTGATTGCGGGGTTGGTCTGTTAACACCCTAAAGAATAAAAAATAGTTCTGTGGAGCTGCTAAGTAGTAAAAATATCCAAAGGATTATACAGTTTTCTATTGGTTTAAAAGGAGGCTTGGGAAAGTTTTGAAACAACAGTCAACAATTTTCAGAAGAATCTCTCAGAAAACAAAGCTAAAGAAAACCAAAGCTGCCTTAAATTATGAACTGATATCCCTACATGCTCTGAAATGATGAAAGCTGTACAAAGCCTTCTGGGTAGTAACTGCAACTTTGGGCAACCATCATGAGAGCAAACGAAAGCAGAGCACTGTGGGCTATTGGGGGCTACTGAAGAGTTCAATGAAGTGCTATGCCTTTCTAATCAAAGCAAACAGTATGTCTCTATCAGCCTCAAATCAGAACCAAGCAACCTGCTAAACGGTTGAAAGATAATCAACTAGGCTATGGAAAGGAATTCAGTGGCCAAAAATACTCAGTGCACAAGCACTGTTACAACATGGTTATACCTTGAATACATTATGCTAAGTGAAAGAAGCCAGTCACAAAAGGCCACATATCGTATAACTCCATTTACATGAAATATCCAGAATAAGAAAATACACAGAGACAGAAAACAGATCAGTGGTTCACAGGAGGGAGGAATGGGGAGTGACTGCTATTGAATATGATGTTTCTATCATGATGGAATGTTCTGGAATGCAATAGTGGTAATGGTTATTCAACTCTGAATATACCAAGACCCACTGAATTGTATATTTTAAAAGGGTGAATTTTATGGCATGTGATGTGCAATATATTTCAATAAACTAGTTGTAATGCAAACCAAAAAAGGAAAAAACCTGAATGGTAGAAGTCCAGGGGAGATAAGACTTCTGACACTGATAACATTTTTAAAGATATTAATAAAGAAAATGTATTTAATTTATAAAAAAGAGAGCCAAAGGTAAATTTTAAAACTGCTTAGCTCCCTATACACCTCACAAAGCACGAGGGTACAAGGAAGTCAACACACTGTTTAATCCCATAAGCTATATTAAGCACATACCATCGAATTTTTTCTGGTCCTAAAGTAGTTTAGTATCTTCTTTCTTGGTCCTAAGGGAATTCCCATTTCCTGAAGGTCTTTGTCTGTACATAAAGTCTAAGCATAAAAAATCAAACACTGTTTTTATTTCTAGGCAAAATAAAGGCAATTAAATGTCCTGTTCTCTGAGAGGAATAGGCCTAAGCACTCTGCTGTTCTTGGCTTTACACGACTAGGAGTCCCCAGTGGTAAAGCATCATTAATAACTTTATCTTCTTAATAAAGAGCTTAAAAAAGGAATATAAAATATCAATACTGGAGTTATAAATGCTGTAGTAATACAGATATTATTGCAAAAAAAAAAAAAAAAACCTACAGAGGTGAGTATCTAACTTCACGACAGAAAAACCCTCCACGGTTTCCACACTCCTCAGATGTTCCATCCCCGAGAAAGGTTATGTTCCTGCTTGCGCACATGAGCAGTGAGAACATAAAGCAAACACAGAGCACAAAACAGACCAACAATCCAGGGGTCAGCCAAAGGGCTGCTCCTGACGAGGGAAGTCTTCCTTCGCCTCCCAGATTAGATCAGCTCATCCCACTGTACACTCCTAAACTGTGCACTTCCCCTACTTACAACTGAGCACAGTTGTAATTAATTATGTGTTTGGCTATCTGTGTCTTTTCCACTAAGCTATAAGCACCATGAGGTTTGAACTGTATCTGCCTTATCAGCACTCTACCTCATACTTGGTACAGCTGCCTGATCATTGTAGGTATTTACTAAATACCTGTTAAATGAACAAATGTGTCACAAACCTAAAAAAAAAAAAAGGCACAACCAAGGTGGCAAAAAAATAAGCAAATACCCACAAGTAGAGCTCTGGAAAGTGTAACAGAAAATAAGAGCTGGAAAAGTCAGTGGCCTTTACACCTGCTCTCATGTTTTCAGAGCTGTGCTGGGTTTTAGTCTTTGCTCTATTGCTATTATCAACGTGGCTCCTCTGAACTTTGAACTCCCACAAAGAAAAGATCACTTTATATGATGGAAAAAAAAAATGCTAAAGAGCATTACTAATGATAAAGTATGTATGACTAAAATGCTTCTAAAGGGCAGGCTCTTAGCCAGCAGTATGATGAAAATAAGCAATAAAAATACTGAAAATGGAACAGAGTACAGTTTTAAAAGATTATTTTTACCAGAGCTTCCTTATCTATTTTCTCCTTCTCAAAGATACCAAAGAACTCAGACAGTTGAAGTTTCTTCAAATCTTCCTCCAGTGTTGGTGTATCTCCTTGATCTATGAAAATACTTGGCAAATCCTAAAAATTAAATTGTAAAACTTATATTGTCTAAATTCATTTAGATATTTTTATTAATATTACTTTGCAATAAAGAAAAGCACTATGTAAGATAGCCACATAGTATCTTAACTTTGACTAAATCAAAATGTATATGAAATATAAACTAAAATGTGATTGATCTTTAAGTTTTTGCAGTCAATTGAAACTTTATATGTTTTTAAATAAATGAATCTGTGACTGAATGACTATTAACGTATTCATCATCATCATTAACAAAACTTTCCCTGAGCTCTTAGTAGTGTTTTTTTTTTTTTCCTTAGTAGTGTTTAAGGACAGCTTTCAAGCAGAATTTCTATAAACTATATCAATTTACATTCAATTCATTCTTCATTTCCTCATATGCAAATTCCATTTAAACTCAATGATTCTATAATAACAGATCAGTAGTGCATATTTATAATGAAAATAAGATAACCATTAATTATTTTAGAATGTGGCACATGTTTATAGAAGCATATTACTATCTTGCTTCTATCATCCAAGAATAACAGAGATAATTACAAATCTGTTAAAATTAAAATAAATGTAAATTTAATATTATGGTATGAGACTAAGGGGGGAAAAAAGTCTAAAATCTAAAAATCCCTACTAAGAAATAGTACAAGAAAACCTATCTGAACATCTAAATTACCTTTTCACTGTCAGTATCTCCCAAAGAATCTTTCTGATTTGTTAGGATATCAAACAATATAAGCGAACCTGTAAGTAAAACAGAAGAGGGGACAATTTTGAACCATTAGCACTGAACAGCTGTCTTTTACACAAAAAAGGAATAAGCCAACTACCCATGTAGCAAAACCTACTAAGTAGGGAGTCTCTCTTCCAATCCACCATCACCCTTCCAGCCCCTTCCGTACTTCATCACAGACCAGTCCTAGACCTCTGAATCTGACACTGATAAGACACTGTACTTCAAAAATACCTAAAAGGTCTCCATACAATGTGACAGTCCTCTCCAGTCACAGGGAATTCATTACCTAAACTATGACCAGCAATGGATACACTCCCTTTGAAATTAGGGTTCCTCTGCAGAAAAAGTATATAAATTCGGTTCATTTCAGAAGCGACTGTGTCCACAATAGTCTGACAGTAGGTGGGGCTGTTGTAGAAGAAGACATCCAGAATCGTGTCGTTGGTAAAGTGTCTGAGGCGGTTAATGCTAGGCAGGGTTATTCGCTGCAGATCTCTGAAAAAAAGGAAAGATGCTTTAAGCAGAAAACTTAAATACATTCCATAACCTCCTTTATGCTAAAGAAATAGTAAAGCTGCAATAGTAAACACTAATGAGCCACTAAAACATATTGGAAGAAGATACACACCATTCCCTACTCCTGACCCAAGCTGGTTAAACAAAGGGATTGTTCAGCACTTAATAATATAACTCTAAGAAAATGACACAAAAGTACAAAAAGTTTTTTGTTGAACAGAATTTTATATACACTCAGCTAACAGCAGAGATGTTCCTAAGCATATTAATGATCAGAAAACATTACAATCACAGGTAATAACTCAAAGGTGTAAAGTACTACTCACACATCTACACCAGTGGAATGCAAGGGACTATGCCAGTTGACTGGGAGAAATTCTACCCTCCCAATCTGCTGATTTTCTTGGGCTTTCTTAAAATGCGTCTGTAGCAGGTTCAAAGAAACACTGCGAAAATCATTAACTAGAAAAGAAAATTAACTAATGCATTAACAGTGAAGCAATCAATTCACAGAATTAGGATGTAACAGATCATATGATTATACCACACTCATCTACATTTGCTTAGAGCACATACTGACTAGAGTCAAAACTAGAGTTATATTTAAGAAAAATTAATAGTGCATATAGGAAAAGACATTCCTTTCATATAGAACTGCTTTTACTATACAAAACATTTTCATTAAACACACACACACACACACACACACACTAACTTCAAAACTTCTGTGTCAGATGAACTGTTTCAATTTTTTAAAAGAATCACCTGACTATGTCAGTTGGCCTTGCACTCAAACAATCATTCATTATTCAGTATTTAGAAAAACCACTGATGTTCAGAATTCATATTACATTGATCTTAACCTTCTAGAAAGTTTATGCTTTGAAGCATTAGTATTAGGATAAGATTCCAAAATTGGGACAATTAGACTATGAATACTACTTTTCAAAATCAAGTTAATGACTTAAATATTCCAATTAGAGTATCATGAGGTTTATCACATTTTAAGTTGAAAAAATGTAAGTTTCAGTTATTCATTTAAACTAGATTAATTTTATGGTCATATATTTATGGTTCCCTTTAAATTTGGAATAGTTACAAACAGGACAGTCACATCATAAAACAATTTTATCGGACTTGAAGGCTTATTCACTCAAGAACTATTAGTTAAGAGTATAAACCTATTAGCCTAAGGAAGTTACTAGCACTTTAGGTATAAGCTGGGAGGCTTTACCACCTTGCCACCTGTCTTCAGCTCTCCAAATCTTATTATGCAGCTAAGAGGACAGCCTAAGACAACACTCTCTCGGCTCAGAGGAGCACTAACAGTCCTTTACGTGATCTAACCTGACACGTTTTGCAAACCTACCACACTGTACAATGCTTCGAAAGCGGAGATCACAAGCAGGTCCGATCCCATGGACTACAAAAACCAAGTGATCTATTTGTAAAGGTTCCCCTACAAGTGAAATTATAAAGAAAAGTTATTCAGTGTAACTAGTCATGTATTCTAAAATCAAACATTCACAATAAGTAGGTAATAGAAATGGGTAAGTTAAACTATGAGCAGGTTTTTTCTAAAGACACAAATTTTCCTATATTTCACTACTTAGTAAAAATATTGTGATTTTACTTTGTTTCTAATTTATCTCAAAAGTGTTTCTAATTTATCTTAAAATATTTGGTTGGTGCAAAAGTAATTGTGGTTTTTGCACTATTGAACTTTTTGCCATTTGATATCAGAAAACATTTTTAATAAATATGATTATGTTATAGATCTAACATCTAAATGTGTTTTAATACACATTTCTCACCTTGTTTCTTTGCTAAGTATTATTACTTGCTGTTTATTTTATATTTATCTTAGGCTATGAAAATGATGTTAGACAAAAAGCAAATTCGAGTGATTTTCTTAAATAAGGTCAAAATGGGTTGTAAAGCAGCAGAGATAACTTGCAACATCAACAATACATTTGGCCTAGGAACTGCTAACGAACGTACAGTGCAGCAGTGGTTGAAGAAGTTTTGCAAAGGAGATGAGAGTCTTGAAGATGAGAAGCATACTGGCCAGCCACTGGAAGTTGATAATGACCAACTGAGAGGCATCATCAAAGCTGATCCTCTTACAACTAACAAGAAGTTGCAGAAGAACTAACATCAACCTTCTACAGTTGTTCAGCATTTGAAGCAAATTAAAAAGGTGAAAAAGCTCGCTTAGTGGGTGCCTTATGAGCTGACCAAAAATTTTAAAACTTGTCGCTTTGAAGTGTCATCTTCTCTTATTCTGTGCAACAACAATGAATCATTTCTGGATCAGATTGTGATGTGGGACAAAAAGTAGATTTTATACAACAACCAGCGACAGCCAGCTCAGTGGCTGAACCAAGAAGTTCCAAAGCATTTCCCAAAGCTAAACGTGCATCCAAAAAAAGTCACGGTCACTGGTGGTTTGCTGGCAGTCTAATCCACTACAGCTTTCTGAATCCCAGCGAAACCATTACATCTGAGATTTGCTCAGCAAATCAATGAGATGCACTGAGAACTGCAATGCCTGAAGCTGCCACTGATCAACAGAAAGGGTCCAATTCTTCTGCACAACACCACCCAACCCCATGTTGCACGAACACTTCAAAAGTTGAACTAATTGGGTTACACAGTTTTGCTTCATCTGCCATATTCACCCAACCTCTTGCCAACTGACTACTACTTCTTCAAGCATCTTGACAACTTTTTGCAGGGAAAACACTTTCACAATCGGCATGAGGCAGAAAATGCTTTCCAAGAGTTTGTAGAATCTAGAAGCATGGATTTTTATGCTACAGGAATAAAACTTATTTCTTGTTGGCAAAAATATGTTGATTGTAATGGTTCCTATTTTGATTAATAAAAATACGTTTGAGCCTAGCTATAATGTTTAAATTCATGGTCCAAAACTACAATTAGGTCTGCACTAACCCAGTAAGTCGGTGAAAAAATTTTTCAGGATTTTTAAACTTTTTACTTTGAAATAACTGCAATCTTACAGAAAACTTGAAAGAATAGTACAGAAAATCTCTTTTTCACAGATTCCATACTTCTAACATTATGTGTGTGTGTGTGTTCACACACATTTATTTTTAGAACCATTTGGGAGTAGGCTGCATACATCATCAGACTACACACATCACACCTCTTTAAACCTTCAATATTTTGTGTATTTCCTGAGAATACTCTCTTGTATAGCCACAGGGCAGTTACCAAATTCAGACAATTTGACGACAGAATACTTAAAAGGAATTTTATAATCCAGTTAAATATACTACAAAACCAACCATAAACACCCCTAGCTAGAGACCAATGGATAACCATCAGGGTTCTACTGAAAAATAGTTTTCCCTCGTTGAAAAACTTCAAGGACAGAGTTGCTGCTGCTAAGTCACTTCAGTTGTGTCCAACTCTGTGCAACCCCATGACGGCAGCCCACCAGGCTCCCCCATCCCTGGGATTCTCCAGGCAAGAACACTGGAGTGGGTTGCCATTTCCTTCTCCAACGCGTGAAAGTTAAAAATGAAAGTGAAGTTGCTCAGTCGTGTCCAACTCTTAGTGACCCCATGGACCGCAGACTACCAAGCTCCTCCATTCATGGGATTTTCCAGGCAAGAGTACTGGAGTGGGGTGCCATTGCCTTCTCCGCAAGGACAGAGTTACCAGGAATAAATAAGCGAGCAGGAAGAATCACATTTCTTAGAATTAGGACTAAGTTCATTTGTACTTAGTGACTTCCTGATCAGTACTGCCCAAATTTTATCCATCCCACCATATATACTTAGCAACTTCAAAAGAGATTTTTATACCTATTAAGATTCTCACTAGATGAAGTAATGCTAATCTTAACTTAGAATAAGCCCATTGGATTAAAGGCCATTTTTAAGCCTCAAGGTAATAAAAGTCATAGAAAAAGGCCACAGTTTAAGTCATAAACAAGTATATCAGAAGATAAGAAAAAAATGAATGATTAACATTACCACAGTGAATGTCAACAGAGATGTTCTCAACCCCCCTCTTCACTGTTCGAGGTCGACCTTGCTCGGCGGGTGCTGAACCCCATTCATCGGACCCTGCAACTGGCTGGTAATGCACCATAAGCTTAAATAAAAAAGATGAGAGCAATAAAGATATTTATTCCACATTAAATACATCTTAATACATAATGAGGGGTGGGGACAAGTCTTCCAAAATATAAAGTGTGAAAGAGAAAGTCACTTAGTTGTGTCCTACTCTGCCATCCCATGGGCTGGAGCCTGCCAGGTTCCTCTGTCCATAGAATTCACCAGGCAAGAATAATGGAATGCATTGTCATTTCCTTCTCCAGGGGAATCTTCCCACCCCAAGGATCAAACCTGGGTCTCCTGTATTGTAGGCAGATTCTTCACTGTCTGAGCCACAAACACTGTCAAATCTCAACTGGAGTTTTGCTATGTAACTCCTACAGTTTGAAATGAAACACAAATGAAATACTTGAAAATACATTAGGCTAATGTTCTACACTTTAAATATCTCACTATTTTGTCAACTATACCTCAATAAAGCTAAAAAACAAAAGGAAAAAGAAAATGTATCAGGTTAACATATCTTTCCACAACATCCTACACGTGAAAGATACGCCTACCTAATATGTCAGTAATCTTCTTAATCTACAATAACATAATTTTCCCTAAGGAAATTCTCCTCGCAAGAGTTGAATGATGGAGAAGGAAATGGCAACCCACTCCAGTATTCTTGCCTGGAAAAGTCCATGGACACAGAAGCCTGGTGGGCTGCAGTCCATGGGATTACATGACTGAGCATGTGTGCACGAGGGTGGAGGGAGATGGGTTGGTAGCAATAAAGTGGTAGAAATCAAAAAAAAAGTTGAATGAGCAAATAATGGTAGTGGCCACAGTTTTAGATTTCATAATTGTGAATGCAATATAAAAATTTCCAAAGGTTATCCTATGTAGAATCGCTAGAAAAAAGAAACCACTAAGAATTAATTGCATTCTCTTTAGTAACTCAATTAATCTTAATCCTAACATTAAAGAAGGGCCTTAATTTGCTTTACCTTTGGATTGTGTAATATAATAATTTCTCTGTTGGGAGACTCCAATTTCTTTTTCCATTCATCCAGAGTTACAGCAAGCATGTAAGTTTCCTTAAAACAAAACACATTTCATTAGATTTCTCTAATGGTTTTTCTATTAAAACTGAACCTCTCTACAAGAATACTGCTAGATAAACAATTACAGTAAGAATATCTTTACTTCAATTTATCAAATTTATTTTAATTCTCTTTAAATGACAACAGATACTAGTATAGAATAAAACAAAAAACAATCACCAAAAAATAATCATTCTGCTTCTATCATCTAGACTGGAAAAAACAGCTATACACATTTTGATATATTTCTTTCAATGATATTAATGCATGTATATTATCCATAAAATTAGGATATTACATATAAAGTTCCTTCTCTTGATTTATCAAATTTATTTTAAAATTATTTTAAAATTACAATATGTAACAGTATAGAACAAAGGAAAAAATCAGTTCTAATCCCATCATCTAGTCTAGAAATAATCATTGTTCACATTTTGATATATTTCTTTCAACAATATTAATGTCCTACTCCGATTTAAAGCAAATTTCAGAATAGTTTCAGAGCAAGAAAAATAAAAAGCAAAAATGAACAACTCTGTGGTCGTAGTTTAAATACTAACAATGATCACCATTAGAGAAAAAAAATTTTAAAGACATAACAGTTTCTGTAGTATTTTAAAATCTGAAAACTTCTTTATCCTGAAACTGACTTGCAAAAAGAAACGCCATAAACTGTGCTGCAGATAGAACCAAGCTCTCTTTATAAATTCACAAAATAAGTCACAAAGAGGAAGAAAAGACTATTAAATAAGAGAAGAAAAAAATGAAGAAAATGAGTAAAAAAAGAGGTCAAAGGAATACCTCTAGAACTTGGCTGAAGCTCTCCGAGTATGGAATATACTTATTATCTTTGTCTCCCTTGTAAAACCAGGTACATCGTCTCACTTCTGAAGCCAGTTCATCCCAGTAAACAGCATACCGCATCCTCTCCCCCAAATGAACATCATATCTACCCCCATCAGTGGGAACAATTCTATTATAATCTTTTCCTATTGAGGATTGGAAAGGGGAAAAGAAGCACATAGTATAGCAAAATAAAATACAACTGCCATTACCCCCAGAAAACTGAGTTATACTCTAAATAAAGTTATAAAACATATGAATGATCCCTTTCTTCTTGTCTAAACCATCAAATCATTCTTGGCTTTAATGAAACATGAAAAAAATAATACCCAAATACTATTTTGCTCTTTTTCTGAGAAGAGATTATAGTATCCCTTTAAAAAACAAAAAACTATAAATAAGAAAGCATTTCTGAATTTTTGCTTAAGGGGTCAAAAGGTAGATTAATGACCTCATGATGACAAAGTACTAACCAGCATCATTCTTATTCTGTAAAGTAAGAAAAACAAGTAAAAACTTAAAGGATTCATTCTTATGCAATGTGACACTACCACCCATCACTCTTTATAAACAAAAACTGAAACGTAAGAAACATTATTGGATAACTATGCAGAAATTACAGTAGGCACTGTTTTCAAAATACAGACCAAATTGTTGAATATTATAAACTCACTGGACAGTAATGCAGAACTTCGATATTAAAATGCTATAGGAGATAACTAGAAACAGCACTCACTATAATGACTATCATATTACAGTTTTAGAGGAATGACAGTAAGTCCTCGCCTGTTACAAGTCATCACTTTCACCCTACCAGAGCTATATGCCTCCTCCAGCTGCTGCGAATCCTGAGAGTTGAAAGGAATCCATGTCTCCTTAGAATCTATTATCTTACAATAAAACCAATGAGGAGAAACTGGTTCATACAAACTGCCAGCATCCATGTCTACCAGCTCAAAGGAACTACACGAATTTGGTGATGGAGATGGGTCTGACTGGGACGACTGTTCCTGCTGTGACTCCACTGATGACATTTCGTTCTCTAAAAGACAAAAGAAAACTCTCAGAGAAAAAAATTTCCTTCTATTAACAGTATAATTGTTCATACACACACACACACATACAAACAGGGTTATTTTTAGAAGGAATTTCTGAAAGAAAAAAAAAACTAAGGCGGCCACACAATTTAAAATAGAAATAACCTAAATTAACAGCTTTTTGTTTGGTTGGTTTTTGTTTTTTTTTAGGGGAGGGAAGGAGGCTTCAAACAAAATGCTTCTTACAGTTAGACCAACGGGCTTTGCTCTGATCTCCCAATCCTCTCAGAAAACTATGGTTTTAATTAAACAAAACTGGAATCATGAGAAACGCATGGTCAAAATCTTGACTGCAAAAAAACATCACTTTACGCCAATTTCCAATTTAAATCTAGTGCCAAAGCCACAAACATTTACTCCAACTGTTTTTAATAACACCTGCTTTTAGACTCCAGGCTACGGGAATTACAACATTGAAAATAAAACTATTCACTTAAGATAACAGTCACTTCTTATCAATCCTTGCAGGGTGCTGAAGCACGCACGATGGTACAAATTTCTGAAAACGCGAACCCTCGCTTGGGGCCACTGCGCGCACGCGCGCGCCCACTCGCACAGCCCAGGTCTCAAGAGGAAAAAAGTAGCAAGTGACCTCAAAAGCCTCCTTCCCCCAAGGAAGACTGACCTGTGTGTTTCCCCTTCACCGCCCAGCAGAGACTAACCAACCCTGCAGACAGACCACAGAAGGGAAAGCCCAGGCTCCTGCGAGGAGAGCGTGCGAGACCATCTCGGCACTCAGTGCAGCTGGACCGCGAACACCCGGCCTCCCTCCGAGCCGCCGCTCCCCGGCTTCCGCCACTTTTAATCTTTTTTCCCCCCCAGCACGAATCTACCTCCACCACCTCGCGTGTCCCCTCTCCCCAGGACGCCGGGCCTCCTGCAACCCAGGTTTGAAACCTCAGGGCTCGCGGACGCCTCTCCCCGTCCCGCCTCCGGCCCCGCAGAGAGCAGCGGGACGCGGGTGGAAACCCGGTGACTTTCCGGAGCCGTCGATACCAAGCGGGCCCAGGCCGCGTCCCTGGGACCGAGGCCACCCCCCGCCCCGCCGGGTCTGGTCCTCCCGGGCCCTCCCTTCCCTGCCTCCGGGCATCGCGCCCTCCTCCGTCCCTGGCATCTCCATCCCGCAGGGCCTCCCAGCCGCCCCTCGGGTCGGGGGCCCGGGGCCCGGGGCCCGGCCACCGCCCCCGGCTTGCCGCCGTGGACTCACCTGGCTGCCTCAGAGCCTCTCGCGCTCTGATGCCCTCGCTCAGGGGGACACGACATGTCCCCGCGGAAGCCTGCCCCGCCAGCCGGGGCGGGGCGGGGCGGGGCGGAGCTTGCGGACCCGCGGGGTTCGCGCCAACACCGTTCTCCACCGCGCTCCCAGCGGGCGAGCGGCCAGTTGGCCGGGCCGCCGAGAGCAGATCGCTGAGGTGACGCGAAGCTCGCCGCAGAGCGACGGCCGGGGCTTGGAGACCCGCAGGAGAGCTGGCGGGAAGTGTCGCGAGAGGTGGAGGGAATCGCGCGAGATGTTATCCTCCGAACCGGCTGGAAGTCGGAGCGCTGGACCAGGGGTTGTTGCGCGCGGCGTGACCTCCGCTCCGAAGCCACCCGCGGGTTCTCGATACGAGGCGCGAGAGGTCTTTGGAAGGATGGGACGCGGCGTGAGGCGTTACGAGTGGAGAGCCTGTCAAGTCTCGGTGAAAGCAAAGTTCTTCGAGCAAGGATAAACCAGCCCAGCCTCTTCACTTCATAGAGAGGAAGACCGACGTCCTGGCCCCCGTGGTACACTGGCTGACCTGCTAATGGCCAGGATGGTGCGAGGACGCTGGCATGCCACCCCCTGCTGAAAAGTAGGGCAGGGAGCTGGCAGCAGCTGCGGCTACCCAGACCTTCGCTTCTGGGTGCTGAGAACACATCCATTTGCAAGGGGAAAAAGGTCTCTGGGACTTTGCCCTTCTCCCTGGCGTTTATTAGGATTTCGAGGCTGCCGGAAAGATATATTTAAAAGATGTCGAGGTGAGCTTGGCAGGATTCAGAAGCCACAAGGGAGGTTGGAGGTGATTTCTGTCCAAAAATGATGACATAACTGAGGTCAAGAGTTTAAATGAATTTCCTTAGTAGAGCTGCCCAGATCTCCTGAGTATTTAGTTTTCTGCCAGACCTCAATTCCTTTAGGCGTACAATACTTTTCTGTTTCCTAACTAAATTATAGGGTAAGGGTTCTGGGGATGTTTGTCAGTTTTATTTCTTCAAAAGCTGAGAAAAGGGAAACTAAAACAATTTTTGTAACATTAATTGCCTTATGGTTGAAGCCACACACAATTATCCACAAGTTTACTTATACCTTCTCCTCAAATTTATAACACCTGAATAGCTTCAGTTCTCTCTCTGCAGAGGATGAAGAAAGCCAGTTACTAGGATGCTGTTAGATAACTAATTAATAACAGTAGCTAGCTTTTACTGAGCTCTTCCATGTTCTAGGTACAGTTGTAAGCATTTTACAAGTATAATCCCATTTAATTCTCACAGCAACAGGGTGTTGTAGTTTATCCCTATTTGCAGAGGTAGTAACATGCTACCAGCAAGTGATGGAGCCAATACTAAAAACACACGCTCTGTCTTCTGAGCCTGCACCTAAGTAACTTAACCTAAAATCACAGTTAAAGTGATAGAATTGGAACTTGAATTCCAAGATCCTCTTTCTCCAAATCCCTGATGCAGCCTCCATACCAGGTGTTCTGTTTTAGGGAGAGGCTCTCAGTACAGTTTATACTGTAACTATTGAGAACCCTGTTAGACAGGGTCTATCATGATTTAGTGTACTACATGTTATGACTGAGAAATTTAAACAATTTATTTGAAAATAAGAATCCATTTCATGTATTTTTGTGGGAAAATATTTTCCAGATTTTTTTTAATCAGAGAAAAGAATATTGCTTTCATTTTTGTAAATTTCTTTCATGTCTGGCTTAATAGAAAGCCATTGGATTCTTGTATTTGCCTCTATAGTCCATGGAATTCTCCAGGCCAGAATACTGGAATGGGCAGCCTTTCCTTTCTCCAGGGGATCTTCCCAACCCAGGGATCAAACCCAGGTCTCCCGTTGCGGGTGGATTCTTTACCAGCTGAGCCACAAGGGAAGCCCAATACTGGAGTGGGTAGCCTATCCCTTCTCCAGGGGATATTCCCAGCCCAGGAATCAAACCGGGGTCTCCTGCATCGCAGGCGGATTCTTTACCAACTGACCTATCAGGGAAGCCCCATTCAGATATATTCAATTCACAATTCCTAGCTCACAGCTCTCCAAACCGTTGGACTTTCCTGAGCTATAAAAGCAGTGGGATAATATTTGAGCTCTACTCCTCAGGTCCTAAAAACAGCTCAGGGAAAGTGACTGAGATAGAAAGTGGGGGAGCTGCTTCTCTGGAGAATCAACCATGTGATTAGAAGGTGGGAACTTTCAGTCCCAATGCCCAGCCTCTGGGGGAGAGCAGAGGGGCTGAAGGTTGAATCAGTGGCCAATGGCCAATGACTTAGTCATGCCTTTGCAATGAAGCCTCACTAAAAATCCAGAGGTCAGGGTTCAAAGAGCTTCCAGGTTGGAGAACACCTGTGAAGATTAAGGGAGAGCCATGCACCTGGAGATGGCATGGAAGCCCCACCCCCTTCCACTAGGCCATGCCCTATATATCATACCCTATATATAAACTGGAAATCTAGTAAATAAATGGGTTTTCCTGGGATTTGTGAGCCGTCCTGGCAAGTTAATTGAAGCTGAGGAGCAAGTCAGGGGAACCTCTGATTTACAGCCAGTCCGTCAGAAGCACAGGTAACGACCTGGGTGTATGACTGGCACCTGGAGTGGAGGATGGTCCCGTGGGGCTGAACCCTTTACCTGTGGAATGGGATTCTGTACCCGGCAGACAGTGTCAGAAGTGACTTGAATTCCTGGACACCCTGCTGGGGTTCAAGAATTGCTTGTTGGTGTGGGGAGGCCTCCACACACAAAGTGAAATTGGGTCTGGAAACCCTTTTTCACCAGCGTACTTCAGCCCACAGAACTGTTTCATGCATCCTAACCATTTTGTCACATAGAATGTAAAAAAGGTGTGAACTCAAGGGTTAGAGTTAGTAAAATTAGTAACTTAACTCTTCATGAAGCATATTTTTAAGTGAAACTGGCTTTTTTTTAGCAAATGCATGACAGTGGACAATACAATGACCGATAGCACAATTTGTTTCCACTGCCTTAATTCCTGGTAAGGCACCAGCCATTTTGCCCACCACTGATTTTCCATCAAGAGTGCAAATGGCAGCAACACAGAAAAAAAAAAAAAAAAAAAAGCAAATCATATCCTGGTACTATTAGGAAAAGTTTTCATCCTGTGACCCTTAAAGGGATCTCTAAGACTCCCAGCCATCTAGGACCACCCTTTGAGAACTATACAACAATTAAATGTGCCTAATCTGGAGCTTGGAATAACAATACCTACCCTGAAGGAGTTCACAGTCTCAATAGGAATCTGCATTTTAAACAAGCCCTCTAGGTGATTTGGAAGCAGATAGCATGAGATCCACACTTTGAGAAACACTGCCTTAAGAAGTATAAATTGTAAGTTTCCCACTTCTTTCCAGAATAAGTCATATTTCAATATTAAAAAGGTATTGTGTGGAGTGCCTATCAAGGCACTAAGTGCTCTGAGGACAGGCTGTGTCTGGAGAGGTTCTCAATCCCTGGTGGACACTTAGGCATCAGAAGTTGAGACAACTCCACAGATGTCTCTGATGCACTGACTCTAAGATAACAAGGCCAGGGCCTTGGGCTGAGACAGTGATTCTCAAACTGATGATCAGAAAGTGAAAGTGAAGCTGCTCAGTCGTACCCGACTCTTTGCGACCCCATGGACAGTAGCCTGCACCAAGCTCCTCCGTCCATGGGATTTTCTAGGTAAGAATACTGGAGAGGGTTGCCATTTCCTTCTCCAGGGAATCTTCCCGACCCAGGGATCAAACCCAGGTCTCCGGCATTGTGGACAGACGCTTTACCATCTGAGCCACCAGAAGAGTGTGCTAAATAGATTCTTTACATTTCAGATCCATATCCTAGTTAATCAGAGGGGTCATGACTCTACATTTTAATTACACAGGCTGCCGCTGTGAGGCAAGTACCATGTACTGACTTCGTTTATAAAAGGTTAGAACAAGAGAACCACAAAGACATCAGAGTGATGTTCTTTTCCAGCCCAAAGTTGGCGATTTTTATAAGTTCATAAACCATTCCTAAGAATGCATTTTATTACTTTATACCCAAAACTGAATACTTTTGCCCCCAACTTAAGTAATCTTAGCTTTTAGTTTTTTCACTTTGAGGAGAGTGACTTGGACTTTTCCTTGTGTTGTCTCTTATTTCAGTGAAGACTGTTTTGAGCTGATAACCTCAACTGAAACTGTGCAGCAAGGCGTCTCTCCTCAGGCCCCCGGAGGTTTCCATCAGACCAAGGTTTCCTCTGGGCTAGGGTTGTCAGAGAGCATATGCAAATGCACCAAGTGCAAAAGTAAAACAAAACACTTCCAGGAAACAATCAGAGAAAATCTTCTGGAAGAATAATGAGTTCTCAGAGACTTGATACCAAAAGTCCTTAAAAGGAAAAATTAATAAATAGGACTTCATCAAAATCAAAAACTTTTGCTCTGTGAAAAACTGTTAGCGGGATGAAAAGCCAAGCCACAGATTGGGATAAAATATTGCAAACCACCAATCTAACAAAAGACCAGTATCTAGAAAACAAACAAGTCTCAAAACTCAACAGTGAAAAGACAATCAATGGAACCCAAATTTGGTTTCAATGCCGTTCTTCAGGAACACGGAGGAGGAATAATTGCTTCTAGGACTAAACAGGAATATACAAAATGAGCCTGGAGAACCATGTAGTGCCAGAAAGGAGGGCTCAAAAAAAAAAAAAAAAAAAAAAAGCCCCACACAATGATGGGGGTATGTATATATGTCAAAAAGACACAACTGAGAGAGCTTCCAATGGCCAAAAGTAAATAAGGTAGCACTAGATCATAACACAAAGTATAAAATAAATAAATATGGGTCCATTCGGATATAAAGAAATACATAAATGGGAGAGAATGAACAAATATACCTTGCAGGGAGATTCTAAGAATTAACCAATAAATACTCTGAATGAGTTGGAGGATAACTCCCCACCCCCACATGTAGAACTGCATGCAGGGACTATCTTCCAAAGAATACAGCTTCGGGGGGGCGGGGAGCGGGGCAGAAAGACTGTAGTGGAGAAACCTGCCAAGCTCTACCTGAGCCAAGCAATGACAGTTAACATCAACAGGATAGGCTCCATTGATAGTATAGCCATTTGATGTCTGATGAGAAAGGGCACTTACCTCTGTGGTCTTCCTCCCCAAAACACAAGCCCCAGTGTGATCAGGAGAAAAACATCAGACAAAATAAATCCCAGTTGAGGGGCATTCTATGAAACATCAGAGCTGCGCTCCTCAAGATTACAGAGGTAAAAAAAAAAGATAACAGAGGTCATCAAAACCAAGGAAAGTCACAGGCGTTCCCTGGTGGGCTGGTGGTCAGGACTCTATGCTATCCACCCAAACCCGGATTCAATCCCTGGTCAAAGAACTGAGATTTCACAAGCCTCACAGTGAGGCCAAAACAAAACAAGGAAATTCTGAGAAACTGTCATGGCCAAGAGGCTCCTAAGGAAACATGATGACTCAATGTAATACGGTATCCTCGGTGGGATCCTGCAAGAGGAAAACAGTGTTAGGTAAAAACAAAGAAAATCTGGATAAAGTATAGACTTTAGTCAATAAGAATGTATCAGTACTGATCCATTAGTTGTGACAAATATGCAACACTAACATCTTAATAATCGGTGTACTGTATGTGGGATCTCTATATATCATAATTCCTCTATGAATCTATTCTAAAATAAGAAGTTTATTAAAATAAATAGTTAGAAAATGGGCAAAAAACACACAGGGACATTTTTACAGAAGAGGATATACAACTGGCAGATAAGCACAAGAAGAGGTTGAACATCATTAACCATTAGGGAAATGCAAGTTAAAGCACAGTGAGATGATCACTGCACACTGATCAGAACGGTCAAAACAAAAAAGTGAGACCACCAAATGCTGGCAAGGATACAGAGAAACTCCCACACTGCTGGTGGGGATGCAAACAGGACAACTTCACTTTTAGGAAAGTCTAGTAGTCTAAAAAATTAAACATGCACATATCATATGACCCAGAATTGCACTCTTGGGCATTTATCCCAAAGAAATGAAAACCATGTCCACACAAAAACCTGTGCATGAATGTACATAGCAGCTTTATTCATAACAGCCCCAAACTGAAACCACCCAGATGTCCTTCCACAGGTGAATGGTTGAACAAAGGTACATCCACATCACAGACTACTAATCAGCAATAAAAAAGAACTATAGATACAGGAAACAACTTAGATGAATGTCAAGAGAATTCTGCTGAGTGGGCAAAAAAAACAATCTCTAATGATCACATATGATACAAATCTATTTCTCTAACATTCTCAAAATGACAGAATTCAGAAATGGAGAAGGAGTTTGTGACTGCCACGGATATAGTGTGGAGGGAAAGGAGAAGCAGGTGTGGCTGTGAAAGGTCAACAGGAGCAACGGCGGTGGCGACGGGACTGTTCTGCATCTTGTTCCGCATCAATGTCCACATCCTGGTGGTGACGTGGCAGTGAAGCTTTGTGAGATGTTACCACTGGAAGAAACTGGGTAAGGGGCACAGGAAAGCTCTGCATTATTTCAGAAAACCGTCTGTGAATTAACAAATTATCTCAAAATAAAAACTTTAATTAAAAAGATACAATACAGGGCGTCCCCTGGCAGTCCAGTGGTTAGGACTCCACACTTGCATTGCTGAGGGCTGAGCTTCAATCCCTGGGTGGGGACTAAGATTCCCACAAGCTGCTCAGCATGGCCAAAAAAGAAAGAAAGAAAGAATACAATACAGTTGGCACTCCTATCCATGGGTTCCACATTCACAGATTCAGCCAACTATGAGTTGGCAATATTTGGAAAGAAAGAAAAAAAATCCAGTCAAGTTCCAAAAAGCAAACACTTGAATTTGCCACACATCCAGCAACTATTTACACAGCATTTACACTGTATTTACAACTATTTACATAGCATTTACATTGTACTAAGTATTATAACTAATCTAAAGGTGATTTGAAGTATACAGGAGGATAAACTTAGGTTTTATACAAATACTACACCATTTTTTATATAAGAGACTTGAGCATCCATGGTTTTTGTACTGGAACCAATCCCCCACCCATACTGAGGGATGAGACTATATCCCTAGTTATTTTGGATTTCAGAAAAAAATTACTTTTAGTATCATTATGTCCCATGCAATATGTGGAACACACTGATACTAAAAGATGAGTTGTTGTTTATCTGAAATTCAAATGTAACTGAGAGTCCTATATTTTATCTGGCAACACTACCCTTGGCATTCTACCAGGATAAGGTGTATATTGCAAAATAAAAGAACATTTAAAAGTTGTTTTTAAATGTGCTCTGATCTCAGAAACCCCTAAATCCCCCCTTCTCAGTAGCTGTTGTCTCACATTTTGTACTGTAAGCTAACTGCCCACTACTCTTGATGAGAAGAGCCACATAGAGTGTAAAACCCTCCTCTTTTCACAGAGGAGTAAAAGTTATCCAAAGAGTCCTCCCTTCTCAATTTCCATTTAAAACAGATATTCTTTCCAAAAAAGAGTATGAAAAAATAATTTAACAGAATAGTCACGAAGCGTTTTCTAGAAGCAATTTTGAGTCTCCAGTAGAACAACAATGGTCTCCAGTATAAAAATACAACCAAGAACTAAAAGACATCTGAAAAAAAACTCTAACATGAAAACGATGGCAATCTAAATAGAAAGGGAAAAGCAATTTGTAGGTAATTCGTTATTCAAGATGAAACAAATATGAAGAAATTATCATTAATGTTCTCAGAGATACAAGATGCTACAACCCACAAACAAGAGCAGAATCACAGAGAACAAAAAATTCCTAGAAACTAAAAATGTGGTAGATGGAAATGTAAAATTCAGTGGTGAGTTGGAAGATAAAGGTGAGTAAATCTCCCACAAAGACAGCAAGAAGGCAGAAAATTCAAGTGAAAAGACAAGTCAATCAAAGAATCAGGCTAAGAGATTCATAACAGAAACAGCAAGAATTTTAAAAAGAGGTAACAGAAATGAGGGTAGCGGACAGGTAAGAGAAACAAAGAACCTGAGAAAATGTTATAGGACTTAAGGGCAGGTGTCTCCAGAATGAAGTATGCCCAGGAAAATGGACAAAAAACAGACCCACACCAATGTTATACTGTTAGGAAATTTCAGAACAGAGGGGACAAAAATAGCCTACAAGCTTCCAAAAAGAAAAACCAAGTTTTAAACAAAGCATCATGAAAACACACTTTCAAATAAGCAAGATATTAAAAAAAATTATTTCCTATGCACCTTTTTCAGAAAGCTACTGGAGAACAGACTCGACCAAAATGAGGGAACACATTAAGAAAGAGAAACACACAGATTGTAGGAAAAAAAGAATCCAACAGAAAAGGAGGAGAGAATCCCCAGGATGAACAGAAGACACCAGAATATAAGTATGCACCAGGAACACAACCATCCTCCCATCAGAGGGCCCCCCAGCACAGCTTCTTCAGGAGCCTGAAACTGACCAAATATGTCTGAGCATCTTAAGATTTAGACAAGTGATGGAGGGTTTGAGGTCAAATCAGTCATAAGTACATCAGCAAACCAAGTAAGGCAAAGGATTCATTCCAGGGAAATTCATTCATTTGCAATTCCAGGAGTTGTTCAGGAAAAGTAACCAGTTTACTACATGAATAAGCTCTGGTCAGCATTACATAGTATAATAATGAACAACAGAACTACCATTTAAGTGGATGGAGAAACTGGTGGGAGGACGGCTGCGATTGTGTATATGGTGGAGGCAGAGAGACCTGACCATCATCTTCTACAATAGAAAATAAGTAGAAATAGCCTAAAATTGACAAATCAAGAGGGAGAAATACAACTGTGTTATTAAAAATACTGGGACTTCCCTGGTGGTCCAGTGGTTAGGACCACACTTTCCACTGCTGGAGGCCACAGAGTCATCGTTTCCTGGTCGGGGAACTAACATCCCACAAGCCCGGTGCAGCCAAATTTTATTTTTTAATTTATTTTCAAATTTTTTTAAAAAGTTAAAAAAACATGGAGAGAATTTTTTTAAAAAACTCAACTTAAAGTGGTTATTTTTGTAGAAGGAAAAATGAGAGTGTGACAGAAGAGAGCTCCTTTTCATAAACTTCAAATTGCTAGCTTCTATAGAATTATTTGAGTCTTTAAAAGCATAACTTTTTTAAAAAGAAAAAAGATGAAAAGCTCCAGTCATCAAATATCCGTCCCCCAAAAAATTTTAATGCCAATTTAATCTATATTCTTAAACTTAAAAATCTTCCTACCTCTAATGGTATTACGTTAACCAGCTAAAAATCAGCTTTAAAAGCCCTATTTTTCAAAGTATTTGGAAGAATTCCCCACCAAGAATGCAGAGACTAGCCCACGCCACTGATACTTCGTCAGGACTTACTTGTATAAATGTTTATACTGGCATTTGTATTTGGAACAATAGTGGTTATTATAAAAAAAGAGATAGTTGTGTTTAACATGCCAGATCTGGGTAAATTCAAGATTTTCACAAAAATTATCCCCAAAGTAATATTAAACTTAGACACTTTTTTAAAAAGTCCAGATTTGAAATATCAAAAACATTTTTAATTCAGTCTGGAGTGAATACTAAGTCAAGAACTGAATCAAATCCACACACACAAAAAAATGAATACTAATTTTCCTTAAGTTCACTGTATTTTCTGGAAGAGGTTGCTAATTTAGTTTTCCTTTCCTTGACACTGGCATTTAGAATCATTTTTAAATGGTTTACATCTTTAAGTTCTAAGTCTACTTATCCTAAACATCTTATTATAATTAAAACTATAAATCCAGAAGCAATAGCCCTCCCTTAAGAAGGGAGGATATTAATAAATGTAGAAGGACTTCAAGAAACAAAGTCACACTGGAACCCCACAGTAGTAATCGACACAAGCAAGATCTGCCAATGGATTAAAAAATGAGTGGGCTGAAGTTTAAGCAGAAATGGGACATTTGCATAGCTCATGTTATCTCCAGCAAACATTCAGTCACTACAAAGAAAAACACAGTACGTTTACAGTAGCGAATCCTAGACACCACCTTAGGTAGTGGCTAAGGTTAATAACACCAGAAATACATTACCGCATCAGGGGTCAAGGATACAGTCACAGATCAGAGGACACTATGATGACATGACAACTAAATTCAAGGCAGGATCCTGGATTGGATCCTGAAACAGAGAAAGGGCATTAGTGAAAAGACTAAGAAAATCTCTACTTTCCCAAACTCTCTCTTTAGTTAATAGTATTGTATCATGGCTAATTTCTTAACTTGACAAATGTTTTATAGTTATGTAAGATGTTAATATAAAGGGATCATTAGTGAAGAGTATACAGAAACTGCTGTTTTTACAACTCTTCAGGAGGTCTAAAATTATCTAAAAAATTTTTTAAAATAACTGTTAAAAAACATATACACATATGTATGTGTATATAAATAAATCAAGACTTCAGGGAAACTGGTATTGTGGGTACTCAGTTAAAAAATAGTGTTCTTGCCTGTATCAGTCATTGTCTCACTGGTTTATGAGCTTTAAGGTTCTCCCCCTTCTAATATTTGTTTCAACTTTTAAATTTTCATAAAAAAGCCTTTAACATTCCTATATTAGGCCACAAATAAAAATCCTTGAATAAAATTGGCACCATATTATCTCATAAAATCACTCATACCAACCTAAGACCCAGTCACTATTTTTACTCTTAATTCTTCTCATCATATGTTTGTATTGGTTTTTGTTTTTTTTAAATAAGGAGAGAAAATGGCTGAAAGATTTGTTTTCTTATTAATAGACCTGGCAGTCAAAAGGGGAAAAAAACACATTATCACTTGGATATCTTATTAAGAAATAGCAGGTTTTCCAATAACACACTATATACTGGAACTCACTTCAGATGTAAAAAGTAAGTACCTAAGTCTCTTCTACATGACAGCTTAGAGCCACCCAAGCAAAGGGCTTTCCTGGTGGCTTAGGAGGAAAGAATCCTCCTGCCAATGCAGGACACATGGGTTTGATCCCAGGGAAGAGAAGATCCCCTGGAGAAGGAAACGGCAACTCACTCCAGTATTCTTGCCTGGAGAATCCCATGGACACAGGAGCCTGGCAGGCTACAGTGCATGGATTTGCATAGGAGTCGGACACGACTGAGTGAGTGAACAACCACCATTCAAACAAATCCAGCTAAGACCCTTTCAGTATCGCTTCCTTAACTGTGGCTCTGAAGTGACTGTTATTAGTGGTGGTAAACATCTTTTTTATAAAACAGGCAATACTGTCTACACAATTTATTCTAGGGAAACAAAGCTAACCATCACATCTGCCTTTAAAAGAACATAATTTCCCGCTGTGGCTGATTCAGCCCCAGAGCATGAATCCCCTTTTACCCTCTGCATACCTTACTGTACACTGAGCAGATAAGCTGAGCTGAAGTCTGCTCATAGGGACCCTGATGGTGAAGCTGCAGATAAGCTGAGCTGAAGTCTGCTCATAGGGACCCTGATGGTGAAGCTACTATTTTAGATGGAGAATAGCATTCCCAAATGGTTGTGCTTATTACTTTTGCAGTGACTATTCCTACTCGCCATGGCGTTTTTCATTTGTGTTCATCACATTGCTCCGTATGGAAGCAGCTATAGTAAAAAGACAATGGGGGGGGGGAGGAAATTTTAAAGTGAAGCTTCATCTAAATACAATGAAGAAAACAAAAAAGAATATGCCCACATTTTCATTCCTATAGGCATGCCATTTCCAAATTAACCTTCTGATGGTAACAAGAAAAATAGAAGTGGTAAAACTCTAACCTGATAATCTATACAAAAAAAGGAGACAATCTACCTCAGAAACTCACTACACAGTGCAATATATTCAAGTGGTGAAAGGGTACAAATTTATCCAGAACTGCCATACTATCTGGCTGTCAGTACAGTCTCTTGAGTAATTATATTAAACATATTACTACAAAATATACCAAGAAATAGAGAATCATACTATATTTGTGAACTGCAAATAACAAAACAAAACAGAGGTCCAAGGAGGCTAAAGTCCAAGCTGTAATTTACACACAGAGTGTACGGTGAAAGCAGTTACAATGTACAAAAATGTGACAAGTAATCCAGATGTTTAAAAAAACAGAGCCTGTCCAAAGAACATCCAGTCTTATCCTGTAGGTTTCTGAGGAGCCTGTTACATAAGGTGAATTCCCCTCCTGCTGATAAGCAGCAGCTTGCCCAGGACACCCATGTATTTCTTTTTTTTTTTTCCACCCATATATTTCTTACTGGGCAAGTCTACTTGGCAATACCAATAACCCAAGAGCTCCCTAATACATTCACTGGTCTGAAAACAACTCATAACCCAACTGTTCTTCCAAGTCCTTTACCAGTTTTTCAAGTTTTCTATTAAAGGAAAGTTGGAATGTATTGCTTCTTGTCGTCAACAGGCATTTCAAAAGAAGGTAATTAACCAAAATCAAGAGTTCTTTGGTCGAGTTAGTAACAGGCTCCCCTTCTGTTCTAAATCCCTTCATAATCCCTTTTTTTCCAATTTTTCCAGTATGGCCTGGATTTTACAAACCGCCTCTTTCCTGGCCTGCCGGATGGAGTCCTGGCCCCCAGTTTCAACTGAATCCAGTTCCAGAAGTTCCTTGGTTAGCATCTCTTCCAGAAGCCAGTAGGCTTTGTCTGTCTTTTTTCCTACGAACTCTTCTACTTCTTGCTCAAGATACTGGACCTTCTCCAGCACGTGTATGATTTTTTTAATGCTTGGGGGAGTCCCTTCATCTGAAGATAAACCCTCTTCAGCAAGATGATTGCCCTGGTCTTGAGTGCTGGGATGTCCGTGGGTGGCATCACCGTACAGATGAGGCTCGGCACTATACTGGACCTGGGGATCCGAAAGCTCTGAACTGGCATCGCTCACTGACCCCGCGGGCTCGTACTGATGGGCGCTGCAAGGGAAGCTGTGCCGGCTCACGCCTCGCTCTGGCGGGCTGTAGGTGTAGGAGTCGTCCTTGGAGCGGGAGAGCAGAGAGGGGAGAAAAGCTCCTTTAATGGGAGTCCATCAGCATCAGATTTGTTAGCCCCCATCTCCCACCCGACCAGGAAGGTACATGAAAAGATTCCCCACCAATAAAACTGGACAGCCCTCTTTAACCATTTGAGGAAAATACAGCTCTGAAAAGATAAAAGGCAGAGAATTCCTGAGTATACAGGCTGGAATCTACCCTGAGGTAGGTCATCATCATGAACACCTCATAATCTATCTTTATCACCTCACAATCTGATCAGTGACTTAATAAATGGGAATTAGATAGTCCGTTCCCCTTGAGAGAGAAAACCTGAAGACAAATCTTAAAAAGGAACCTGGCCACAAGCAAATGATGTTTAAGTGTACAGTTTAATAAAACCATGCTATTTCACATTGGTTTTATCTTCTGTCTGGAGATAGAGGTAACAAATCTAATCTTTGATTTTAACATTCAGATAGTATTACAACTTATAAGAAAATGAGCACTTTCCTGTCTTTTTAAAAAAAGGAAATGAACCTAAAACTGCTCTAAAATATAAAGTCTATTTTTAAAAAGGTGGGGGGGAACTGGGCTACATAAAGTTGTAGGTGGTGGCCACCAGGTTTTTGAAACTAGTCCCCCTACTTAACACAGGCCGATGCAGAGAAATCCCATATTATGCTCTCTTGATTACCCCAACATTCAAAGAACAAGGTTTAGCAGGTGTCCTACCTTAGGCTGTGGGGGTGGCGGTGAAGCAGGTGGCTGAGGAGAGCCACTGCTAGGCCATGAGGAAGTGCCCTCGTTCATGTAGAGACCCCCCGGTGGTCCTGAGGGCGCAGCTGAAGGCCAGGGGTACCGGGTTCCCATTCCATAAGCACCTGGAGGCGCCCATGAGTCCTCCTGGGGTCGAACAGTTGGTCCTGGTTGTGGAACACTACGATTACCATCCCCATAAGGGTAATGGGGTACGCTCATTCCAGGGTTCTGGGTTGAGAGGAAGGAAATATGCTGGTCATTGCTAAAAAAACACTTAAAGAAGTAATGAAAATATTCTAGTGTAAACAGATCCTGAGCTGCCTCCTCTCCGCTTAACAGAGTATACTTCAGCTGCTACAGGGTTAAACTGGAGTATTTCTTAACAGTTGCAATAACTTCTCCAAGCCTACAAAAGCTTGGTTCCAAAGATACCAGGGGCAGGTTTGGTGACCGTCAAGCTCAGAAAGAATAGGGCCTAAACTTTAACAGCTAAAGCACAGCGTAAGTCTGTCCCTCAGATACCAGAAATAAATGCTATCAGGAAACACAAATGAAGACATCCTAGAACTCCCCGGGAAGTGAACAGAGATTCCTAAAATATTTAAAAATATAAACCTAACCTCTTGAAGTCAACAGAGAAATAAACTTGGTACCATTCATTAATAGTTAAAAACTAAAAAGACGACAGAAGAGTGCTCACCTGTGAAGCAGGATATCCTGGAACCTGCCCCCTAAGAGGGGGTGCTTCAGTCTGGCAGTCCTGCTGGGGGTACATCCAACGGGAGACTGGGGCTGGGCTGTTGCCAGGTGAACGATAAGTGCTTGGAACCTCTGTGGAGTAATTGGTCTGAGCATACCCAGGTGTGTAATAGGCCCCAGGGTATGAGGCAGTATTTGACCCCGGGCCAGTGGGGTATGGTGGGCCATATCCCCCATTTGTATAAGAATTCAAACTCTGGAAAAAGCAAAGTTGGGATAAAAAAGATGAATGAGTACAACAGCTGAAATGCCCTCACTCTGAGAACTTTGGGAAGAAAGGAGATGAGTAATGAAAATATCAACTACCTAAGCAATGCTTGAGAGGTGTTCTTATATTATAATCGTATACATATATTAAACTCATATTATCACTTTAGAGCCTGTGTCCTAACAATGGGAAGGTATATTGTGTGAAAGATGAAGTAATGGCCTTAGGGCTGTGCTATTAACCATTTTCATAAGAACACCTGACAGTCACACCTAACAGGAGGGAGGCTGTTCTGGGAAACCTGGCAGAATGGCTAAAGAAAGAAGAAAAGGACCCTGATACAACAGAAAGAAAAAAAGACCACAGAGACAGACTGAGCCCTGCCACAGGCTTTGTGTTTACTCTACTTTTTCAAGCAGGAAAATGGAAACCATGAACTTATTCTGCAGGGTTATTGTAAAAATTAAATGAGATGACATATATAAAGCTCAGTACAGTGTCTGGCACATAGTATGCTCAATAACTGATACCTAAAGTTTTACATCACCTATCCAGACTACTATTGATACCTAAAATCTTCAGTTTAGTAATCCAAATAAGATTAAAGCTAAACTTTAAATGATTACCTTCAGGTTTTCCATTATTTCTACTCTACCTTGTTAAGATGGTAAAAATGAAATCAACTTTTCCTGGACTCATCCTTCTAAAACTAGACAGTCTTTCCCATTTTAGGTAGGAGAATAAGAAAAGAATCTTGTGATAATAAAACAGACTTATTTTGGTGATCATTTGATAATGTATACAAATATCAAATCATTATGTTATACATCTGAAATGGATGCTAAATGTCAATTATACCTCAATTAAAAGAGTAGAAACCTGGAGAAGGAAATGGCAAACCACTCCAGTATTCTTGCCTGGGAAATCTCATGGACAGAGAAGCCTGGCAGGCTGCAGTCCATGGGGTCGCAAAAGGTTCAGACATGAATCCGTGACTAAATAACAACAATAATTCACCTGGAAAGGGGCACAATTCTTGAGGCACTATTCCTCTGTGTTCCCCCTTTGCCTGGCAAAGAAATAAAGCCACTCTTTCCTTGTCCTCCAAAAAAAAAAAAAAAGAGTAGAAACCTGATACCTTCTGTAGTTGTTAATAACTGAAGAAAATGAAATTTAAATCTGATTCCAAATCTACCACATCAAAAGGAGGGACAGGGCCTTCCCTGGTGGTCCCGTGGTTAAGCCTTGCCTCTCCAACTCAGGGGCAGGGATTCGACCCTTGGTGGAGGAACTAAGGCCCCCACGCTGCAGGGCACGCCCCCCCCCCCCCAAAATAAAGTCCTTATACAACATACGCAGCTGAAGATGATTTTAAAAAATGTGACTGTTTGTACTGTTTTTCAACTTCTAGAAATCCTTCCTAAGGAAATGATTCAACCAGAGAAAAAGTTATAAGCATGGATTTGTGAGCATGAGTCACCATCACGCAGTATCGAAAACAACCTAAACGTCCTGTACTGATGGAATGATTAAGTCAATTATAGGCTATTCATTGAAGGAATTTTATTCTGTCTTAAAATTCACTGTAGAATTGACCAGACATCTATTGACATTAAAGAATTATTTTTAGTGTTTTTTAAGTTTTAATAGTGGCATTGTGGTAATGTTTTAAAAATGTCCCTGTATATTAAAGATACATACTTAAGTATTTACAAGAGAAATAATGTGATATCTAGAATTTTCTTCAAAGCTCATTAAGAACATGGATGAAACATGAGGGCCATGTATTAATGATACTTTCTGAAGCTGAGTAAGGGCTCTACGGAGATCACTGTGCTATCCCATTACTTTGGATTATGTTTGAAAATTTCTTTACTATTAAAAAGGAAAAAAAAAATTCCTGTCATTTCACCCTGTAACAAGAACATATGAAAACCAAAAAGTAATGTTAAAAAGTATATGTAAAATAAGTTTAAAACTGGGTAAATACAATAGGGAGAAGACTGAAAACAAATTTACCAAAATATGGACATACTATGATGACAGTTAGTGGCTTTTCTCTCTTTTATTTCCCAAGTATTTAGTAATAGAGTTGCATTATTTTTATAGAAAAAAATTATCCTATTAAAAATGTCACATCAAAAAAAAAAAAAGTCACAAAATCCCAAGTATGTCTAGTGGGCTGCACAGAACATAGCTACTTCCATCTAGTCCAATTTTTTCATAAAGGGAAACTTGTATCTAAAGACAGCAAGCTGGGATTTGAAACCTGTCAGCTGATATGGCAACACATAAAATCTGAAACTGATCCACTATAAGGAGAATTAAGCAAAATCTTTGACAGTCACTGAATTTCTGTAGAAGTCTCATTCTGGATTCCAGAAGAAATCAAGAGACTGGAGCTTTTAAAACTCAAAACATATTCCAAGTGCTGCTTTTGTTCTAGAGGTAAATGTAAATATGACTCAGCATTTGAAAGTCAAAATACTGTCACACCATATGGTGTCTCACTGCAAGCTGAAGATTATCCAGGAGGAAATACTTCTTCCAAAAGTTGATTTTACAATTGATGGACTGCTTATAGATGTAGAATCCAAAGGGGAGAAAAGTGACCAGGTCTCTTACCCAGAAAGTGATGCACTGTTAATGGATTCCCTTCCCATTTGGTATATATGACTATCAAACAGCAAACAGACCCAATCCAAGTGGGAAAAATTACTTTTCCATTAGCAACACCACAATTCCTCCTGTAGTGCTTATCTTGAAAAACATGGAAAGCTTCACCACAAAAAGGACTCCGAGCCTTCACAATTATCAGCAGTCAACACCAACTTGAGTTTCTGCTGACACTCGCTTTTGGAACTGCCCAGTCTATCATCCTCCACTGGTCACTTCCTCAAGCAGCATCTCTACTTACAGAACTGGTTCAATTTTTGTCTCACAGGAGCTCCAAACCATGATACTTAGTAAGTTGTATTTGACAACCCAGTTCTCCTTTAAATTAAATGAAAAGGTATTACAGGTTCTGACCAAAGTCCTTTTGTATCTTGATTTCTCAAATTTAGAACATTATAAGAGGACTTCAGTTGTCTTTCTTTGAGCATTTCTGTTCCCAGGCACTCGGTGTTCTGTGGTGAAATCTTCCAGAAGTCAGGAGAATTATCTTCATCATCAGAAAATCAATGTGAAAACATCTGTCTTTCATCCTTTAGATACGTGGGAAAGCAGCTTTAGAAAAACAAGTCGCATTTGTGACCAATGAGAGGACTTTAAACAAACAACAGAAAACAAACCACCACAGGGACTTCCTTGCTGGCCCAGCTTCCTTGCTGGCCCAGTGGTTAAGACTCTGCTTTGGCACAGAGTTTGATCCCCAGTCAGGCAAGCAAACCAAAGACCCCCCACCACAATCATTACTAGAAAACCTGTGTGTTTATCATACTTTTCCCAAGTACCCTCTGGGTCAATAGATCAGAGCTACAACATGCATGATTACAACAACCAGAGTCAGAAGAACATGTATTAGCCTTGCAATCGTTACAGACCATGACTAAGCATGAGCTAATGATCACAGTTCAGAGATGTTTCAGCGTTTTTAAATCTTCTGAAGAATAGGTTGGCAGCAAAGAAAATAAAGGAGTTCTTGGCTCTCTAATCACTGTGAAAAGTAATTTGGCTATATTAAATAAAGATGTACATACCCAAACTCACCAATTCCACACACTAGGGAAATGCTTGTCTTGTATGTTGTACAAAAGAAAAGGGAAAAACAATGTTGAGTTAAAAAAAGCAAGGTGCAAGGGAATGCTAGGATGAAACCACTTACATCAAGTTTAAAAACTTGATATGTTTTTAAAATAAAATGTTTTAAAAATGTTAAGTTGTACTATAAAAATGCATATACACATGGCTAATTCATTTCAATGTATGACAAAACCCACTGCAATGTTGTAAAGTAATTAGCCTCCAACTAATAAAAATAAATGAAAAAAAAATGCATATACAAATAGTAAAAGCATAAAAACACATATGAGATGTAAATCTAACTTCAGCTTCAGTCCCTGATTGGGGAACCAAGACCCTGCATGCCATGTGCCATCATACACGAAAGCTTTTTTAAACGGGCAGAGGGTCTGAATAGACATTCTCCCAAAGACACACAGATGGCCAGCAGGCACACGGAAAGATGCTCAACATCCCTCCTCATCGGGGAAACGCAAATCAAAATCACAGTGACACACCACCTCATACCTATCAGAGTGGCTATTCTCAAAAAGACAAGAAGTACTGGATGAGGATGCTGAGAAAAGGAAACCCTTGTGTACTGTTGATGGGAAGGTAAACTGGCACAGTCACTATGGAAAACAGTATGGCGGTACCTCAGAAAACTAAAATCAGAACTACCGTATGATCCAATAATTCCATTTCTGGGAATATGTTCAAAGGGAACAACACCACCAACTTAAAAAGTACCCCATGTTCACTGCAGCATTATTTAAATAGCCAAGACACAGAAACACCCTAAATGTCCAGCAGTGGAAGAATGAATGAAGACAAAGTGAGACAGATATACCCACACACAATGGAGTATTATTCAAGCAAAAAACCAAGGAAATCTTGCCATTGGGACAACATGGATGGACCCTGAAGGCGTTAAGTTAAATGTGATACACAAATACTGCATGATCTCATTTATATGTAAAACCTAAAAAGCAAACAAACAAAAAAGGCCAACTCACAGACACAGACAACAGACTGGTGGTTCCAGAGGTGGAGCAGTGGGTTGCTGGTCAAAAGGTACAAACTTCCAGTTAGAAAGTAAATAAACCACAGAACGCAATGTGTACTCTACTAACTATAGTTAGATATTGCATTGTACATTTAAAAACTGACTGAGAGAGTTTATCTCAAAAGTTTTCATCACAGAGGCTTTCCTGGTGGCTCAGTGGTAAAGAATCTGCCTGCCCCTGCAGGGGACATGGTTTGATCCCTGATCTGGGAAGATCCCACATGCCACAGAGCAACTAAGCCCGTTCACCACAACTACGGAGCCGGTGCTCTAGAGCCCAGAAGCTGCAACTACTGAAGCCCTCGCACCCTAGAGCTGGTACATCGCAACAGAAACCACTGCAATGAGAAGCCCACGTGCCACACCCAACTAGAGACCAGCCCCCGCCCTCTGCAATTAGAGAAAGCCTGCATAGCAAGGAAGACCCGCTGCAGCCAAAAACAATACATTAAAAACTTTTTCATCACAAGAAAACAAAAATTTGTAACTACGTATGGTGACAGATGTTAACTAGACTTATGTGGTGATCATTTTGGAAAGCATATAAATACTGAATCTTTACATTATATACCTGAAACTAATATAACATTATATGTCAATCATAGTTCCATAAAATAACACATTTTTAGAAATAGGTACATTTTGCCTTTGTTGTTTCCAGGTCCTGAGAAATAATCTATCATATGTCAAGCCACCTCTGCCTTACGTAGTATCTGCCTAGATATCTCCCTATCTCTGAGTTTAAAATGTTAAAATGATTAAGTAGACTCCATTACATAACAAAACCCCACACATCTTTACTATAAAATTTCCACAGGTTCTGAAAATAAATCAGATCATTAAGAGAAAATTCAGAAAGTCTATCAATTTCAGATCATACCTGGCTTTGCATTTCCAGTCTTACAGGGTATGTACTTGGGTAAGGAGCCCGAGGTCGGGCAGTAGAATTCCAATAGCTAGTACTGTAACTAGGATATGGTGGCTGCTCCTAAGGGAAAAAAGGAAAGTAAATTCACTTTTACTTACTTTTCCTTACATCATTCTGAAAAGCTGATATAGAGGCAGTTGTAAGCATGGAAAAAGTCAAGACACAAAAAGCAATGGGACCCCATTCTAAAATCACTCGTTATTAAAACTGATGCAGATACATGGTGAACTGTGTGTCTAAGAACAAAGCAGTTATTAACTATTCTTGTGTATTATGCCACTTATATTCAATAACAAATGATATACCTACTATGTCCAGACAATTACCAAAACCAGAGACATTCAATTCCTTTATCCCTCTCCAATCCCGAACCCATCACTACTAATTTAATGAGTGCAGCCCAATTACAGTTGCTTGCCATTGTTAAGAGTAGCATTTACTTATCTCAATAGCTTTGCAACTTGAAGTTAACATTTTACTATTAAGTGAAAAGTGAAGTCGCTCAGTCGTGTCCGACTCTGCAACCCCAACTGACCAGGCTCCACCGTCCATGGGATTCTCCAGGACAAGAGTACTGGAGTGGGTTGTCATTTCCTTCTCCAGGGGATCTTCCCAACCCAGGGATTGAACCCAGGTCTCCTGCATTGTAGGCAGACACTTTTACAGTCTGAGTCACCAGGGAAGCCTTTTACTATTAAACTTTACTTCAAATGCAAACTCGACTTCTTTGCCTGCCACACCCCTAGGTTTTTTACATTCTTCCACTTTCTGCTAGGCTAAGCTTTCTTCTGGTGAAAGTGAAACAAAGTAAGTGAAGTCGCTCAGTCGTGTCCGACTCTTTGCGACCCCATGGACTGTAGCCTGCCAGGCTCTTCTGTCCATGGGATTCTCCAGGCAATAGTACTGGAGTGGGTTGCCATTTCCTTCTCCAGGGGATCTTCCCAACCCAGGGATCAAACCCGGGTCTCCCACATTGCAGTATCAGGAAATTAGGTAGAATAATTACCACTCCAAGGAGAAAATCTAGCTATGACATTAATTTCTACAGCTTTCACTCCAATCATTTGCAATAAGCCAAAATACTCTGATAAGAAACAAGATCAACTCAAAACTTCTCAGGCTATTTTAATATATGCACTTTTTATCCCATAAATTGAGCTATTTTGCTTTGAGCTTTATAGTTTAATTTTAAGCTTAAACAGGATCTTCAAATCTTCAAATATGGTTTCACAAAGAAATTCACTGGCAGTTGTAGTCACTGAGAATTTAATTATCACCATCTGAGCTTAACTGCACTACTTACCAGTTTCATAACACTTTGTTTTCAAAGCATGCAGTTATTCCACATGACATTATACAAGCTGGGCAAGTAGCATCTCCTTTACATAATATAGCAACTAGAGCAATACAGAAACAAGGAAACTTCACATTCTAAGAACCAGATTTCTCAATCAGGCAAATTCCCCTGATTAATGACTCCCCTTCCTTCCCCCCAGTTAAGTGGCATTTGACTAATTAACTGTTTCTCTCTACCAAGAATTTGAATCTTAATTAAAAAGAGGTGAAAACACAAGAGTTGAAGCTGACTCACCCCAGCAATGGTGAACCGACACCTAAATCCCCAGAACTTCCTTGGTTTCTGTCCCTTCCTACTGATTCTCCAAAGCCCCCACACATTTTTACTGCCTCCCCACCTTCCCTCTCCTCACTCCTTCCTTACTCAGCTTTCCAACACCTTCATCCCTTACCACTCTCCCTCAGAGGTACTCACCCTGCAAAAACCAATTACCCACTGACTTCCCATCTGTACCTCGCCAAAGTATTAGTGGAGAGAAACACAAGCTCTCTGGATTCACATAAGCAGACCCTCAGCATGGCCTAACAACCACACCACCCTTCCTGGGGATGTTCATCCCACTCTGCACAACAGCTAATATTTCACCTTCTTGTCCTCTCAGATCTCCAGTATCCTCTTATGATGACACCCCTCACTCAACAACTGGTAACTTTATCTCATCTTTCACCAAAAAAAAAAAATAAGGCAATCAGATAGAAACTATCTTCCTACTTTCTAAAGTTACCAATCTGTCCCTGTCTTCTCAGAACGTGTGCATGAACTGTCTTTGACCCTATTAAAAGGCCAAATCCTTCCTCATAGCTCTGGACCACATAACTTCTTACCATCTACAGAACTTTCACGAATCATCTATTTCTCCTAGTAGGGCGCACTGCCTCTTTTAAAAATACCAACTTGCCCTTAAGACTACCCTAAACAAATATTAAAACCTATTTTTAAACTACTATAATTAACAGTGTGACAAGTGATTGGGTGTCTAATGAACAATAACTTGATTAACAATAACCTGATAGTTGCTGAAGATGAGTGATGGATATCTGAGAATTTTACTACACTAGTTTCTCTACTTTAACGCAATGAATGTGTCACAAGTTTCCATAACAAAAAGTTAAAAAACAAAGTTATGGGGCAGAAGGTAGACTTCCCTTAAATACATCTTGTTTTGTACATTTGACTTTAGAATAATTATGAACATTTTACATAATTATGAAAGATAATGAAGTATTTTTAAATCCCTGAAAGGAAGCAAAATAAAATAAACACTAAATATTGAATTGATAAAGACACTTCACAGAAGGAAGTTCTTTCAAGTGGGTATAAAGCACAGTAATCTAACCAACATTACAACTCAGGTAAATAGTCTGCAGACTCCCCCAAATGAATTTTTCAGTAAGCATATTAATAATTACCAACATTGTTGGTACTGCTAATGAACGATTACACTGGTGTGATTGGAAATCAGTATTTTCATAATGGGAGATAAGGTATACAAGAATAATGAAATCAAGAGGTTTCCCAGGCGGCTCCGTGGTAAAACATCCACTTGCAGTGCAAGAGACGCAGGAGACGCGGGTTCAATCCCTGGGTTTGGAAAGATCTCCTGGAGGAGGAAATGGCATCCCACTCCAGTATTCTTTTCTGAAAAATTCCATGGACAGAGAAGTCTGGCAGGCTATAGGCCATGGGGTCACAAACAATCAGACACGACTGAGTGACAGCGCACACACACGTTTCACTCATTTATTTCAATAAACGTGTCTGAGGACCCACGGTTAACCAAGCACTGCACTGTGTGGAGGAACATGGAGGCCCCCCCAGATTTTACATTCCACAGAGGAGGGAGATAAACCATAACCAAATAATCAACAACAAAAAGAATAATGAATTAAAAACCCCATAGTCCTGGAATTCCCTGACAGCCCTCACTTCCACTGCAGGGTGCACAGGTTCCATCCCTGGCTGGGGAACAAAGATCCTGCAAGCCACCCAGCATGACTAAACAAAAAAAGTACAGTCCTTAAATTTATGTGAAAATTTTAAATTCAAACTGCATTTTATCTTTAAAAAAACCCTAACAAATTGATAATCACACATATACAAAAAAATTAATTCAAGTAACTCTTGAACAATCTTCTGAAGGATACCCTTAATGGTATACCTTCTAAAGGTAAAAGAAATGCAAAGAAATGCTGTCATTTGAACCCAGCCTGGGACCTGAAGATGAGCCCCTGCAGCAACCTCACAGAACGTGAGCAGGAAATAGTCACTGCTGTAAGCTACAACTAAAAAACAACTGATAACTAAACATCAAGTTGGTAACATAACCATACAGAAAAAAGAATCATTTCTAATGACTTTTAAATCACATTACTTTGACTGTACATTCTCAATGGAATATATTCCAAGGACCAGATGAACTGTGAAGAAACCTAAACTGCATCCATTAGTTATCTCTTAGTCAAAATACTGGTACTACTACTTTCGTTAACAGGTTCATCGAGACATAATTTACTACCATGCAATCTGCTCATTTAAACTGTGCAAGGCAATGGATTTTAGTATATGCAGATATACGAAAGCAATATATGTGATCATCACCACAATCAATTGCAGAACATTTCAAACCTCAAAAAAAAATGTTTCCATCAGCTACACCCTCCTATCTGCCATTCCATAGCCCTGCACCACCACTAATCTATCTCTACAGATATGCCTACCCTGGACACTTCATATAAATGGTAGCATGTATCATATAATATGTGATTTGTGGTATAAATTGTGACTGGCTTCTTCCACTTATATCTTAGGAAATTACAAGGGTTTCCAAGAGACCTATGCCAAAAACCTGGGGTAGAGATCAATATATATATTTTTTTCTTTTATCTCACACAGCATAGAGTTGAACCTTTTTTTTTAATCCAGTCCGACAATCCCTGTCTTTGATTGGATTGTTTAATCTATTCACAGTTGATGCTATTATGGATACAGTTGGATTTACATCTGTCATTTTACTTTCTGTTTTCTATATCTCATATTTGGTTTTGTTCCTCTGATCTTCCTTTACTGCTTTTGCATCAAGTGAGTATTTTCTAATGCAGCTTAATGCAGCTTTTTAATTTCTTTACTGAATATATATAAATATTTGTGGAGCTGTTAAACTCCACAAATTTCCAGCTAGTTTCTCTACTATTTCAACAAGACCCTGGGATGTGAATTGTTCCGCAAACCGATCCAATCACATTTGGGTTCCTTGGAAGGGACACCTCCCAAAGTCAGTGTCTGAGATGTGTTGACTCCAGAGGGCTCCTCCCAGCTATCTCCTTCCCCAGTTCTCTCCAGCTAACTAGCTGGCCTACCGTTTAGTTTTTATCTGCAATGAATCTACCGATCTCCTCCCAACGGCCTTTCACAGCAACCTCTAAGTTTCCGAGAACATCCTCAGGCTTCAGCTTAGCCATATTCTGATGCAAATAAAGTCAGTTCCTTGGGAAAACATTAGGAACTACTGGTTTTACAGCTTCCGCCTCCAGAGAAAAATGTCTGAGCCACATTCTGCAGTTAGTTGGGTTGGGGACAAGGGTGTGCTTCTTTGAGAGACACCCCTGCTCTAAGAGCTGAGCACCTGGAAGGGGGAAGACAGGAGCCTCAGGCCTTCCCAGCGGGCCTCCAGACCAGGGACAGGGCGATCAGAGCCCCGCTGCCCTTCAAGGTAAAGCCCCCATTCCACAGGGAGGGTCAGGGTGGGGGTAGAAACACCACTACTGACCGCACTTGCCCGGAATGTGGCCTCTGCAACAGTAGCTGGGGGCGAGATGAGCAATGCTGACGTGCTGTTCTCCCAGGATGTCTGGGACCTGGGAGCCAGCAGCTTTGTTTTATTTGCCCTCCTGTCTGAAAAGGAGTTTCTGTATCACTGAGCTGGGGTGGAAGAGGTGGAGGATCCCACAGAATCTCACTGCTCTTACTGAGTTTGAGTACATTTTCTATCATAAATGTTTCTTCGTTTGCTAAATTCCCTGAAACGATTTCCAGAGACTTTAATATGGTTGTTTTTTTAAAATATTTTTCACCAGTTTCATGGAGGACTGGGCCCACAAGAGCTCCTCACGCTGTCACGCCTGAGCTGGAACCTGGCATTATTTTAAAATTATTTTATATGTTATTGCAGGATTGAATTAATACAAGTATTTGTAATTACCTTAATATTGTTAGAAACCAAGATTTCCATATAAAAGTAATAAATACAGTGCTCACTTCAGCAGCACATATACAAAAATTGGAATGATAACAGAGATTTAGTATGGCCCCTGCATAAGGATGACACGCAAATTCGTGAAGCATTCCATATTTTTTGATAACACTGTATTGTAAATGATTAAAACTAGCTAACTAGCTAAGAGAATAGAACGTAAGTTTTCTCACTAAATAAAAGATAAATATGTGAGGTGCGATGGATGTGTTCGTTCTTGATTGTGAGAATCCTTTCCCAACATATACATATAGCAAATTATCATGTTGTATGCTTTGAATATATTACAATTTCATGTGTTAGTTGTACCTCAATAAAGCTGAAAATTTTTTTAAATAAATACAATCTAAGAAGAAAAATAATCTGACATTAAATTTAAATTAACACAAATATGAACTCATTTATTTTTGTTTTAAAATACTTAGTCACAACACTGAAAATCAACTATACGTCAATAAAAAAAACTTTTTAAATGCTCATTTTGTATAACTGTTCATTTAAAAGGTCTAGAAGCAATGACAACACAATAGCAATCAGTACAGCTCACACCAAATGTAACTTCTGTACCAGTGATCTTAAAAACTACTGGCCCTCAGCAAGATCAAACCAGTCAATCTTAAAGAAAATCAACCCTGAATTTTCACTGGAAGGACTGATACTGAAGCTGAAGCTCCAATCCTTTGGCCACCTGACACAAGGAGCCGACTCACTGAAAAAGACCCTGACGCTGGGAAAAACTAAAACAAAAGGAGAAGGGGGTGGCAGAGGACGAGACGGGTGGATGGCACCACCGACACAATGAACATTAATTTGAGCAAACTCCGGGAGACAGTGCAGGGCAGGGAAGCCTGGCGCGCAACAGTCACCAGGGTCACAATGAGTCAGATAAGACTGAGTGAACGACAACTGGCCCTCAGTTCCAAACCCAGCATTCTGTAGCTGGCTCTGAGATGCAGGATCAGGAGTCTGCAAACACTTCTTTTTATCACCTGTTTACTATGGGATTCTGCCAATAGGGGGCACCAGGTTAGAGGAGGGAGAATGGACTTGATCCTTCCTGTTTGCTTGCTTGCCTCCTGTTTCTGCCAGTGCCAGGCCAGCAAAGCCCGTCAACCTGCAGGCAGTGTTGGCCAGCAGCCATCTCCAGGCTCCTCTGGTTTCCTGAGAACTCCTTGGAAGTACCAATACCAGTGCCTCCTTGGTTCCAGTGACAAAGGTCATTCTTCCAAGTTTCCAGATTCTATTAATTCCACAATCTCTCCCTCTTTATTCCCCAGCCGCAAGAACTGAGGTTGTTCCCTGCCATAACTATCTTCTGAGTTACTTCAATATTCTCTCTTTATCTTTTCAGATCTTTAACACCCATTTAACTAATTTCCTAAATCAAATTCTCTCTTATAAAGGAACTAGTGTAGGTTCTATTTTCCTATCCGGATCCTGACACACATAGCTTCTAAATAAAATTATCTAATTAAAACAAAACAAAAGTTTCTTAATGGAATGGCTCAGTATGACATCTGGGACAGGCTATATAATAAGCCTAGCATATCTTGTACCAGAAATCAAAGAAGCTGTCAAAAAATCAGTGGGTCATGTCAAAAGAACTCTGAAGCCAAGAACAGGGGAGGGGACTCCCATTGCCTTAATATAAGATCATTTAAGCAATAAAAAGAATGACTGCAACTGACTGAAACACATTTGAAACATTGAATATATATGTGTAGACATACCTACATGTTATGAGCTCATAAAAATATTTTTAAAAATAAGAACATAGTTCTTTTTCTGTAATTTTAATGGGGTTTAGAAATGAATAAACAGTTAATCTTTCGTTTTATCCTCAGAGTCCTTTTTTTTAACAGGTGGATAATTATTTATTCCTTGATTGTGACAGTGGTTACATAATCATATGCATTTGTCAAAATTCACAGAACTATACCTTAAAAATGGTAACATTTATAATATGTAAATACATCATAATTTTTATATGAAAAAAGAATGTCATCAATGAAGCAGTAAAAATTATTTGTATTAAGTCTTAATTAAGAAGATTGCCTTTGCTTTTTTTTCCCTTTTGGACAAAATGGAACAAATCTAAAAATATTTCCAATAACAAAGAAAGTCTGCAGCTCAACACCTTCCTACTGCTGCTGCTAAGTCACTTCAGTCATGTCCGACTCTTCGCGACCCCATGGACTGCAGCCTACCAGGCTCCTCCGTCCATGGGATTTTCCAGGCAAGAGTACTGGAGTGGGGTGCCATTGCCTTCTTAGGAACACCTTCCTAACATGACACTAATTCTATGAAATAGCATTTGGTTTCACAGGAAGCTGGCTGAAGCTGTTCTATAAATCAAGTTGCCAATTTTATCATGTGCCCAAGTCTTTCCAAACTTTTTATATGCTGTCTGAAACTAGCCAAGGTAATGCTAAAAGATGATATAACCTAAACAAATATGATAAAAGGTTTTTTCAAGTGAGAATATTATGAATTAAAGTTCTTGTGATGAAGGATATTTTATTAAAATTATGCAAGAACATAATGCAAGTTTACTTTCTTCTCTTCTGAAAAGAAACACCTAAATCTCAGGTGAAGGCTGAAGTCAGCTCCTTTCAAATTTATCGAAGAGCTACCTAGTCCCATCAGAAGATAACTGTTTCTTATGATACACGGTCAACTTTACAAAATGCCTTGCCACCATGACTCCAAAACACCCCAGCCCAGACGAACCTAGCAGCAGAGGGGGCGGAGCGGCGCTGCTTCTACCTGCGAGCCCTTTACAGACTTGTTACATTTTCTCATAAGAATTAGACAACAATTACTAGAAAACTCCCAGGTGGCTTCCCAGGTGTCTGGGTGGTCAAGAATCTGCCTGCCAATACAGGAGCTGCAGAAGCAGTGGGTTTAATCCTTGGGTCAGGAAGATCCCCTGGAGGAGGAAATGGCAACTCACTCGCGTATTCCTGCTGGGATAATCCCATGGACAGAGGAGCCGGAGGGGCTGCATGCAGTCCATAGAGTTGCAAAGTGTTGGACATGACTGAGCACACACACACACATTAGAAAAATACATTATAAATTAGTTTTATAGCGATCTGTTCCAAAAATCACTAAAAAGCACTTTCTCCTCCTGTATTGGCCTGTCATCACAAATCTCAGCTTTACTGTCACGTGGGTCTCTGCTGTGCTTCCCTACACAGCCTTCCTTTTCCCTAGCACCTGCTTCAGATATCACCATATCAAGTTCCCAGCTACCCCATCCCACTTCCTTAACCCTCAGATGGCCTCCTGCTTCATCAACCAAGAGCTGAAACTCCTGCAATGCCCTCCCCTCCCAACAGCTTCATTTCCCCTTCTCTAGCTCTGAGGAGGTTTCTCGGGTCTTCCTCACTTCTTACTCCACCTCTCCCCAAGACACATTCCATCCTTCTGTTAGTATCTTTTTTTCACAATCTACTAGCTTTCTCTCTCCTCTGCTGACAAACATTCTCAAGCCACTGAATCCTAAAAATGCTTCCCTCAACCCTGGTTCCCAGTCAAGTGGCCATTTTCTCATTTACTAACAGTTTACATTAGTTGTCTTCCCAAATCCCCCAATCATTACTTTAATACTATTTTAAAGTCCCACCACTAGAACCAGCAATACTTTAACTGCCAATCCAAATGCTTCTCTTCAGTTCTCATATCACTAACCTGCAAAGTAGCGGTGGTCTATATTACACGACATCCTGCTTTTCCTCCTATCCAAGTATTCTCACTCATTGTCTTCTGGGTTTTCTCTCTCTGTTACCCTCCTAGATCTCAAAGCTCTCCCCCGGCAGCATAACCCAATCAGGTAATTCACCCATGCTTCCATGTAGTGACTCTCCAATCACTGTCTCCATCCCCTGACTCCGTGCTGAGTCCCACATGTATTGCTTTGTTCCCACAGACAACTCCTCAATGCCACAGACTGTAAAACTGGATATCGGAAAACAAAAACAAAATCTTAGGCATCTCATTCACCAGTCGCATACACTGCATCCAGAGCTTGGTAACCACCATCACAAACTGGCTTCCGGCAGAAATGAAATAAAGGTGAGACTTCCCTGGTGGTCCAGTGGTTAAGAATCCACCTTGTAATGCAGGAGAAGGGGTCCCATCCGGGCTGTGGAATTAAGATCTCACATCCACACCGCAACAAACAATCCCACACGATGCAACAAAGATCTCACATGCCCCAACTAAGACCTGATGCAGCCAAACAAATCAACATCGTTTTTTGAAAAGAAATGATCCCTAGTTCTTTGGTACAAAACTAAACCACATCTTCCCATAAAAATCTGTTCTTCCTTGTTAATCCTAGGAAATACTAAAAATTCAGAATCCTTCTGTTTCTCCTGCAATCCTCACTTTCAGTTGATACACACCTTTGAAAATGTCTTTTGAATCTATGTAACTCATTATAAAACATATCCAAAAAGTAAGATGGATAGACGTGGTCAATGTAATAAATGCTAATAAAATCTAGGTAGTGGGTATGTGGGTCTTCACGTACAATTTCAACTTTTCTATGTTTGAAAATATTTATAATAAAATGTTGAGAAGAAAACCTATCTACATTCAGACATTGTTCAAACACATGCCATTTTCTTTTCTGACCTAATTTGGGAGCCTAACCTGAGCTGTCTCCCCAAACCCTCCCACTGAAACCATCCTGCAAGATGACTGCCAATGACCCCTGCCTTCTGTATGCACATCTGAGTGAAGATGCCTCCCACACTGTACCGGGGTCAGTCTCCATGACTAGTAATGGATGTCATAAATGAAGGTGTATCACTACCAAGATGAGGTTATGAGAGGCTGCGGCTTCCAGCTTCCGTCTATCTCAGCACTCTCTCAGAGGACTTGGGGAACATGTGAATCACCCAGTTGTTGTTCAGTCACAGCCACGTCCAACTCTTCGCAACCCCATGACTGCAGCACACCAGGCTTCTCTGTCCTTCACTATCTCCCGGAGCTTGCTCTAACTCATGTCCATTGATGATACCATCCAACCATCTCAACCTCTGTCACCCCCTTCTCTCTTGCCCTTAAATTTCCCCAGCATCATGGTCTTTCCCAATGAGTTGGCTCTTCGCATCAGGTGGCCAAAGCATTGGAATGTCAGCTTCAGCATCAGTCCTTCCAGTGAATATTCAGGGTTGATTTCCTTTAGGATTGACTGGTTTGATCTCCTTGCTGTCCAAGGGACTCTCAAGAGTCTTTTCCAGCACTTCAGTTCGAAAGCATCAATTCTTCAGTGCTCAGCCTTCTTTTTGGTTCAGCTCTCACTTCGGTACGTGACTACTTGAAAAACCACAACTTTGACTAGACAAACCTCTGTTGGCAAAGTGATGTCTTGTTAAAAGCTTTGGGCAGGGCCTGAGATACAGCATTTCCAACAAGCTCCTAGGTGATGTATGTGCTGCAAGCTTAGGAATCAAACTACAGCGCTGCAAGTCTAGCTAACAAAGTAAAAAAAGAAAAGAAAACAGTAAGAGGTTCTCCATTTTTCTCCTGCCATATTTAAATACATTAATATAGAGTCAAGCCTTTGTAATGGTTCAGAGCAACCTCATCTCAATCCATTCAATTCCGTTGTGCAATGCTTCTCAAACGTGATATGCATATGCTTCACCTGAGGATCTTATTAATCTGCAGCAGCAGTAAGTATGGAGGAGGAAACAGTCTGCACTTCTAACAGCCCCCAAGCGAAGTTGAAGCTTCTGGTCCATGGCCCACAGTTTTAGAGTAAGGTTTTAAAGGGTTTCTATACCTTTTTAAAGTCTGACATGTTTGACTATATAAAAATGCAAAACATATGTCAAAAACCACAAAAAAGTCAAAAGACAAGCCACAAATTTAGAAAAGACGTTTGCAGTATGTAGGACATCACGTTTATCTTTTTTATGAGTTTCCTACTGCTGCCTAAGAAATTATCATCCGATACTTACTGAGTTTCAGAAATATCTGCCTGAAAGACTCTTGAAATGATTTACAAATGCCCATCACACATTCCAGCTTTATCCTCCACCCCTCCAGCACCATCACCCACCTGTGTGCACACCTGTTCTCCACCTTAACCTACAACTCCCTGCATGACACTGAGATCTTAACTTCTCTAACCTTAAAAAAAAAAAAAAGTCACAAAGTCATGTCCAACTCTTTTATGACCCCACAGACTGTAGCCCGCTAGGCTCTTCTGTCCATGGGATTTCCCAGGCAAGAACACTGGAGTGGGTTGCCATTTCCTTCTCCAGGGTATTTTCCCAACCCAGGGATCGAATTCTTTACTGCTGAGGCACTTAGGAAGTCCTCTCTAACCCTAACCAAAAATAAAAACAAAACATATTTTTGTTTTGATAGCACAGCAAGTCCAGGCAGTGTCTTCAGCTCAGCGGGCCTCCCCTCTATCCCTTCAAGTGAGCCTCAGTCTAGTTTGCCTACTTACAGGCCAAGTATTTCATCACGCTACTCCGTCATGGGACCAAAATCCCACAGCTCCTTATTCCAGATTTAGACAGAGAAATTATGGACCGTTCTTAACAATTAACCTCTCACTACATGTTTTATCTCATACAATTTTTTTAAAACTATAACATACCATAAAACTCACCCTTTTAAAGTGTACAATTCATGGTTTTAATATACTCAGACCTGTGCAGCTATCGTCATTAAATCCAGAATATTTTCATCATCCCCAAAGGAAACTCTATACCCTTTATCTATCTTCCTCAATGTCCCCAGGTCCACAGCCCCTGCAAACAAATTTTTCTACAGATTTCTATATCCTGGATTTCTCCAAAAAATGGATTCATACAGCCATTTGGTCTTTGCGTCTTCATCCATGTAGCATATGTTCAACGTTCATCCATTTACATAATGTCTCACAATACTTCATTACTTTCTATGGCTAAACAATTTCATTGCATAAATACACTGTGCTGCGCTGTGTTTAGTCGTTCGTTCAGTGCTGTCTGACTCTTTGCGATCCTATGGGCTGTAACCCGCCAGGCTCCTCTGTCCATGGGGATTCTCCAAACAAGGATACTGGAGTGGGTTGCAATTCCCTCCAGGGGTATGAATATACTATTTTTATCAATTCCTCAGTTGATGAGCATTTGGGATATTTCCCTTTTTTGGCTATTATAAATAACGTTGCTATGAACATGTGTGTACAGGTTCTTATGTGGACATGTTTTCAGTTCTCTTGGGTATATATCTAGCAGCAAGCTTGCTAACACTTAACGTTTTTACGAACTGCCAAACCGTTTTCCAAAACACTGAACCATTTCACATTTCCACCAGTAATGTCTGGGAATTTCATTATTAAATTTCAACCAATGAGACTGTTATAATTCCTGAAGACAAGAAGAGGTATGCCCTCACCATAGAACCGTAATCTTCTACGAAGAATACTGCATTAACAAAACAGAAGTATTATTTCCGGCACGACGACACAAAATAAAATGTCAGAGGTCTGAATATATTGAGCAAGTGAGTTAACCTTTCACGGCCAGCAGTTCTTCCATCGTAAAACAGGGACGCTGTGATGATATCTACGTCGCAGTCACCGTTAAGATTATATACAACCCACGGATAAGTGCTTTCCAACACTAATGATCGGTGATTCAATGCCGGGCAATGCTTTAGGGGCAAAGGGCTAAATGCCCAGGTCCCTCCCTTTCCTTCGCGTTCCTTCCCAGCGGGAGGGGGCTGCGGCCAACTCCCTCCTCGGAGAGAGCCGGCCCCCACGAACCACGCAGAATAAATTGTTAGGACTGGAAAAGCAAAGCCAGGTCACTCCAGCCCAATCTCGTCCCCCAGACGAGAGATTCACAGCCTGCTACTCAGCTTAGCAGGTTCAGCGCAGATCTTTTTTTTTTTTTTTTCCTGGTAAGAAGACATGTATTACGGCAGAAGCACAACAGGAGGGGCAGAGAAAACACAAGCATATACCCCCACCCACGATCCTGGTCTCTCGTCTCTCCAAAGCCGTAATAGGAAAACGCACGAAACCCAATTCATTACGAACTCTTGGGAGCTTTATCAATCCCAATGGCCCTCACCCCCAAAGACTCCCCTATCGGACCCCCCCACCCAACCCCGGGGACCGGCGGCGCAAAGCTCACCTGGTGGCCTCCTCCAGCACGACCCGGCTCTGACCAGGCGCCTCCAGACGCGTAGTAGCCATCGCCTCCTCCGCCTTCCCCCGGCCAGGTGGTCTCCGCCGGGCCGCCCCCGCGCCCCCGCCAGGAAATGGGAGGCTGGGGAGGCTCGGGGCGCGGGGGGTAGATGGGCGGAGGCGGGTGCACCGGCACATCCCCACCCCCAGGCCCGTAGTAGCGGCCATAAGACGGGCCGTCACTGGGGCCGTAGCCCGAGCGCCTCAAGGCCGACATGGGCTCTGCCGCCCCCAGGCGCTTCCCGCCCCCCCGCCCCCCACGGCCGGCCCACCGCGCAGGCGCCGGCGGGGGAGCGCGAATGGACCGCAAGGAAAGGGGGTCGGCCTGCAACAGCCAATCCTAGGCCGGATCCCGCCCCCCTCCGCTTCCGCGTCCTGAGAGGCCGAGGGCGGTGTCCGTGACTCTGGGGTCTAGGAAGCAGGAGAACGAGCGTTCCTAAAAGGGAGAACACACCTCCGCACTGTCCGTGCAGTCTAGACTCCTCTTCCCCTTCTCGTCAGGGATATGGAAAAGGTATCCCGGGGCGGGGGCAACCACATGAACGGTCCCACCTCTTCCTGAGGGCGGGCACGTGATGCCGGAAGTGGGTGGGGCGACATGGCGGCGTTTCCTGCAGGCCCCGGCTACTGAAAGCCGGGGCGGCGGCGTTGGTCCGGGTCCGGGTTCCTGTCCCGGTCCCGCGGAGGCGGCGACCGCGGTAAGGAGGAAGGAGGTGTGGGACGCGCTGGCCCACCGCCGCTATACACTGCAGCTCTGTCTCTACTCAAAATGAACTATATGCCCGGCACCGCCAGCCTCATCGAGGACATCGACAGTGAGTAGTTCATCTCCTCAGAGTGAAGTCTGGGGTGAGACCCTTCCTCCCAGGAGGGTGCCTCTTAAGGAGGAAGCTGATAGAATGAGGCCGGGCCGGGGGGCGGTTTGTTTTTAGTGCAGTTCTGGACGTTCGGCGTTGGCATCCTCCGGAGGACGCCTGAGTCACGGGACACACCGTTTGCCACTTTCTCGCCTACTCCCTGTATCCCGCCTCTCGCAGCTTCCACCGGTCCCCCGGGCAAGCCGTAGAATTCATTTCTGCTTTTCAGGGATGCAGCTGCTGAAGCTCATATGTGAAGGTTACCGTTTCCCCGATCCATTGTCTCTCACCTGTGGTATTTTGAAATATCAGGTGATTACTGGGTGGATGAATGAGAATTCTTAGAGAAAAGATTCTTGCAGAAACGAAAACAGTAATACAACAGCTGCTGCTGCTGCTAAGTCGCTTCAGTCGTGGCCGACTCTGTGCGACCCCATAGACGGCAGCCCACCAGGCTCCCCCGTCCTTGGGATTTTCCAGGCAAGAACACTGGAGTGGGTTGCCATTTCCTTCTCCTGTGCATGAAAGTGAAAAGGGAAAGTGAAGTCGCTTAGTCGTGTCCGACTCTTAGCGACCCCATGGACCTCAGCCTACCAGGCTCCTCGGTCGATGGGATTTTCCAGGCAAGAGTACTGGAGTGGGGTGCCACTGACTTCTCCGAATACAACATCAGTTGGACTTAATTAGCACTAAACGTAGGGTTTATACTGTGTGGCCGTTTGCAGTCTTTTACTGTTTGGGAGTATTTAGGTTTTCAGACTAGGTAGTGATTTTTCCAGAAAGACTGAGTCACTTCAAACTTACTTTTTTTCTTCCTTTAGTTTTCCTTTGCTGTTAAGGCCTCCCTTATTCCTAGTCACTATCCTGAAGAAGAGCTCGGTTGTATCAGTTGTCTTTCGTTTTTCCAAACTCTCATCTGTGAGTTACACCTAAAACAACATTTTTTAAAGTTGTGCCAATTGTGTGATCTGTCTCATTAACTTGTAATTGCTGGGAAACAGTTACACACAGTTCCAAACAAGTTGAGCAATCTCTGCAGTTACTGTATATGTAAAGAGTGAATTTGTGATGAAATCCTCTTGCTATCGTCTGAAATCACTTTTTAGATCCAAATCAGTGATTTTGCTACTGAAGGGAATGTAGTGTAGCTTGGATCAAATTTATGTGTGAATAACCACTGTACAGGCCTGTCTGTAACGTGTAATGAAATCTTTAATTCTAGTTGTCTGAGGATGGTGCCCTCACCTGTCTTGTTATGTATCTGAGTTATTTGAGATCCCTAGCACGTCCTGCCATTCTACTAAAAATAATTGTTTTTCTCAAGTCTGTAACCTCTTTTTTGCAGATTCCAAGCCCCTCCTTTACTGAGTGGTTTCGAATCATTTCATATGCAGCCTTCACTGCAACACACACACACAGTTTCATCCTCTCTCCTCAGTCTTTCTGTATTTTCACCCATCCTCTCATCTCAGTTGGAAGTATTCCTCCCTTTCAGTCTGTGTCTTATTTCTCTTTCCTTCCAGCTGCTTCTGGAATCCATTAATAGCCTTTTTCTCTCATATTTCTTGCTCCCCCTCATGTATGTTCTTGTCTGTCATTTTTTTTTTTTCAGTTATATTTCACCATCAAATTCCCATTCCTTTTTTCACATCTGTACCCCCAAACCTCTTAAATCATCTCCCATTTTAACTCATTTCCTGGCTACCTGGAGTAGACCACCTCTTATCACCCTGCAATCAGATTTTTTTGTCAACACACTACTGAAACTGCAATCTTAAAAGACGTCTGTCTAATGCATTCTTTCCTCTTTTTGGCACACTGATACTATTATCATATGATTCTTCATTTTCTTGATTTCTGCAACACTGGTACTTGATTTTCTTATCTCTGCAACAGTTATTGTTTCCTAAAATAGATGGACTCCTAGGTTCCATCTTTGGCCGCAGCTTTATTTCAATCTCTAGAAGAATTCCTGGACTTTAATATTGATATCACCTCTTGTGGACATCCTGAAAATTGCTCTGATCCAGACTTCTTTGGCCTTCCAGTCTTACATCTCCAGTTGCAGCTGACATTTCTGCACAGGTGTCTTGATACCAGTTGAAAATCACAACAGCAAAACACCTTCCACGGGATCTTGCTTCTTTCACTCCTAACTTTTGTTTCACTCCCAACTTTTGGTACATGGTCCTCCCTGACAGGATGACTCAAAATTCCTGCATCACCTTTAACCCATCTCTTCAGCTTCCCACTCTCTCACACACATATCCACATATACAAACACACTTGGTTGACCAATTCCATCCCTTATAACTGCAGTGTCTTGATCCTCTCATCCTTTCCCTTCTCATCTCTGCCCTGGTTCAGGTCTTTTCTTCATGTCTCGGACTCTAGTCATAGCCTCAAAACCATTCTCTCTTTTCTGCCAGTTGAATCTTCAGAGTTGTCTTGTTCCCCATGAAGTCACATCCAAACTCAGCCTGCTCCCAGTATTTTTCTGACTTCATCTCCTATTCCCTTCACACCCTCAACTTTTAGCCACACATTTGGATACACAGCTCCCTTTTCTTCTGCCTAAATTATAGATTTCCCTCCTGTTCCCAGACCCTGTCACTCTTCCCATGGCCAAAAATTATCTACCTTTTAAGGTCCATTGGAGAAGGCAATGGCAGCCCACTCCAGTACTCTTGCCTGGAAAATCCCATGGACAGAGGAGTCTGGTAAGCTACAGTCCATGAGGTCGCCAAGAGTTGGACACGACTGAGCAACTTCACTTTCACTTTTTTTTCCCCATTTATTAGTTGGAGGCTAATTACTTTACAATATTGTAGTGGTTTTTCTCATACATTGACATGAATCAGCCATGGATTTACATGTATTCCCCATCCCGATCCCCCCTGCCACCTTCCTCTCCACCCGATTCCTCTGGGTCTTCCCAGTGTACCAGGCCCAAGCACTTGTCTCATGCATCCAGCCTGGGCTGGTGATCTGTTTCACCCTAGATAATAAACATGTTTCGATGCTGTTCTCTCAAAACATCCCACCCTCGCCTTCTCCCACAGAGTCCAAAATTCTGTTCTGTACATCTGTGTTTCTTTTTCTGTTTTACATATAGGGTTATCGTTACCATCTTTCTAAATTCCATATATATGCGTTAGTATACTGTATTGGTCTTTATCTTTCTGGCTTACTTCACTCTATATGATGGGCTCCAGTTTCATCCATCTCACTTTCACTTTAAGGTCCAACTCAGATACCTCCAGCTAGATACAGTTTCTCTCACTCTCATGTAATTAAGATTTGCCCTCTTGTGGTACTTAATTATAGCCCAAAAAAAGCCTATAAATTCCTTCGGAAAGACTCACTGTCTTATTGCACTGTTCTGCATCTTGTTGTTGCTCAGTCACTCAGTGCTGACCAACTCATTACAACCCCATGGACTATAACACGCCAGGCTCCCCTGTCTTTCACTGTCTCCCAGAGTTTGCTCAAACTCATGTCCATTGTGTTGATAATGCCATCCAACCATCTCATCCTCTCTTGCCCCCTTCTCCTCTTGCCCTCAGTCTTTCCCAGCATCAGGGTCTTTTCCATTGAGTCGGCTCTTTGCATCAGGTGGCCAAAGTATCAGAGCTTCAGCATCAGTCCTTCCAATGAATATTCAGGGTTGATTTCCTTTAGGATTGACTGGTTTGATGTCCTTGCTGCCTAAGGGACTCTTCAGAGTCTTGCATCAGTTCTTTGGTGCTCAGCGTTCTTTATGGTCCAAGTTCTGCATGTAGAAAGTACTTTATGCATGGCATTAAAGACGAATAAGTGATTTTTTACTAGCTATTCTAGTGACTGGCTTACTGTCATTCTTCAGTGTTGGCTCAGAGTCACCTCTTCAGAAAGGTTTTCCTAGCCACCTTCTCTTTTTTTTTTCTTCCCCTGTGTTTATTTATTTACTTGGCTACACCAGGTCTTCGTTGCAGCACACGGTATCTTTAGTCGCAGCATGCACACTCTTAGTTGTGGCATATGAGATCTTGTTCCTGGGCCCCCTACATTGGGAGTTAGGAGTCTTAGCCACTGGACTACCTGGGAAGTCCCCACCACCCTCTCTTCTATAGCTTCTTCCCCTCCCTTTCTCATATTATTCTGCTATCTTGTTTTTATTCTACTAGACTAATCACCATAGGTCATTTTTTAAAGTGTGTTTGCTTTTCTCCACCAGGCTTATAAGTTCATGAGGTTGGTAACTCTGAGTCTTATTGTCTACTATATGTCTAGGCCCCAGAACAGCACATAGCCCTCAATACATTCTGTTGAATTTTTGCTCTGGTTTTATTATCAGCATCCTCATTTCACATGTCTTTGGTACTGTTTTTATTTAAAACTGTCTCTGATTCCAGAGTGTAAAATAGAGACTCTCTGTCTAAGTTGAGGGGAAAATAATTTTGGAAAATTAAGATCATAAAGACCCATCTAAATTAAATGTCCAGATTGGCAGGTATAGAAACTGACGTGATGCTGACAGGGTTTAGCTGTCAAGCACCAGCACCTGGCGCCAGTCCGTTGAGCCCCCTGACTGCGTGTGCAGACCTTCCCCGCGCTGCTGCCCCTCTTAGATGCTTCTCACCACCCATCTTCTCATCTAAGCTAATCCCCAGCTCCTGTGGTCATCCCTCTGGTTTCTCAATGAACTCTGCCTTAAATGCGCTGTAAGAGGAAGTGGTAAAGGTTAATCTGCTATTAACTCTGTTTTTGTTTCCCTGTAAACGGGCTGAAGCTAACAGTTCATTTTTTAAAGATCTCTTTTCCTCTCCCCAGAAAAGCACTTGGTCCTGCTTCGAGATGGAAGGACACTTATAGGCTTTTTGAGAAGCATTGATCAATTTGGTATGTATGTATTACTCATGGACTTATCATAAGTCCATGATGATAAGAGTCATGATGGCTCTTTCCATCCCATACTCTGGATGATAAGAGCTGCCCACTGTATTTTTGTGCTGTTTCGTATTGAAGTTTATTTATCTGCAACTTTTTTCATGTACCTGGCATGATGAATACTGTTTTAAGTCACTACATCATTGTTTTCTAAATTACAATTAGGTGGTTTGAAAGCTTGTGTTTACAAGCTTATGTTTTATTTCTAAAACTGGTTTTCACTACTAGAACATGTGATTACAGTGTTTTGGACTATTTTTTATTTTCCCCATTAGAGGGAGCCAGATGATAGAAATACACTCAGTCCACTGAAAAGGCTGCTCATTTGTACATTGGCTTGGGTGCGACTACTCTTCAAAGCAGTTCCTGCCCTGAAGGTAATCCCTCCCTGTCCAATGAGAAGTGGGTCAGAGGCCTTTCCTGAAGCTTTTTAGGGACCCCCAACATTAAGCTCAGGATTTTATACTTTGGGATACATCAGACTCAAGGTCTTAATCTTGATTCTGTCTCTTGTGTTTTCTAAAGAGACCTTATATTTGCTCCTGTCTTGAGGAACTTCCAGTTCATGTCAACATTTGCTGGACATTAGCTAGGTCAGTGGCTTTGGGCCTAAGGAAGAACAACATAATTGAAATATTTATAAGAATCACAGATGATAGTACTGTTTCTTCAAAGACGACAATAGTAACCAACTGAAAGAAGAAAAGCAATTACTCTGCACAGGTTGTGGTTCTAAACTTTAAGTCAAATTCATCAGACTACATGAGGGGAAAATAATGAATACTAAGGTTACTCTCAGATTACCAAATTATAGTCATCTGACAAAGGGGAAAAAAACAGATTACTGTTGTATCATAATCCATGAATACCTACATTGGATTAAATGAATCATCCGTACCGAAACAAAGTTAAATCTTTGGTAAATCATCACACATACATACCTGCACAAAGTAGAAAAAAATGTTTCCTTCTAAAAGAAAAAAAGCTTATTTCTGCAGTTCTTTGGACTTTAGAGTTTTCCAAGTGCCCTATCATATTTTCTTATAGTCATGTTGATATCAGCAATGAACGCATAAGGAATTTAATTTTCTTCATTTATTTCCATCATCCTTCTTGTATTAGTGCAACATAATCCCAAGTACTCTATTTGCAGTTGTTTAAAAATCTCCGAGTGGTGTGTCTGAATGAAGTAGGACAAGGTGGTTTGAAATTTTAGCCTTTTCCAGAATTAGAAAGTTTGAAAATCATGTTCAGCTAGTCGTTTGTAGTCAGGGTAACTGACTGAGTTGTGGGCTTTTACCTGTAGAGTAATTTGCACTAAATGTCTTTGTTTCTTCCCGGTACACTTGTAGCTAACTTAGTGCTGCATCAGACTGTGGAACGCATTCACGTGGGCAAGAAATACGGTGATATTCCTCGAGGGATTTTTGTGGTCAGAGGAGAAAATGTGGTCCTGCTAGGAGAAATAGTAAGTGAAAACTGTTAAGCTGCTGTGGCTCTTGATAATCATGCCAGTTAGGTTTCTTTTTGTCTTTTCAAGAAGGAAAAAGTGTTTTCGCCTTGACCCAGCTTCTCACAGGACACCACCAAATTAGCTTAAGAAAGGGATGTTATAAAAGGAGAGCTCCAAAGAAGAGTCAACTTTGTTTCAGTGCCTCCTGGCATATTAAAGATTTTGATCCCATTAACAGTAAAATATCATTGATTTTTCCCTGGTATCATAAAGAATACTATCCTACGAGTTTCCTGGCAGTCCAATGGTTAGGACTCCATACGCTCACCCACAGAGACCAGGGTTCAATCCCTGGTCAGGGAACTAAGATCCCAGGAGCTGAGTGGTGAGCCATTATATATATAAAACACTGTCCCACACAAATGTGTTCATTAGTAGATTATTCTCATATCTTTAATAGCAGAAAATTGAAGCCTGATACCTAGCGAGAGAAGAATAGTCCAATGAAATATGGCTTACTAACACTGGAATACTTTGTAGTAATTTAAACAGTTGGTTACACATGGTCTTTCATGACATAAAGGCAATTGGGTTTGGGGGAAAGGCACATGGCATGTACAGTATGATATCTGTGTTTTTAAAGGGGGCAGGTGCAAAGAGTGACTGTAGAAGAAGCCTTTCTTAATTTTCTCAGAATGGACTCAATTTCACTTGGCTTCTTAGCTCCCAGTCAAGGAGGAGGTTCCTATTATCTGTCAGGAAAGCCAGCTGGCAAGTGAAAAGTTAAATCCTCTCAAGTGGTGTTTCTGTAGGTGTGAGTGTGTGTGTGTGAACCATTAGAAAACTGCTCCTCCAAAATATATATTAGAACTGCTCAGACATTTTTAAAGAAGATAAAACTTGATTTCACAGTTTACATGAAACATTTACTTTAAAAATGCTTTATTTAATATCTTTGACTTGATCCTGGTGCTTCTGATTATTGCGTTTTCCAGGAAAATCAAACCTTGATTTTATCTTTAAAGTTTTCAGTACCATTTCCCAGTCCCTAGCCACATGTTAAGTCAGGTTTACAGAAGTCTTTGGAGAGAAGCTGCTTGGTCTGTAGCTGGTTTTTTTGTGTGTGTGGTTGATGTAAAGCACCATGGTATGTATCCTGGGATGTGGGGGTCAGGATCGTTGTCTGACTGTACATTCAGAGGGACTGGCCAATCTGGATGGTAGGATGGTGGGTGATTATTTTTTCTTTCTTTTTTACTTTTCTGAATATAACTTTTAGAGAGGAAATTTATTACTTTGCTATCAGGGGAAAGATTCAAGTCACAATACCACACACACACTCTGCTTCAATTGTAGAGGAGAGGAGAGCACAGATGCGCTTTCTGTGCCAGTTACATTGGCATAGACAAAGCCCTGTGTAGGTGTATGTGAAGAGAAGAATTTGTGTTTATTCTTGAAGTGTCATTGTTTCCTGGGAGCCCTTTCGTGGAGAAGAGTACTCTTCTTTTTTGTATGTTAACGGTTCAGATTCTGCAGAATTTTTTATAGTGGTATTACTAAAGAAATATGGTTCGGGACTGCTTCCACAGTTCTGTGAATCGATGGTCTGTTTGAAGACGTTGTGTACCAATTCTAGGAAAACTCAAAACTAGAAACCACTTGCATTCTGTAGACGCACTGTTGTTTGTGAAGTCCCTGGCTTCTACCTCAAGGATAATGAGACACACAGCCTTAAGTAATAAGCTGACTGTTGGGTAACAGCATTGTCATAACCACACAAATAGCTCAGCACATAACATTGGAAAGTCCAGGAGGTAAGACACGGAGCCAAGAACATTATCTTCCCTTCTGCCGCCCGTGGGCTGTGAGGGAAGATCACACTTGATAATATATATTTTGCTGGATGCAGCTAAGTTTTGAGGGCAGGGCTTGCTTATGGAATTTATGTGGCTTTCGCTCTAACCTCCCTGGGAGAGTCCTCCATCTGCGGTGTCACCGCTGTGGCTTCCGAGGCCTTGGCCACCTCTGCAGATTAGTATCCAGTGGTAGGCTGGAACGCCTGGAGAGGTGGCGTTTGTGTTGATGCTGTCCCAGATTTTGTAAGTAAAAGTCAGAGGAGGATGAGAAATGTGAGTACCCTGTCCGTAGAGGCTTTCCATGTTACAGAAACACCAAGTGATACCTAGATAAACTTCTTAAGGAGAAGAAACAGTCAGTAGATAGATAATTTTATAGCAAAATTCTGCATTATCAAGTTGGTTATCAGATGTTTAAGGTGTTCAAAAATAAATATATTAGCATATTTTATCATATTAAGTGGGAAATGTAGCCAATATTTGGGAAGAATGTTGGGGCCAAAATGATTTACTAACCCAACTGGTTTGCTGAGGTTTTCTCCGGAAGACTAGTTGTCATGGGAGAGAAAGAAGTCCTGTGTTAACAGAGGGCCAGTTGATGTGGCTTGGAGGCTGGAGGTCAGGGGTGCTACTTTGAACCAATGTTTTTTACTTCTTAGCAAAAAAAAGAACAGCCCCAGAAGTTAGGCTGACTTGGACTGTGTGTAAGTACAAAATTTATTCTAAGCTACCTTGACCTCAGCGACTTCTCTCTTGGATTCCCTGGGGTTGGGGAAGTAGCTATAAGAAAAGTAGTTCTTAACTCACGTAGGCTTGACTTTGCACAGACTGAAGCCTTGTTACGCACACCAACACGGATTCCTGTAGGTCACAGCCGTGTGCTCTGCGGGGCGTCGCCAGCCCTTTCTTCGTACAGGGTTACCTGTGCACAGGTGTCTGTGCCCTGGCACGAGCGCGGAAGGTAACTCAAGCCCGATACAGGAATCGTTTGCCTTTAGATCCGTGATGTTTTCTCTTCTTGGTCATGAGGTGAAGTTTCCCAAACCCGCTTGTTTTGTAGGACTTAGAAAAGGAGAGTGACACACCTCTCCAGCAAGTGTCTATTGAAGAAATCTTAGAAGAGCAGAGGGCGGAACAGCAGGCCAAGCTGGAAGCGGAGAAGCTGAAAGTGCAGGCCCTGAAGGACCGAGGCCTGTCCATCCCTCGGGCAGATACTCTCGATGAGTATTAAGTCTTCTGCTCAGAGACTGCCGCTCTCGGGGAGTGGGGCTGTCACCTCACACGTGATGACAGACTAGAGCTTCGAAAAGTCATTTTTATTTTGACTTCGTTCACAGATGGAACATGAAGAAATCATGTCTTGTGTTTTGTTTTTTTGTTTGTTTTAATTACAAAATCATCGTTTAGAGAAACAGTGGCATGGACTCCTCTGACTTTCCACTGTGGACCAGCAGCTACTACCTTACATTGCTCTTCTCACCCCAGATGAGTGGCTACAGGGGACAGTCTTCATTTACTTGTAAATAAAACTTGAATCTCAGAATTGCAGTGTTATTTCCCAAGTTTGAGTTGCCTTCAGTGACTGGGCATCATTTAACTTCTCCTCTCAGAGGTATAAGCAGTCCACACACACACACACATTGAATTTCCCTTCTGTCACAATTCCAGCCTGCTCTGGTTTTAATTCATTTATTTGGCTCTGCCAGGTCTTCGTTGCTGCATATGGGACCTGTGGCATATGAACTCTTAGTTGTGGCATGCAGGATCTAGTTCCCTGACCAGGGATGGAACTGGGGCCCCTGCATTGTGAGTGGTGTCTCAGCCACTGGACCACCAGGGAAGTCACTTTCGAAGGAGGATTTTCATACTAAATATCCTGTAGGTCCTCCCTTATCACCTTGTCTTTTTTTTTCCCCCAATAACAAAAAATGTTCAGGCTCCAAGAGGGCTGTTTCAGTGAGGTTTCACAGTTCTTGGTTACAGCAGAAGCCGGTATTTGAGAAGCAGGAGTGGTAGCAGCCACATCACCAGCTGTGTTCCCATAAGATCCCACGTGACAGCTTCTCTAAATGTTCTGTTACTTTCATGAGGTTTTTCTGGTCATTTGGCTTGAGTCTTGAGCTTCTTATGCTATTATCAAAAAGAAGCACAGATAAAACAGTGTTTCAGTGACTGATAGATCTAGGTTCTTCTCCACCCACATGTCTTAGCTGCCAACCCCCGGGGATGCCACCTTTCTGGTGTGATGTTGATCTCGTAAGAGGCTGTACTTTCCAGGAGTTCAGTGTTGGCTACTGGACATTGTGAACTTGGAATTGGGAGACAAGCGGGTTAAAACCCAGACTCTCTTCTCTCTGGCACTTGGGTTCAAGCAAGTCAGTCTTCCTCCTCGACTCCGTTTTAACTGTAAAATTATTCCAGATACTTACAGTCTATTGAGCAGAGACATCTTTTGCAGAGAAGATACTTATATCCAATTCCTATCTTTGAGTTACTTTATAGTATTCAGTATACTTCACATTTTATGAGCTTGGGGGTTTGCTGTGGTTTGAGTTCAGTGGTTTGCAGATAAACTATTTGACCTTAGCTGTTCATCACTGACTTGGTTCCAGAGGAGGTAATATGAGAAAAGTTGCACTTAATGATTTATTTTGTGTGTTTCACCTCTAACCTTACCGCTGAATAGCCTTAATTTCTTATTCCCACATGAAGGGGAAAAACCCATCACCAACTGTGGAAGATGTGGTTAACTTTCACTACAAGATTTTGAGAGCAGAATTTGTTGTTTTTGAGCACCAACCTTTCAGAATATCGAACACCTTCAAGAGATTCAAGTTCACTGTAATCATCTTTTGTCTTTTTGACCTCACTCAGACAATTCCACATGCAATCATAAGACTTACGATTTATTCTGTTCAGGAGAAGAGTTTCCATAGTAGGTCAGGGATTTTCAAGCCATGGCTGGGTTCCAGTCATCATGTACGATAAGCTACTGCCCTTTAGAGTGTTGTCGCACAGGCTAGAGCTGAAGGATGGAACAAGACAAGGCTCCCTGCTTCCTCCCCTTCATCTCCCTGCCCCTCAGTGCAGGGATTGCCCTCAGCTCTGCCCAGTCCAGACTTTTTGCAGATACTGAAATTATCCATCTTCATTCTGATATTACAGTGCAGCAGCCTCTCTCTCCCAGCTCCTCTTTCCCCCTTCCTTCGTTCTTGACCTTTCATTGCATGCTGTCAGCTAAACTTAAACCACAATATCTGTTCTCCTCCCCCACTCAGCTAAAGTCCCAGCAGGCCCTGGGTACTCAGCATAGCCAGATACCTTCATACCATCCGGCATGAAGGATGCCACGTCAGTGTGAACTGCAGAGGTACCAGATGTGATGGCTGGACAGTGGCCTCAGTTTTGCTCACAGGAGTACGAGTGACAGGTCAGGCTGAGTGAGAGACAGTAGACCAGGTGGAGCAAGCCCTGGATGGGGCCAGAATTTCCTGTTTTCTTGTTTATAACATACTTGCCTCAGACAGCTACAAGAAAATCCTTCCCTGAAGACCCATTTTAAATAGCAACACCGTCCCCAGCTATATCCTTTGCAGCTTTGTTTTTCACCAGAGCAATTATTGCAATCCAACATAAATTTCACTCCCCCGACAAGAATGTAAATCCTTAAAGCGGGATTTTTGTCATATTCACTCCTGTGATCCCACACGTAGAATGATGTCAGGCATATTCACTCCTGTGATCGTACATGGAGAATGATGTCAGGCACATATCAAGTCTCAGGACATATCTGTGGAGTGGAAGGAAGGAAGGATGGATGGAAGGGTGGATTGGGGATGTGGTGCATTCAGGCTAGTTCCCTAAGATACTTCAGAGAGCAGTCAGAGACCTCAAAGGACAAGGACAGCAGGACTCGCCCAGCCACCAGGAGTGGATTAATTAGCAGGAATCCTTACACTGAATATGGAGATGGTTTCTTACTGCCTCCACTGGAGACTCTGGCCCTCCAGGAGTGAAGAGTTGGAAATGATTGGTGTGAAAATGCCTGGAAGAGCATGCCAGGGAAATGGGGCCGGGGTGGGGGAGGGCGTGTCGGGGTTGCTGGAAGCAACAGGCACTCTTTCTTCTGTCTCTTTCCCTCCCACCTGCAGTGCTGCACCCCCACCTCGCATATTACCCCCTGATGAAGTGAAAGTCGCTCAGTCACGTCTGACTCTTTGTGACCCCGTGGACTGTACAGTCCGTGGAATTCTTCAGGCGAGAATACTGGAATGGGTAGCCTTTCCCTTCTCCGGGGGATCTTCCCAACCCAGGGATAGAACCCAGGTCTCCCACATTGGAGGTGGATTCTTAACCAGCTGAGCCACAAGTGAAGCCCATATTACCCTTTTGGGATCCCCCAAATGAGGAAAGCAGGAGACAGCTCTAAGTGTGCTTGCTGTTCCCAACCAAGTAAGTTTTGTATCTAGCTAGTATACCCAAGATCTTCTAACCTGAAAGAATTAGGAAACCAACCATAGAAAGGGGCACATTTCTGTCTGTACCGAAGGCCTGGATCGGTCCACCCTGCCTAGCACTCCACCTGTCGACTCTGGCTCTGCCAGGCCTATGTGGGAGCAGAGAATAAAATCAAGCCCTTTTCTTCTCAATTCACTGCTTTGCCTCTCTTTTCCCTGCTTCTCAGCTCCCTAGTTTTTATCTATTCTTGTTTTTTTTAAAAAAAAAAAAAGGAGTAGAAAAAGATTTCTGTAACTCCACTCTAGCCACTCGGCTAGACCCTGGGCTACAAAAAGCCCTCAAATGCTCCGGAAAAACGAGGAATTGAGTGGTGTCAGGGCACAAGCCCACCAGCAGTCAGGACAGCAAGAAGAGAGGGCCCAGTGCTGGCCATATCCCAGGTCAGAAACACCGACTGTCTGGGAATTCATCCCGAAGACCCAGTTTTACTGACGATTAACTTTGCATGCAGTAACTTCACTCTTTCTAGCATACAATCCCGTGAGCTTTAACTGCTGCATATAGTCACACAGCCGTGACCTCTGCCCCTGAATGCGCCTTTGCCCGGCCTTCCCCAGACCCTGCAAACCACTGGTCTGTTTTCTGTCCCCGTAGTTGGTATTGACAACTAATTCTAAATTTTCTAAAAATGGTGTGTGGGCCAAATAAAATATCTGGAAGGTTAAACTCAGCCCACCTGCCTTCGGGTGACTCCTGGTTCAGGCTATTGCCAAAGACAGCTTTAACTGCAGGCCCTGCCAAGCGTACCCGGCTCACCTGCTGGGGACAGGAAGACAAAGACAGGAAGACAAAGAGAACCAGTGCAAGGGGATAACCCAGCGCACTGCTCATCACCCTGAGATCTATCAGGTGTAAGCAGCAAATACGGGCCCCGCTTTTCAGAGAGAGATGGATTTGCAAGTTTTGTGAAGAGCACACAGCCGTAAGAATTAGTGCTGTTCATGACTACACAGATAGACCCAGCAATTATCAGAGTGAAGTGAGTCACAAAGACAAATATCACATGATGTCACTCATTCGTGGAATCTAAAATATGGCACAAATGAACTTATCTACAAAAGAGAAACAGACTTACAGACAGAACAGATCTGCGGTTCCCGAGGGGGTGGGGAGGGGAGGGATGGCGGAGATTGGCAGACACAGACTATTAGGTACAGAATGGATGGACAGCCAGGCCCTGCTGTACAGTCCAGGGAACCGTGTCCACTACCCTGCGATAAGCCATAATGGAAAAGAATGCGGTCGCAAAGGCTCAGGCACGACTAGGCAATTGAGCAACAGCAACATGTGTATAATTGATTCACTTTGCTGGACAGCAGAAACTAACATTGTAAATTTTCACTTCTGAGAAAAAGGTGAAGAGCAGACTGCATCCTGGTTTCTTCACTTCGGAACTCTTGAACTTGATCCAGCGGCACCTCCAGTGCCTCTGTTTCTTGTCTATTAAACAGGGATCCCGGGGGTTCCCTGGTAGTCCAGTGGTGAGAACTCGATGCTTTCACTCCTGTAAGCCATGCACGCACATGGTAAATAAATAAAACAAGGATCCCAATAGTGCCAACTAGTTTGGCTGGTCGTTGTAAGGACTGAGTGACTATGTGTGAATAGCTTAGGACAGAGGTCCTCCACCCCAGGATCATGGTCAAGTACCCACCCTTGGCCTGTTAGAAACCAGACCACACAGCAGGAGGTGAGTGGTCGCCAAGTCAGCGAAGCTTCATCTGTATTTACGGCCGCTGCCGTTCCCCATCGCTTGCATTAATTATCACCTGAGCTCAGCCTCCTATCAGATCAGCAGCAGCATGATAAACGTAGTATGCTTGAATCAAAAAGGCCTGTTTTGTGGAAAAACTGTCTTCCATGAAACGGGTCCCTGGTGTCAGAAATGCTGGGGACCACTGGCTTAGAACAGCCCCTGGCCTAGGACTTCCACACCAACCATTATCATCTACTGAGTCCCCAGCACTGAGCCAGCTTCGGGCGGGGTGGGGGTGGGGGGGACGCCACATCTTCAGTGAACTTAGTCCTAGTCTCCTTTATACAGTAAGAATTACACAATGGCAAGCAACTCAGACTGAGGAAGGAAGTGCTGAACTACATGAAGTGTTCTCTGCGGGGAGGTGAGCCAAAATGACCTCAACCCCACGAGTTAAATTGCTCTTGCACAATGGCCCCATTGGAGGAAAACATGCCCTGTGAATAAGCTTGTATCCTATAAACAGTATGGAAGAGCTGGAAGAAAATCAGTATTTATCGAGAATCTCCAGAGTGGCAGGCTTCTATCTTTTAATTATCTATCACTTTCCTAGTGGATCAGACAGTAAAGAATCTGTCTGCAATGCAGAGACCCGGATTCAACCCCTGGATCAGGAAGATCCCCTGGCGAAGGGAATGGCAACCGACTCCGGTATTCTGGCCTGGAGAATTCCATGGACTGAGAGTCTGATGGGCTACAGTCCATGGGGTTGAAGCCACAACACAATTATCTAGCACTGTGCTAAGTGCTGGAGAGTCCAAAATTTGAAAAGGATCCAAGTCCTTATGAAATTTCCAGGTCCTAATGGAGTTTACAGACATGGACAGAAGGGGGGACCCACAGGTGTGGGGTAGAGGGATGCTGGGAAGTCTCTTTCTCCCTCTCAATTTCTCTGGGAACTTAAAACTGCACTTAAGAAAGTCTTTAAAAAACATGGGTGGGGAGAATGGGTTATTGACACTGTGATAAACGTTTGTCAAGGGGGCCCAAAGGTATTGGATTCTAATTAAAGAGAAGAGTGAGGGGATGCCCAGTGCTGTGAGCTGGCCCGAACGTGGGGGTACCTCGGGAGGGTGCTGGGCTGGAGAAGCGGGGAGCTGGGGGCGGGGGTGGGAGTCCAGAATGCCTAGACTGGCTGAGATATATCGTTACCTGATTTAAGCCTCATAACTGCCACGAGAGGATTACACAAAGAAAAAGAAAATATACCCTGATTTACAGATAAGGAAACTCAGATTGAAGAAGCAGGGGCTCCCAGGCATAAAGTAAGTGCTGGGAGGGGGTTGGGAAGTCTGTCTGTCCATCCTGCAGCACATAGCTTTCCCACACACCCAAGGTAATCTCAGTGCTCACCTCCTCGGGGCCAGGCCCAGACAAGCCCAAGGTCCCCCGCTTCACCTCTCAGCCTCTGACTCCTGGGAACCTGCAGAGGAATTGTCCCAGGCCCACCAGCTGGCTCTGACCTCCACCTGTGTCTCAGTCTGCATTTCCCGCTGCTCTCTACAAACACGGCCCAGCTGAGCACCTTCAGATTTCCTGCCCCCCACCCAACCCCAACTCTTTGCCTGGAACACCTGCGCCCCCACCCCAGGCCCTCTCACACCTGGCTGACTCCTGCCCGACCTGACTCTCCACACTGAGTTCAAATGTGACGCCCCCCAGGAGCACCCCTCCCCCCCTCCTCCTCCGCCCTCCCGCTCCCCACATGGGGCCATGCCCTTCATCTTCCCCTAAAACTGGAGAGCTTCATGGTGGACACTCAGTGAAAGAAAGAAAGAAAGTGACGTCGCTGAGTTGTGTCCGACTCTTTGCGACCCCAAGGACTGTAGCCAACCGGGTGCCTCCATCCATGGGATTTTCCAGGCAAGAGCACTGGAGTAGGGTGCCATTTCCTCCTCCAGAAAATCTTCCCAACCCAGGGGTTGAATGTGGGTCTCCCGCATCGTAGGGAGATGCTTTGCGTCTGGGCCACCAGGGAAGTTCACTTGGCACTCAGCAGAGGACTCTTGGGGTGAGCGAGCCCGCAGGCCACCCTCCCCGCCAGGGGCCTCCCCGTCCAGCCTGGGCCTTATCCCTTCCTTCCTGGCCTGTGGCACCCCCCACCCCAACCGGTCTCCTCCAGTGGTGGAGTGGGGGGCTCTGCCCTCATCCGCAAGCAAAGCCAGAAATGACTTCCAGAACCACAGAGAATTCCCAGACCTCTCTCCCCATTCTACTGCTCAGAGGGACCGTGAGGGTTAACCAGGCACATTGCCTGGCAAGGCTGAGGAAGAGAGCCTTGGCCCCGGGGGAGGTCACCAGCGCACACCCCCCCCCCCCACACCGCACCCCAGAGTCTACGGCAGCCTCTGACATCAGCAGCAGCTGGGGCCCCCACCCTGCAGTCTCCCCCCACCACCGCCTCCCCGTCACAGCGGCCATAATTCTCCCCGAGACAGCCACGGGGAGACCTTGGGCATTCTCTGCCCGATCTGTCCTGTAATAACCCCTCCCCACCCTCCTCCCAGACGCACATGTGCACGAGGGTGCACGCGGGTGAGGAAGGAGAAGCAGCCTGGGGCGGCTGGCCCGCTCCCTTTCCCCGGGGCCATCTGACCTCTCCCTGCGCCCAGCTCAGGCTGAAGATAAACAAGAGGCTGCCTCAGGTGCCTGTGATTCCATGTGGGCGGGAAACAGGGGCTTCAGGCAGGTTTCCGAAGTCAAGGCATCCCTGGGGCCTGCAGCTGCTCATCTGCAGACAAGGGGACGCAGCCTCAGAGCCGGGAGGGCGGGGGGACTAGGCCCACCGAAGAGACAGCAAACGCGCACTTGCAGTCACACACATCAGGACCCACACGGCCCCTCTAAATGCGATGGACGGTAGGGAACAAGCCAGTTCTGGGAGGTTGGGTGGTCTCACAGACCGGCTCCGGGGGCCCCTGGAGGATGGGCCAGGGGCTCTGGGCAGCCACTGCTCAGAGCGGAGCCCACAAAAAGGGTTTCTCAGGGATGCTGGCCCCTTCCCACTGCATCGGCAGGACTTGAAGAGGCTGTGTGAGACTCGCCTGCGCTGCGTGGGCACCAGGCACCTGGCCTGGCTCTGGGCAGGCCCTGTAGCTTTTATCCTTTCTGGAGTGAGAGGACACATGGGTTGTTAGCAGCCTCCCACTGCTCCCCTGTTTCTCAGGCCTTGCCTCCACTTCCGGGCAGTAGTGACACAGAACCCTCTCACCAAGAGGGCAGGCCCATGTTGTTCAGTTGCTCAGTCCTGTCCGACTCTTTGCAGCCCCACGGACTGCAGCACGCCTTGCTCCCCTATCCTCCACTATCTCCCAGAGTTTGCTTAAACTCAACTCCATTGAGTCGGTGATACCATCCAGCCATCTTATCCTCTGTCATCCCCTTCTCCTCCTGCCTTCAATCTTTCCCAGCACCAGGGTCTTTTCAGATGAGTTAGTTCTTAGCATCAGGTGGCCAAAGTATTGGAGTTTCAGCTTCAGCATTAGTCCTTCCAATGATTATTCAGGACTGATTTCCCTTAGGATTGACTGATTTGATCTCCTTGCAGTCCAAGTGACTCTCAAGAGTCTTCTCCAACACCACAGTTCAAAAGCATCAATTCTTCAGTGCTTAGCCTTTTTTATGGTCCAACTCTCACAACCATACATGACTACTGGAAAAACCATAGCTTTGACTATATGGATCTTTGTCTGCAAAGTGATATCTCACTTTTTAATAAGCTGTCTAGGTTTCTCATAGATTTCTTTCCAAGGAGTAAGTATTTTTTAATTTCATGGCTGTAGTCATCATCCACAATAATTTTGAAGGCCAATGCTAATGTGATTCTCTCAACCTCCAACATTCTTGCCAAATGAATTTGGCTGAAAAGCAACCTCAAGGTCAACCTTAAAGGGAAAAGATATCCTGAGAGACCAGCAAGCAGGCTGAGATGAGATCGCCCTCACTGGGCCTGGGTCATAGGGACTACAGGGGAGAGGCTGGGCTGTCTCGTGAGTCCCTGGTTCAGAGCTCAGGGCCCCCAAACTGCAAAGACTGGGGCTGAGCACCCCAATACCCTGTCACTCTGTCTTTTTAAACTTTCAGCTCATGCCAGGCCCTATGGAAAGCTTGGTCCGCCTAGGTTATTCAGGAGAGCGTGAGGAAGGCAGGGGGCCCAGCCCAGGCCCCCTCTCTTGGTGTCTCTGGCCAGCTCTCCCCTTTGGTCTGTGAGCTTCGGGACTCAGTCCTGCTCCAGAACTAACCCCTGAGAAGGGAACTGACTCTGCACAGGGCTTGGGTAAAGGCTGTCGGTATAAATGGATGAATCAATAATTGAACAGCTGAGGGCTTCCCTGGTGGTCCAATGGTTAAGAACTGGCTTGCCAATATAGAGGATGCAGGTTTGATCCCTGGTCCAGGAAGGTTCCACATGACATGGAGCAACTAAGCCCTTGAGCCCAACTACTGAAACCCACATACCTAGAGCCCGTGTTCTGCAACAAGAGAAACCGCCGCAATGAGAAGCCTGCGTACGGCAACTAGAGAGTAGCCCCCACTCACAGAAACTAGATCAAGACTGAAGACCCAGAACAGCCAAAAATTAAATAAATTTTTTAAAAACTACCCTGGAGAAGGAAATGGCAAACCACTCTGGTAATCTTGCCTGGAAAATCCCATGGACAGAGGAGCCTGGCGGTCTACAGCCCATAGGGTCCCAAAGAGTCAGACACGGCTGAGCGACTTCACTTTCACTTTCAGGAATGAATGACAGAAATGAACAAAGACCATTAAAAAAAAAATTGAACAGCTGAACACACAGAGTGCCCAGGGGCTGTAGGAGGAGCCCTGTAAAGATGGACTAAACGTCAGCAGGCTACAGTTGTCCCAGACCTGCTGCCAACCAGCTGTGGGACCTTGACTGGGTCATTTCCACTGCCATTTGGAACACACAACACGACAGCTGTGACTTTCAGCTTTATTTGGAGATTTACCAGGGCTATATACCAGGAACCTGGCCCTTCCACTCTGAGGAGCTGCTCTGAAGCCTCATGAATGGGTCCGTAGGCGAATGAGGTGAATGGGTACATGCAAGCAACCACACGTCTCGATAGAAGGTTACTGCCGGTCACAAGAAGCCGGTATCTCCTCTAACGATTCGAGTGCTTTCTAAATAAGGAAAGATGCAAGAATCCGGGTTCAAGCTGCCTCACTGTCAACTCTACCCTGGAGCCCTCTTAGGGGTTACTGCAGGACAGTGACTAGAAGTTATGACTTCATCCTTGTATCAGTAGAACCAGGAAGCCTCGAGATTGGACAGGGGTCAAAGAATTTCACTGAGAATTTGGTTTGGGGAAGTCCATCAAAAATATCAAAAAAGGTTTAAAAGCACTTGATCAAATAGGATCACAGGTCACTGTAAAACTACACTTATTCAACCAAAGTGACAATAAAAAATTTCAAAGGCAAATACAGATAATTACAACAGATTACTTAAAAGGTAAAGAAACATTACAGTTTGTTATGGGAAGCAGATCAATATTCTAAGAAGACTTTGTCCTCTTACAGAGACAGAAAACCAAATTCAGGTTTTACATCACCTTACCTTTGTTTTTTTTCATTGCACTAGTGTTCATCGAGAGCCTGCTCTGTGTAGGCTCTCTTCTGGGTCTAGGCACAGAGTAGTAGACGAAGCCCCTGCTGCTTGAGCGGCACGCGCGCCAGGATGAAACTTGAGTTTGAACTGCCCAAGTTAAGTATGATCATGTTCACATGGAGAAAACCCAACCTCTTTGAGCCTCAGTCTTCTTTTCCATACAACTGAGTTATCCTGATTCCCTTGTGGTTTGGTTAGGAGTAAGCCAGATAATGTAACGGAATCACTTAATGAGCTATAAAATCTAAAGCCAATTTTAGTTACTCCCTCCAACTAGTAAGTGACAGGATGTATGATTTTTTCAATCTTTTTTTTGAATCTTGGATTTTTAAATATAAATTCTTTCTTTTTAATTGAATACATATGTATTTTTTCAACTCTGTATATATGTTCTTCAGATTCTCTTCCATTATAGGTTATTAAAAGATATTGAGTATAGTTCCCTGTGCTATATAGTAAGTCCTTCTTATTTATCTACTTTATATACAGTAGTGTGCATCTGGTAATCCCAAACTCCTAATTTATCCCTTCCCCCACCTTACCTTTAATATTAAAATTCATGTACTCATGAATTTATTTTTTAAATTTATTTATTTATTTAATGTATGTATTTACTTAAAATTGCTCTAATCTTAGCCAGTCCTGATCACAAACAAAACTTTCTTTTCTTTTTTTCCCTAGGATTTCTTTCCTACAAACTTTATATAACTTTCTTTTTCACCTCCAGATTTTTGTCCTATGTTTTTCCCTTTCTCTCTCTTTTCTTTAGGACAAAATTACTCTTTCTTACCTTAACTACATGCATTTCCAGTCCTTAGGCTTTTTTTCCTTTGCATACAAAAATGTTTTCAAAATGTTTTCCTATTTAACTTCTAGTGGTTTTAATTACATATATTAATTAGCATTTTCAACTCTTAAAAAATCCTTACTTTCTAGTGAAAATAAGTAAGCAATTATAAATTGTCTTTTATATTAGTATTCTGTAGATAGGCCAACTAATATATACTATTTATAATGTCTAAAAACATGTGCTTGCTTATAGAAAATGTCTCAGTTTGACACCAAGCATAGTTACTAATAGTCCTAAATATCTTTAGTGTGTCTATAAAAGGAAGCCTATGTTCAGTAATTAATGTTTTAGTAACTTAAACACAAATCTTCAATAGACCTCCATCATTTAATTTAATTTAGCAAAACTGGACAGTTTGAAGTTACCAAATATCTGGGGAAACTATTTTTAAGTGGCCATTCTTAAAGTATAATAATTTCTAAAGATTTTACCTAAAAACTCTTATTTACATTTAATTCACTTATAAAAATTTATCATACCAAGTTATTTTTCTTTCTGATAAATTTTTATAACAGAAATAATAAGATCTTATTTGACTTCTGGTAAACCTAAGTACAATAAAAGCATTGTATTTAATGTTGATGACCCTAAAGACATATTTGTATTCGTTAAGCCAACAAACTCAAGCTAACTTTAATAACAAATATTAATTTAATACTGAATAATTCCCAGAATATGTGAACCTGAAATTAATTTGGGTTAGTTTCTAAGAATTTATATAAGCATTAACTTCCTGTGTAAGCCAATTAAATGGAGCTCATTTCCAAATTAATTTCTGTGATACCACCCAAAGGTAGAGACATCATATTTAAAATGATATCTATATGTAATAAGTAGAGACATATCTATATCATACCATTAAGGGACAAACATACAAACAGGCACAATCAGATCTCATAGCTTCATTTTATTTATCTTTTTTTCATAGCTTCATTTTAAAATTTAGTCATAAATCAGATTTTACAACATGAAACTCAATAGCTTACAAATAGCAGTTTGAATAAGTTAAGCTTTCTAGCTTGAATTTTTAAAAGAGACTTCTTTTCTGTCTCTCTGGTTTTTTTCCTCTCAGTCTCAGGAATTAGGTCTGGTAGAATATTTTGTAAATAGTTTGGTAGAATATTTACAGCTCAAAGGCACAAAGAAGGTAAAGCAAATTCTTTCTAGAACTTGTTCCTTTAAGGTCAGAATTCTGAAGATGCTTTATGAAGCCAACTTTCTCTAACTGTATACACAAAAGAGTTTTGGAATGTCAAAAAGAGCCCCCATCTTGCTAAAGCAATCCTAAGAATGAAGAATAAAGTTAGAGGGATGGGAGGGGAGTTTGGGGGAGGATGGGTATGTATATATGTATGACTGAATTCCTTTGCTGCTCACCTGAAGCTATTACAACTTTGTTAATTGGCTACACCCCAATACAAAGTAAAAAGTTTTTTAAAAAAAGCTGGAGGTCTGGTCATCCCTGACTTCAAACTGTACTACAAAGCTGCAGTAACCAATATGGCACTGGCACAAAAGCAGACACATAGATCAATGGAACAGACTAGAGAGCCCAGAAATAAACCCACAGTGACGGTCGATTAATCTACGGCAAAGATTTTTAAGAATATACAGTGGAAAAAATAGAATTAAAAAAAATAAATTAAAAAAAAGAATGTACAGTGGAGAACAGAGTCTCCTCAATAAGCGGTACTGAGAAAACTGGACAGCTACATGGAAAAGAATGAAATTAGAACATTTTCTTACACCAAATACAAAAATAAACTGCAAATGGATTAAAGACCTAAATGTAAGACTGGAAACAACAAAACTCACACAAGAAAAGTTAGGGAGAATGCTCTGTGACATAAAATTGAAGCGATATGTATTTTTGGATCTGTCTTCTAAAGCAAAGGAAACAAAAGCAAAGATTCATGACATCTAGTTAGATTCAAAGGTTTTTGCATCTATGTATATGTATACTTACGGACATATGTATACTTACGGCTGATTCATGTAGATGTTTTGGCAGAAACTGACACAATTCTGTAAAGCAATTATCCTTCAATTAAAAATTAATTAATTAATTTTAAAAGGTTTTACACAACAAAGGAAACCATCGACAAAACTAAAAGACAACTTACTGAATGGGAGAAGATAGATATATGACTCATAAAGGGTTAACATCCAATATATAAAAACTCATCTAATATATATGCTCATCCAACTCAGTATCAAAAAAAAGGACTCAATTTAAAAATGGATAGAAGACCTGAATAAATACTTTTTCAAAGAAGACATACAGATGACCAACAGACACAGAAACAAATGCTCAACATACTAATTTTCAGAGAAAAGCAAGTCAAAACCACAAGATACCACCTGACACCTATCTGGATGGCTATCATCAAAAAAACCATAAGTAACAAATACGAGTGAGAATGTGGAGAAAAGGGAACCCTTGTACACTGACAATGGGAATGAATATAAGTTGGTGCAGCCACTGTGAGAAACTGTATGGAATTTCATCAAAAAACTAAAAATAGAACTACTGACCATACGACCCAGCAATTCCTTGCGCTTCCCTGGTGGTTCAAATGGAAAAGAATCTGCCTGCAATGCAGGAGACCAGCATTCGATCCCTGGGTCGGGAAGATCCCCTGGAGGAGGGAATGGCAACCCACTCCAGTATTCTTGCCTGGAGAATCCCATGGACAGAGGAGCCTGGCAGGCTACAGTCCATGGGGTCAGATATGACCGAGTGACTAACACATCGCTTCCAGCAATTCCACTCCTGGGTATTTTTCCAGACAAAACAAAAACACTCTTATGGATACCAGAGGGGAAGGTTGGGGTAAGGGATAGTTGGGAAGTTTGAGATAGACATATACACACTATTTTATTTACAATGGATAACCAGTCTGGTCCCAGCCAGGCCAACAAATTCGTGCCTTCGGCAGCAGCCTTTCTTTAGTGTGTGCAGAGACAGTGAGAGGCAGACCAGGAGGTTGAAGCTTTAAAGTCATGAATGGAGACCTGAAACGAATTAAAAATGTTGTCTGTGGATTCTGAAAGAAGTCACATGAAAGCCATCATCTAAAGATGTTGAGTGGAAGGATCTCTGTGATGAAACGTCCATACGTGGTGCAGTCTCAGCCTCGGTTTGAGGCTGAAAAGGATGCTCCAGGAGACACTACCTAGCGAGAGTGCCGTCGGCTGCCCTGGACCCAAGGCAAAATTTCTCTCGTGTGCAATTGAACAGGCTTGGGTGGAATGCTCTCGTTGCTTCCCCTGTCCTCCTCTTTGTTGTGCTAAGTGGTATTTAGCAGCTAAACAACAAGAGCAACAAGTGGCAGGGTTTTCACAGTGGCTCAGTGGTAAAGAACCCCGCCTGCAATGCAGGAGGCATGAGTTCAATCCCTGGGTCAGGAAGATCCCCTGGAGAAGAAAATGACAACCCACTGAAGTATGCCTGCCTGGGAAATCCTATGGACAGAGGAGGCTGGCAGTCTACTGTCTATGGGGTCACAAAAGAGTCGGACATGACTGAGCAACTAAACAACAAGTGACAAGGAGACTTTGAGATAAGTTTGTTTTCTTTGCTAGGTGCCTGCAGTGTGTAAAACAGAACTGAACTGCTTTGCCTGAAGCAAGTGAAACGATTCCTCTCCTAAAATAAACTATTAAATTTGTGATAAGTGAATAAAAAGGATAACCAACAAGGACCCACTGTATAGCACAGGGAACTCTGTTCAGTATTACATGGCAGCCTGGAGGGGAAGGGAGTTTGGGGGAGAATGTATACATGTATATGTATGGCTGAGTCCCTTTGCTGTCCACCTGAAACTATTACAACACTGTTAATTGCCTATACTTCAATATAAAATAAAACATTTAACAAACAAAAAACAAAAACACTAACTTGAAAAATAACATGTGCCCCCATGTTCCTAAGCAGCATTATGTACGACAGCTAAGACATGGAAGCAACCTGAATATCCATCAACAAATGAATAAAGAAGATGTGGAATACTACTCAACCATAAAAAAGAATAAACTTTCACAACCACATGGATGGACCTGGAAGGTATTAAGCTAAGTGAAATAATTCAGACAGAGAAAGACAAAGGCTTATATGTAGAATCTAAATAATAAAACAAATGAATGAATAATTTAAAAAAAAGGAGTTCCGTTTTGACGATTTTCAGGGTGACATTTCCTTCAGATCCCAATTAAATAAGTACTTAAAAAGAGTAAGTTCCTTATGTATTTTACATGAATCTGGCTGGGGTGTAAGAGGTTGGCTTTCTGACATTCTTTGTTTAGCCTGAGAAAAGACATTAGGCCAACCTCACTCACTCTACACAATTCAGTGTCTTTCAACTAAGCAGATCCCAGCATCTTTCTGGGAGGCAGAACTTGGGGGGCACTCTCCCAGTATCTCTCAACTGGGGACCAGGTACCTGTTACACACCATCAGATAAAACTCAGCATTATCAACCCCAAACTGGAAGATCTGAGAACCAGGAGAAACTTATCCCAATTTATCTGGACTCGCTGAGGACTGGCATGTACTTTCAAGGCTCCGGACCCTCACCGAGTTCCGGCCAAGGAGAGAAGCCAGCTCTGTCCTCCTCCACGGTCACCAAGGCAGCTGACCGAAAAACAAAAAGACACAACCAGAGAGCTGTGAGTTTCTGTTTTATCTGGGGCTTCCTGAGGACTTGACCCTGGGAGACGGCCTCTCAGAAATCACCGAGGGACTGCTCTGAAGTGGCCAAGGGCCTGGGGAGGTCGGTGTATATGGGATTTAGGTGAGGGGGGCGGGTACCGACACTCGAGCTCACGTTTTGGCAGAAGTTTGCTCCTGGTCACCAGCAATGGGTTTCTCTGTTCATGATTTTAGTCTGAGAAGACGTAAGAATCCAAACTCCTAAAAAAATTTATCTTGATAATGTTATAATATTGAGGCTTCCCTGGTGGTCTGGGGGTTAAGACTCTGTGCTCCCAATGAAGGGGGCAAGGGTTTGATCCCTGGATGGGGAACTAAGATTCCACATGACGCATGGTGGAGCCAAAAAAAAATGATAATATTATTAACTCTCTAAGGGCTCATTGTGCCTGTTTTTGCACCGTGCAGCCAAAAAACAAAACACGATAATATTGATAACTATCGAAGGACTAATTTTCCCTGTTTCTCAGAGCACAGATTGCCTCATCCTTATCTTCTTCCTAATTTCTTTTCAGGATTACTGTAGGTCAGTGACCACACGGGCAATGACTTGATTCGTGTAGAACTGGTGTGGGGAGGCCTCTGCCAGCTCCCAGCAGACGCCTTGAGTACTCTCCTAGGGCAGAGTTTTTCAAAGCCTAGAGTACAGTTGATAGAATACCTTCATGGTGATCACCTCTGACTTGTTTTTTAAAATACAGGTTTCACAGCCTCAATTATGGACCTGTTAAACCTGGAATTTCTGAGCAGGGGACAGCTACAGAGTCACATTCTAAACAGCAGGCTGCTGGCCAATCAATGTCACATGTGCATACTTTTTTCCTAAATTGCCTTGACCTCTGCTTCTCCCTTTTCTCTCCCCTCCATCCATCCCGGCCAGGACCAACTTCCCTTCCCCTTTCTGCACCCTCCCTCTCCACCCCAGCTCCCCGCAAATGGCCAAAGTCTCCTGGTGAGGCAATCTCTCTATCCTTGGTTCCTTCCTTTCCACGCTGAGTGATGGCTTTTTTATCTCCCAATGATGAAACACAGCCTTCAGCTGGAGGTATTTAAGGCACAGAAATGCACCGTCTGGCCACAGCTGCAGGGCCTGAGGCCACAACCCTGACAGGCTGAGGAAGGACAGGAGCAGCCATCCTCCAGGACCAGAGGCCACGGCAGGAGCCCTCAGCATCCCCCGCCGGACTCCACACCTGCTCCTACTGCCAGGAAAGATGTTCCTCGCCACGTTTAAGCTGTGTGCCGGGAGCTCCTACAGACACATGCGCAGCATGAAGGGTGAGCTCCCGAGGACCTCATCTGGGTGGCCAGGAGCTCAGCAGGGTCTAATGGGGAAAGGGCACAGCTCTTGGGCAGGCCACTCAGGATCTGGCCCCAGCCGTGCCTCTCATGGAGGCAGCCTGGGCAGGCCTCTCGCCTTTTGCACCTCAACACCCCCCACCCCCACTGAAGAATTGAGCTGGACATGAAGGCGCCTTCCAGGCTCGATCACCCCTGGCCTCCCCTGCAGGGCTCCAAGCTGTCTTGGCTTCTGCCTGACTCTGCCCTCTTTTAGGACGGGTGCCAAGGGTGCCAGGGAAATCTGGCCACAGTGGCGGAGGTGGGGAGCCCAGACTCCAAGCCCCCGTGTTTGCAAGCCTGAGAGCTGATGGGCAGGAGAGGGAGAGAAGAAAAAGAAAGGGGAGTAGGGCAAGAGCACGTGGGGGGGGGTTGGGGGGCTCTTTATCAGCATCATACAGTCAGGAGGTGGAAATCAGTTCCTGCAGGACCCAGAGTCATTTGAGCCAATCCCTTCAAGGGACCACAGAGCAATCTAAATGAGTCCTTTCCAATTACATTGGGCTCACCAGGCTACTGTTTAGATAGAAGCTGCCCTTGGAAGACCTGCACCGGCATGGGACTATTCTCCCTAAATCAGAAAGAACCCCGCCCCCCAACAGGCACATGGAGCAGTTATTCTCATAGACCTCAGGGGATGGGGTGTCTGCAACAGTGGGATGTTTTGGTTGGGCAACTTCAGCCAGCCTGGGTGTGGCCCCCGCCTCCAGGTGGGACCAGTGAGACAGAAGGCAGGTTTCTGGGCCCTGGAGTCATCCCTCTGGGAATCCTTCCTGATCAAGTCACTTTCCCTCCAGGCCACCTTCCTCCTCTGTGATGAGAGGAAGGGTGGAAGGGTCCGTTTCTAAGAGGCTTTCCTGCTCCTAAGCAACAATTTCCCTCCGTTTCTGGCAGGGCTGCGGCAGCAGGCTGTGCTGGCCATCGGCCAGGAGCTGAACCGGAGGGCACTGGGGGGCCCGGCTCCAGCTGTGTGGATTAACCAGGTTCGGCGTCGCAGCTCTCTGCTAGGTAAGAGCTGAGGTTTCTGGGCTTCTGCCAGTGGCAGGGGGCTCCCGGGTGCAAGCGTGTGTGTGGCTGTGGTCTCCCAGATCCCGTCCCCTCACTCCCTCTATGGGAATGGCGTTGTTCACAGCCAGATCCCTGTGTCTAACTCAACCTGTGACTGGGACCTTGTGACTTTGGTCTGGGCTCTTCAAGGATCCAAAGGGTGAAACTGGCAGGAGGCTAGAAGTTCAGCGTCTCCTTGGCTTTGCATCCAGGTTCTCAGCTGGAAGACCCTCTCTACAGCGACCAAGAGCTGGCCTATATCCAGCAGGGAGAGGAGGCCATGCAGAGGGCCCTGGGCATCCTCAGAGACCAGGAGGGCTGGAAGAAGGAGAGCCGGCAGGTAAGGGGGCCATGGAGAAGCCCACACCTCCTCGCTGTTACCGTGCCATCCTCAAGGCCACCTACAGTCTCTGCTCCTCTCAGAAGTCCAGCCTCGAGCAGTAAGTCACTGGGCAGCAGGCAGTTGTTTTTTTTCCCTTTTTAATTTGGCTGCCCTCGGTCTTCATTGCTGGGAGCGCCTCATTGCTTTCTCTAGTTGCGGCGAGCAGGGGTTGCTCTCTAGTTACGGCACGTGGGCTTCTCCTGGCCATGGCGTCTATCACTGCAGAGCACAGGCTCCAGGGCGTGCGAGCTTCAGGAGTTGCATCTACTGGGCTGTGGAGCTGCAGGCTCAATGGTCGTGATGCACGGGCTTGGTTGCCCCCGGCATGTGGGATTTTCCCCAAACCAGGGATCGAACCTGTGTCTCTTGCATTGGCAGGCGGATTCTTTACCACTGAGCCACCAGGGAAGCCCCAGTAAGCAGTTTGAATTCTCGTTCCCCAAGAATATACCCCAGTTACCCCCGTCCTCCATCAAAGATGTTCTGGAGACGTGCGTTTGAGAAAAGCTGTCCCCGTGTCCTTAGCTCCCCTCCAGGATGCGCTGTACACCCATTCAGACCATGCAGTAGGGACTCTAGGGTCAGGAGAGGCCTCATCCCCTGGTCAGAAGTTCCAGGGCCGAAGCGCTCTTAGCCCACCTCCTGGCTGACCTTGCAGGGGTGACCTGGGCTCACCTGTGACAGGGCTGGCCTGGAGTACAGAGGGCCAAGGCCCCCTGGTGTGCCCCGCTCCGAGCACGGCCCTTTCACGGGGCGCTGGGAACAAGGCGCAGGTCAAAGGCCGATGGCTCTACCGAGACTTGGCTCTATTCCCGCGGCAAGTTCACAAGCTGCCCACTGGCCAAGTTCAGGCGAGGTCTCTCCTTCTCCAGGTTCTCTGTGTTAACAGACTACGAGTTTGGGAGTCAGGAAATCTGGGACCTGGGCCCAGGAATGCTCTTGCTAAGAGTCCTGAGGCATCTCGCTGACCTTCTCTGGCCATACATCCTTCTGGTGTAAAATGAGGGATTGGACTGAAAAAAAAAAAAAAAAAAAAAACCACCTCTGTGAAATTAGCTGCTTGCAGACCACTTTCTTCACTCCCAAATGAATCTCTCGCTCAGGATCTTTGAGCTTCTGAAGTCAAGTAAGGGCCTTCTCAGGTGGACCTACCCACCCCTGTCAACATTTACCCCCAAGATGTGGGAGGACTCTGTAGTGAAACATGGTCATTTTCTCCAAGTTAATCTCAATCAAAAACCTAATGCAGGTTTCTTGAAAATCTTACAAAATAATTCTGATTTTTATCTAGACAAATAAATACATATCAGTATTTAAGAAAATACATTGATCCTCAAGAAAAAAGGGCCCAGGGGACAGGCAGGCTACCTCTCCAGTCCACAGCAGATGAAAAAGGCTGGTGGCAGGAAATAGGACCTCCTCTGCCTTTATCAAAGACGGTTCCAGGCTCCTTCAGGTTCAGCCTAGAGCTCCCCTGGCTGTTCCCCCCTGCCTTGCCAGGCACAGTCTGTGTCCTACGCTGGGAATATTTTCCTCTACCATTTCCCCGGGGCTCCTCTCTCCTCACCCACAGGCCAACGGGGACGAGGTGCTGAGTAAAGTGATCCCCGACGTGGGCAAGGTATTCCGGTTGGAGGTGGTGGTGGACCAGCCCATGGAGAGGCTTTACGAAGAGCTTGTGGAGCGCATGGAGGCCATGGGCGAGTGGAACCCCAATGTCAAGGAGATCAAGGTGGGGAGGGCCAGTAGGAAGGGGGCTGCAGCCAGCTGGGGGTGGTGCCTCCCCCCCTACCTGGCTGAGTAGTGTCTCTGGTTCCCTGTGGCCTGGCAGGTCCTGCAGAAGATTGGACAAGACACGGTCATCACTCACGAGCTGGCCGCAGAGGCAGCAGGAAACCTCGTGGGGCCCCGAGACTTCGTGAGTGTGCGCTGTACCAGGCGCCGGGGCTCCATGTGCGTGCTGGCTGGCACGGCCACACTCTGCGAGGAGGTGCCCCAGCAGAAGGGTGTCATCAGGTAATACTGGCAGCAGCCCCCAAAGCTCCCAGTAATTTATCTAGCTGGGCCGGGTCTTAGTTGCAGCACGTGGGAATCTAATTCCCTAACCAGGGATCGAACCCAGGTCCCCTGCACCGGCAACATGGAGTCTTAGCCACTGGACCACCAGGGAAGCCCCAAAGCTCTCCCTTTTCTAACACAGCCTGGGGACATGTGCCTGCCAAGTGTGGGATGAATCCCCGGCTTCAAAGATCCAACCCTTGGTTCCTACCCTCCCTCTTATTTTCCATAGCAGGGGAGGAAGACAAGGTTGGCCAAACTTTTTTTTTTTTTTTTTGGCCAAACTTCTATAGCCAGGTTGCCCTGACCCTCCCAGCAAGTTTAAGAACCTTAGTAATTTTCTAAAACCAGAGGTAGGGCTGCTGTTTAGCTGGTATGCTCAGGTCCGACTGTAATATTGATGAGAACAGAGTCCGTACCACTTAGAACACAGTTGCTATCGTAGTTTCCTGGGGCCCCCAGCACCACCCTGGACCCTTTCCTGACCTCCCCGTTATCCCAACTGAGAGGCTCTGCAGGCCTCCAGGCTCCAGCTGGCCTTTGTTCTGACGAGCTGGTGACCCTGCCAACTGTTAAATTTCACCCTTGGCAAATAGCACTTCTCCGATGAGACTTAAAAAAAGATGAGGTCCATGAGGAATGTAGGTAATATAACTAGCCAGCATTCAAGAACTTGGGCTTGTTCTCTTGACCTGATGTGTCTTCACCTGGCAGAGCTGAGCACGGCCCCACCTGCATGGTGCTCCGCCCCCTGGCTGGAAGTCCCTCAAGGACCAAACTCACCTGGCTGCTCAGCATTGACCTCAAGGTAAGGGGCACGGGAGGGGGCCAAGGCGGTGGTGTGAAAAGAAGGCTCTTACCCCTACCACCGGTTTCCCCGGTGGCTCAGATGGTACAGAATCCGCCTGCAATGCGGGAGACCTGGACTCAGTCCCTGGGTGGGGAAGATCCTCTGGAGAAGGGAATGGCTACCCACTCCAGTATTCTTGCCTGGAGAACTCCATGGACAGAGTCTGGTGGGCTCCAGTCCATGGGTTTGTAAAGACTAGGACACCACTAACAACTAACCACTAGCAACTAACACAGCCCTCCCACATCAGCCCACAAGAACATGAAGAGTTCTCCATTTTGAAAGAAGCAGACTGCTGCAGCGGGAACAAACTTGAGTGATGGCCTGCTATTCCATCATCTCAGAAGCCTGCAATGGCTCCCTCTTACTCCCCCCCCACCCCTTACTTTTCTTATCAAATTTCATCTCAGTAGTTATTTTAGAAAGAAGGAAACTTAGGCCCCCAAAGATATGGTAGCTAGCTCAGGGTCACACCATAGGGAAGACAGGGCTGGAATCTGTCTGGGCAACAAATCCTGTGCTTCTGACATGGTCCTGACAGCAGGGCAGTAAAGCAGTCTTCCAGCCCCTGAGAGGGCGCACCTCCTAACAGGGCTGCAAGACCAAGCCTAGGCAACCCACCAGGTGTGTGATAGGGACCGGCGGTGTCTAGGGTGGGACGTCAATCACAAGATGGCCAAATTCTTCTAACTTTGACTCTAGGGATGGCTGCCGAAGACCATCATCAACCAGGTCCTCTCGCAGACCCAGGTGGATTTTGCTAATCACCTGCGCAAGCGCCTGGAGTCCTGCCCCGCTCTTGAAGCCAGGTGTTGAAGGCCAGCCTGCTGCTCCACCGGCTCCCAGCTGAATGGGTTTGCAGGCTCACAAGGAGGTCCCTGCTGGGAGCCTACAAATCTGTTAAAGATCTTATCTAAGGACGGTGGGATGGGGTGGTGGTGGTGTTTTCAATAAGATACTACAGCTCAGATGGGTAACATTTTAGTATCAAGAGAATGGGGACAAGGCTGTTCTAACTTCATTCACTGATGAGCTGTAAAATGAAGCTTAAGGGTCTCAAAATGCTTGTGAAACTTTTTTTTTGTGAAACTTTCTTCTGGGTCCTGACAGTGTCTACCTAAAAATATCTTGAAAATGCTACTAGTTAGGGAACACAAGGATCAGGTCATCAAGCTTGAGGAGGTCAAGAGGTCTGCGGGCAACGTGTGCAGACAGAGATCTTATACAGGGCCTCCTGCAACCCTCTGCTCCTCTACCAAGTGGGTGGACAGCTGCACCAGGCAAGCAGCTTTCAGAGCAGATGGCTTTTAGAACTCTAGTTCAAGTGACCTTACGAAAAAATACAGAACTAATTATTAGACTGATTCCTGTACTTCTTCCATGACAGGAGTCAGAATAAAGAATTGTAACTCACATAAAAACTTCGTTAGTCTGTGCCTGATTTAAAATTCTACTCTTTTAAAATCCATGCTAGTAAATGGCAAGCTCATACTAAAGGAGCCGTGGATAAAGATTTTAATTAGTTAAATTAAATCTCTTACTTCATTCAAAGGAAAAACTCCAGGGGACTTAAGTCTTCCAATTATGTAGGATCTGTTACCAGAATCTTTCATAAAAATTTAATTTGGACAATAAGCACAAGACTAAATCAGTTCTTAAAAGAACTCTACAGCTGGTAGCTGATTAATGGGCATTGGAAGATGAAAATTTTTATTTACCTAATCAGGACAGAACCAAAAGCGAGTGACTAGGAGAAAATAAAAAAGCAAGTTTTACTACTTCCCCATTAGTTGCTTGTTTAGATCTGAAAAGGGAAATCAATCTTAAGTTTGGAGTCTATTCTGTCCTCTTAGCTTGACTTGGGGCTGCCAATTTCTCTGCTTTAACAGGTCAACGTCTTACTATATTGGAGGAGATGGCTGGAAGGTATGTTAGCATGACAGCAAAATCCCTTTCCAAGGTCTGAGAATTGGTGCTCTAAACATCTAAATTGAGATGGGGTTATCTGGCTAAAATACTTATGCAGGATGAAAATCCAACCATTATCACCTGAAGTGTTTCCATTCCAGTGCTAACAGCATTAATGATTTACACCATATGGAAAGTCATGCTAGTTAATTTATTGAACAAATTAGCAGTGGCAGAAATGCTGGTATTTATTGAGGCATTTAGACTGTACAACTGATACAGGTATTTATTAATATTTATTCTGTTTCTTAGTAGTCTGTTTTTGGCATAGATGAAATTACGTTTATCCAGCCTGGAAGCTTCAGAGTGAGAAGAAATAATTGTGGAAGTATTTCTAGAACCGAATTCTCCACTCCCAGCTAAGAGAAAGGGTTGCTTGTTGAAAGGTGTGCACAGCAACACTTGCTCTGGTTCCAAGAGAATAGGCTGACAGTGAAGAAACGGGCTTTCAACACACACCATGTTTGCCTTTTTCAAACTATGCAACTGTGTCTTTGAGGGGCCTGGGGAGATCTTTTCTCACTTGTTTTTCATTGGAATAAAATGAGTTGTCAGTGATGACCTGCTTACAGAGACTGTTTTACATAGAACTGTATGAAAAGTGCGTACTCCTGCAGCCCTTCAAATGAACCCTATCACACGTGCACACAATACGATGCATAAACAGGTAAAACCATTATTTCTATAACCGCCAATTTATGAAAGTGAAATGTACAAAACCCTGATTTCATCATTTAAATAGAAGAGTGGGTACACAACTTTTTTTACACGTCATTTATATGGTCACTTGTATTACAAAAAATTTACCCCCAGCTTCCTCTAAATAACACCACCCTCATTTACACAGAGTTCTTCACACTCTGGGTTCCAAAGCTTTAAAACCACTTCTGCTCTGTAACACCCACCACCAACGAACAGACCTCAGCCTGATTCTGTTGGGTTTCCTGTTAGGAAGTAGAATGACCAAAACAAAGAACCTCTGTGATTCATTAGGAGACAAATAATCAAAGCTTCTGCATTGATACAAACAGTTGCTTGAAATTTGGGGAATTTCTTCAACAGCCATAATATACGGTGATCCTTGGCAACCTATTACTGGCCTCTTGGTGAACCACCCTACCTATTAACCTAGGTAGAAGTTACATGCAGGGGAGTCTGCAGCAATCCTGGAAGGACTGCCCTGCCGCTGATTAAGGACTCCATGCCGCCACTGCAGAGGGCACGGGTCCAATCCCTGGTCGGGGAAGTTCTGCAAGCTGTCGTGTGGCCCCCAGCAAAAACGCTGGGGGCGGGTGCAGTGAGAATAGGGAAGCACACAGTGGCCCCAGGGGTAAGGCTCATTCTTACATTTCAGTTTTTAGTCTTCTGAAAACTGCCCCCCTCACTTTTAAATATTTACTTGGCTGCGCCAGGTCTTCGTGCAGCACACAGGATCTTAAGTTACGGCAGACAGAATCTTATAGTTGGGGTAGGTGGGCTCTAGTTCCCTAACCAGGGATCCAACCGGGGCCCCTGCCTTGGGAGCTTGGAGTCTTAGCCACCAGACCACCAGGGGAGTCCCTGAAACCTGCCCTTTAATCATCAGCTAATACAAAGGAAGGGAAGCAAGGCAGGAAGACAATGCACACAGATCAACAGCCAAGTTCAAGCTGGAGTGAGACCATGAGCCCTGTGAAGTTCCATCTGCCTTTGGAAGTCTGGTTTCCCAGGCAGACGGGGTGGCTGAGCTGGCGGGGCGGAGACAGAAACCTGCCTCTTTTCATCAAGGCTGGCTCCTTAGGGCTCCCACTTTCCCAACATGGTCAGCACGTGGACCCCAACCTGAAAGGGAAGCAAAGTGCCACACACGCGAAGACAAGTTTTATTTGGGAAGAGCTTCTCACTGTTAAAGCTGCAAGCAAGTGCCTTTCACAATGACAGTCCTATGGACCTAGTAGTTTCAGAGATCCCAGTGTTCAAAGGTTCATCTCAAACTTAAAAGCACACCCACACCAAAAGGAAAGCATTTTTAGACTCCTGTGGAATGTAGTCGTGGATTCCAGCTCTTCTCAGAAACAGGCCCACTGCTTCCCGGGAACCAGGTGGGAGGCAGGCAATGCCCACAGAAGGAAATGTCTCTAAATAAGTTAGCTACTGGACGAGACAAGCCGTCCTCCGAAAACACAGGAAGCAGCTCGTCTCAGCTGCTGGGATGTGTGGCACAGTCCTTTGCACGGGGCGCTTATGGGATCCCAGGGCGGCAGCTGTTGGGGTGTGCTGTCCACAGGGAAGCCATCCTGGAAGGGCGAGTAACGAAGGGCAGGGATCTCTCCCCGTCCCACTCGGCCTTCACCTTACTACAGCAGAAGCCCTGCTCTGTGGGTTCAGGAAAACTTGCAACAGTTAAAAAACAAAACAAAACCCCCCTCATACAATTCCCCAGAAAGTCTGTCTGCAAAGAGAAAGGGACTTGGTCAGGGCTCCCACGGGGGGCTCCGCCTCCCATCCACTTCCGTCTCCACGTGATACAAGACATCAGCCAGAGTGTGCTCCACCACGGCGCCCCAGCCCATGTCACTCATCTGCGGGGGGACAAGGGACAGAGATTGAGGTGAGACGAGAGCAGCGGCGGTGGGAAGTAACAGAGACGAGGATGCTCGCAGTGGGGCTCGGGTACTCACAGGGCGGTACGTGAGATCCTTTGGCGGGTACTTGAAGCATGGTCCAAAGTTTATGGAGACCTGGGACAAATTCAATCCAAGCAGACATGAAGAAAGAGAAGAAAGTAGTGAAAACCTTAGCGTGATAAGGGAGGCTTTTAAAAGTAGCCGTGATATTCAGAGTACAACAGGAACAAAAGATATACATTAATAATTGCTAAAAGTGGTCAAGGCATCAAGAATTAGGTAAACAGACTTTGCTGATTTCTGTTTATAACCTAGATTTTCTTGTATGACTTCAGCAGTGGCTACTGACAGGTAAAAGGACATGGAAACTTCCAGACGTTGCCTTTGCAAAATTTTTTTTAAACTGGCTCTAATGATAAGTCTCCTTCATGCTGAATCATATTTAAAAAAGAAATTCACTATAAGCAACAGTTACTGATGATGTTAGGTTATCATGACACATAACAGCAAATTGATTTATGCATGTAAACACCTTATATCCTTTACACTGAACAACACAGACCACGCAGCACATCCAGAGGAAAGGTGTGGAGCACAGTAACCAGGAGATCTTTATCCACGCAAACACTTCCTAAAGGGCTCAACTGTTTCTGGAACAGGAGGAATACGCTGCCTTCTCACTCCTAGGCGTTTCACATGTCCTTCTAGAACCCGACTCATGGCTCTTGGACCACGACGGCTCACCCATCTCTCTCGAGCTGTGTTTGCAGGACGAACAGAGGGTACGTACCGTGCAGCTCTTGTACAGGGAGATGGCCGGAAAGTAAACCCCCTCAAAAATGTCTTTGTAAGCCACACCTTGATTGACACCATTTTTATAAAAAATTATCTGAAACGGAAACCATGGTTTTACTTCAGAATTTCAAAAAAGAACACACTAAAACAAACCCTGCTGGAGGACACTTTACTAGCGGTTTGGGGGCGGCCCATCTAAGGAATTCCAAGAATAGCATACAGCTCCTTTAATAGCAATAGCTGACACTTATGTAATACCTTAGGTTTTTTCACTGCATACCTACATGCATTGTTGTATCTGTCGCTCACATTTATCTGTTTCTGAATTTCTATGCTACTTACACCAAATAGTTCCACTTTCTGTTATTCATTATATTTATACAAAGCAGCTGGCCTTCCACTGGCCCCTTGAAGCGACACCCTTTTAAGCTTATTTATTTGTCCCCTTCCCTTGCCTCAGGTCCTCCCTTCTGCACTTCTACTATGAAAATCTCGCAGATCTTCTGTCAAGGTCCTGGAATTATCCTTTCTTTGTCCTTTCTCTCTTGAAACTATCCTGAATTTTCTCTCTTAACCACCTGAGATGGACTTCAGAAAAAGCTGCTTTTTCTGAAGTACCCTTCTCTACCTCTTCTTCCCAGAAACAGCTATGTTCCACCTGGCTGTATTTTCTGGCTCAATTAACTGCTTGCCTTCACTACTTTTCCCTAAAACAACCGGAATCCTAAGCGTATTCTCCCACATTTGCTTCTATTACTGTCAATCACAGGTGGCTTCACAGCATTTTTATGGAGGAATGTCCCCAGCTCAGGACTTCTCTTCCACCCCTCCCCTTCTATCTTTGGCCCTTGTGGTTGGTCCAGATACACCAGCCCTTCTTTGATTGTGCCGTAACCTTGGACAAACATATTCCCGACAACCCTGGAGAAGGGAGGCGGGGAGAGTTCTAGAAGACACTGAGTAAGCCAGCAGAGCTCATGTTGCCCTGGATCATTCCAGTGATCTGCTTCTTCAGTGTTCGCTTCCTCGACTGCCTGCAGACGACCCTTATTCAGCTGCTGTTTTACATCCTTTTCTCCAAGAACCCAGGTGAACCTTCTCGCAGCAGCAGGCACCCCAGGAAGGACCACACAAGGCAGGCAGGAGAGTGTGTTGGCCCTGCAGTTGTTTTATCAGCAGAAATCCCCCCACGGCGCCGTGGGCCTTAGCTCCCTCCCTTTCATAACAAGGGGCGTGGGCCCAGGGAACAAATTCTTCTCCTTCTGACATTTAATGACCGAGACTCACCTCACTGTGAGGAGTCTGCTTTAGGCTCTTCTCGGCTTTATCCACAAAGTCTTTTTCTTCAAAATACAAATAACTCTTGAACTTTATTAAAGCCTTGAAAACCGAGAGAGAAAAGGAATAGTGAAGCAGCAGCTACATCATCATGGAAAAAAAAAAAAAAAAAAGGCCAGATTCACATAAATAGCATGAGTCTCTGTGTTTTGAACAAAATTTAAAATCTCTGCAGAGACAGCTCTGTTATACTTTGAACCATGTGCATCTTAAGAATTACCAGAAGGTACACACTTATCAAACATCTTCATAAAAGGCCCTTACTAAGACTTGGGGGGGGGGTCACTTCCTTCCCTGCTAGCTCCCTACCTGTTTCTCCCATACATAGTCTCTGGGTCACTCCTTTCTTATGGTTCCCAAGACTCTTTTAACTATTTACTTCCAGGTAAATATATGACAGTAAATTTTTTTACCTTTTCTTCTTTTGGGGGGCTGCATCACGTGGCTTGTGGAATCTTAGTTTCCTTAACTTCAGGCACTTTGGAGGCTGTGTAGTATAGTATTTCATTCGGTTTAAATTATCATTTCTCTGGTTAATGATATTGAGCAGTTTTTCATGTGTGTACCGGCCATTCATCTTTTGTGAAGTTTCTGTTCAAATATTTTGACTTTTTAAAAAAATTGGGTTGTTCATCTTTTTAATGAGTTATAGGAGTTACAGAACAGAAACTTCACAAAAGTCAGATGAATGACCAGTAGGAACATGAAAAATGGCTCAATATCATTAGTCAAAGAAATGCTAATTTAAACCAAATGAAATACTACTATACACCCACCAAAGTGATTAAAACTAAGTTTGAAAACAACAAATGCTGGCAAGGATGAGTGCAATGAAAACACTCACACACTATTAGTGGAATGGAGACTTTGACAATTTCTTATAAAACTAAACGTGTAACAACCCAGTAATTCTATTTCTAGACAATGACTGTAGAGAAATGAAAACATGTTGAAAAAAAGATCTGTCCAAAAATATACACAGCAACTTTATAATAACCCGGAACTTGAAATGGCCCCAGTGTCTGTCAGTAAGAATGTGGAAAAGCACAGACAATAGAAACTACTCTGCAGTAGAAAGGAAAAGACCAGAGAGTCCTATAACAACACGGAAGAACCTCAAAGAACTATGCCAAACAATAAGAGCCAGACACAAGACCACACACACCATGATTCCATTTACCTGAGCTCAAGAGCAGAGAAAACTAGTGGAACAGAATTGTGATGAAGGAAAAATTCACAACAGTGGTTGTTTCAATGTGGGGTAGAAGCTGGAGACTGATTGGGATGGGGTATGAGGGAACTTCCTGGGGTGGAAAATTGGACATCTCCACAGGGTTTGGGTCAAACTCAAAACTCCGTGAACATACACTTAAAATTTGTATGTTTCATTTTATGTAAATTTTATTATCAAAAGAAAAAACTAAACAAAGATTGTTGCTGTTTAGTTGCTAACCTGTGTCCAAGTCTTCGTGACACCATGGACTGTAGCCCTCCAGGCTCTTCTGTCCATGGGATTTGCCAGGAGTGCATTTGCACTGGAGTGCATTGCCATTTCCTTCTCCAGGGGGTACTCCTGAGCCAGTGTAGGACCCTCGTCTCCTGCAATGCAGGAGGATTCTTTACTGCTGACTCACCAGGGAAGCCCAAACAAAGATAAACTCTAGCTAATGATATGCAAAGATCTGATAGACAGAGTACCTGATGAACTATGGTCGGAGGTTCCTGACATTATATAGGAGACAGGGATCAAGACCATCCCCAAGAAAAAGAAATGCAAAAGAGCAAAATGATTGTCTGAGGAGTCCTTATAAATAGCTGTGAAGAGAAGCTAAAAACAAAGGAGAAAATGAAAGATATATCCATTTGAATGCAGAGTTCCAAAGAATAGCAACGAGAGATAAGAAAGCCTTCCTCAGCGATCAATGCAAACAAATAGAGGAAAACAACAGAATGGGAAAGACTAGAGATCTCTTCAAGAAAATTAGAGATACCAAGGGAACATTTCATGCAAAGATGGGCTCCATAAAGGACAGAAATGGTATGGACCTAACAGAAGCAGAAGATATTAAGAAGAGGTAGCAAGAATACACAGAAGAACTGTACAAAAAAGATCTTCACAACCCAGATAATGATGATGATTCGATAACTCACCTAGAGCCAGACATCCTGGAATGTGAAGTCAGGTGGGCCTTAGTGGCTAACAAAGCAAGTGGAGGTGATGTAATTGCAGTTGAGCTATTTCAAATCCTAAAAGATGATGCTGTGAAAGTGCTGGACTCAATATGTCAGCAAATTTGGAAAACTCAGCAGTGGCCACAGGACTGGAAAAGGCCAGTTTTCATTCCAATCCCAAAGAAAGGCCAAACCAAAGAAAGCTCAAACGACCACACAATTGCACTCATCTTACATGCTAGTAAAGTAATGCTCAAAATTCTGCAAGCCAGGCTTCAGCAATACATGAACCATGAACTTCCAGATATTCAAGCTGGTTTTAGAAAAGGCAGAGGAACCAGAGATCAAATTGCCAACATCTGCTGGATCATCAAGAAAGCAAGAGAGTTCCAGAAAAAAAGAATATTTCTGCTTGATTGACTATGCCAAAGCCATTGACTGTGTGGATCACAATAAACTGTGGAAAATTCTGAAAGAGATGGAAATACCAGACCACCTGACCTGCCTCTTGAGAAATCTGTATGCAGATCAGGAAGCAACAGTTAGAAATGGACATGGAACAACACACTGGTTCCAAATAGGAAAAGGAGTATGTCAAAGCTGTATATTGTCACCCTGCTTATTTAACTTATATGCAGAGTACATCATGAGAAATGCTGAGCTGGATGAAGCACAAGCTGGAATCAAGACTACCGGAAGAAATGTCAATAATCTCAGATATGCAGATTACACCACCCTTATGGCAGAAAGTGAGGAAGAACTAAAGAGCCTCTTGATGAAAGTGAAAGAGGAGAGTGAAAAAGTTGGCTTGAAACTCAATATTCAGAAAACTAAGATCATGGCATCTGGTCCCATCACTTCATGGCAAATAGATGGGGAAACAGTGGCTGACATTTTTTTGGGCTCCAAAATCACTGCAGATGGTGACTGCAACCATGAAATTAAAAGACGCTTACTCCTTGGAAGGACAGTTATGACCAATCTAGACAGCATATTAAAAAGCAGAGACATTACTTTGTCAACAAGGTCCAACTAGTCAAGGCTATGGTTTTTCCAGTAGTCATGTATGGATGTGAGAGTTGGACTATAAAGAAGGCTGAGCACAGAAGAATTGATGCTTTTGAACTGTGGTGTTGGAAAAGACTCTTGAGAGTCCCTTGGACTGCAAGGAGATCCAACCAGTCCACCCTAAAGGAGATTCAGTCCTGGGTGTTCATTGTAAGGACTGAAGTTGAAGCTGAAACTCCAATAATTTGGCCACCTGATGCGAAGAGCTGACAGTCCTGGGTGTTCATTGTAAGGACTGAAGTTGAAGCTGAAACTCCAATAATTTGGCCACCTGATGCGAAGAGCTGACTCATTTGAAAAAAGACCCTGATGCTGGGAAAGATTGAGGGCAGGAGGAGAAGTGGACGACAGAGAATGAGATGGTTGGACGGCATCACTGACTCCATGGACATGAGTTTGGGTAAACTGTGGGAGCTGGTGATAGACAGGGAGGCCTGGCGTGTTGTGGTTCATGGGGTCGCAAAGAGTTGGACATGACTGAGCAACTGAAGTGAACTGAACTGAATGATATGCATCCTGAAGTACTTGTGAAAGTTCTTCAGTTGAGTCCAACTCTTTGGGACCTCATGGACTATATAGTCCATGGAATTCTTCAGGAAAGAATACTGGAGTGGGTAGCCTTTCCCTTCCCCACAGGATCTTCCCAACCCAGGGAGAGAACCCAGGTCTCCCACACTGCAGGTGGATTCTTTAACAGCTGAGCCACAAGGGAAACCCCCTGAAGTACTTGGCAGACGTTACTTTGTTGGGGTTAAAAAAACATGGATTAACGGGTGACTGGGTTGGTGGGAAGAATGAATGGATAACATGGTTTTTATAAACTTATTTGGCTGAGTCAGTTCTTATTTGTGGCACATAGGACCTTCATTGCGGAGCACGGGCTTAGCTGTTCTGTGGCAACTAGTTCCCCAACCAGGGATCAAACCCCCGTTCCCTGTACTTCAAAGTGGATTCTTACCCATGGGACCACCAGGGAAGTCCCTGGATAATATATGATAATGGAAGAATCTAGGTATTGGGTATTTGGATGCCTACTTTAAAATTTTTAGAACTGTGTTATGTCTTAAAATTTCCAAAATGAAATGTTGGGAAAAATAAGCATCAAGAGAACATGCAGCTACAGGTATTGGCTGCCACTGGTCTTCAACCCCAGGAATCTCTCAGGAGGACAGACTCACCTTATCTTTGTAGGTATCGGGCAGTGACTTGGCTGTCTCTGTATCTTCAGGAAGATTGATATAAAATCCCAGGACGTCTCCCTGTCCATAGCCAGAAGAGTAGTGTTTGCCAATGGATTGGTGGAATTTGGTTCCCTTTTTGCTCCGCCAAGAATAACTAAATTTATCATAACCTAAGGGAGCCTGAAGGTTACCTGTTCCAAAAAAACATACACAGCAAGTCAGGACTGCAAGTCAACTCTGGCCTGCTGAAAGAAAAGATTCTATCCCTTTTTAAATTTTTTACCCATTTTTTTTTCAAACTGCTAACAAACTATTTCTCACAAGCAATGAATTATAAAAATATTCCTAGGAACTTCAACCTACCTAAACCCTCAGGAATTGAACATTATGCCCACAATCCAATAAGCCCCAAAGTCATGAAGACCAGCCAGACAAGAGACACCTCTCCACCTGTCACCATGTCCGTATCACAGCCCCGGCTTACCTAACGGCTGCGACCAGCCCAGTCTGGCCGCAGTGTCTGGTGGCATCTCATCCACTGTGATTTCAAAGTACCAGGCACCTTTCCGAACCCCATGAGAAGCCCGAACCATAGAGTAGCCCTTCTCGCCAACCACAGTCAGCCGGTCATCGGAGATCTTTAACTGGGGAGCTACAGTAATGGAGATGAAAAGAAAAGCCTGCAACTTATTTGAAATACTTGGAGACAACAGCCACAAAAACACGAAATCTCTTACCCTCCAGTTAAGCAAAAGTAAAAATCAGAAATATCAAGTCAGGAATTTGAAATATTAGCTTAGGAGTTAAAAATCTCAAGATACAGATGAAGGCAGAGAAAGAAAGAAAAAGGAAAAAAGCTGTCAAGTAGCCAGTTGTTATTATATGTGATTATTTAAGATGGCAGGTTAAATTAATTATACTGTCTATTCCCTAAAATACAACTGTGTTTGGATCCTGACATGACTAAATCATCCTTTAGAAGACATTTTATTTGAAACAATTTCAAGCTTTCAAAAATAGCAGAATCCTCCCATGTCCTGCATTCAGCTCCCCCAAGTGTGAACACCACCTATGACCACATTACAAGGACCATACTGAGAGGATGCAGTATGTGCGACCATTTCTGTGATACTCCTGTCGAGAATGCAGAACTTGGATCACAAGGAACCAGATGAAACTAAACTGAGGGATATTCTGTAAAATAACTGGTCTCTTCAGAAGTGTCAAGGTCAAAGTCTAGGCAAGATGAAGAAACTGTTCCAGGCTGAAGCAGAATTAAGAATTACAACAACTAAATGCAGCAAATGATTTTCAACTGGATGCTTTTGCTATAATGGACACACTAAATCATCTGGAGAAACCTGCACAGAATCTGAGGATCAGATGGTAGTAATTAGACGCTAACTTTCAGCCTTTGCTGATTGTGTACTGGTTCTACAGGAATGTAAGTTTAAAAAATAACTACTAGTTCTTTTGATATTCTTCCTGTCAAGGGATGGAGTCTAACTTCTCTCCACTTGAGTGTGGAATGAATTTAGTAACAATTTCCAAATAAAATCAAGTTGAAGTGACTGCCCAACTTTAAGATGGGTCAAATGCTTTATGGCTCCCTGATCAACTGCTCTGGGAGAAGTTAGCTTCCAGTGAAAGTGAAAGTCGCTCAGTTGTGTCCAACTCTTTGTGACCCCACAGACTATACAGTCCATGGAACTCTCGACAGCTTCCAGGGATGAGGACAAATTAGCAGTCTATGGAAAGGACCACAAGTGAGGATCTGAGGGCGTCCCACCAAAGCTGCATGACTGAGCCATCTTGGAAAGAGATTTGTCAGCCCCAGCTGGGAGCTTGATGACAGCCTCCTGAGTTTTCTCGAGCCAGGCCACACAGCTAAGCTGCTCCCAGATTCCTAACCCTCAGAACTGTGGGCTGATAAACACTGGCAGTTTTACTGCTAAGTTTTATGGCGATTCACTGTGCAGCACTAGTGAACACAAATGTCCTGTCTGTAAGAAACACAAAATAAACTTCTCACTGGTTGGAAGGACATCATGGCAACTTACTCTCAAGCGGTTCAGGAAAAAAAAAAACCAACAAATTTCCTACAGTTCTTACAACTTTCTTAAGAAATAAATCTGAGGGGACTTGCCTGGTGGTCCAGGGGTTGGGAATCTGCCTTGCAATGCAGGGGATGCAAGTGCCATCCCTGGTCAGGGAACTATGATCCCACTCGCCACGAAGCAACTAAGCCCACGTGCACTGCAGTGCAGACCCAGCACAACTAAGACCCCACACAGCCAGATAAACACGTAAATCGTTTCTTAAAAAACAGTAATAATCTGGCTCTCCTGGTGGCTCAGATCGTAAAGAATCTGCCTGTAATGCAAAAGACCCAGGTTTGATCCCTGGGTCGGGAAGATCCCCTGGAGAAGGGAATGGCAACTCACTCTAGTATTCTTGCCTGGAGAATTCCATGGACAGAGAAGCCTGGTGGGCTACAGTCCACGGGGTCACAAAGAGCTGGACAAGACTGAGCTACTAACACTTTCACTTTCTTTAAAAAATAATAAATCTGAGATAACTTCAAAATAAAGTTTAAAAGATACTATATAGACGGTTAAGTTTTAAAAGGCTCAGCACAAGCAGCGGGAGCCACTACTATCCTATGTACTAAGTTCTAACAACAAGTCACTGCTAAGGGCCAATGGTCTCCCTTTCTCCCCTCCAGAATTACAGCTAATAGTAAAACAGTGAAACAAGACAAGGATCACTGCTTAAACCCGGATGTCACTTATCTGGCCCTTCCCTACCCTTCAAGTATGCTTGTCACTAGCAGGAGTCAATCCTACGACGGTTATTACACCAAGGGATTATGTCCAAGTGATTTCACTATGTCTCCTTCACTTTTGATCGACAAGCATCAGTACAAGAGTTACAGCTTTTAGCACCAATTCAAGAAATAATGAAGGGGACTTCCCTGGTGGTTCAGGTGTTAAGAATCTGCCTGCAGATGCCGGGGTCAGGGATTCGATCCTTGGTCCAGGCAGATCCCACATGCTCGGAGCAGCTAAGCCTGTGTACCACAACTACCGAAGCCCGCGTGCCCTGCAGCCCAGGCTTCAGGATGAGAGGCCACTGCAATGAGGAGCCTGAGCACCACAGCTAATGAAAGGCGTGTCACACAACAACAAAGACCCAGCACAGTCAACAAATAAATAAATTTTGAAAAAATTAGAAAATTTAAAAAAAAAAGAATGAAGGGCTTCCTAATGAAATAACTATATGGATGTGTTCAGATTTAATTAAAAGAAACAACTGAAAGAGGCATATTTTAAACGACCATGGAAATGTGAACTGAGTATGGAATAATTAAGAAATTATTATTCACCTTCATTAGGTAACATAATGGCATAGTGGTTATTATCTTAAAAATCATAATCATAATCATATAAAAATCATAATCATATTTGCTGGAGATAAATACTGAGATATTTATAGGTGAAATAATATGCTATTTGGAATTTGCATTAATACTCCAGAAAAACAGCAAAAAAATTCATGAAGTACACCTGTCTAAAAGCAGTTTCTTTAAATTCACTTTCACATCCTAAAGGATAATGAATGCTATTCTCTTAATAATTGAATAAATTATGCCATTAAAAGAACTATTATATGTTAAAAATAGTTTCACATTTCAAAAAAGTCATACGCAAAGTCAAAAGACAACTGACAAACCAGGAGAAAATGTTTATAATATATACCACAGACAAAGGGTTAACTAACATCCCTAACATATGAAGGGACAAAAGATCAAACTCCCAACAGAAACAGGGGAAATAAAAAAACACGAACCTAATTCACAAGGTAACAACTCAAAATAGAAAATAACGTTCAAAGAAATACAAAACCCTGAGACTCCATTTGTCACCTCTCAGACGGGCCAAAATTAATACCTAGGAAATCTTCTGTCTGTGAGGTCATGTGGAAACAAACATTCTCTACATTGCTGGTGGAAACGCAAAGCAGCACAATGGGAAACTTAGCAATATTTAACAAAACTACATATATATTTATTTTGGTTCAGCAATTCCACTTCTAGAATTCTACCTTGGAAAATACACCACCACCAATACACACCCAAACACAAACACCCACCAAAGCTATCCCCTGCTTCTCTGTCAATCCAAAATCCTAGAAACAACCTAAGTGCCCATATTCAAAGTGGCTGAATAAACCATGTACATCCACATAATGGTATATCATAAAGCTAAAAAAAAGAAAAAAAAGTGGACGAGCTCTTTGAAATAGTCTGGAGTAACTGCATGAAGCAAAATGCAAGACTCCCTACAGTATGCTGCCTTTCATGTACCAAAAAAAAAAAAAAAAGGAGCAAAGGAAATACATGTGTGTGCTCATCTCTGCAGAAAAAACACAGCCAGGATGAACTAGAAACGAAAGACACTGGCTAAGTACAGACGGTGTGGGAAAGCAGTGGGGAAAAAGGAGGCAATGAGAATGGGGCAGCAGGGCTGCGGAGGGGGTGACTGAGCAAACCTCAGTGAAGAGCAGTAACTTTCAGAACCCCAGTAATGTCACTTGTACCCCTCCCCAACCCCCTACACACACACACGCCCCCAGCAGGCAGGAGAGCCCCACATGGCACACCAACACTAACGCATACGCCCACCCACATCACAAACGGAAGTCGTGACCACGCTGAAGGAGGTGGGGAAGCAAAGAACTCATCTTCTAAGTCAACAGTATCCACACGGGATAGTGCAAGGCTGAGGCCGAAAGAACCGTACATGCATGCTATAATCTAATCAGTGAATGCTTCCCACAGAGGTCTGCAATTCTCAAACCACCTTGTGTGCACATTCGACATGAATAAGAAAGAAAATGTATTGTAGATAATTAAGAGTCAGGTTTCTCACTGCTCCAGAAAGAAGTTACAAACACAGAAGGTGGAAGGCTGGAACAACTCCATGGTGGTTGTTCAATCGCTCAGTCATGTCTGACTCTGCGATCCCAGAGACTGCAGCACACCAGGCTTCCCTGTCCTTCACTATCTCCAGTTTGCTCAAACTCATGTCCACTGAGTCGATGATGCCATCCAGCCATCTGGTCTTCTGTCGTCCCCTTCTCCTCCTCAATCTTTCCCAGCATCAGGATCTTTTCCAATGAGTTAGCTCTTTGCATCACATGGCTAAAGCACTGGAGCTTCAGCTTTAGCATCAGTCCCCGATGAATACTCAGGACTGATTTCTTTTAGAATTGACTGGTTTTGATCTCCTTGCAGTCCAAGGAACTCGCAAAAGTCTCCTCCAGTACCACAGTTCAAAAGCATCAATTCTTCAGTGCTCAGCTTTCTTTACAGTCTAACGCTCAGATCCATACATGGCTACTAGAAGAACCATAGTTTTGACTATACAGACCTTTGTCGGCAAAGGGATGCCTCTGATTTTTAATACACTGTTTAGGTTTGTCACAGCTTTCCTTCCAAGGAGCAAGTGTCTTTTAATTTTACGACTGTAGACCCTACAGTGTTTGATTACAATCCAAGGTGGCAGAATAAACTGGGGACAGGCATGTATGTGAGTCGGTTACGACGCAGACATTTATTTTCCATCTGGGTCCACCGAGGGAGCCTGGAATACCACCCAGTAACAGCGAGCATACTGAACGCTCACATCTTCACTTCCGAGGCTGTTTCCCAATCAAAGGAATCTGGGCTCCCTGGAGAAGCTGATCCTTGGCCTGTAGCACGGAAAATGTGAGATGAACCAGAAATAACCAACTTGTGACGCCAGTAAGTAAGGGAAAATAAATGATGGGGCTCATCAAAAGGACACAAGACATTCCATCGGCAACAATGTTAGATGGACCCGGAGGGCATTACGCTCAGCGAAATAAGTCAGAGAAAAAGTATTCTGTTATCATTTATATGTGGAATCTAAAAAACCAAATGAATGTGTGAAACAAGAAAGAGATCCACAGATATAGAGAACATACTAGAGGTTACCAGAGGTGCATGAGGGAAGAGGGGATGGGCAAGACACAGGCAGAGGACCAAGGGGTACAAACCACTATGTATAACCCAATAGGTTATGAGAATATATTGTACAGCATCAGACAACATAGCCATTACTTTGTAATAACTTTGAGTACAATCTATAAGAACACTGAACCACTATGTTATAAACCTGAAACTAATATTGTAAGTCAATTATACGTCCAAAATAAAAACCAAAAAACAAAAAACCCACAGGAACCAACCTAAAGAAGCTCCTAATGACCAAAGCTGGAGTAATTTGAATGACAAAATAAAATATAGCCTACAAAATAAGTAAATATGTGTTAAGTCCACAATGATAAAAATAATCAATTAAATAATTAAATAGAGAAAGGGAGAAATAGCAAATGATTAGGCAAACACCACACTAATAATAAGATCCACAAATGGATGCTAAAATTAGTGGGCAAAACTTTAGAGAAACAGGATATTTGCATAACCTCGAAGGATCTTTCCTTAAGATATGTATTAACTACAAAGGGAAAGAGCAGACAGTGCCAGCAGAAACCACCCTAACCAAATGACTGTGCCCACGCAACCGGTAACAAGACAGACTGACATCATGAGCCTACAGATGATGCAGTGGGAAGGGTCTATGTGTGCAGAGTGCTTACAACCTCAGTCTAGTCAAGAAAAAAAGTCAGACAGACCCTCACTGAGGAACAGTCAAAAAGTAGTTGATTAACACTGCAAGAAGAAATAATTAAATGCAATGTGAGATCCTAGAAAAGAGGCATTAGTGGAACACTGGTGAAATTTATGAAGTCTTTAGCTTCATCCATAGTATTTACTAATGATAATCTCCTGGGTTTGTGGGTCTGTTGTTTTTTTTCTGGCTGTGCTGAGCAGCTGAGGATTGAACCCTTTGCCCGCTGCAGCGGAAACTCAGATTCGTAACCACTGGGCCTCCAAGGCAGTCACATCTCCTGGTTTTGATAACTGTACTGTGGCTGTGTAAGATCTCACCATTAGGAGAAGTTTGATGAAGGATATATGAAAGTTCTAGTATTTTGTGTTTTGCGGCCTGGTGGCTCAGATGGTAAAGAATCTGCCTGCAAGGCGGGAGACGCAGGTTCGATCCCTGGGTCAGGAAGACCCCCTGGAGAAGGAAATGGCTACCCACTCCAGTACTCCTGACTGGAAAATTCCATTGACAGAGGAGCCTGGCAGGCTATATGGTCCATGGGGTCACTGAGTTGGACATGACTGAGCAACTAACACTTTCACTTTCAATATGGAAATTCTATTATTTTTGCAACTTTACTGTAAGTTAAAATTAGTTCAAAATAGAAAATTTTTTAAGAATTATTCTGTATATAAATGGCTAGAGCTTATAAGAACAGATAAAGAAGAAAATGACTTCTTGCATTCCGGCTGAGTCTAGTTAGAGAGGGGTGAGGATTAGACTGGCATGTCCGTCTAATTCTAGACAGGACAGAGCTGACCATAGTAGTTCTGAGCAACACAGGGCCCAGCGTGAACATTAACAGCTTACCCACCTCGATCATGGAGGGCTAACAAAACCCGCTCGTATAAGCAGGCTCTGTAGAGGTCTCCGGGAATTGGTTTTCCTGCCCAGCAGTCGAGTTCGAGCTTCTCAGGGTCAGGGGCGTGGGGATCAGGCTCAGCTAGAATATAGCGATAGCCATCTTTGTTAAACGGGTGTTCCAGGGGGTAGCCATGAGGGGGAAGACGCTGAGCAGAAAACAAAGGGTCACTGCAGAAAGGAAAAAATAAAATCAAGAAACTACAACCCCCTCTAGCTCACGTGCCTTCAATACTGTCAGACAGGCCTCCGCTGTATTCAATTTCAACTGGAACACTGGCAACTTCACATGCTTTTCGTTACTCAAATAGATCATTCTGCCCTCTGCAGGCAAGACGGGGAAATGAAACTACTTTATCTTCTCTGAAACTAAGCCTCGGGAGACAGGGTGAAGAGGAACAAGAGCGGTTTCCTTCAGCATATTTATTACTATGACTAATGAACAGAAACTCAGCGATATGAACACCTACTACCTGTTTCCAGTCTGAATAAGAAATGACCTGGCTTTCGCCACCCCCGTACTAAACAAAGTGAAGGGAAGAGTTATCGGGGGAGAGGCGGAAAGTTTACTGTACAAGGGCTGACGTTCACTATTGGTTTGTTTCATGCCTTTGGTCCATCTATCCTTTCTCAAGCCGCCTTAGCGGAACTTCACTCCCGGTCAATCACCACAGGGTGCTGCCCTGGGGATGTTTCATTTAGAAACAAGTTCCCCAAACAGGGCACCTAGTCTGGGGCTAATACACCCCTCAAACTGTGTAAGATTTGAGGAAAAGAGACAGGCTGTGCCCGCAGACAGCTGATCTCTCCCCTCACTGAGGGGCCCTGCATCCCTCTGCCGTGGGGGGTGTTCACCTCCGGGCCTTCTTGGTGGTCCCCGCAGTGCTGCCGTCCTGCTGTTTGCGCTTGGCTCCTCTGCCCTTCCCGCTGCTTCCTGCTGCGATTCCTCCTTTGAAGACAAGGCAGATCACTTTCAGTGAGCTGTGACAGACACCCCGTGGGACTCTCCCCAGGGACAAACACTCCCAGCGTGCATTTGTGCGACACCACAGGATTTCCTGCCCGGAAGCATACTGGACTTCACCCTGGTTCGCCTGAGTCTGCTGGGTGGCCCCCGGCCCAGAACACTGCATTCTGGCAGCGACTCCAGTGAGCCCAGCACCAACGACACCCGGATTACAATTGTGCTCTTCTCCTCTTAAATGAACTGCAGCTCCTGGAACACATTCCAAGGATGTGACACAAATGCATTTTCACTCACTCAGACTGCAGATACTCACAGCTAGAAGTAACTGTGTGGATAGTTTTTCCCACTCAAATCAATACAAACATCCCTAAGAAGAACATCCTCACTGAAGGGATGCTTGCTTGCGTGAACTACACATGGCATAGTCCACAAACACAAGAGAGGCACAGGATCTGCTAAAGCGCTGAACTTGAACTGCCAACAACACAGAAGTGCACCAAACGTGAAAACAAAAAACAGAAATACTAAAAAGGTGTTTCTCTTCAGTGCTGCTAGGCATCTGGTGTGGTTGTACATGACACAAGGAGGAAAGACGGCTTTCTTAGTAGGCAATCTTTACAATGATTAAAATTGTGCCAGTGCATCAAATTTAGGTTAGATGAATCTGGCTTGTGGAATTAAGAGAAAATACAGAGAGAGAATTTATAAAAGCCACAAGGAATACTACCTTGTGCATTTCTGAAATAGGTACTTTGAAATTTTTGTCCAGTTGTCATTCCTCTCAATTAGTTTGTTTTTCCAACTTCCAGGAAACATCCCTGAACTGTAGGAAAACACCTTTAGGTAAACAACTGCACAAAGTACTGTATCTTAATTTGGGGCAAGCTTGGAAATTATCAGCAGTTCCGCTGCAATAAAAAGAGGATCAAGACGTTGAAGGCAGGTCATATTCTGCACAGACAGGACCAGATTTATGCTGAACTTCCTTTTAAGAACATATCGGGTGTCATCCTGTCCTTGTAAAAGGCTTAATGTTGAACTGTTACAATATCGGGTGTCATCCTGTCCTCGTAAAAGGCTTAATGTTGAACTGTTACAACATCAACATTTCTACAGTGCGTCACCTTAATCAAAAAACTATTAAGGTTTTATTGGCACTGCATTTCAATTATTTTGAGACAAGTTTTAGATCCACATTGAAAAAATAAGCAACACTAAGGGGACTGCTGGCCATGTCAGGCAGAATGTGACAACGTACAAGCTTCCAATTACTAACATTTAACTGGAACTATTGTTTCATATCAAGTGCTACTGCCACCAACTCCACAAGGCTTTACAATCTTAACTCAGTTTCAGCTTCTATCACAACTCAGCAAAAAGCATTTTCCAAACCACAAAATACTTAAGTCTGAGAGGCTGAAAGAAGACAGAGGAGGAATTCACCTCCAAAAGAGGCTCCACCTGTAAGAACAGAAGTGGCACCATGTATTCGTCAAATTTTAACAAAAGGGGGAAAATAAGGTAAAGAGATGAACAACACAGTTATATTAGTAACAGTGGAAATGATTACATATTTAAGACCCTACCACTCCAGAAAAGAAGGTAATGACACAGTATGTCAGATGAAGAGCTGGCTACCTCCCCATTATACCTGCTTTCAACTTGTTGCCATTAGTAGCAAAGGGCTGTCCTGTTCTTAGACAGGTTAGATAGAAAAACACGCTACAGTGGGTGGTCAACACAGAAATGCTGTCATGTGCATAAGCTGAAGATTTAGGGCAAGAAAAATCAGAAGACAGGTCGGAAGCTAAATAACAGTAGAATTAAGGAAAACTTGAATGCAAAGCATGTGAACCTAAATTAAGTGTTAGTTATGAAGATAGAGATGGGGAGTCAAATGCAAACTTAGTAAATCTGACCTTAAAATTATAGCTTGTTTTACGTTAAATGTTTCACTTAAGACCAAACTGTGATGCAAAGTAACAAAAATTTCTCCTCTACAACCATCTCTCAAATCTGTGGCTAGCCCCTAAAAATTGAGATTTGGACTTTAAAGCACCTTAGTAAATACCTAGTCAAGGGTCAGTCCAAAGACTGCCCAATTCTAGGCACATGTGGATTCAACAGCTTACAAACATTTCGTCCATGAGATACTGAAACACTCACCATTTAGATTCCCACTGGTAGACACGGCACCACTCTGTTTTTGGTTGTCATAAGCAGGACCGATGTTACTAAGATCCTAGAGGGAAAATATTCAATTATAGAGGGTGGCTACCAAATCAAAACAGCTCTGGCAATGCTCAAAAAAAAAAAAAAAAAAAACCACACCAGGAGAAATTCTAACAGAATGGCAAACTAGACTCTGAAGCCTGCAGAGGTCCCAAACTTAGATGCTTCAGGGATCAACAAGTCCCACGTGTGAGGCAGCCAAGGGTGAGGATGGAAGTGCTTTCAGAATCAGGCTGAGCCAGGCTGGGGGTGCTGGAGGGGGAATGGGGAGGCGTGGTAGACGACCAAGGGCAGACCTCCCTGTGGGAATCCAGGCCCAGCATGGCCAGAGCTTCACATTTTACAAGAAAAGACAGAAATCTGAATCTCTATGAAATCTGAGGTGGAAAGAAAATCAGAAATAACTTGGAATGGCGTATTTGTGTTACAAGTGAGAAAACAGAAGTTTAAAAAGATAAAAATGGTATGTGTCAAGTCATAACATTTTAGGGAAGAGCTACAACTAACACACCGGTCTCCTAGTTTAAGGTGAAGTGCTCTTTCTTTCACATGGAATAAGAATCATTTATTTGGAGCCCACTGGGTCATAGGCATTTTAAGTGGCAAATACACAAATGTAAACACAGCCTGATTCTCTCTGTCCCCGTGGCTTAAAACTCAAACAAGGGCCTGTGAGGCCTATTAACATACCTGGTCCAGTAGGCCAAACTTGGGGTAATCTTCTTCTGGGTCCTTACTCCCTGGGTCAGGGTGTTCCTTTACTAAGAACACATCTCTTTCTTTACTCTAAAAGGAAACAGTATTTTAGTGTTACTGGAAATTTTATACTTAAACTGAATGGATGATTAACCCCTAACTCCCAATTCCCAGGTGTAATCTCCAAATTTCAACACCAACACCCCGCCCCCTGGGGCGGGGGGCGGAACCCAACACACACCAGTATTGTTTTTCCTTGACTAGAAAACTAATCCATGACTATTAAAAAATACAAACAGTAGAGAAACTTGAAGAAACAGAGCCACCATCCTTCATAACCCTGACTCATCCCTGCACCTCAGAGAGACACACGGTGCTAGCAGCTTCAACTGATGTCTCCCCAGGTGCTCCAACGACAATAATGTTCAGAAGAGTTTGCTTTTTTTAATCAAAGAAAACAACTGTCTCCAATTTAGGCATAAGACTATACTTGCCAAACGGCAATGGACAAAGGATTCAGCAGCGTACATAAAACTACCATATCTTCACTTAAGACTATATGCGACTTACTGATTTTCTGTGAAAACTATTAAAATTTACAATTACTAAGATTTAATACTGTTGCTCTCATTTTTTTTTAGTCATCACATTATTTCAGTGAGACCACCACCAAAAAAAAAAAAAAAACCAACAAAACCCATTTATTTATATACATATATATAATTTCTTGTATAAATTCTTATAAGGAACACTGGTTTTCTAAATGTTGAGTCTAGTCAATTTTAGCTAACTTACCATAGTTTTCACAATGTTATTTGGCCAGGTCATTTTCCCAGGTCTTTGTCTGGTCGTCATGCATTCCCAGTATTTATCAATAAACGGTATGATATCCTGATTTTTAAAACAAAATATACTAAAGGTTTTATAGCTGCTTTCAAAATTATGCTCACACACGTAAAAAAACTGCTGCATTTTCAAAGATCTCATCAGAATCAAAAGACAAAAGCATGTTTTTCATGTTTTAATAACTGAATGAGTATATAACTGCACGTGAACAACATGTAAGTTGTGGGGAATTTCAAACAAGCATACACAACTCTTAGCCACACAGGGCTTATGTTCCAGTTAAAGGGAAGAGATGTGCCCTCGTCTCTTGGCTGCCATCTGGAAGACGGCTCCCAGCATCCTCTCTCCTGAGCTCCTGCTCCTCAGCGCTGGGGACATCTCTACCTGGACATCCTGCACGTACCTCAGACACCTTGTGACTAGGACTGACCTCGAAACTCACCTCACCAATCTACGCTGCAGATTTCTATTCTTGTTCTTCACACTCAGGATCACCCAGAATCACAGGTTTGACACACAGTCACCCTCATCCTTCTCATACAACTTGCACATCTCAGCGATCACCAAACGAACTTCAAAATTCCAGAAAATGTTCATGAATCAGGCCTCCTTCCCACCCCCATTGCTCTGACTGTGGTCCTTGCCAGTCTCTGTTTACATGACCAACACAGTGTCTGAACTTCATCTTGTCACCAACTTCCTCCCACCCTAGGCCACCGGCCCCAGCCTACCACTAACATCTTTCACCAGAGTCAGTTCCATAAACACAGAATCTTTACTGAAAGGAGCCAGGCTGAATTAGGGGAAGTATAAAGGAAGACTGGAATGTCTTCTTATTCAAGATGGTAAGGAAGAGTTCAGACTGATAGGGACATATCAAAAAGTGTCCGGAGTCAGCCAGGATGGCGCTACACTGGTCAGATCTGAGCATCAGAAATCCCATGATAGACTATAAAAATCAATGAATCTTAAAACTAAAAACAACAGCAACAACAATGACATGGGGGTGGGGGCTCTTCTTTACAAAAGAACCGTAACCAATAAATATATTCTGTGTACAAGGACCACTCTATTAACTGATTGAGGCTAGGATAATCAGTGGTTACAACTACCACTGCTTGAAAGGGTTGCGAGAACAAGATATTCACACGAACTCCATGTATCACCCATGAATTACTTAATGATTACAAAGAAAAAGGGTCTCTTTACAGTGGAGAAATCAAGTGGTCACATTTGGGATCACTAATAAAACAAAGCAATGTCTTATGCCTCTGAATGGAATATATAGAAAAACACATACTACCTACATAATATTCTTGCCAAAAATGTTTAAGCTGAACCTAGTCATAAGGAAACAAGTCGATACATCCAAATTGAGGAACATCAAGGAAAACAACTGTCTAGGCTCTTCAAAATTTCAAATGCCATTGCAAACCAAAAAGAAAAAACGAATTGCTCTAGAGCTAAAAGGGACATTACAATTAAATTCAATGTGTGATCCTTGATCAGGTCCCGGCTGGAAGAAAAAGCTATGAGGGACATTATTTCAACAATAATGTTGAGAAAATGTACAAAGTATACACAAAACACACAAACTATATATATAAGAAAACTGCAGACATCAATTCTTTTGAGTGTGGTCATTGTATTGTGGTTGACAGAATACTGGATAAAGTATAATATCTACAATTTTATAGATATTATATTTACATGTAAGCCTTAAGTCTCATAAGCTTATGAGGAAAATATACATATGGGTAGATAAAGCAAACACAGCAAAATAGTAACAGCAGGCAAATCTAGATAAGGAATAAACAGGCATTTATTGTAGTATATGAATTTTTTGAATACTTGAAAAATTCAAAATAACAATTTGGAAGGAAAAAACCAAGAGATAAATCTAATCATAGCACACCTCTGTTTAAACGCATTCTTTTTTTTTTTTTTTTGAAGTTTTGAAAACTTTTATTTTATATACAAAGAGCTAGCATTATTTCCACCTAAGGTTGATATGCTGGATGAGCCACCTAAGGAAGTTTGGTTAGTCCAACTTAATGAAGCCGATGTCCTTCGCATACTGGCGGAAACACTGGCGGCACATATTGAGGCTGTATTTCCGGATCAGACCGTGCCAGTTTGAGCAGACCCAGCAAGAGCAAGAATCCTGGCCGAATTTTCTCGGATGGCCCAGTAAGCTGCTGGTGACCCATGTTGCTTTCTCGGCTGCAACGAGGTAAAAGGCTAAACGCATTCTTTTTAATGTAGAAAAAAAAGCCCGGCAGGGGCAAGGGGGGCCCTCTGCTGACTCCCTCAGCTTTCAGGATTAAGCCCTAACTCGTCTGTTTAGCAGAAAAGGCCTTACTCAGTCTGATCCTGAATATACTGGTCTCACTAAACAATGGAACAACAGACTGGTTCCAAATAGGAAAAGGAATACGTCAAGGCTGCATATTGTCACCCTACTTATTTAACTTATATGCAGAGTACATCATGAGAAATGCTGGGCTGGAGGAAGCACAAGCTGGAATCAAGATTGCTGGGAGAAATAACAGTAACCTCAGATATGCAGATGACAGGACCCTTATGGCAGAAAGTGAAGAAGAACTAAAGAGCCTCTTGATGAAAGTGAAAGAAGAGAGTGAAAAAGTTGGCTTAAAATTCAATATTCAGAAAACTAAGATCATGGCATCCAGTCCCATCACTTCATGACAAATAGATGCGGGAACAGTGGGAACAGTGGCTGACTTTATTTTTTGGGCTCCAGAATCATTGCAGATGGTGACTGCAGCCATGAAATTAAAAGACGCTTACTCCTTGGAAGGAAAGTTATGACCAACCTAGATAGCATGTTAAAAAGCAGAGATGTCACTTTGCCAACAAAGGTCAGTCTAGTCAATGCTATGGTTTTTCCAGTAGTCATGTATGGATATGAGAGTTGGACTATAAAGAAAGCTGAGCACTGAAGAATTGATGCTTTTGAACTGTGGTGTTGGAGAAGACTCTTGAGAGTCCCTTGGACTGCAAGGAGATCCAACCAGTCCATCCTAAAGGAGATCAGTCCTGGGTGTTCACTGGAAGGACTGATGTTGAAGCTGAAACTCCAATATTTTGGCCACCTGATGGGAAGAGCTGACTCATTGGAAAAGACCCTGATGCTGGGAAAGATTGAGAGTAGGAGGAGAAGGGGACGACAGAGGATGAGATGGTTGGATGGCATCACTGACTCAATGGATATGGGATTGGGTAGGCTCCGGGAGTTGGTGATGGACAGGGGGGCCTGGCGAGCTGTGGTTCCGGGGATCGCAGAGTCGGACATGACTCAGCAACTGAACTGAACTCAACACCCTATATCAACCAGTGCTGTTCTTTTTCTTTTGGTCAAGTCATGCGGCTTGTGGGATTTTAGTTCCTTGATCAGGGACTGAACCCGTGCCCTGGGCAGTGGAAGCTGAGTCCTAACCACTAGACCAGGGAAGAGGGGAGTCCCCAGTCAGTGTCTTTCAAACTGTAGGTTGCAGTCAATCAGTGGGGTATACAATCAATCTTGCAGGTCAAAGCTAGCATTGACTAGAATAGAAAATATCAGCATGTGGAGAGAGAAGGTGAGTGGGTGCTTCAGTCTTGAAAGACTCACGGATGGGCTGACCATCTCATTTTGAACACTGACTTTAGTCAGTGTTCAAAAAAAAATAAAGGATAAATTTTTCTTTAATAAGTCAACCTTTTCCCTAACAAAATCCATGATAGGCATCCATGAAAACAGCTCAAACTAGGCTGAGAAGGTTCACCTCAAAATCTGATTATTAATCATGGAACAGACAATTGTTTGCTTCTGTAAAGCCAATCAGAACTATTTAAAGATTCATCCTTCTAAGAGCTAAGCCAATGACATGATGAACACACACTAGGAAGTTAGTAAATCACACGAAATGAGAAAAAAGGAATCACTGAATCTACAGTCATATATTCATAAAAACTTGGGGAAAAGAACTTCTTGTCAGGCTGTACAGTTGACCCTTGAAAAATCATGGGGTTAAAAAAAAGAAAAAGAAAGAAAAATCATGGAGTTAGGGGGACTGGACCGTCCACAGTCAAAAATCCTCCTGTAGTTTTACAGTCAGCCCTCTGTATTCATGGTTCTACACCCAAGGATTCAACCAGCCTTGAATTGTGTAGAACTGTGGTATGTATTTACTGAAAAAAAAAAAAAAAAAAAAAAAAACGCATATAAGTGAACCATTGAAGTTCACACCTGTGTTGTTCAAGGGTCCACTGTATTTAGAAGTTCCTTCTGATTCTCTGGCATGATTGCAATGACAGTAATTCTATCTCTACCTTATCTTTGGAGAACATGGTTTTTGGATGCTCATCTTGTGTTCGGGACTGCCACGTTAGGTTGGCCAAAGCACTAAGGCACATTTCTTTCAAGTCTATAAAAGCAAAAAGGAAGAAAGAGTTACTGTAGTAATATATTCCTGCTACCACAGGAATATTCAACCAGATGGTCCACAGATTAACAACTACAGCATCATCTGATCTAAAATGGACAAGAGCAGGCATCGAGAGCTAAGCCCCAAGGGAAATTCTGCCAGCTTCATGGCAGAGGTTCCCTGATTTGGCTGAGCCCAGATCCCTTTTCTCTGCCAGCTAACCAGAGGTCACTGTGCAGTCCTCCAAGGCATGTCCTTACTTGCTTGCTTCCGGAGGAAATAGGTGTTCCCGCTATGATGGCACACATTGCAGTGGAAACTGTAGTTGGTCATGAATGGTAGACAGGATCTGGAGAACACCAAATTGAGCAAATTAGTGAACTTCTGAACACACACTTACAAGAAGTAAATCAACAGGGATCCTTTCCCTCAGTGAAAGTTAGATAATAATGCTGATATATTAATAAACTCTTAAAACGTGAAAAGGGCACCAAAACAGGCCCCTTGTAGTTTTATAAATAGCTGAACTTTTCTGTTACAAAAATTTAGCAGGACATTATCCACCACAGTTGATGATTCAACATCTGGCAGGTTCTGACTGGAGCCCTATCCAGGCTAGCTCATTATGGTTTTTAAACACCTAAAAAGAGTATACTAGGCCACTTGTGGAAGAAGACAAAGCAGTCTCTTTAAATATCTTTGCACTGAAATATCTATATTTAAATTATATTTAAGTCTCTTTGTAAAGTGTCAATAAAATTGTTGCAAAGGGCAGACAGAGGTATAAAAAGATTAACTTCAAAATGTAAATAATTATTCAAGAACGACACACAAGTCAAAAAACATCACCTGCCTCATTACCAAATGAATCCTACAGATGACAGCCTTTAAGAATTTATTTCTTATTTACTTATTTTTTAACATTCACTCTTCTCTGAAACACATTATTATTATTTTAAATATTTATTTATTTGGCTGCTTTGGGTCTTGGTTGTGGCACACGGGATCTCTGATCTTTGTTGAGGCATGCGGGATCTAGTTCCCTGACCAGGGATTGAACCTGGGCCCCCTACACTGGGAGTGTGGAGTCTTAGCCACTGGGCCGCCAGGAAAGTCCTGTTTTTAAGAATTTAAAGGACTGAAGTAGTAACTTCAGATTTAAGAGTTAGGGAAGATTTTTTGAGGACACAAATTATGAACCGGATTTGGAAAGACAAGTTGCTTTTCTTTTCTATAGGTGAACTATTTTACATAGAGATGAGAAACTGCAAATCTGGAGGCAGAGGGGCAAGCTGGTGCATACCAGTTCGGCCAGGGGAGGGGAGCTGTCAGATATGCTGAAAGGCTTGAAAGGTAGGAAGTAGCAGAGGCCTTACATGCCTGGGAAGTGAATTTTCTCTGTGGGTAACAGAAACACCTTGAAGGGGAAGCCATGTGGTGAAAGCGGTAAGTTTGGGGATAGAACAGGCCTGAAGGGAGGAAGACATCAGAAAAGGGAGTATGCGAGAAGCTTCTGCAGCAGTTACAGAAGGCTTAAAAAAAAGGCCTCACACAGAGTGAAATAACAAAACTGGACAAGCAAGTGTACAAGAAGAAAAGACACTGGTAACTGGTTAAGCTTAAGGGCTGATTTTATGGGAGTGGGCAGGAAGTGAAAGGAGTCCTAACCACTCAGACTCCTTGTAGGTGTCACCTCACTTCCTAAGAGATGAGCTCGGGAGCAAAAGCAGGCCTGACTGTTTGAAGGCAGAAAAGAAGCCGGTGGAAGGAACTGGGGGCTAACAGGACCCATGCATTAGTGCAGCATGGTGTCTGGGCTGGTGACTGGAAAAGCATAGGAAAAGCTTGGTCCTGAAAAGGAGGAAGCAACAGAAAAACACAAGACTGGTTTAAGCTGGAAAAGAAGAAATCAAAATAAAGACAGGTTTATCGTGGACTCTGCTGAAACTCGGTTGGTAAAGAATCTGCCTGCAATGCAGGAGACCCGGGTTCGATCCCTGGGTCAGGAAGATCCCCTAGAGAAGGAAATGACAACCCACGCCAGTATTCTTGCCTGGAGAATTCCATGGACAGAGGAGCCTGGCAGGCTATAGTACAAGGGATCGCAAAGAGTCGGACATGACTGTGCAACTATGTTCAGTTCAGTTCTGCTGAAACTAATTTTACACATCCTTAAAAAGATGTTTCCAGGTGTGTGTCTACCACCACCATTCAAGGAAGTAAGAAACATCCTTATGAATGTTAAGATCAAGTTCCCTCATCTTTACCTCTCTCTACAGCCCCTTCTGCAAACAGCCTGTTGTGATAAGGTCATTTACAGGGGAGAGAGGCAGGTGTACAATTATTAACAAACACGATCAGGTGTTTAGAGCAGCTTTTTTCATACTCTGCTAGCTCACTCACTTTCTCCATCTGTCATAAACGATAATCTGTCCAACCCACTGGGTTTTAGGTGTAACTTCTCAAATTCAGGTATACACTGGTCACCACCAAACCTCTGAACTGTGGTTTCATTCATCTCTGCATCGCTCTGAGCTATCTCTCTGGTAAATTTCCTTTCCTAGGCCCTGTTTATCCAAACAAATTCTCCTTGCGAAAGTAGCCCAATTTTAGGTCTTTCCTAACTGACCAGCTTGTATATTTTCCCTTTGGTCTTTCTACCAAGATCAATTCTTTTGACCATTCAATATTTTTCTGTTTAAAACATTCAATCCTTCAATGTCAACAGTCACATGTTAATTAGTAATATTAACACTCCTTTAACTTTTTAACTAGAAAGCATTCAACAGATTATAAAGGAAGGTATTTCTTCACAAACCAACCGAAGGGAGGTTAATTTCAGAACTAACAATGCAGCCCTCTTTTGAGATAGTCTTATCTAAATTTATTTGAATATGGAAAGAACACCCCAGGGAGCCAGCAGTATAGTCATTTCGTAGACAGTGAGTCAGTAATGCTCTCTTGCTAGCTGTTGACTGAATCTCCTGAATAAAGAGCCTTTCATTCTCAAATTCTTAATATGATTTTAATTCACTAGAAGAGGGGCAAAGACTGGAAATTGGTTTTGCTGAGCAGAGAATTCAGGACACCTAAAGGGAGTGGGGTCGCAAAGAGTTGGACACGACTGAGCGACTGAACTGAACTGAACTGAAAGGGACTGAGTAAGAAACCAAAACGAAAAAAGGATGTCAGGCATGAAGAGGCACCTGCCATCTCCAATTTTTGACATCATGCTTTATCCACCATGTACACGAATCCTTTCCCCCAAATCCACAATATCCAATATAAGGTTTAAACGATACTGTCTCGGACTTCCCTTGTGGCTCAACCGGTAAAGAATCCGCCTGCAGTGCAGGAGACCTGAGTTCGATCCCTGGGTTGGGAAGATTCCCTGGAGAAGGGAAAGGCTACCCACTCCAGTATTCTGGCCTGGAAAATTCCATGGACTATAGTCCATGGAGTCGAAAAGAGTAGGACTCGACTGAGTGACTTTCACTTTCACCTTATTCTTTAAATATTATATGTTTTCAACAATGAGGAAAATGTTATAAGAATAAATGGTACTGTCTCAGATTTGTTTATGTAATGCTTTGTAATTGCACAGTTTTGTCTCCAAACACAAAGACAAGGATAATACCTACCATTCTACCTATTAAGGGCAATGCCCTTAGTAGACTAAAAACATGCTCAGACTATTAAAACAATTTCTGATTAAAATCCTACTACTCACTGAACCGGAATCAGGAGTCACGGGAAATCCTATGCATTTACATTTGCCCACACTCCTAACTGGGCTCCCCTCGTTGCTCAGATGGTACCTTTACCTGCACTGAGGGAGACCTGGGTTCAAGCCTTGGGAGCGGGACCATCTGTTGGACATGTCGAGATCTACAATTTAACACAGCAATTCTCACAAAAGACTCTGAAAAACACTCACGAGGTATCTATGCCAAAGGTGTCTGCTGTGAACCATTTGGTACATATTCCACACTGCAGCTCCACCTCTCCCAGCTGACGGCCATTTTCTTCATCCACGGAGCCGGCCTGAGTATCCATCACCTCTGAAGTATCCCCAGCACCTTCCTGTGTCCACAGAGCCATCAGAGAATCGTGTCAGTTGATCTGATTGTATTTTTGATTCACTTAAAAACTTAAAAAGACCCAAAAAACCCTTTTGCCTGGAACTGCTATTTTCCAGTACTTTGCCAAAATGACCAGTGCAAAGGGAGAGAAGAGGGGTACCCCCACATGTTCTCCAGGCCTTTTAGAAAACGTAAGAATTGCTCCTTTGGCCACATACATGCAAATCTACAAGAAAGGTAATCTTGTAGATACCAAAGAAATGGGCACTGTTCAAAAATGAATACCCTGCAAAACAAAACTGGAAGAGTCTACAATGTTACCCAGCATGTTGGCATCATTGTAAACAATGAAGTTAAGGGCAAGATTCTTGCCAAGAGGATTTATGTGTGTATTGAGCATATTAAGCATGCTAACAGCTGAGACACCTTCCTGAAATGTATGAAGGAAAAGGATCAGAAACAGAAGGACCTCGAAGACAAAAGTACTTGAAATGTACTTGGGCTCAACTGAAGCGCCAGCCTGCTCCACCCAGAAATGCACACTGGCTGAGAACCAGAGGAAAGAAGTCTGAACTGTTGGGAGTCCATTCTCTATGAATCCACAGCATCATGGATGTAAAGAAAACAAAAGACCTGAACTGTAAAAAAAAACAACACAAAAACCTTTAAAAAACCAACCCTATTGACTGTGAGATGGAAACACTCAAAAATAAATACTTACAAGTGTATCTTTTCCATTAGAGGATTCTGTCTCCAAGCCACCACTTACATCAACCGAGTTTGCATCCCTGTAAAATAAGGAAGAAATTTCAGAAGAAAACCTGAAAACGCCTATTTCCAAAGATGATGATCCAAGTACAGCTGAACTTCACATCCCTACTCTTTTTCAGCCAAGCCGATGCTCAGACCGGATGCCCAGCATTAGGAAGGCGGCGGCCAAGATGAAGTCAAGCCCGTGGGGCACAAGGAAAACTTACCGGCCCTTGCAGACAAGTCTACAGCGGACAGAACTGGTCCCTGGGGAGGTTCGCAGAGCTGCACCTCTCCCTCTCTATTTTCAGAGAGACCAATACTCCTTCCAGCCTGGCAGTACAAAGTGGTTTCCCTCTCTGGGAATTTTGAAGGGTCACTGCTAAAAAAAACCCAAAAAGGCCGGGGGCAGGGGGAGCTACCAACCTCCTGCCGGGGGTCCTAGGGCCCGGAGGGACGCCGAGAAACCGGGAAAGGTGTGCAAAGGGGCGTAGCCTAAGATACGATTCACAGGGGACGGGTCTAGCGGCGGGCGGGACGAAGGCCCCGGAGAAGGCAAGGCGAGCCGTTGGCCGCCAAGCCTAGGTTCGGAGCGGGGCGGGCGGGAGTGCTCACGGGAGCCGCGGGATTCCGACAGGGACCGGCCTCCCGCCCCCGACCCCCGTCTTCCTCGGGCCGCAGGGTGCCTTACCCGCTTTCGGCCTCTCCGGAGCCAGGCTCCGCGGAGACTGGAGCAGCAGACGTCCCCTCTCCGGCCGGAGCGGCCGCTACGGCTGCTGCCGGTTTCGTCTCCCCTTCTTCTGTCGGTGTTGCATTGGCAGCCGCTGCGGGCCCGGGTGCTGCACTCACTCCCGGTCCGGGTCCGCTTCCCGCCGCCGCCATCACTGCCGCCTTCTAGACTTCTCGCGAGAATACTACCTCCTTCTCACGCGAGTTGCTCACCTTCAAACAGTAAAGGACTCACGGTGGGTCCGCCGTCTGCGTGGGGAAGGCTCTCTCCAAGCCCGCTTTAAGGGCGGGCAGAGGTGGGCGGGACCTGGAGGCTGCAGCTCTACAAACGCAGCCGGCAGAAGGCGGTCGGGGTTTGTTGGTTTTCTTTTAGGACGCAGTTCGTTTCAAAGTGGACGCAGCGCATTTTCCTGGCCAAGATTGCAAGTCACCGCGCAGATGAGGCACCCTGAGAGCGCTGGCGACCTAGAGGCTCTGGACGCTGTGTTGTGTTCTGCAAACGCCCCTCACCGTTAGAGGTGGAACATGCCTTCCCGCCCCAGGAGTTTGCTGTAGTATATTGTCCTCCTGATCTGCCACTTTGAGCAGGTTTCCTAGTGACTTCTACAGATGGGCGCCTGGACTGAATCCCAGAGCCCCATCTACGCCTGGGAGGGGACGTGGATGGAGTCCCCAGGCGGAAAAAGTCGGAAGCACTGTGTTCCTGAAGCTGCAAGCAGCTTAATATCGTTAAGAGGAGGAAATGAAGCCTGGGTGTTAAGGTGCTGGAGGACTTATGAATATAGAGAAATTTGGTCCTTAGAGAAAGGGACAGGTAATGGGCCAAAGGTAAGAACTTGAGGAATCAACGACAGTGAAGGTAGGTGAGGTCGATGGAATGAGCGGAGTCATTCGGAGCCATGGTATCCAAACTCCTGGAAGTATTAGAGCCAGGATATCTTTCAGGAAATCAGTGTTTACATCGTAATTTCTAAAAAGCTGCCTAAAGATACACCTTTCCCCTTCTATTTTACACTTTCACTTCCACTTTAATACCCCTTTACAAAAGAAAGGCATACACGGAATCCAGTCTGACTACCATGTATTGTTCCAGGCTGTGAAACCTCTGGGACACAACACACAAGAACAGTTGGGAATACATAGATATTTTGATTTCTAATTTCTTCCCAATTTCTTGCTTTTAACAAAATTGAAGGAGTAACTAATTGATAGATACTACTGGCTGATATAGATTATTTTTCAAACTGTTGGTGATACATGCTACAAATAGGTGAAACTTTAAGAAGAAACAATAATTGCACAAAGTATCTCCCCCCTAATATCTATTATAGTGGCAATTTTAACATATGGCCACAAAAATCTTTGATACCTCCTTCCTCCAGCAAGTAGAATTTGAATTATCCAGTCCCTCGAGTGTGTGCGAGGGACTTAGTGCCTTGCTTCTAAAACAGAACGTGGAGAAGGAGAATAGTAGTTTTTACAGTGGGGAAATGCAGACACCTCTTTAACCAAGTGGTCAAGGTTAACATCAGTGGGTGAAGTCATGTTGTTATCAGTTATCCCCTGATGTGAGGCAGTGGAGAACTCTACTTCATCTCTGGAAGTCTTTGCAAGAATTCACGACCCCAGACTAATCAAGAGAAAACATCAGTCCAAGACAAATTGAGACCTTCTTGAAAATACATAACCAGTACACCTCAAAACTGTGGACATTATGAAAGACAAGGAAAGACTGAGAAACTCACAGATTGGAGAAGACCAAGGAGACATGACGATTATATACAAGGGGGATTCTGGATTGTATTCTGAAACTGAAAAGGGACATGAGTTGAAAAATTGGTGAAATCTGAATAGTAAAGTCTGTAGTTAAATGATAAGTATTATAACAACTTTATTTTGTTCCCTGTATTGTGCTTTAAGATACTGACTGTAGGGGAAGCTGGATTATATGGGGGACCTCTTTGAACTATCTTTGCATCTCTAAAATTAATTGAAAATTTAAAAAGTGATTGGTAGGGGCAGAATCCACATTGCAGTGGATTGAGAAATGAGTAGAGAACTAGAAGAAGACATAGGTGTGCAGATGAATCTTTCCACTTTTTTCCTGATGCATTCTATTTCTATAAAGAAAAGACCTGAGTTAATACAGCAAAGTGTCAACATCTGTCCGATTTGTTTGTGTGTTACACGATTCCCTGCACTGTCTCAGTGGGTTTGAAATAGTCCCTAAATACATGTTTGGTTCTGAAGGAGAGAGAAACAGTTGGATGGTATGAAGGAAATGCAGAGTTGGGACAGACAGTAGACTGATGAAACAGCTTTACTCATCAGTAGGAAGGGGGAGGTTGAAAATATAGGAGGCGTGGTGGTTGATGGAGCAGCTTAGTGAAGAAAGTGGGTGCAGAGTTAAGTGAACTGGCAGAGATGGAGAGGTTATTCTTGATGGCAAGGAGGGACTCCATCTCGTGAGACTGGAGGGAAGAAGGGGCAGTGGAATAAGAATGCCATTTCTAATGAGGGGAACAGGAGACCAAGGGAAAATATTGTTGGCTGAGCTCTGAGCCTATACATCTTCTGTGGCTTCCATTTCTGTCTCCCATGCTGTCTTCCAACATACATATAACAGCAAAGATGAATGGAAACATTTGGAGTTTTCAGTTTTGCCTTGCAGGTAAAACAGAGCCAGTTTGGGGGACAATCAAAGACGATAGAAAGCAGTTCAGATGATTTAACCATGGCAGCTGAGAAAGCAGAGGAACTGGAAAAACGAAGGATTCCGTGTTGAAGTTTGGAGAAGGCAGGAACTGGAATGGTGAGAAGTTGAAGTAAGAGAAGAGAGTACTTGAATGTCCCTTGAGCATCAAGATTTTAAGAGAATTCCACGGCCAGCTCACGTGTGAGTAAAAGTAGGCAAGGCAAGGAGGAACCAGACCTAACTCTGGGCTTCGAAAGCAAAGCATCCATCAAACTGGGCACCTCCTCAAGATAAGGTTAATTAAAATTAAAATCACTAACAGAGCACCGGGTTGGAGGTTTAGGATGCACACACAGAAACACGGGTTTTAGAAGCTCTCAACTGAATCTCGCCAATTTCAGGCTTTCCTACTCCAGTCTATCCTGGCCAATCTTTCCACACACTACTGAATCATTTCTTGCCTGAGGAAGGTACTTAACTGCCTTTCAGAGAAAAAGTCAGACTCAGCTCCGTGCTAAAGAGTGCCCAGCAAGTGGTCTCCCCATACTGTGGGAACCCACCACACTCAGTTGGACCTGCCTGATCCGCAGCTTCCTGGGTTTGGTCCTGCTTGCCTGCATTTGCTCTGCTTTCCTGCATCCTGATCACCCCTTGCTCCATCTCATATCCATGTGCATTACATCAAGACTTACATCAGAGTTGTCTCCTCTGCAAACCTTGCTTCCTGCAGTTTTTATGTGGGTGCATATGATACAGTAGTCCTGGGTTAAAAAGAAGCATATTTTCTGGTGGGCCCACAGTCTAGAATCTCATTTGGCTCATCTGTATGAGGTCTAATGCAGTGAATTCTTTCCCTCTTAACAAACCATGATATCTTATTCATAATATACTTTTCTAAAATGTTCAAAAGGGTCAGCTCCCCAACCTACATTCAGTTCGTTCTTGCCTCCTCTTCTTTGCTTGGGGTATTGTCTCTGACTTGAATGGCAAATGTTAAAGAACACGTTTTAAAATAGTATTCTAACCATTGTTTCACCATGCGCGCGTGCACGTGTGTTTGTGTGTGAGTTGCTCAGTTATGTCCAACTCTTTGTGACCCCATGGACTATAGCCCACCAGGCTACTCTGTCCATGGACTGACTTCTCCAGGCAAGAATACAGGAGTGGATAGCCATTCCCTTCTCCAGGGGATCTTCCTGACTCAAGTATCAAACCCAGGTCTCCCACATTGCAGGCAGACTCTTCACTGTTTGAGCCACCAGTGTAGCCCATTGTTTTGCCTTATAAGATTTAATTATTTTAGATGAAATTAATAAGTTTAAGAAGCAATTATTTTGACTGATGTCATTTCTGGACTTGTTTTTGTTTTTGGCAGTGCTGCATGCCTTACAGGATCTTAATTCCCCAACCAGGGGTGAACCTTCAACAACGGGGGAATTCCCCAAATTTCTGGACTTGCTAATAAAGAAGGAGTTAAAAATAAAAAAGCAGTATTATAGTGTGATCCTACTTTTGTAAGTATTTGTTGGTATGCAGATGCATGCTCAGTGGTGTTCAGTCCTGCCACCATCACTCCAAATGTTGCCTTTAAAAACTTCTTCCTGAAAACCATCTGGGAGTTTGGGTTTTTTGAGCACAAACCACCTTTTCTCCTTGCTGGGCCCTGCAATAAACCTTTTCTGCTCCACACTCCGATGTTTTGGTTTGTGTGGCCTCACTGTGTCGGGCACACGAGCTTGGGTTCGATGACAGTACTTCTGTCATCTTTCGAGCTGAAAAAAAAGATATTTCAGATCCTTAAGGAACCAAAGTTTTCTCATTTAAAAAGAAAACAGGGGATTCCCTGGTGGTCTGGTGATTAGGACTCCATGCTTCCACTAAAGGGCACACAGGTTTGATCCCTGGTCGGGGAACTGAGATCCTGCAAAGTGCATGGTCCAAAAAAGAAGATACATGGATTCCAATTCTGCAGAAACTGACCCAAATCTGTGTCCATTTTATGTCTCTCTATCAGCACCCATGGGGTTGTAGTAAAGAACCCACCTACCAATGCAGGAGATGCAACAGACATGGGTTTGATCCCTGGGTCGGGGCGATCCCCTGTAGAAAGGCATGGCAACCCATTGCAGTGTTCCTGCCTGGAGAATCCCATGGACAGAGGAACCTGGTGGGCTGTAGTCCATGGGGTCACAAAGAGTCAGATACAACTGAAGCGACTTAGTGTGAGCATACCTGTGTACACACACACACACACATCAGCACCCATACTCAGCTCTTGCATGAATATTGTCTTGCTGGGCCTTCAAAGAGGAATGAAGGTTTCCAGAAAGTCCTACAACTTAACAACCGGCTTTTCGGGTTAAGAAGTTGTAGGACTTCTTCCTCCTCCCAGGAGCCTGCCTGTAGCCAAATAGAGTCATCCTTTGGAATCTGAGGCAGGGATGGTTCCAGAACCCCTGAGAAAACCTAAGTTTTCATATGCTCAAGTTCCCTTAACTAAAATAATGTAATATTTGCATATAACCTACACAGATCCTCCCATACGCTTTAAGTCATCTCTAGGTTACTCATACCTAATACAACATCCATGCTATGTTAATAGTTGCTGGTGCATGACAACTTCAAGTTTTGCTCTTTGGAAGTGATGAGTTCCAGGAAAACGTTTTTAAAGGCAAGGTGAGGGACAGGAAGTCCCAGGATATGTGGTCAGGACATGCACAATTCTCTAATTGGTTGGTGAGGTAATAGGGCGATGTCAGGGCTTAACAATCCTTAGGTTCCAGTAGGTCTGGGTGCTGTGTGCTCAAGGTCATCAGGTAGTTCATTTCTTCCCCTGGGTGGTGGATTTAGCATCTGCAAAAGAACTCAGGAAATGTGCATCAGATACTGTGATCTAGGTGCTTCAGAGAGGAGCTAAATAAGAGGGTATGCGGGAAGGCCTGTTCACCCTCACACCGCCCCCCCCCAAACCCCCTGAAGGCCCCATGGGTTCCTGCTCAGTTACCACGGGGCTTTGTATAAAGCTCACAATATAGCAGATGTAGCGGAAGAGTTTCTGAAATAATGAATTTCCCCTCTTCTCCCTCTTTAGTCTTCTACCACTTTCCCTCCCATTTTTCCTCCCTCCTCCCTCCCCACAAAGTGCTTAACCCTGGCTTTGCATTAGAATAGTCTCTGGAGTTTAAAAAAAGACACTGTCAGTGTCATTGAACCCAGTAAAAGAGGAGTCCCAGAACTGATAGCATTAAAAAAGCTTCCCACGTGGTTCTACTGTGCCTCACTGCCTCCAGGAGACAGGGCAGAGGAAGAAAGGAATGGCCTGTTATATCTGTTCCTTAGAAGCCCAGAAAGGGCTCAGAACAGAAGTAGAATATTTGGGATAAATGCTTTTCCTCCTTCAAGAAGAGACTACCCAGGAAATGAGAAGGGGTGGGCCATGATTGTGTAGTAAGTCTAGGTAGAGGTAGCCTGGGACTCAGCCTTGCAGACACCTTGATGCCCTGGTGTGGCCCAGACGAGGCAGGAAGACTCCTGTGTCCTCTCACCTGGGCCGTATGTAGCAGAGGGAGCAGCAGGAGCTCAAGGGTCAAGGCTCCAAGGACGCACAAGGGTCCATAAATGGACACCAGGTGGGGCGAGGGAAGACCCCATGGATGCCCAAGTGGGTAGGCAGCATCAAGCACCAGCTGCCCCCGCCCTGAACACCTGAATCCCTGTCCCTAGAGACTTAAACGCAAGCTCCTAGGAAGAGAGAGGAGCCTCAGATTAAACCTGGACACACGGTCCCCAACAGAACATAGTTCAAAAGAAATCCTGTGTGGGATTATATGAAGAACTGTAAAGAGAAGGTAAAGAGGAAATTATGTTCGATCATGTAGAAGAAAAGATGTTACCTGCTGTATCAGTAGACAAAGGACGTTGCAGCCACCACCACACCATCGGCTACTAGAGTCATCCTGAAGGTGCACCGTGAGGGGACTCAGGATGAGAAAGCAGGATGCTAACCTAGGTAGTTAAGATGCATTTGAAAGGAATGATTTCAACGAGCCTTTGCTAAGTTGCTTTAATCGCTTCAATCGTATCCGACTCTTTTCTCGAGCCTATGGACTGTGGCCTGCCAGGCTCCTCGGTCCATGGGATTCTCCAGGCAAGAATACTGGAGTGGAGGCCATCTTCTCCTCCAGGGGATCTTCCCCACCCAGGGTCTTGCATTGGCAAGCAGGATCTTTACCATTAGCGCCACCTGGGAAGCCCCTTTGATGAGCCCAGAGTCTTGCACCTTCCATGCACAGAAAAGTGCGCTAAATTCCTTAACTTGAGGTGTCTGTTTTCCTTTCATTAATAGTAATCTTTTCATGCTCCAACTACCTGATTTTCCTTGCAAAAACTCCTATATATCCTGGCTCTTCCCTTACTTTTTTCAGAGCAGCCTTTCAGTGCTGAGAGACCATCTTTTGAGCTTAAGTTTTGTCCATGAAATAGAACATAATTCTCAGCTTTTAGGTTGTGCTCTTTTTTTTTTTTTTTTTAGTTGAGAATTATAAAAAGAAAGATAAATTCCTTGCCAACTTGAGCTGTGGACCAAGAATCTCATCCATGACGCTGGCCAAGATGAAAGTGTTAGCCTCCAGAAACTGTATTTGTACTTTATAGACAGGATCCTGGGCTCCCAGAAGGCTTCAGCCTCTGAGAGAGAGAGAACTTGTGTGGACTCAAGCATGTCCCGTCCCTGTACCAGCCTTGGCCAAGAGTCTCTGGACCCTTTCCTAAAAAAGAGCATGTTGGTTAGACGCCCAGAACTCTACAGATTCCTAGGGTTCCCCCTGCTCTCCCCATCCCCACACCACTCCATGCCCCAACGTTTCTATCATCTATAAAGCAAAATAGCATTTTGTTTTCATTATGGTTGTCACAAAGATGGAGATAATTATTGAGGTGATTCATCTCACTGGGGCATTCCTTTAGTCTTTGCTGGAGCTCTCGGTCCTTAATCTCTAGTGTTTATAAGCTGCATTGACTAAAGACTCTGATTACTTCCAGTAACAAGGTACTCGGGTTGTACTCAACTCATTTAGAGAGTTCTACTCTTCCTTTTATTAGAAAGATGTAAATCTCATGTGGGTAGGGATTTTATATGTATATATATATAATATACAATATTATTATATATATATATAAATATATTAATATAAAAAACTATTTAAAATAATTATATATAGAATATATTATGTATTTATATATAAATAATATTTAATATATTCTACATATAATTAATATATAGATTTAATTCTATATAGAATTAAATTCATAATAATATATAATATAATTTATAATACTATATAGATTTAATTCTATATAGAATTAAATTTACAATATATATATAATAATAATTTATAATACTATATAAATTTAACTTAATTATATATAGAATTAACATAAATATGTTATTTATATATAAATATATAATATATATTAATAAATTATACATATATATATATATCGGGTCTTAGTTGCAGCACGCAGGATCTTCGCTGCATTCTATGGGCTCTTTCATTTCGGCACACGGACTCTAGTTGTGTCGTAGACTCAGCTGTTCTGAGACGTGTGGGATCTTAGTTCCCTGACCAGGGATGGAACCTTTGTCCCCTGCATTGCAAGGTGGATTCTCAACCACCAGGGCCACCAGGGAATTCCAGGGATTTTTATCTGCTTTGTTCACTGATGTATCCCAGACACCTAGCCCCAGGAAGGGCACAGAGAAAGCACTCTAAGGACCATTTGTTGATGAATAGTACAGCATTTCTCTCCTAGGAATGAGGCTTGTCCCACTGTGAGGCCAAACTTGTCACCAATCCCCATGGAAAGCAGCCCAGAGGGCTTGGTAAGGGGCTCCTGTGCCTCTGACGAGTTTGGAAGCAAGCTGTCCTTGTCTATCCCAGGACTCAGGGGCGCCGACTGGCCAGCTCTCCACTCTGGCCCTTGTAGCAGATGTAGGCTTGCTGCGGTAGGCTTGGAAGAACAGAGCTGATGTCGCCAAGTTATGTGGCTCAGCATTTCTCGGACTGTGGTCCCAGGACTGGCAGCAGCCAGCTTACCTGGGGACTCATTAGAAATGACAAGTCTCAGGCTCCCTACCAGACCTAGACTCAGGGAGTCCCACCCAGCAATCTGTCCTTAATGAGTCCTCCAGGTCACCCTGATGCCCAGTAACATTGAGAAGCGCTGAGGTAGACAGTGAGGAGCTAGGGCAGTGGTCCACAACATTTTTGGCACCAGGGACGGGCTTCCTGGAAGACAATTTTTCCATGGATCTGGGGCAGGGAGTGGGGAATGGTTTCAGGATGATTGGGCACATTACATTTACTGTGCACTTCATTATTATTACATCAGTGCCACCTCAGAGCATCAGGCATTAGATCCTGGAGGTGGGAACCCCTGAGCTAGAGAACGAACAGTGCTGGAAGCTCAGGGCCCATCCTGAGTACTAAGAGGACATGGATTACTGATGAGTGCATGCTCAGTCATGTCTGACTCTGCGACCCCATGGGTTGTAGCCCACCAGCCTCCTCTGTCCATGGGATTGCCCAGGCAAAAATACTGGAGTGGGTTGCCATTTCCTCCTCCAGAGAAGGTTCCATTGATTTGCTAGAGAAGCTCACAGAATCAGACAAATACTTTACTTTTGGATGGAACGGATGCACAGGGCAGGTTGTGGGGGAAAGGACACAGCTTCTGTGATCTCTCAACGCGCCCCACTCTCCCCAGGTCTCCACGTGCTCACAGACATGGAAACTCTCTGAACCCTCTCATTTGGGTTTTTAATGGAGTCTTCATTACATAGGGGTGATTGATTAATCATTGACTATTGATGATGGATGGGCTTCCCTAGCAGCTCAGCTGGTAAAGTATCCACCTGTAATGCAGGAGACCCCGGTTCGAATCCTGGGTTGGGAAGATCCACTGGAGAAGGGATAGGCTACCCACTCCAGTATTCTTGGTCTTCCGCTGAGTCTCAGCTGGTAAAGAATCCGCCTGCAATACGGGAGACCTGGGTTCGATCCCCGGGTTGGGAAGATCCCCTGGAGAAGGGAACGGCTAACCACTCCAGGATTCTGGCCTGGAGAATTTCATGGACTGTATAGTCCAAAGAGTCAGACATGACTGAGCGACTTTCACTTTCACTGATGATGGAGTTCCAGCTCTTCTCCCCTCCCAGCTTGGGGGTGGGGGGTGGAGGTGAGACTGAAAGTTCTCACCTTCGAATGTGATTGGCTCTCCTGATGACCTGTGGCTGACATGTTGAGATTTCCCAAAGTCGCCTCATTAACTTTCCAGAAGACACCTTTATCACTCTCATCACAGGAAATTCCAAGGGGGAGCAAAGACCAAATATTTGTTCACTTATGCCACAACGCACAGCTTGCAGGATCTTAGTTCCCCAACCAGGAACTGAGCATGGGCCATGACAGTGAAAGCACTGAGTCAGACCTAACCACCGGACTGCCAGGGAAGCCCCTGTATTTATTGAAATCACAGCATCCAAGCAAGATGCATCCTTCCTCCTGCAGTTCCCTTGGGAGTCGTGATTCAACCTGTTTAGAATGCCTGGGTCAGGCCCCGGGGAGTCCTCACGGAGAGCTTTCTGTGGGAGACCAGAAAGGTGGGCAAGGGAAAGAGGGTAAAGCTCCCCCTTGCTCTAGCCCTACCAACTTCTGACCAGGACATGGAAGACGCTCCTTCTGTTGGAATTGCAGGGATGAGCTGCAGTGAGGAGCCAAGTGTGAAGGAAACTGCGTGGTACAGGGCCCCCATCTATCTGGGGAAGGACAGCAGTTGTCAGAGGAGACTCCAGTAGGGGACACGTGACAGGGAGCTGGCCTCATTCTGGGGTAAGAAGAGACCTAAGTTTTTGTTTTTGTTTTTTAGCCATGCTGTGCAGTTTGTGGGATTTTAGTTCCCAGACCAGGGATCGAATTCAGGCCACAGCACTGAAAGCTCAGAGTCCTAACCACTGGACTACCAAGGAATTGTCTTTTTTTTTTTACCTGGCCACAAGGCTTTTGGAATCTCAGTTCCTCAACCAGGGATGGAACCAGTGCTCCCTGCAGTAGAAACTTAAGAGTCCTAACCACTGGACTGCCAGGGATTCTTTTTTAAACATTTTTTGGCCATGTTGCATGGCATGTGGGATTTTAGTCTGCCAACCAGGGATTGATCCCACACCTTCTGCATTGGAAGCACAGTCTTAACCACTGGACCGCCAGGGGAGTCCCAAGAGATGAAATCTTGACCTCCTTCCTTTCCCCTCCTTGACAAAAGGAAGTTTCTGAATGAACCATCAACTTTCATGCAGTTACTCTAGGATTTCAATGTTCATGATGCAGGCCCAAGAGCCAGGGTCCTCTGCCACCCACCCCACACCAGACCCAGAAACCCCTCTGGTCATGTACAATGTGTAGCATCCACGTGTAGTTCCACACATGCAGGTCAGCTGTCTCACACGTCAGGATCAACAGCTTTCCCTCCTGTTCTCAATAACCAATGCTCAACCCTGAAGGAAGGCAGCTGTAAGTCCGGGGATGGAGTTAAAGTCTCCAGGAGGCATTGGCTGAAGGTTTTGGTTGGAGATGCTAAACAGGACATCTTGTCAAGGGAGGGACTATCCACTCACTATTGAGTAGTATTTCCAATTGCATTTTTTTTTTTTTTTTTTTAAAGCTGCACTGGGCAGCATGCAGGATCTCAGTTCCCTGGCCAGGGACAATCCCATGCCCCTTGCAGTGGAAGCACGGAGTCTTAACCACACAACACCACTAGGGAAGTCCTCAATTAAATCTCACAGAAAGCAAAAAACTAAAGAGTCTCTTGATAAAAGTGAAAGAGGAGAGTAAAAAAGTTGGCTTAAAACTCAACATTCAGAAAACTAAGATCATGGCTTCTGGTCCCATCACTTCATGGCAAATACATGCGGAAACAGTGGAAACAGTGACAGACTTCATTTTCTTGGGCTCCAAAATCACTGCAGATGGTGATCGTGGCCATGAAATTAAGACACTTGCTCCTTGGAAGAAAAGTTATGACCAACCTAGACAGCATATTAAAAAGCAGAGACATTACTTTGCCAACAAAGTTCCATCTAGTCAAAGCTATAGATTTTCCAGTAGTCACGTATGGATGCGAGAGTGGGACTATAAAGAAAGCTGAGCGCCGAAGAACTGATGCTTTTGAACTGTGGTGTTGGAGAAGACTCTTGAAAGTCCCTTGAACAGCAAGGAAATCCAACCAGTCCATCCTAAAGGAAATCGGTCCTGAATATTCACTGGAAGGACTGATGTGGAAGCTGAAACTCCAATACTTTGGCCACCGGATTTGAAGAACCGACTGATTTGAAAAGACCCTGATGCTGGGAAAGATTGAAGGCGGGGGGAGAAGGGGATGACAGAGGATGAGATGGTTGGATGGCATCACCGACTCAATGGAAATGAGTTTGAGTAAATCCCAGGAGTTGGTGATGGACAGGGAGGCCTGGCGTGGTGCAGTCTATGGGGTCGCAGAGTCGGCCACGACTGAGCAACTGAACTGAACTGATATCGAAGAGTGGCTGTGCCGTCTTGTTCCTGTAGGAGGCGCACTTCCATACACGGGGCTGAACGGGGGGAGGGGTGAACCCCGGGACACTCACTCTACAAAGTGCCCACCCACGAAGATCTCTTTTTCCTCTGTGCAGGGGGATGGCCCCTTGCTCGGAGAAGGCTGATCTACAGGCTGATCTGCCGTCTATGGAGTTAACGGAGAGAGGAAGTCATACTACTCTCTTTGCAAATCAGATCGGCTCCACACTGGCACAACTGGTCAGTGAACTGAGTTAAGAAAGGTGTGGCAAAAGAAAAAAAGAAAAAAGAAAGGTGTGGCAGGTTCACTGGGGTGCAGAATATCTGGGTGTCAGCGGCCCTCGGCTGGACATGGAGTTTTCTAACACGCTGTCAAGGTTCCTCATCTGAGTCAGAGGCTCAGCTTGGGAGCTGTGGGTGGGCTCCCAGGTTCTCAGAGGGCTCAGAGGCAGAACCTGCCCCAGGAGCTGGGAGATTACCTGAGTGACAGCCACACTTGTACCCACGGTTCCAATGCAAAGCGGAACTGCTCTTGTAGAGGCTAAGAAGTTTCAACAGTTCCAAGTCCCGACTGTCCTTTGAAGGACAGTCTTGCTCCCCTGGTGACTCAGATGGTAAAGAATCTGCCTGCAATGCAGGAGACATGGGTTTGATCCCTCGGTCAGGAAGATTCCCCTGGGGAGAGCATGGCAACCCACTCTGCCAGTGTTCTTGCCTGGAGAACCCCCATGGACAGAAGAGCCTGGTGGGCAACTGTCCATGGGGTCGCAACTGAGCGACCAACACTTGCTTCTCCCAGGTTAGGGAGGAGGGACCAGGAGTTTGAGCACAGTCACCACTCTTGGTACCGATTCAGCAGACATGAGTTTGAGTAAGCTCTGGGAGTTGGTGATGGACAGGGAGGCCTGGCGTGCTGCAGTCCATGGGGTCACAAAGAGTCAGACACGACTGAGCGACTGGACTGAACTGAACTGAACCACTCTTGGCTTTTCACCTAAGGGAATGGAATGGAATCACTTGGAGAGGAATGGTCCCTTGTTTTAACAAAGCCTTCCAGCAGGAGGCAGCACTGAGTTAAACACAGCAACTGGAAACTAAAACATGCCTCTTCAGAACCTTAGAATAAGAAACAAAAACAGCAGCTCAAAGTCTTCCTCTTAGAACTGTCTCCCTGCACATAACTTTCAACTCACAATTACCAGTCAAGAAATTTAACACGCATATTTCTGGGGGCTTTGGATTTTTTTGTTTTGTCCTGCTTTTCAGTTTCCTGGCCTTTCCTAGACTTTTTTTTTTTTTGGAGAAATGAACTCTATTATTTAAAATATGAAAACTTTCAAGATAAAGATATTTTTATTTTATATTTATTATTAAAAGCATATTTTAATAAATTACTTAGATTTACCTCATCCAAGAAATAAATAAACTGTTTCCCTGTCCTCTGACTTCTGAACAGTTGGGGGAAAGACGGCTGCACTTCCACTTTGGCCAGGGGGCTTCCTCTCTGCAGGACACTTAAGTCTTACTCTTTGGAATGTGTTACATCAAGAGAACCTAATCTGTAAGGGCTGTACTTCTGCCCAGTTAATCTGCAGTTTCCTTACCTTTTCATATGCATTTAATTGCCTGCAGAGAGGGAGGCTTTTTTCTAGTTAATTCCAGAAATTGAGGTGTCTATTGCCTGTCTTTGGGGTGCTGTCTGTTCCACTCAAGATGAACTGCCCTGAAGCAAGGGGCACAGTCCTCTGCTTAGGGGAGTCAGGGAGGGCTGTACATGATAAGTTCTGAAATGCAAAGCACTGGTTTTGTCATTACTTAGAGGATTGGCTGATGCGTGGAAGCTGTGTCAATGCCATGGGTTAGGAACTAAATTTCAGGAAGAAGGGAGACTTCGTTGGACAGGTAGGGTTTTGATGTAGGGAGGGCCTTCCTGGATGGTGGATGACCTATGTACAGGGGGCACCAAGAGAGCATGTTAGACGGAAAAATGTCAAAACAGTTGGATTTTCTAGATGAATGAAGAGGATGCCCCAGGGCAGTGGACATGGAAGAGGTGCTGTCTCTAATCACTTGGTGAGGTGCAGAAAGTCAGGGAGGTCTCTGGTCTGACCACACAGGAATGCCGGGGCATTGACACAGCTTCCACGCAACGGCCAATCCTGCAAATAACGCTTTAAGACATTTCTGGGTGTCCTCTCCCACTCAGAGCACCTCTTGTCTCCAGATCAAGTCGAAAGATCCTTGGGAAACACACACCGTAGCTTAAAGCAGTTCCTTGTCCTTTCCTGGTTCATAGCAGGTGGCCTCTGCCCCACAGTTGTCACTGGGTTTTCCCTAACTACAAAATCAGATGCCCGAGGAGGGCAGGCCCAACTGTGAAGGTTTCTCAGAATATCCCCATGGATGTTAAATTGGACCACGGGAGCTTTATCTCCCCCACAAGATTTTTCTGAGGACCAGACTGTGTCACAGACCTTTGCCACTGCACAGCAACCCAGCCAGGGTGATGCTCAAGAAATACCTGGGTTTTCCGGAGGAGATACTTCTGTTCAATGGGAAAGGCTCACAACATGTGAACAAATCTCTTATTGTCGGAGACGCCAATTTTTTACCCTTGGACACTGAGATGCGGGACCAAGAAGGGGACTGGACTTGTGAGCAAGGCCTCGGGTTGGATGTCAGAAGGGGAGAGAGTAAGAGGCTTTTAGGGGAAAGTTGTGCCAATCTCTAGTTTGATCCTAGTTGGCGCTTTATTTGTTGTTGGGTTGGTTTTGTTTTTTTTAATGTTTTTTTTTATTTTGGCCCTGCCATGCAGCAATGTGGGATCTTAGTTCCCAGATCAGGGCTCGAACTCCTGCCCCCTGAATTGGCACTGCAGAGTCTTAACCACTGGACCACCAGGGAAGTCCCCTAGCTGGGGTTTTAGTTGTTGTCTTTGCTGTGGTGGTGGCCCCTCCAATCTCACTTCCTATCCATAGGAAAAGTACATGCTGATAGGAAAAGTACATGTTGCAGGCCTGGGGTCAACCTGCCCTGGATCCTCCCACACTCTGTCACCAGGCACAAGGATTCCAGCTGCCTTCACAATCCAGGGAGGGGAGGAGACTCCAACTCAACTATAGGGGAAAAGAACAGGCTTGGGACTCAGCTACTAAGGCCTTCTGCTCCCCAAACAGCAGGCTGATAAGTGCTCTGAGTCCAGAACTGGTGAGCTCCGGGTTGGCCACGGCCTCTTGGTCAAGGGCCATCTGCCCTTCAGCACACCCTGTGTATGAAATGCACCTGCTCCTTCCCAGTGGGGCCCCTCTGCCTGGCATTAGAGGCCCTTAGAAATCTGAACCCCTCTGTCATTTATAAAAGGCACCCTGCACCCTCACAAACTGCCTGCTCTTGCCAAAGCAGGCAACTTGACGCCCTGTCTTTGTCCAGCCTGTTTCTCCAGGACCACCTGCCCTTGGCCACCTGGGCCCCGGCCTCCCCTCGACCAGGTATTCTCAGGACCCAGCTGTGGCATCAGCTCCATGGAGCCTCCCCCATGTGGACCACTCGCTGGAAACCAATTCCTATGTAGTCTCTTTCATGCTACCTTTTCTGATGGGCAAATCTTAAATTTCAATGAAATCCCCAAGGCAAGGAGTTTCTTCAGGGTCTGTGCCCCGCTGGCAGTCACACAAGGGACACTTGAGAAACACCGGGGGTCAGGCCTTTGATGCCTGCAGGGTGGGAGCTGCAAAGCGAAGGGGACGGCGCCGGTGGACACGTTTGGGGGGGACCCAGCCCAGAAAAGAGGCAGCCCCCAGCACCGAAAAACAGGAGACGAGAGGAGCACAGCTCAACCCTTGCCAGGACAACACCTGTGATGCAGTGTGTGTGGTTCACTTCCTGAGCTGTACCGAGGATAAACTCACCACCCCCCACAAGGGTCAGTGCGACCATCAATTTGAGAGGCCAACAGGAAGTGCTTGAGAAGCATTAGCCATCCAGACAGAGGTGAAAAGAGCTCAGACGGGGGCCAACTCTTGGCCCTAGGGCAAAGGTGGCTTTTATTTCCTTTCTCAGGAAGGGAAGGGGTGGGGAGTTTCCCCACACACCAATCTAAGGAGGTGGGGGGGGCATGGGTGCTCCCCCAGAGGAGGGGACCGGGAGAGCCGGAGGACCGTTCAGAAGGCCTCCTCCGTGCCCACTTGCCGGCCATGGGCTGCGGGATGCGCCCGAGGTCACTGCCCTCCAGGTGCTAGCTCCTGCGGGGATGGAGGCTGGTGTCCACGAAGAAGAAGGGGGAGCAGGGGCCCTGAGTGGGGGAGCAGGGGGCTGGGGTGGCCGGCCCCACGCCTACCGCCTGCCCAGGATGGTTGCTTGCATAAGGCCTGGCTGGTGTGACTTCTCCCAAGAGGGGCCGCTGGGGCCCGAAGGCATGGCTCACTCCGATGGCTGGACCTTTAAATGTCCATCTCAAACTGTGACTCTTCACCTGGGGAGAGAGGGGGCAGAGGACTGGGTAAGCCATGGGCACGTGGCATGGCTGAACCTTCTAGAGTCTGCAAAGAGCTGTTGTTTCCCATTTTGTTGTTCCAACAGGGAGAGCAGGGGCCAGGGGCAGAGGGCAGGCCCAGGAATTCCTGAGACACACACCCAGCAGTGCTTGCTCTGCTCCCCCGATCCCACAGCAGAGGCCACATCTCCCCACCAAAGAGCTGCCAGCCCTATCTTCTGGATCACTTCTATTTTCTTTAAGAAGAATGAATGGCTCCTTGTGATTTGAAATAAATACAGTTTCACAGACACATACTCCTTAAAACATAACCTTTCTGAGCACGTGTCCCAACTTCTGGGTTAGGACATGGTATCCTAACCTCCTCTGCCTACACCCGATTCCCCAGAGAAGAGCCTGACCCTGCGATACGGCAGCTCTTTGGGGAATTCAGTTGCTCGCTGCCCTCGGCCAACTCTTACCAGTAAAATTTCCAAGTAATTCATGCAGCGGCAGCTTGTTTTCCTTTTTAATGCAACTGCCTTGTGCCTGACCTCCTGGCCAAGGCTGCTCCAAGGTTCTGGAAGGCAGGAGGCCTGCTCTGACCCCCACGGGGGAACAACCGCCCTTGACTTCTGGTTATGTTGACACAAACATGCGTGTCCAAGGGCAGGAGCCTTGGCTTCTTATATCCAGTGAAGCAACATGGAAAACCACATGCCTCCTCCTTCAGCCCACACCATCCCAACAGCCGTGCAGACTATGAGACTGCCATGGTGGGGTCATGCCTTTGTTGTGGGCCAGACCAGCTCAAGACACCAGGAGGGGAGACGGTATGCAAGTGCAGGTGGTGGACAGCCTTCAGGTTGCGGTGACCGAGCCACTGTTGTATTGACAGCTTCCATCCTCAACTACCAGTCTTTGGTTTAAGACAAAAGGGGAGTGGAGGACCAACCACACGACTCTATCCATCCTTCTGTCTATCCTTTTAAAAAATAGTAAATATTTATTTTTGGCTGTGCTGGGTCAGTGCTGCTGCTGGTGCTTTCTCTGTTGCAGAACTCAGGCTTCTCACTGCAGTCTCACTGCAGCGGCTCTGCACACGGGCTTCAGGAGCTGAAGCATGTGGGGGCATTAGTTGCGGTTCCTGGGCTCTAGAGCACAGGCTTGTTAGGGGTGCCCGGGCTTACTTGTTCTGAGGCATGTGGGATCCTCCCAGGCCACGGATCAAACTCGTGTGTCCTGCATTGGCGGGCACGTTCTCTACCACTGAGCCACCAGGGAAGCTCTGTCCATCTCTTATCACAGGATGGGAACCTCACTGCCCGGACCGTCCTTCCTGCCGGGCTCTGTGGGTCCGTGTCCACCTCTCTTTTGTCCACCGCTCTCCAAGTCTGAAGGCAAGTGCGGCCCACTCTGGGAGGTGGGGCTCCTGAGGTCCGGATGAACCACAGCCTGCAGGCCCCAGGGAGCTGGGTTCCACGCTTCAGCAGGGCCAGCCACGCTCGAGGGCCCAGCTGCTTCCTGTCTGGGCTCGGTTACTGCCTTCGGGTGAAAGGTCAGCGGCTTCCAGGCTCTGCCAGTGCTTATGCTCCCTCCTCCCATAGCAAGAGCTCAGGTGCTCCGGCCAGCCGGTCCCTGATGCTTGGAGATGGTATTCAAGCACCTCTGCAGGGGTGGCTGCTCTGATTGACAGGGGATGTGGGGATGAGGGTGGGGACTGGACACCAGAAGGACCCGGCCTCCCCTTGTCCACTACAGAAACAGCTGGTTGCACCGTTTCCACCACCTCCAGGATCCACTAGGACACCTGACGTCCCTGACGCCTTTCTGATCCTGCAGACCTGTAATTTCCTAGAGAGCGAGGACGCTGTGCTTTTGATAAGCAGCTTCCTGCACAAAAACATCCTGGGTGTGTTCCAAGTTGCTGCAGATACATGGATATGCCTCAGGGACAATTGTATAAAGGTTATCCAAGGGCTTATCAAAGGAGGTTCCTAGATGCCATCTCCTTTCAAACAAGTTCCCCGCTAATGAGACTATCTGATGAGGCTGAATGGCCTTGCCTAGCAAAGGGGCCCAGGAAAGTGGGTTCCAATGAAAGTGCGGCACCCCAGACCCTTCCCCCGCCCTCTGGACTGCTCCATGGGCAGGAGCATCACCGTGCTCCCTGGAACACCCACCCCCACCCCTACGCCTGCTCTTCGCCTTCCTGGAGGGAGAGTCCAGCCGAGCCGGGCCACTCACCGCCCACTGGCTTGTCCTCGGGGCTGCTGCGCAGGTGATTCTGGCTGGCTTCCGTAGGGGGCTCATCGCCTGTAGGGCTAGTGACCCCGGGAATGGTGGGCAGGTCCCGCGGGGGCGTCTTGGTCACAGGTGAGTTCCGACACTCCATCAGGAACTTCCGGTCATAGATGATTCTGGTACCTGCAAGGGGGCGGGGACACGGATAAAGGCACGGAGAAGCCCCTGGCCTGACTTTTCCCCGAGGCCCGGCTCCAGCAGAGGCAGCAGGCTTTCCTGCAAAAGCCCGGGCGGAGGTGTGAGGCTCACTCACTGCCCGCCTGCAGCCCGGGACTCTGCTGTCGCCGAACCGCCCCATCTCCCCCGGGTCGGGGTCGGCGGGTGCTCCGCGGAGAGTCTTGTGTTGTTTTTTTTTTTTTTTTAATTTTTGGCCGCACCCTACCAGTGGCATGTGGTTAATTCCCTGACCCTGACCAAGGATGCAACCCACCCCTGCCCCCTGCATTGGAAGGCGGAGTCTTAACCACAGGATCCCCAAAGAAGTCCCCAAAGTGGGTTTTTTATGTGTTTTTCAATTCTGTCCTTACACACCCTTGGGGAATATCCAGAATCTTTTAACTCCATTTGACAAAGGAGCAAACAGAAAAGTAAGTGATTTCAGCACCCGCACCCCACCCCCCAACCACTCCCCACCAGTTAAACGTGAGAACTCCTCCTGTCTGGACTTTGTGGGAGTGACACGGAGCACCCCCAGTCCCACCACGCTGTCTTTGCTCGGTCCAGCTCCCTGGAGACGCCCCTGCTCCGCCCAGCGCCCAGTTACCCATCCTCTGTTCATGTGTCACTGACTTCACGGTTTCCACTCAGCCATTCCTTTAATTTTCACTCTCCTTTCAAGCGTCACCCCAATGTGAGGGACCACGTCTTATAGAATCATTCACTGACCTTAAGCCTCCCAGGAGCCCTCCTATGAGGGCTCCTTAAATAAAGGAGTGTTTTCTCAAGCACAGGAGCCGGGGAGGAGGCCCGCTGATTCACAAATAACAGTGAAGAGTGAGAAGGTGACTCCCCTTGGGCCCCTGTCTAAATCCTGATCATCTCTGCAGCCCCGCTGTGGTCCGAGTAACATAACCCCTCCAGAACATTCGCTAGTGGCTCCCTTCTCCACAAGGAGCAGGCCCCAGGCTCAGCCTTCAGCAGGCAGAGGTGTCTAGCTAGAATTTAAAACTGTCTTCTTGTCTTTATGTTTCTTTTTATAGCTACTTCTATTTATGGCAAGTGACTCTGGTTTTCCATATACAGCTGTGATAGCAAACTTCCTTTTAATATATACAACAGGATGTAATTGAATATGGTAATGGTTCATGTTATATATCACATAATATACATAATAAAAGCTTCCCTGGCAGTCCAGTGGTTATGTCTCTGAGCTTTCACTGCCCAGGGGGTGTGGGTTCAATCCTCGGTAGGGGAATGAAAGATCCCACGAGCTATGGGGCTCGGCCAAAAAAATAAAAAACGATAAATTTTAAAGGAGAGGGGATACAAAGAGAAATATTAAATATACGTACAAGTAGAATGCAAAGTATGATAAAGACTGCAAAAGAGGGGGAGAGATAATGAGGAGTTTGGAATTAACATATACTCACTCCTATATATAAAACAGATAACCAGCCAGGACCAACTGTACAGTAAAAGCTATACTCAGTGTCTTATAATAACCTACAGTTGTTGCTTAGTCGCTAAGTCCTTTCCGACTCTTCTGACCCCATAAACTGTAGCAAGAATGATTTTCCAGGCAAGAATACTGGAGTGGGTTGCCATTTCCTCCTCCAGGGGATCGAGAATCTGAAAAACTATAGATTTATACATATGTATAATTGAATTACTCTGCTGCTGCTAAGTCGCTTCAGTCATGTCCAACTCTGTGCGACCCCATAGACGGCAGCCCACCAGGCTCCCCCGTCCCTGGGATTCTTCAGGCAAGAACACTGGAGTGGGTTGCCATTTCCTTCTCCAATGCATGAAAGTGAAAAGGGAAAGTGAAGTCACTCAGTCATGTCCAACTCCCAGCAACCCCATGGACTACAGCCTACCAGGCTCCTCTATCCATGGGATTTTCCAGGCAAGAGTACTGGAGTGGGGTGCCATTGCCTTCTCCGAATTACTCTGTAGTACACCTGAAACTTATATTCAGTCCTGAATATTCATTGGAGGACTGATGCTGAAGCTGAAACTCCAATATTTTGGCCACCTGATGCAAAGAACTGACTCATTGGAAAAGACCCTGATGCTGGGAAAGATTGAAGGTGGGAGGAGAAGGGGACGACAGAGGATGAGATGGTTGGGTGGCATCACCGACTCAATGGACATAAGTTTGAGTAAACTCCAGGAGTTGGTGATGGACAGGGAGGCCTGGCGTGCTGCAGTCCATGGAGTCACAAAGAGTCGGACACTACTGAGCGACTGGACTGAACTGAAATACCTGAAACTAACACAATCAACTATACATCAATTAAAAAATGAAGACTGTAGGTGGATAGTGAATGGCCTCAGTTTAGAAACCAGGACGCAAGGACTCCAGGAAAGCCCATCCTCATCAATAGCTCTGAAATATGTCCCTCACTTAAGGGCTCTGCTGAGCGACATTCCAATAGCTGACATTCGTTTCTCGAGGTTGAGCACTGGGCCGGCTTGCATCTCTGAGCTCTGATGTGAGTTAAGATTCGGCTCCCGGTGCCAAGGAGGACCCGGGATGCTGAAGAGCAGAGGGTGGTGAGAGAGACCCAAGGATGAACTTTGCCTCCTTGCTCACATTGGCCTGGTCTGACCTCGGCCTGGCCAGACGGCCACCCGGGCTCGCTCTCCTCGTTTGGGGCAAATAATGCTGAGGTTGACAGCCCTGCCCCTCATCACCAGGAGGACTACAGTTCAGAGCTCACGTTTCTAAGGGGGAGGGGTGGAGAGCAAAGGACACAGACGTGGGGCTGTACTTTAGGTCCTGCTACCAACCAGCCCTCTCTGGTGGCTCAGAAGGTAAAGAATCCCCCTGCAATGCAGGAGACCCGAGTTGGATCCCTGGGTCGGGAACATCCCCTGGAGAAGGACATGGCAACCCACTCCGGCATTCTTGCCTGGAGAATCCCATGGACAGTGGAGCCTGGTGGGTTACTGTCTATGGCGTGGCAAAGAGCGACTGGGCGACTATCACTTTTCCCAACCAGCCGGGCGGCCCTGTGGCCCGCCCCCATTTGGGCCTCACCTGTAAGGGCGGTTTCCTCACCTCTAACGTGAGGGGCTGTGTGCCGACACGCACAGTGGGCTCCAAATGGAGAACCACAGTGCCCTCTCTGGACGGAGGGCATCCTGGCTTCAGAGACGGGCCCGTTTTTCTCTTGTTGCTTAGTCCTCATGGCCTGGGCCCCCTAACCCCTTATCTCCTTCCCACCCGCCACCTTGGCATTTTAAAAAATTTTACTTATTTTTATTGAAGTATAGTTGACCTACCATACTGTGTTAGATTCTGGTGTCCAGCAGAGTGATTCAGTAACACATGTATTTCTGAATATATATCATATGCCTCACATTTTTTTCCCATTATGAGTTATTACAGGCTATTGAAAATAGCTCCTTGTACTCTACAGTAGGACTTCTGCCTGTTTTATGTTGGCTGCACCGCACAGCTTGTGGGATCTAAGTTCCCTAACCAGGGATGGAACATGGGGCCCTTGGCAGTGAAAGCACAGTCCTAACAGGAGTTCCCTGTTTTATCTATTTTATATACACAAATTTGTATCGGCTGATCCCAAACTCCTAATACCCCCTTGGGTTTTTTTGTTTGTTTGTTCACCACGGAGTAGAGCGACCGACCCCATCGGAGCTGAACCTGAGAGCTAGAGATTCAATCGTCTCAAAAAAGAACTTGGAGGTCAGCAGCTTCTGAGGTTCTTTAAAGGTCACGAGCCCCCAGTGGTTTGGTTTTGTTTGTTTTTTTAACAAGTGTGGTAAAACAGAAATAGCATAAAACTTAGCATCTGAAATCATCTTAAATGCACAGCTGAGTTGTTTTAAGTACACCCACACTGTCATACAACTCATCTCCAGGCCGGTTTTCATTCTGCCAAACTAAAACTCCATCCAGGAAACAATCCCCCCTCCCCCCAGCCGGGGGCAACCACCGCACCTCTTCTGTCTGAGTTGGACTGCCCTGCTGCGTGATAGTTGTTCAGTTGTGTCCAACTCTTTTCGACCCCATGAACTGTAGCCTGCCAGGCTCTTCTGTCCATGGAATTCTCCGGGCAAGATATACTGGAGTGGGCTGCCGTTTCCTTCTCCTGGGGATCCTCCTGACCCCGGGATCAAATTTGGGTCTCCTGCATTGCAGACAGGTTCTTTACCATCTGAGCCGCCACGGAAGCCTGGACTGCTCTAGGTACCTCGTGTAAATGGAATCTTATAGTATTTGTCTTCTTACAGTTGGCTTGTTTCACTTAGCATAATGTCCTCTAGGTTCATCTACGTGGTTGGACTCTGTGGGAATTTCCTTCCATTTAAAGCTGAATAATATTCTATCGTGGGCTTCCCAGGTGGCTCAGGGGTAAAGAATCTGCCTGCCAAGGAGACTTGAGTTCAGCCCCTGGGTAGAGAAGATCCCCTGGAGAAGGAAATGGCAACCCACTCCAGTATTCTTGCTTGGGAAATCCCATGGACAGAGGAGCCTGGTGGGCTACAGTCCATGGGGTCACAAGAGTTGGATATGACTTAGCGACTAAACAACAACACTCCATTGTATGGATATACCAATTTTGTTTACTCACAGACATTCAGGTTACATTCACCGTTTGGTTATTGTGAATCATGCTGCTAGGAACATCAAGTGCAAACATCTTGATACTCTCCTTTCAATTCTTTGGGGTACATACCCTGAAGTGGCCCCCGGTATTTTAAGAATCAGTAATTACACTTAAAAGAGAAAAAGAAATGGCCTCTGCACCCTCTATCCTATGGCTAGGGCACTTATTTAAAAATAAAAATCCTCATTTGAGCTAATAAAATCCATAATCTAATTGCTGGTAGGAGTGGCACCTTCAACACCCACCCCTGGACTTCCCCAGTGGTCCAGTGACTAAGTAAGACTGAACTCTGAGCTCAGGGAGCCGGGGTTCGATCCCTCCTCGGGGAACTAGATCCCATATGCTGCAATGGAAAGGTCCTGCATGCCACAACTAAGACCCAGCATAGCCCAATAAATAATATATATTAAAAAAAAAAAAAGATAACCCACCATCAGAGTAATTCAGCCGGGGAGGGAGGGTGTTGTGTGGGGGTTAGACAATGGGGTAAACAGTGGTGTCCAGAAAGTCAGCTGACGAGGCACCGAGCCTGGAAGGAGACCAGAGTCACCACTGACTGGCTAATTTGGGGCCTGTGAGGAACAGGAGCTGGAGATGGAACTGCTTTGGCTTTTTAACTCCTTCTTCTAATAAGCCTTCATGGGATCCACCTCCGTGGCCAGTGATCTGGAAGTTCCCTAAGCCCCCACAGATGAGGCAAACCTAACAAAACACACACAGTCCTGTATTGTCAAAAATGGGAACCCCTGGCTGATGCGGCTGCAGCGCAGTCCCGGAGCTGGGACCTGGTCTGCACACGGGGACAGGAAGCGGGGACCAGCGGGGATGCTGGGGACCCTGTGAGGCTCAACAGCGGCGGCTGGGGTGCTGCTCCGCCGTGGTCCTCTGGGGCGCGTGGGTGTCACACCAGGCGGCCCCCCCATAACACTCTTTAGCTGAGGCCCCACTTCCTGTCCGTGCAAGGGAAAACAAGCCCCCTCCACAAGGCGTCTATAAACGAGAGCTTTTGAGGATCTAGACAGCTTCCAGGTGGCAGAGCCAAGACGGTTCTTCCTCCTGCTTCTCTCACAAGTCATACAAAACACCAAGAACAAGAAACAGAGGCGCCTGCGCCCACCTGGACGCCAACGGGGCTCCGACTGTTCTCCACATCACGATATGCTGCTGCTGCTGCTAAGTCACTTCAGTCGTGTCCGACTCTGTGCGACCCCATAGACGGCAGCCCACCAGGCTCTGCCGTCCCTGGGATTCTCCAGGCAAGAACACTGGAGTGGGTTGCCATTTCCTTCTCCAATGCGTGAAAGTGAGAAGGGAAATGAAGTCAGTCAGTTGTGTCCGACACTTCATGACCCATGGACTGCAGCCTACCAGGCTCCTCGGTCGATGGGATTTTCCAGGCAAGAGTACTGGAGTGGGGTGCCATCGCCTTCTCCACATCACGATATATGAAGACAGAAAGTGAATGAGAAATGGCTCTTTTTTCCCCTTTCCTTTCTTTTTTTTTGAGGGGGGCCTCACCCTGTGGCATGTGGGGTCTTAGTTCCCCAACCAGGGGATGGAACCCAGGTCCCCTGCAGTGGAAGCACATCATCTTAATCACTGGACCACCAGGGAAGTCCCAGGAATGGTTCTAACAGGGAGGAAAAGGGGGACAGCTAAAGGTAGGAAGGTGGCGGTCGAGGCTGTAACAGCAAGCAAGCGGGGTCGAACCCAGGAAGTGTCGGGAATTAGAGGCATCAAGGAAAAGGGGGCTGAGAAAAGGAGAGGGGCCACCTGTCTGTCACCCAGGAGGAAGCCAGGCAGGCAAAACGAGCTGACCTCCTGAACGGTGGCCTCACACCCTCTGCGCTCCTCTGCGTCAGAATAAAGAGCAAAGATAAAGACCTACAGAGACAGATTTTGGGAGGGGGTTACCTCACATAAAAAAACCCCAACTAGCCACTAGATTGAGCCCATCAGTCTCCGGAACACACAAGGGGCTTCCGGCCAGCTCTTGAGCAACTCCTCGCTCTTAAATAATAAACGGAGCAGAAAACAAAAAGACAACCAATTAGAGACAGTGCCTAAATCCTGGATAAAAGGAAATCAAGAGAGACAAGAGAACTCGATCAAAAGAATTACTTAAAAGATCAAAAGAATTAATTAAATACAAAAAAAAAAAAGAAAAGAAAAGATACTTTTGCTGAATTGAGAGAGATGAGTCTTGAAAGATTACTTGACTATCCAGTGCAATGAATTAAAAAACCACTAGCTTAAGATTCATTGTAAATCATGAAATCTTCCAGAAAGGGTTGAAAGGTGCTCAGAAGGATCAGGAGTAAGAACGTATCACAATGTTCAATGGTTACACGGAAAACCTGAAGACAGTGGGTCAAATGCCTTCACTTTCTAGGACAAAAGTCATCCTGGCCTAGTTTTATACCCAGCCAAACGCTAACCAGATAGAAGGAGAACAGAGACATCTGCAGGAAGTGCTAGGAGGATGGAGTCTATAAAATCAGAGAAAGACCGGAGGCTCCTGGGAATACCATGCCCACAGCTGTGTGGCAGGTACCAGAGTCACCAAACTGCTCAGAAAAGAGGGAAAATGCATGGAGAAACGCAGGGGTCTGACTGTGAAACCATATTGAGAGGCACTTAAGAGGGGCTGGCAGGTGTGGGAAGACTTACCTGAATGAAAACTAAGCACATTTTATTTTTTTATAGTTACATTTTTCTTTTTAAAAATTTTCTTTTATATTTAATTAACACATTGTATTAGTTTCAGATGTACAGGAAAGTGATTCACACGTATCTCTTCTTTTTCAAATTCTTTTCCCATTTAGGTTATTGCAGAATATTGAGAATATTACAGACTATTGACGAAAGACGGTGGCAGAGGATGAAATGGTTGGATAGCATCACTGATTCAATGGACACAAACTTGGGCAAACTCCATGAAATAGTGAAGGACAGGGAGGCCTAGTGTGCTGCAGTCTATGGGGTTGAAAAGAGTCAGACACGATTTAGCACTGAACAAGACTGTTGAGCAGAGATCCATGATTTCAGGATTTGGGTACTGGGCACATTTTAAACTAAAAAAATTAGTAATTCTACTTAAAAAAAAAGGCTGTAAAAAATGGGAATGCTATCACTAAAATCTACATGACTCATCAAGAATCACAGTATTAAAAACAATACGTAATATAGAAGCAACCTGTGTCCATCAACAGATGAATGGATAAAGAAAATGTGAAATACATGTACACAATGGAATACTACTCAGTCATAAAAAAGAATGAAAATTTGCCACTTGCAACAATGTGGATAGACCTGGAGGGTATTATGCTTAGTGAAACAAATCAGAGAGAAAGACAAATACTCTGTAATTGTTTATGTGTGGAATTTAAAAATAAAACAAACAAATGAATATAACAACACAGACTCACAGATAACGGAGAACAAACCTGTGGTTACCAATGGAGAGAGGGAAGGGGGCTAGGTAGGGGTAAAGGATTAACAGGTATGAATTCCTATGTATAAAATAAACAAGCTACAGGGATATATTGCACAACATTGGGAAACAGAGCTATTATTTTGTAACAACTTTAAATGTAGTATGATCTATAATATCAGATCAGTATGTTTTACACTGTATAAAGTTACAAATCTCCATTCATAGGTCTTTAGGAACCCTGTCTAATCCCTTGAATCTACTTGTCACCTCCACTGGATAATCCTAAGTGATCTGATTTAGGTCATACCTCAATGGCCAAATGGTTTTCCCTGCTTCAATTTAAGCCTGAATTTTTCAACAAGGAGTTCATAATCTAAGCCACAGTCAGCTCCAAGTCTTGTTTTTGTGGGCTGTATAGAGATTGTCCATCTGGAGAAGACTCTTAACACTCCCGTGGACTGCAAGAAGATCAAACCAGTCCATCCTAAAGGAAATCAATCCTGAGTATTTATTGGAAGGACTGATGCTGAAGCTGCGATACTCTGACCACCTGATGGAAAGAACTGACCCACTGGAAAAGATCCTGATGCTGGGAAAGATTGAAGGTAGGTGAAGAAGGGGACGACAGAGGACGAGATAGTTAGATGACATCACCGACTCAATGGACATGAGTTTGAGCAAGCTCCAGGAGATGGTGAAGGACAGGGAGGCCTGGCAGGCTGCAGTCCATGGGGTCACAAAGAGTCGGAGTCGACTGAGCGTACACACACACAACTTTGACTTTAAAAAAAGAACTAAGGGACAGGTTAAATAAATTATGGGTCAGACCTACAGTGCAATGCTGTGCAGGTGCTATTTGGAAGAAAGAAAGTGTACGCTGTCTGGGCTTCCCTTGTGGCTCAGTTGGCAAAGAACCCGCCTGCAATGTAGGAAATCTGGGTTTGATCCCTGGGTTAGGAAGATCTCCTGGAGAAGGAAATAGCAACTTACTCCAGTATTCTTGCCTGGAAAATTCCACGGACAGAGGAGCCTGTCAGGCTACAGTCCACAGGGTCACGAAGAGTTGGACACGACTGAATGACTAAACCATCACCACACTGGCCACAAAAAAAAATAAAATAAAATAAAAATCACAGAACTGTATTTTTTGTTTACTTATCTCTGGGGGTGAGATAAGGATTAAAGCAAGGAATATACATTTTATACTTAATTTTTTAAAAAATATTTTTAAAATAAAAAAATACAAGGATCTGTGTGTTAGTTGCTCAGTCGTGTCTGACTCTTTGACACGTAATAAAGATACAGAGGTAGTAAGCAAACAAATAAATAAGGATATAGGGTCAGAATCTCCTTTCCTAGTAAGTCAAGTTGAAACTGCCATAGATGGAACAAGACAGACTCCCCATGTCCTGAAGGCTCTCTGCTGGGCTGGGGAAAGAGTGGTGAGCTCATCCCTCTAGCATCTCCAGGCGGTGTGCACCAGCCCCATCCATGCTAGACTGTAACTCCAGGAACTGTATTCAAGGATCGGGACAAGCATTAATACCCACCCACACAACTGCCAACTTTGCTCGATCACACGCCCTGAGAATAGGGGTGCTGGGTCATATAGTCCTTCACTGAACCCCTCTGGACCACACAGGCCAGGTATGACGGATAGAAAGGACCATTAGAAAAAAAAAAAGAAAGGACCATTAGATACAGGAACAGCCTCCGATCTCAGATACACACTTAGTTGGAGAAAGACCTGGAAACAAGTGTGTGGAGTCTAGAGACATAGATGGGGACCACAGAGGAGCAGGGAGAAGTCTACCCCATGTGTACCACCGGCAACAGGGAATCCAAGCCCCCTGACTCTTAACCCGAGCCACGGAAGCATCCTTGTCACCCCAATTCTGCACTGATCCAGAGTGGGGGGTGGTATTCGGATGATTCAGACGGGAGGGACTACAGGTGCAGAGCCAGGGAATCCAGAACCTGCCTCCCACAGGGCAGGGGCAGAAGAGAGGTGAAACTTGCCCCCCCACCCTTCCAACCATTTGTGTAGCTGAGATCCTACTGAGTTCTGAGTTCACGGGTGCGTCTTGAACTACATGTAGAGAATAGCTGATGCTGGCTTCTAACTGGAAGCCCATGTAAATGCATCACCCTGAGTCCAGCTGACTGCCAGAGTTCCCAGCTATGGAGAGAGGAGGGTTGGCACAACATGATGGGGGGTGGGGTGTGAATGCCCGCTGTTCTTATTACAGCCTAATGGTTAGAGACCCACTCTCCCGCTTATTGGTTCTATCCACTCTGGGCATTATTCCTCCATGTTTCTCTGCCCCGACTTCATTTCTTTCTCTTTTATTTATTTATTGGCTGCATCGGGTCTTAGGTGAGGCACAAGGACTCAGTAGTTCTCGTATGTGAGCTTAGCTGCCCCTCGAAGTGTGGATCTTAGTTTCCCAACCAGGGTTTGGATCCGCGTCCCCTCCACTGGAAATTCTTGATCGCTGGCCCACCAGAGAAGTCCTCGTGCCTCGATCTCTTCCCCTGAAGAATGGGGGTGATGGTGATGATGGCAGTTCAAGCGTCCCAGGGTCACCGCGTGGGTCAGCACAGCGGCTCAAAGTCAGCCCTAAACAAGCAAGTCCTCGGTATTGCCACGACCAGTGTGACTTCAGTTATATGGAGGTAGAAAAAGGAAAAAAAAGCTGGGATAAATCAGAGGGGAGGTAAGAATCCTGAAAAGAGACTTGGAGAAAAGTGGGTGGGTTTGGGGGGAGGGTAAGGCATTCTCCCTCCTGTTTTGGTCCAGAGAAACAGGCTTCAAGCACCACTGTGAGCTGTGGCATGTTCCATAACCAGTATTTGGGACTTTACATTCCAGGTATGCACCAAATGCAAGAGTTGTATTTTTTCTTCAGGCAGGCTTTGGGGATGGGGACAGCTTGCTTGAACGCATAAAGCAAGGCACACATGCCCCGGGGTCTGGTTTCCTCGCCTGTAAACAAGGGCTTGTTCTGGGCTCATTCAAACTATTTTTAAAGCCCGAACCCCAGGTCAGGCTTTAGAGATAATCTCTCGGGTGTGTTCCAGCTCTGATACCAACCATTTATTTTTAGGATCCCCTTGTGGGCAGGTGCTTTTAAGTTGAAAGTGGTGCAACTAGCTTGGGGCCGGGAGGCAGCAGTTCTGGGCTCAAAAGTGGATGCGGCATGGTACCAGCCCTCACCTCCGAGTCCCAGCTTCACTCCTCAGCTCTGAGAGGAGGGTGAGGATAAAACCTGAGGCTCACAGGAGTGTTACATTGTGAAAATCACAGCACGACGTGAGCCCTGCCTGCCACAGCCTGATCTGCTAGGTCTCCATGCTCCCTGGACCCCCACGAGGGAGACACCTTATCCTGAACTCACAGGCAGGAAACTGAGGTGCAGAAAGGCCGGCCCCTTGCAGCCATCCCAAGATAGACCCAGCCTGTCTCACCTCCCACCCTAAAGACCAGCCTCTGTTTACAATGAGCCAGGCAGCCTGGGCCCCTGCGCCAGCCGGCACCGGCCAAGGGGAAGCCACCAGGGTCCTCAGACTTCTGCCTCCTCTTCTGCCTGTTAGAGGACAGGATGTTCCCTGGGAGGGAGGCCTCCTACATTCCTCCTCCGTCTCCCTGCGGTCTAGCCCCGGGGGCCCACAGGCAGCTGGATGCGGCTCCTGTAAGTTGAGAGCTGTTCCCGCTTTCTTCCTGGGCCTGTTGGCAGGAACACGCCTCCCAGGGGCCGAGGACGTGAGGCCGGCAAGAGTACAAGCAGGAATTCCTAGAACTGCTGTTCCCCTTCCAGGGGCGGGAGAGCATTTCATAACAGGGTCAGGCAGAGGGCTGAACGCCTGTGCTGGGACGTGGGCCAGGAGCCCGGGAGAAACCCATTGGAAAGAGCGTACGCTCAGCTCAGCAGCAGGGCCCGGCCGTTTCTTGCAGGACGGTCTGCTTGGCAAGCGCAGCTGACTGGCCGAGGGGGGTGGTGGGGGGTAGCTTGGTAAAGAAGCAGAGCTCGCTCACTCCCACTGCCCTTCCCCGCCCACCCTGCCAGCTCTGCAGGGAGAACCAAGACCCCTACAATCTCCGGACTTCCCCGATGGTCCAGTGGCTAAGACTCCAGGCTCCCAATGCAGGGGACCCAGGTTCCATACCTGGTCAGGGAACTAGATCTTGCAACCAAGACCTGCCATAACCAGATAAATAAACATTAAAAAAAATAAATCCACCCCCCAAAGACCCTTTAGGGGTCTTATGAAGGCCCTGGAGTAACAAAGGGGCCAACAGTGAGTGCCCTTCTGAAATACCACCCCTTGCTGCTGGAAAGTGAAGGAGTCCTGTTTTTTTGGGTGAATGGCATGCCCCCAAATTCACATGCTGAAGCCCCAACTCCTAGTACCTCAGTGTAACTGTATGTGGAGATAAGGTCTCTTAACCAGGCCATTATGTGAAAAGGAGGCCGTTAGGGTGGAGCCCTAAAACAATGTGCTGGTGTCTTTGTAAGAGAGAGCCATTCCACAGAAGGACCACGACCACCACCTCGATAAAGGGGCAGCAGGAGGCAGCCTCTGCAAGCCACGGAGGGGGCCTCAGCAGAAACCAACCCGTCCACACTTGGATCTTGGGCTTCCAGACCAAGAAGAATATGAATTTCTGTTGTTTAAACTACCCGGTCTGTGGATTTGGTTACAGGAGATCTAGCAAATCCACACAGGCCCACTGTCCCCTTTGGTTCAGAAGAGCAAAGACAGAAACCCATTCACACTCCTTAAGGCAAGAGACCCAGTTCTGTGGCCGCCACCAGCAGTAGTCTCCCTCCCATTCACCTGTGGACCCCTGGGCTCAGACACCTGCCTCTTGCCAGTACTCCAGAAAATCAAGGCTGTTCAAACGCAAGTGCTGGCCAGAGGGGGCCAGTACCTGAAGCCTGGCCATTTGAAAGGGAAACAGGAGGTAGGCTGGGCGGCAGTCAGTAGGAGTAAGCGTGACACCAGGTGAATATGTGGCCCAGCGCCCTGGCACCATGTCCACCTGTGTGTTTTGCTTTGAGGAGCTGAATAGAAGGGCTTGAAAGCAGAACATGGGATCCATGACTCAATGTTTTCAGGAAGGCGTCCTCTGTTCTTAAACCAATAGTCAATAAACACACAGGTTGGTGATTCCTGTCTCCTACACCTGGCTGGATAAAGCACAAGCTGGAAAAAAAAAAAAAGCACAAGCTGGAATCAAGATTGCTGGGAGAAATATCAATAACCTCAGATATGCAGATGACATCACCCTTAATGGCAGAAAGCGAAGAGGAACTAAAGAGCCTCTTGATGAAGGTGAAAGAGGAGAGTGAAAAAGTTGGCTTAAAACTCAACATTAAAAAAATGAAGAATCATGGCATCCAGTCCCATCACTTCACAGCAAATAGATGGGAAACAATGGGAACAGTGAGAGGCTTTATTTTCTTGGGCTCCAAAATCACTGCAGATGGTGACTGCAGCGATGAAATTAAAAGACACTTGCTCCTTGGAAGAAAAGCTATGACCAACCTAGACAGCATATTAAAAAGCAGAGACATTAACTTTGCCGACAAAGGTCCGTCTTGTCAAAGCTATGATTTTTCCAGTAGTCATGTGTGGATGTGAGAGTTGGACTATAAAGAAGGCCGAGTACTGAAGAATCAATGGTTTTGTACTGTGGTGTTGGAGAAGACTCTTGAAAGTCCCTTGGACAAACCAGTCCATCCTAAAGGAAATCAATCCTGAATGTTCATTGGAAGGACTGATGCTGAAGCTGAAGCTCCAATACTTTGGCCACCTGATGTGAAGCGCCAACTCATTGGAAAAGACCCTGATGCTGGGAAAGACTGAAGGCAGAAGGGGAAGGGGACGACAGAGGACACGAGGGTGGGATGGCATCACCGACTCGATGGACGTGAGTTTGAGCGAGCCCCCGGAGATGGCGAAGGACGTGAAGTCCTGGCGTGCTGTAGTTGCAGAGTTGGACACGACGGAGTGACTGAACATCAACATCTGGCCCTGGCTCTCTTGGCCACTCAGCAGGACAAGCAGTTAAATCCCCTCAACGGACTGTTCTTCGAGGCTTGGCCCTTGTTGAATGTCGTCTCAAAGCATGGTGCACATAAATCCTCCTATCCTTGTTTACGCACATTCAAAGGAGTCATTTCCGTTCTTGAATCTGGGCTAGCCTTGCGGTTTGCTCTGACAGACAGAATACTGTATAAGTGACATACTATGACTTCTGAATAAAGGCCTTAAGAGGCCTTGGAAGCTGCCATGTAAATAACTCATATTTTGAATGGTGTGAGGCCATAAGGAGAGAGAGAGAGCCCAACCTTCCAGCTGTCCCCAGCAATACTCAGACAGGTGACTAAGACCATCTTGAAACTTCCAGTCCAAGGCAATCCAACAGCCAACTGTATGCAGCCAGATGAGTGGGCTCAGGCAAGATGATCAAAAAATGCCCAATTTACTCAAAGAATGAAGAGAAATAACAGATTGTTGTTGTGGTGGTTGAAGTTACTAAGTTTGGGGATTGCTTGTTACACAGCAGTAGCTAGCTGATACAGCCCTTCTCATTGAGACTAGATCTCTGGGTCTAGTATCTGAGCTCTCCCTGTGAACCCTCATGGGCATAGGCAATGGATTACAAGGCCCATGTCCTAAGCATCCAAATGCCATGGGCAGATGTCACCTATTTCTGCTGAGTCAGCAAAACTGGCCTCAAACAAGTAAATGAAAACCATGAATCCCAGTGTCTGAGACCTAGGCCCCAACACTGACTAGTTCAGTATAAAAAGTCACTTCCTTCCACAGTCTGCTTCATAATAACTTGGAATAATACTGGGATAAATGGGAAAGTTCAGAGAAAGTTAGCCTCTGCTTCTGGGACATTCCAAGATAAACAGTTATACTTGTAACTAAGAGGACAGAAAAGAAAATTTAAACATTCTTATTAAGCCAGCCCAGACCCAAGCCTATTAGTAGAGACAGTAGGTTACCCTGAGAATACTCTCATCACAGGAGTTTTTCACCCCTCACCTTTTAGATATCTGATGTGGCTGGCTGCACTACAAAGATGAGTAAGCCACCTCTGAAAGAACTTCCTGTCTGATCTAGGGAACAAACATGTAAACAAAGACATGTGAATCATTGTTGTGAATCACAAAAGAGGAAGAACACTGGCGTGGATCTCAGTAAAACGAGAACGTAACATGTTTTTCTTTCAAGAATCAAGAACCTATGTGCACAAATGAACACTTTTCATTCATTTCACCCTGGGAAGCAATCCTTTTTTCAATAATGCTGCCTTTCCCTAACTCCACATCAAAGACCCTGACAAGCAAATGCCTCGCTACTTTATACCAACAGTCAATATGGTACCATCCTGCTGGCCCTTTCTCTAAATTTGGTAATGAAGGACTTTTTTGCTTTTTCAGGAAAAAAACAAACAAACTCCTTTATCAAATAACGAGGCCCTGCCACCCTTGAGGATATTGGGGAAAAAAAAAAAGTAAGGTCTGAAGGCAATTCATATCCAACAGCTGTGTCTACATTGTTAGAATGTAAGGCCAACCACGCTGGCTACTTGGAGTGGGCAAGTCTCACTTAATATCATGCAAGTTTTCAGGGATGGGGTGAGTGTCTGTCTAATTACTTCAGATACAACTCTGATGCTTATAATTCTATCTCGGATGTGTTCATCTTTCTAGCTTGCAATGGAAGCCCTCGAGGTCACACTTTGTCTTCCAATGCCTGTAAGACCAGAAAGGCTATGGGTGCTCTACGCCAGGGTCCCTGCCAGTCTTTAATGAAGCACATAGTATGGAATGTTCTAAACGCTTTAAAAGGAAGGTTGGGTCAGTATAAAAAGAGGCCCATTATAGTTCCCTCCTTGCCTTAATGTCAGTGTCAAGTTCTCTTGACCTGTAATAAAGAGGCAGTGTGACTGAGGCCTGGGGACACTGGCCACGCTCCGGCTTCAGTGCCCAGCCTACCCTATCCTCTTCCCAGCACTCTCTGTTCCAGGGCCAGACCCGGGAGCTGCCCCAAGGTAAGCTTCCTGGGCGCAGGCTTTGTTTGTCTAACAAACAGGGTGCCAGCAACACCTGCAGTCCTAGCTGCTTACCTCTGATTAACCTTATCCAGATCCAGGGCTTAGGTACGACTACCACCCAAGCGACAACTCCTGTAGCTTTGGGGTCAAACATCCAGTAAAGAACTGGGAATGTAGAGGTTGGTGGGGGAAGGGTGGATGAAGGGTTCTGACCCACTCAAAGGTTCTGGTGGTTTATGGTGTTACTTAAGACTTTGAAGACTCCACAGATACAGAGAATAGGCTTGCTGCCAAAGGAAAGGGGTTGGGGTGGGGAAGGTAAGGGTTGGGAGTTTGGGGATTAGCAGATGCAAACTATTATATACAGAATGGATAGACAACAAGGTTCTCCTGTATAGCGCAGGGAACTATATTCAGTGTCCTGTGATAAACCCCAACGAAGGGACTTCCCTGGTGGTCCAGTGGCTAGGGCTCCATGCTTCCAAGGCAAGGGGCACAGGCTCAGTCACTCGTCAGGAAACTAAGATCCTGCAAGAAGCATGGCACAACCAAAAAAGGAAAAAAAAAAAAAACACACAAAACCCTAATGGAAAAGAATATGAAAAAGAATATATAACTGAGTCATTCTGCTGTATAGTAGAAATGAACACACTGTCAATCCACTATACTTCAATAAAATTGAAAAAAACAAAACAAAACCATAAGATTCCACAAACCTGAGTGTTCATCAGTGACACTCTCTTAAGTAAATTTCTCTTCAGTTCTCCAGACATCTAACTTCAGATCAGTGGCTCAGCCCGTGTAGGGTTAATGAGCATGGAAAGCAAACTGGAGTCAGAGGATTGGAGATGGCTCAAGTCATCTGCTCTTATTTTCCCCTGGGGCACACATTGCAGAGCCATTCCCAGCAAGAGTGACAAGTGGACACTTTACTCCAGTAGCTTCTAACACCATCCAACCACACAGACTCTGCCGAGAGCCTGGCTCTTCAGACTCTGGTTTAAAGATAGACACCAAAAAACAAATAAATAAAGACAGATGTCAGACCCAACCTCAGGAGAAGTTTACCTGGATAGATGCATCACTTTTTTTGTCAGACCGCAGAGGAGAAACTGGTGAGGGCTGTCACATTCCACCAATTCCTGAGAGCTCAGAGAGAAGTCCTTACACCAGTCACTAGGAGCTAGTTAGAAATGTGGAATCTTAGGTCCTACCTCTAACCTACAGAATTAGATGGGGTCCCCAGGTAATTCATGTGCCCCCTGGAAGACTGAGAAACAGCACTCTAGACGGAAGCAGAAGGGGGCCAGGAATGATCTTTACTCACTAGGTCAAGCCCCTCTGCAGGCAAAAGGGTTGTGTTAAAGTGGGCTTTGGAGGAAGACGCCATGCCTTGATTGTGCAGAGGCAAGCCTGGATTCTCCGGGTTATGGACAGTGAGCTGCGTCTCCCCGCTGGTCTCTAGGCTGGTCACTCTCTAGGCTCCTGGCACTGCTATCTTCCTTCCAGTTGGCCTCAGAAACTGTCACACTGATGCAGAAGCCCCTTGTCCCTTTCTCAAGTGAACACCTTCAAAAGGAGGGAGGCTGGCTGAGGTCTGCCCCAAACCGCAATTTACCAGTGCAAAAGGAGAAGTGGAAGAGTTTCCCATAAACAGCACCCCCGGCTGTTGCTTCCAAGCTGATCCACCCCATCTAGCAACAAAGGTGCAAAATAGGGCCACCTAAGCCTTCAGGCCTGAGTCAGTGCCCACCCTGAACAGATGAAGCAGCGGCTCACACCTTCACTGGAGGGGACCCCAAAACTGTCCGGAAAGGTCTCGGCAGACACAGCATAGCCCAGAAAAAGCGCAGTAGCATGGACTGCATAAGGCCTAGCATGGAAAGAGAATCAGACTCAAGAGAGACAGAAGATTCACTGGCAGATTTCCCTGGGATCATTTTTAATAGACGCGGCGGCATTTTCCCCCCTCTGCGCTTGGCGGCTGTGTCCCGTTCAGTTTGGGAAATCGGGTGTTAGATTGGATCGTGGGCACGTGTTTGGGGGCCTCAGTGCAGCGTCCCATAGAAAAAGGCGGCCCCCGCAGTCCAAGAACCACTCAGCTGGCTAACAGCTCGCACGCTGTATGTTTTGAGTCAAACAAAACTAGGGCCTCGGATCTGGCTGTGCTCGCCGGGGGTGGGGCAGCTGCCTGAGAAAAGCAGCAAGTGGCCCCCGACGCTGCCAGGCGACAAGGCGGGCAGCCCCGCCCGAGCGCGTGCGTCCCAGCCGGGACGCCAGAATGTGCGGCGCTTTTCTCGAGTAGTTTGGGAAGCAGCAGAGGCAGAGGGCGTAAAGGGAAGGGGAGACGGGCAGAAGCGGGTGAGGACGGCGCGAGGGAGGGAGGGAAGCGGCGAGCTCCGGGATTTTATCACGCAAACGCGCGGGCAGCTTTCATCAGCACCCGGGCTCCGGTGCTGGGAGCGAATGCCAGGCTCCCGAGGGCAGCGCGAAGCGGGCCCCCACCCGCGCCAGCTCAGCTTCCTCTTCCTCATCCACGCTCCCGGAGGTCACACGGTTCCCTCCCTCCCCTCCCCCCCCCTCCCCGGACAGAAGAACGTGTTTTTCTGCATAGCGCGGCTCGCGGCCCCAGGTCCCTGCGCGCAGAACCGCCGCGCGCCTGAAAGAACCATCTGCTCCCCGTGCCGCCGAGGCGCGCCGCAGGAGCAGGCGAGCACCCTCCGCCCAAAGCCGGGGCTGGGGGTCTGGTGGGGTGGGGGGCCTCGGGAAGGAAGAAGGGTTCTGCGAGGGTCATTGATCCTAACATCTCATCCCACAAAACCTCTCCCGTGGTGCGTGGCCCACCCCGACCCCACCCTATTCAGCCTCAGAACTGCCCCCAACACCCACAAGGGGCAGCACACCTCAGCATGTGGCGGTCTTGGAAGCGTGCGTTTGTTTGTGCTTTGGTCGACGATCGGGGGAGTCAGGTGTCGCTTCCAGAAAGAAGGAAACTCCTGGCATTGGCAGACGCGTCACTGGAGTTCGCGCCCGAGGGCTGGTGATCGCAGGCGACCCCCATGCTCGCTCCGTGCGGCCACCTCCCGGACTCTTACTGCCTCCCGGATGCCCCGTTCCGTTCTTCCCAGTCATCGCGCCCCGGAACTCGGTCGCCCCGTCCAGCTGGCGGCTCCCGAGCACTCCCCGCTCCTGTCGAATCCGGACTCCCCACCGCCCGCACCCAGAGCCGGGGCGCAGGGGGCCATCCCCCTCCCAGAGCCCGCGCCTACCTCCGGGGGTGGTGCTGAAAAGCGTGCCGCCGGGAGTGGTGCTGTAGTCCCCGGGGGGCAGCTGCACGCCGTCGGCGAGGACCACCCTCCGAGTAGTGGGGATGGCCCGGCTCGGGGTCTGGCTGCAGCTGCTGCCTCCGGACATGGTCTCCCCGCGCGCAAAGCCCGCAGCCGGGGCGTGGCCCTAGAGCCCCTCGGGCTTCGCTCCGCCCCGCCCGAGACCGCCCCTTCCGCCGCTCGGGCAGACGACCCTTGGGATTTGTAGTTCCCGCCCCGCCGCCTCGCAGTTTACCTCTCCCGGGGGCTGCGGGCTCCGGCGCTCCTCGCCACCAGCGCTGGCTCCTCGCCCCCGGCGCAAGCGCCCGCTCCCGGCAGGCCAGAAACTGCGCCCGGCCTGAGTGCCTTCCAGATCCTTCGCAGGCACGCTCCTAGTCCTTTCGGGTTCCCGTTGACACTCCGGCAGGGACTGGTCGAATGGGGGTGGTGGTCGCGAGCTTGCCCAGGTTAATGCGTTGCTGATGGGCCGGGGGCGCATCTCGGGCTGTGCGGGAATCCTAGCCCACCCTGGCTAGTTTCAACACTGGGACCTCAGCGGAAGGCCCCCTCAACCCGCCCCTGCTCTGCGTTCTAGTTCCTCAGACCAGAAGGTGGGCGTTGGTCGGTAGGTCATCCATCAACTGGTTGAACATCCGTCATGTGGCAGGGGTGGAAGAAATGGCGAAAAACACACATTCTTTTGCCCGAGGGTGGGGAGAAGTTCCCAGGGACCAACCACCCAGTTAGTTGACCGAGAGCTAACCTTGGACCTCGGTGAGGTGGGTGTTAAGCGGGGAGGCTTAAGAGTTGGTCAAAGAAGATTCTCGACACCCTTTGGGTTGGGTCCGTTGCCCGTGCTGCCTGAAGTTTGGTAGGTGCTCCTTTAATGAATGAACTGACGAATGAATCTTCAAGGAGGTCCCCAAGTGGAGGACAGAAAAGCCTGCAGTGATCACCTCTTGGAGGGGAGAGAAGAGAAAAAAGTTTAAAAGGGAAATCTGGGCGGATGGTGAAGAGTCTTTCACATCATGACAGTGTGTTGCAGATCTTGGAGATATCAGAGATCTTTATTATTATTAATTTATTTATCTATTGGCCACTTTGCATGCCATATGGGATATTAGATCTCCGACAGGGGATCAAACTCATGCTCACTGCATTGGAAGCGTAGGGACTTAACCACTGGACCACCAGGGAAGTCTCTCAGAGATCTTTTAAGCTGGGGAGTGACACAGTGGTCTTCTTAGAATGGATTACAGGAGAGTAAGGCCTGAGGTAGGAAGACTGGTTGGATTTGGTCATTCCTGAGCTAAACCCTCGGCCTGCGCTGTCCAGCTTGGTAGCCACTGGCAATGAGTGCAAAATATCTTAATAATTTTTTTTACACTAATTACATGATGAAATAGTATTTTGAATATATTGGGCTAAGTAAAATCTATTATCAAAGTTAATTTCACCCGTTTCTGGTTTTTTTGATAAGACTAGAAGAAATATATATGGATCATAATGTATTTCTGTTAGACAACCCTGCTCTAGAATGAAGTGTTATGAAAGCAATATGTAAGTTCTCAAAAATTCTTCCCCGAAAACTGTGGACGCATCAAATGTTAGCTCTGGCCAGGTACATTATAGCTCATCCAGGACGATACTTACCTCCATCATATTGAAAAACAGAGCAAACATAAAAGAGGCCCAGAGTGTTGCAGGAAAGAAAGTGGGGCACAAGAGGATGGTCACATCCCCAGGTCACATCCGAGTCCCTGGGATGGTCTCCAAGTGTGGGTTCTTGGCTTCTCATAGGAAAGAATTAAAGAGCGAGTCGCAGTAAAGTGAAAGAAGAGTTCCTCAGGGACTTCCGTGGGGGCCCAGTAGATAGGAATCAGCTGCCAATGCAGGGGGTGTGTTCCATCCCTGGTCCAGAAAGATTCCACATATCTCAGAGCAACTAAACCTGTGGGCCACAGCTACAAGCCTGCATGATGCAACTTCTGAAGCCTGTCAGCCTAGAGGCCACACCCGGCAACAGAGTAACCCCCGCTCACCGCCACCAGAGAAAGACCATGCCAAAAAGGAATGAAGATCCAGTGCAACCACGATTTTTCTTAAAGGGTTATTTAGGAAGGAAACACACTCCTTAAAGAGAATGCGGGCAAGTGAGGCCCCAGGGCATGGGGTTGTTGGTTTTTATTTTTGCTGGTGTTCAGTCACTAAGTTGTGTCCAACTCTTTGCAACCCCAAGGATTGCAGCACACCAAGCTTCCCTGTCCTTCCCTATTTCCCAGAGTTTGCTCAGATTCATGTTCATTGAGTCAGTGATGTTGTCTAACCGTCTCATCCTCTGCCACCCTCTTCTTTTGCCTTCAATTTTTCCCAGCATCAGGGTCTTTTCCAATGAGTCAGCTCTTCGTATCAGGCGGCCAAAGTATTGGAGCTTCAGCTTCAGCATCAGTCCTTCCAATGAATATTCCAGGTTGATTTCATTTAGGATTTGACTGCTTTGATCTCCTTGCAGCCCAAGGGACTCTCAAGAGTCTTCTCCAGCACCACAATTTGAAAGTATCAGTTCTTCGGTGCTCAGCCTTTTTAATGGCAGAACTCTCACATCTATACATGACTACTGGAAAAAAGCATAGCTTTGACTAGATGGACCTTTGTAGGCAAAGTAATGTCTCTGCTTTTTAATATGCTGTCTAGGTTTGTCATAGCTTTTCTTCCAAAGAGCAAGCATCTTTTAGTTTCATGGCTAGCCATCACTGTCTGCAGTGATTTTGGAGCCCAAGAAAATAAAATCTGCCACTGCTTTCACTTTTTCTTCCATCTATTTGCCATGAAGTGATGGGATCAGATCCCATGATCTTAGTTTTTTGAATGTTGAGTTTTAAGCCAGCTTTCTCACTCTCTTCTTTCATCCTCATCAAGAGGCTCTTTAGTTCCTCTTCGCTTTCTGCCATTAGAGTGATATCATCTGCACATTTGAGCCTGTGGTTATTTCTCATAGCAATATTGATTCTAGCTTGTGATTCATCCAGCCCAGCATTTCACATGATGTCCTCTGCATCTAAGTTAGATAAACAGGGAGACAAAATACAGCCTTGTACTCCTTTCCTAATTTGGAACCAGTCAGTTGTTCCATGTAAGGGTCTAACTGTTGCTTCTTGACCTGCATACAGTTTTCTCAGGAGATAGGTAAGGTGGTCTGATATTCCCATCTCTTTAAGAATTTTCCACAGTCGAAAGTTTTAGCAGAGTCAGTGAAAGAGAGGTAGATGTTTTTCTGGGATTCCCTTGCTCTCTCTATGATCCAATGAACGTTGGCAATTTGATTTCTGGTTCCTCTGCCTTTTCTAAACCCAGCTTGTACATCTGGAAGTTCTTCATTCAGGTACTGCTGAAGCCTAGCTTGAAGGATTTTGAGCATAACCTTGCTAGCATGTGAAATGAGCACAATTATACATTCTTTGGCACTGCCCTTCTTTGGGATTGGAATGAAAACTGACTTTAACTAGTCCTGTGGCCACTGCTGAGTCTTCCAAGTTTGATGACATATTGAGTACAATGCTTTAATAGCATCATCTTTTAGGATTTGAAATAGCTCATCTGGAATTCCATCACCTCCACTGGCCTTGTTTGTAGCTTCCAAAGCTACAAACTGCCAAAGCTACTTTGATGCTTCCAAAGACCCACTTGACTTCACACTCTGGAATGTCATGTTGAGTAACCACACCATGGTGGTTATCTGGGTCATGAAGACCTTTTTGTGTAGGTCTTTCTGTGTATTCTTGCCATCTCCTTTTAATCTCTTCTACTTCTGTTAAGTCCTTATCATTTCTGTCCTTTATTGTGTCCATCCTTACATGACATATTCCCTTGTATCTCCAATTTTCTTGAATAAATCTCTAGTCTTTCCCATTTTATTGTTTTCCTTTACTTCTTTGCACTGTTCATTTAAGAAGGCCTTCTCAAAAAATAAAAAAAAGAAGGGCTTCTCATCTGTCCTTGCTATTCTTTGGACCTCTGCATTCAGTTGGGTGTATCTTTCCCTTTCTCCCTTGCTTTTTGCTTCTCTTCTTTCCTTAGCTATGTGTAAAGCCTCCTCAAACAAACACTTTGCCTTCTTGCATTTATTTTTCTTTGGAATGATTTCGGTCACTGACTCCTGTACAATATTATGAACCTTTGTCCACAGTGGTTTTGGTCATTGACTCCTGTAATTGTTACACACTTCAGTCCATAGTTCTTCAGTCACTCTGTCTACCAGATCTAATCTCTTGAATCTACTCATCACCTCAACTGTATAATCATAAGAGATTTGATTTAGGTCATACTTGAATGGCCTACTGGTTTTCCCTCCTTTTCCAATTAAAGCCTGAATTTTGCAATAAGAAGCAAAGGGGTGGGTATTGCTAAAAATTTTCCAAGTGAGACTTCAACAGTATGTGAACCAACAACTTCCAGACATTAAAGCTGGGTTTAACAAAAGCAAAGGAACCAGACATCAAATTGCCAACATCTGTTGAATCATAGAAAAAAGCAAGTGAGTTCCAGAAAAACATCTACTTCTGCTTTATTGACTATGCCAAGGCCTTTGACTGTGTGGATCACAACAAACTGGAAAATTCTTCAAGAAGTGGGAATACCAGACCACCTTACCTGCTTCCTGAGAAATCTGTATGCAGGTCAAGAAGCAACAGTTAGAACCAGACATGGAACAATGGACTGGTTCCAAGTTGGGAAAGGAGTACAACAAGGTGGTATATTGTCACCTTGCTTATTTCACTTATATGCAGAGTACATCATGTGAAATGCCAGGCTGGATGAATCACAAGCTGGAATCAAGACTGCCAGGAGAAATATCAATAACCTCAGTTATGCAGATGACACCACCCTTGTGGCAGAAAGAGAAGAGGAGTTAAAGAGTCTCTTGAGGAGGGTGAAAGAGGAGAGTGAAAAAGCTGGCTTAAAACTCAACATTCAGAAAATGAAGATCATGACATCTGGTCCCATCACTTCATGGCAAATAGATACAGAAACAGTGGAAATAGTGACAGACGTCATTTTCTTGGGCTCCAAAATTACTGTAGATGGTGACTGCAGCCATAAAATTAGAAGATACCTGCTCCTTGGAAGAAAAGCTATGACAAACCTAGATAGCATATTAAAAAGCAGAGACATCACTTTGCCTACAAAGGTCCCTATAGTCAAAGCTATGGTTTTTCCAACAGTCATGTATGGATGTGAGAATTGGACCATAAAGAAAGCTGAGCACTGAAGAACTGATGCTGTTTAACTCTGGTGTTGGAGAAGACCCTTGAGAGTCCCTTGGACTGCAAGGAGAGCCAACCAGTCCATCCTAAAGGAAACCAGTTCTGAATATTCATTGGAAGCTGAAGCTGAAGCCCCAGTACTTTGGCCACCTGATATGAAGAACTGATTCATTGAAAAAGACCCCGATGCTGGGAAGATTGAAGGCAGGAGGAGAAGGGGACGACAGAGGATGAGATGGTTGGATGGCACCAGCCACTCAATGGACATGAGTTTTAGTAGGCTCCAGGAGTTGGTGATGGACAGGGAAGCCTGGCATATTGCAACCCATGGGGTCACAAAGAGCAACTGAACTGAACTGAATGAGTGGAAGGAGTATTCCAGCTATTTGGGGAAAGGGATGGGAACTTGCAGGATTTGGGCCACTACCCACTTTTTGACTCTTTGTGGTCATCCTGGGGATGTCATGCACCTTTAGGTGTGTCATTCAGTTTGCTGATGTGTTACAGTGAGCGTGTCTGTGCTGAGGCTCAAGGTCTAGAGGAAGTCTGCTCGTACGCCATCTTGGACCTATTTGGCTCTAATTGGTTTATGTCTTGTCCTTATGTGCCTGTGTGTGTGCGCGCTCAGTCGTGTCCAACTTTGCGACCCCGTGAACAATAGCCCGCCAGACTCCTCTGTCTTTGGAATTTTCCAAGCAAGAATACTGGAGTGAGTTACATGTCCTCCTCCAGGGGATCTTCCCAACCTGGGGATCAAACTTGCATCTCCTGCATTGGCAGGGGGATTCCTCACCACTGAGCCACCTGGGAAGTCTTGTTCTCAGGCTGTGTCATTCTTTTAGGGGTTGTGCCCTGCTCCCGTCTCAAGAGAGGAATGGGGGTTAGCTCAAGATCACACAGCTGTGAAATGCTTGAGGCGGGAGCAGGACTTGCCTCCCTTCCTGGCCAGCCCCCTTCTCAGCCCACAAGAAAACACAGGGGCCCATCCCCCTCCCTTGGGGAGGACTGTTCTGTGAAGATCTGTTTGGTTGCCTTATCAGACGGGCAGGTTTGGCTACAGTGGAAGCTTTAGGGAAGGGGCCTGCTTAGAGAACTCTGCACTCACTATGACCTTTCTGCCTGAGGGCTGTCGGAGCTGCAGAGGGGAGACTGAGGACTACAGCGGAGCCAGAGGGCTGGGGCTGGCTAGACCTGGGCCCCTCAAAGATCTAGGAAGAACAGTAGCGTGGGCCTGGTGCACATGTGCACGTGTGTGTGTGTGTGTGTGTGTGTGTGTGTGCTGTGTGCGAAGTCGCTTCAGTCGTCCGACTCTTTGTGACCCCATGGGCTGTAGCCCACCAGGCTCCTCTGTCCATGGGGATTCTCCAGGCAAGAATACTATAAAGGGTTGCCATGCGCTCCTCCAGGAGATCTTCCCGACCCAGGGATTGAACCCACGTCTTCTGCATGGGCAGGCGAGTTCTTTACCACTGAACCACCTGGGAAGCTCCAACCTGGGCCTGGTGCTCCCAGCAAATAACTCTTTAGTCCTGGACCAGACTGAGGAGCTATTTCCCTCTCTGGGCCTTTTTCTTCAGCATCTTAGTTTTCAGCATCTGTCAGATGGCAGGGGATGCGGCCAGTGTTTGAACATCTCTGAGGACCTTCAGTGTTTTATGATATTTTATATCTTTGCCAGACTCACTGCTGAATTCTGTTTCCTGCCCAGACATTTCACCTCTGGTGATTTCTGCTTCTTCATGGAGCAGGGGCTCGATCAGAGGAAGCCTTGTTGTCAGATATAAGCGCCCATAGGCAGGGACCAAGGGTTTATCCTCACTCTGGGTTGTTGTTTTTTTTTTTTAATATTTATATATTTGACTGGGCCTGGTCAAAAAAATAAAATCCCAGCATGTGGAATCTTCGTTGTGGCATGTGAATTCTTAGCTGAGGCATGTAGGAGCTTGTTGCCTGACCAGGGATTGAACCTGGGCCTTCTGCATTGGGAACACCGAGTCTTAGCCATCGGACCACCAGACAAGTTCCTATGATCGCTTTTGACAGAGGCCATTGGACTCCTTTTGGGTGCTGCTACCAAAAGCCAGGCTTATCTGTTTCTGTCTTCCCTTCGAGCAACGGAAGGTCAAAAGAAAGAAAACAGAGTGAGTCAAGAATTGTTTTCTAGAAGAAAGATAAGGAGGGGATGGGGGCAGGGAGGGAACAATTTCCATCCCAGCTTGCTCTTCTTGACAGGAAGGGCCAAGGGTCCCATCTTATCAGTTGAAGGAAGTGGAATTTCTCTGAATAGAAATTCAGAGACACCAGGCACACAGGCCCAGCCCTTCCAGGATGAAATGCTTTGTGAGGTTAACAAATAACATCTGGGGTAATCAAGAACGGCCCTAAGTGGTCTCTGGCCCTCCCTGGCATCTATCTCAACACCGGCTGAGTGGAGCTGGACCAGAGTGGGGAAGAAGTGCTGGGATTGGTTGTCTGGGGAGGACACAGCAGGATCCACAAGAGGAAGTAAGGCTTCCAGAATCTGGGGGAAGGCACAGTGGAAGCCAGGGGGTCCTGGGGGGCCGGGGAGTAGTGGGAGAGAAGGGAGCTGGTATGTTTGTCTGTTTGAACCCACTCCTCATGTTATTCGATGCTGAAAATGGTCCCCCTTTATTAGGGGAAACGCTTGGCTGAAACCACACCAGCCTGGCTAGGCACCAGTGTAACCATCTGCCTGAGCTGTTTTAAGATGGAGGTCCTGGCAGGGAATACGCGGAACTCCCAAGTCACCACTAACTGGAAGAATTCGGGAGAGGTCAAAAGGAGATACCACTGGTCCTACCAACCTCCCAGGATCCTCCTTGCTGGGATCCATCTTGGCTGGACAACACGTGCACCACCAGGACGGACCCTGACTCGTCGGAGTCAGCGTGACTTGGCCAGAGACCACCCGGAAACGAATCCCATCCCCGTAAAACCAAGACTGTGAGCCACGTGGCAGAGCTATTCTCCTGGGTTCCCTTACAAGTCTGCCCAGGGTCCCCCTTATGCAAAAATTCTCTTGCTTTATCAGCACGTGTGTCTCCCGAGACCATTCATCTCCAAGAGTTAGACAAGCGCCCGCTCTATTAGCGAGCGTGTCCTGTCGCCAAGCCCCCAGCGGCCTGTGGAGGCTCCTGTCCTTTCGTGTCCAGGGTGGGATTCTGGGTCCCTCTTCTGCACGTCCTGCCCCGGGTGTGGACGCAGCCTTTCTTCCCAGAGCTCTGGTTTCCATCCCAGACACATCTGTGTGTGCCTGGCTGGTGGGGCCTCCCTGGGCGGCTCCTTATCTGGTGGCTGCTCGTCCTGATTCTGGCTGGCCTCTGTCTGTCTCTCATCCTCCCTGTCTCCTGTTTCATTTTTGGATGGCCCTGCCGGTCAAACCCGAGCTGGTGGTGGATGCGCGCCTCCACGCTGCGCCTCCGGTCACCCCAGGATTTAGCCCCTTTTTGGTACTCGTGGCTCTCAGCGATGCTTGGCCTCCGATAAACTCCATGGCGAGACTACTTCTTATACTAACAGCTCTTCCTTTTCAACGGCCCTCTGTTATCCTCTTGTCAGTGGAGAATATGCCTGTTTTCCTTTGTATTCTATTTTTTTTTTTTTGGCCACCCCACGGGCATGCAGGGTCTTTGTTCCCCAACCAGGAACTGGACTCCTGCCTTCTGCAGAGGAGGTCTGGCTGGTGGGGTTCCATGAGCAGCTCCTTGTCCTGGAGGGTAGGAGGAAGCGTGGAGTCTTAACCCTTGGGCCACCAGGGATGTCCTGCCTGGTTTCTTCAACATGTCTTTTTTATTTTAATTTTGGTACCTTTGGACCTCCTTCACCCATTTCCCCCGCTCCTCACTCCCTGCCTCTGACAACCACCCGTCTGTTCTCTGTATCTCTGAGCTTGTTTGTTTTTAAACATCTCTTTTGTCAGTGGTTGCATCTCCATCTGAGGCAGGAAGTATATAGCCCAGGAGCTTCTACAAGACACAGGTGTTGACGTGACAGGTTCCCAATGATGAATTTACCGTTTTAATGTGACTTCAGGGCTAAAGAGTTTACCAAAAAATTTAAAAAAAGATTCACTCTGCCATCTGCCATCAGAACTTGCTCTGCCATCTTGACCTGGACTTTGAGAGCCTCCCCGGGGAATGGTCTTCCTCTGGGTGTGGGGACAATGCAAGGCAGCTGAAGAGGGTGGGGGTGGCCTCTGTGGGTGACCCTCTGTGTGTTACCTGAGCTGTGGCCGTGCAGGCTTAGAAGGTGTTACGTGTTGGCCAGGAGAGCGGTACAGCTGAGAGTCTTTGGCGGCAGCTGGAGGAGAAGGGTACCGGGGCCACCAGGGACCGGTGTCAGATGCGCGATCCTAACCAGCCCTCAGGGATGTATCCGTCAGGGTCACTCACACGGGGTAATTCAAGGGGAGTTTAATAGCGGGATGATCTGCAAAGGTGTGGGCGGGAGGTTGGCAGACCAAGAGGGAAGTCAGGGGAGCTGGGAGCTGGGCCTGAAGGAGTAAGAGCGGTGTGTTTACTGGAATCTAGAGAAAGACACACGGACAGAGGTGGAGAGGAGAGGCTCCCAGGACTGGTCACCTGCTGTCCAGGCTGGAAAGAGCTGGGAGGTAGACCTGCCCTCCAGCCCTTGCTGGCTTCCTGCCTTCGGCTCTGTTGCCAGGCAACCCAGCGGCCCGGCCGGGAGACAGAGGACAAGGGAGCCCACTGATGCTGCCCTGTGGGCTAGCCTCCCGGGACACCTAGCCGAGTGGAAGAAGGTGGAGAGTGGATGGAAGGGGCAGCATAAGGTGCTAGGAGGGGTGTGTGAGGGGCAGCCCGGAGCAAGTGCGGGTCCTGAGCAAGTGAGTGAGTGTGTGTGTGTGTGTGAGTGTGTGTGAGTGTGAGTGTGTGTGAGTGTGAGTGTGTGTATGTGTGTGAGAGGGTGTGTGAGGGGCAGCCCGGAGCGAGTGCGGGTCCTGAGCAAGTGAGTGAGTGAGTGTGTGTGTGTGTAAGTGTGTGTGAGTGTGTGTGAGAGCGTGTGTGTGTGTGTGAGTGTGTGTATGTGTGAGTATGTGAATGTGTGTGTGTGTGAGCGTGTGTGTATGTGTGTGAGTGTGTGTGAGTGTGTGAGTATGTGTGAATGTGTGTGCATGAGTGTGTGAGTGTGTGAGAGAGTGTGTGAGTGTATGTGTGCATGAGTGTGTGTGTGTCAGTGAGTGTGTGAATGTGTGTGTCAGTGTGTGAGTGCGTGAGTGTGTGTGTGAGTGCGTGTGTGAGAGAATGTGTGTGAGTGTGTGTGTGAGAGAGAATGTGTGTGAGTGTGTGTGTGAGAGAGAATGTGTGTGAGTGTGTGAGTGTGTGTGTGAGTGTGTGCGTGTGTGTCAGTGTGTGAGTGTGTGTGTTAGAGAATGTGTGTGAGAATGTGAGTGTGTGTATGTGTGTGAGAGGGTGTGTGAGGGGCAGCCCGGAGCGAGTGCGGGTCCTGAGCGAGCGAGTGAGAGAGAGTGTGTGTGTGTGTGTGAGTGTGAGTGTGTGTGTGTGTGTGAGAGAGTGTATGTAAGTGTGTGTGAGTGTGTGTGAATGTCTGTGTGAGTGTGTGAGTGTGTGTGAGAGAGAGTGTGGAAGTGTGTGAGTGTGAGTGTGTGTGTCTGAGTGAGTGCGTGTGTGAGTGAGTGTGTGTGTGAGAGAGAATGTGTGTGTGAGTGTGTGTGTGAGAGTGTGTGTGAGTGTGTGTTGAGCCCCACAACACACTCTTCTTGCTGTGGGGTGAGAGTGGGGACCCCAGAACCCTTATTCTTAAAGTTCTCAGTCCTTAAATATTCTCCTCCGCTCACAGCTTGATACCTGAAATCCCCTCATTAAAAAAAAAAAAAACAACAGAACTTTTTGCAGGGAACTGGGAATTCCCTGATGATCCAGTGGCTAAGACTCCCAGCTTTCACTGATGAGGGCCCGGGATTCAATCCCTGGGTCAAGGAACTAAGATCCGCAAATGAGAAATATATAAAATAATAAAACGAAAAGCTCTCTGCTCTGAGCTAAAAGGTTCTGCTAACCATGACCTTCACATCCAGGACAGCAGCAAGGGGGAAGAGACGCGGATGCTTCCTGTGTCCTTAGCCTGCGCCTGCCCTGAGTGAGCGAGATCTGACTCTGATGAGACAGGTATGTGGTCCCATGGCCTTGCAGGACAAGGGTCACTAATTCACACATGAGGCGTGTGGGGCTGAGGGGCCTAGCCAGCCCCACACCACGGCCCACATCTAGATGTTTTTATAACCCACTTAGTCCAAAGCCCATACAGGTCACCACCACCCCAGTGATCCCCAACCTCCACAGGAGCTGAGGAGCTGGTCTTGATGTAAGGAGGGGGGAACCATCCCAGAGAACAAGAAAGGCTACAGTGGGGGCAAGGGTGGTGTTTAAGCAGCCGACATTGACTTCTCATTTCCGGGGGCTGAGAGTCCAAGATCCGGTGCCAGCAGACAGAGCTCCCGGTGAGACCTCGCTTCCCAGTTTGCAGACAGCTGCTGTCTCAGCTGTCTTACAACCAGGAAGCGCTAATTTAATTTTGAATTTGCACTGGATCTGCTTCCACGACTTTAACTCTTTTTGTTATTATAAGCATACATAATGGCCTGCCTCAGGGAGATAACCTGACCCCGCCCACTGGTGATGGACTGTGACATTCTTGAATCCTTTGTGTGGCAAATGGCGCTGGGCCCAGTGCCCACTGCTTACCAGCCAGACTCAGAAATTCACATTTGGAAAGATCAGAATCACAGATAGATGTGACATCTTTCTTTGTGGATGTGACAGAGAATATTCCATTTCACACCACCCATGAAATGACTGTAAGGAAATGAAACTAACATATCCCCTTTGTGTGAGGCTTGCCACTCTAGGAGATACTTGCAGGAATTAAATGGTCTTTTTACTTTGTTTCCTCACCTCCGGCCATCTCTGATTCATAAAAGAATCTGACATCCAGACTCCAACTAGTTGGCTAATTGGTTATTTTGAGACGCTAGCCTGCCGTCTTCTCGGTCAGCCAGCGGCCAAATAAAGTCCCTTCCTGATCCCAACACCTCATCTCCGATTCATTGACTTATCTTGTGGCAAGCAAAGCGAACTTGGACTTGGTAACATTATCACATGGTGCGGGGAAAGAGAACTCTGTCTCTCTTTCCTTCTTATAAGGACACCATTCCCATCATGGTGGGGGTAGGACACCCTTATGACCCCATCTAAACCTAACTATAACCTCCCAAAGTCCTAATCACTAAACACCACCAAATACCTCCCACCAGTCCATTGGGGGAGTTACCACCACACATGATTTGGGGCCAGACCCATTCAATTCATAACAGAAAGGAACTCTGAAGACTTTTGCCCAGGGTGGGTTCACCCTGTTTTTCTGAGTGGTGACTGTGCCTTCCTCCAGCCCCCCAGAAAGCGGTCCAACATAACTGGACTCCTTTCCCCTCCCTGGATTTGACATTCACTCTTCCAACCTCAGTAGAACCCACAGAAAGCAGAGCTTTCAGTAGCAACGTCTTTGAACTGATGGCACAGTGTTAATTCTGCAAGTTTTGTAAAGAAAATATCATGGATTCATAATCTGCTTATGATCTATGTGACCTGTGTCAGTCACTCTGAAATGCAATTTTCTGTAACATCTTTTTATAAATTTTAATTTTTATTTCGTTTATTTTATTTTTGGCTGCACTAGGCCTTCATTGCTTTTGCCTGGGCTTTCTCTAGTTGTGGTTGGAGGGCTTCTCATTGTGGTGGCTTCTCTTGTTGCGGAGGACCAGCTCTAGGGCATGCCAGCTCAGTAGTAGAGGTGCATGGCCTTAGTTTCTCTGCAGCATGTGGGACCTTCCTGGACCAGGGATCGAACCGGGGTCCCCTGGATAGGCTAGGTGGATTCCAATCCACTGCTCCATCCGAGAAGCCCTGAAGTACAACTTTCTCAAGTGTAGAATGGCTGTCCTGGTAGCTCAGGTGGCAGAGAATCTGCCCGCAATGCAGGAGACCCCCTTTGATCCCTGAATGGGGAAGATCCTTTGGAAAAGGGAATGGCAACCCACTCCAGTACTCTTGCCTGGAGAATTCCATGGACAGAGGAGCCTGGAAGGCTGTACAGCCCCTGGGGTCGCCAAGAATCAGACACGACTTTGTGACTAAGCAACAACAAAATGGAAGTAATACTAGCTACCTGAGTTAAAACATGTAGCACAATCTTTGGGACTTGGTGGGCTTCTGGTGAGTGTAAAGAGCTGTCTAGAAGCTAACCTCTTGATTTCTGGGCCTGGGCTTCTGCCTTGACTTTCCAGTTTCCTTTATTTGAGGGGCAAAATGTGACATTTATTAAGCCTCCCGGGGGCTGGTGGCCTTGCACTGTCCATCAATAGCTGGTCCTCCTGATCTCAGAGTCAGTGAGCTGGTTGCATACATGAGAAAACGTGGAGACGAATAAATAGGAAAGGAAGACCTACTGTGTGACGGAAGCGGGATGGCTGAACCGACCCTTTTGAAGCGACTTCAGAGTGTGCAAAGCGCTGAGAACCTGGAGTCTCCCACGCGGTCGGCGCTTTACTCGCTGCTGGGCCCCAGCTTCTTGGCTGCTGGCGCCCTCCAGTGGTGCTCATGATGTCTTTTTTAATTAGACCAGTTTCTTTGGCAGTCTGGCCTACCTTAAGTTCACTCAATTTTTTGAAAGCACATGAAAATAAATAAATAAATAAAAGCACATGATTTTTAAAATTATTTATTTATTATGGCTGCACTGGGTCTTCATTACTGCACGCAGGCTTTCTCTAGTTGAAGAGACCGGAGCTACTCTCTACTTGCGGTTCATGGGCTTCTCATTGTGGAGGCTTCTCTAGTTGCAGAGGGCGGCCTCTAGAAAGTGTGGGTTCAGTAGCTGAGACTTCCTGGGCTCCAGAGCACAGGCTCAGTACTTGTGGCCCATGGGCTGAGTTGTTCCGTGGCACATAGAATCCTCCTGGACTAGGGATCGAACCCATGTCCCCCGTGTTGGCAGGTAGATTTTTAACCACTGGACCACCAGGAATGTCCCCAGTCAAGTTTTTACTGAGAGAGTTCTTTGCCAGGGGTGGGGTGGGGGGTATAGTCTAGGCACTGATGATTTAGCAGAGAACAAAACAAACTCCTTGAAAAAAAAAAAAACCTCCTACACTAACTCTTCACTTGCTTAGCTACTTCCATCTGGGTCCCTGAAGGCTGTTTCGGCTCCTCCTTTTGCATTGCCAAAGGTGAATTTTTGTGAAACTAGCATGCATAGACTCCCAAATAAGATGAAACCAGAGCACTGGGTAGTACTGGGGCGAATCCGAAACTAAAAAACTAAAATTGAATTTAGTTCAACTTTAAGTGACTTGCCGTCTCTTAGCGCTTCTTTCCTTTATTATAGATTATGATTTTGCTTTCCCCCTGCTTTTTAAGTTTGTTCATGAGTGCACCTACAGAGCTTCCACTAGATCTACGCTATCCAGTACGGTCGCCACTAGTCACCTATGACTATTTAAATTAGATTAATTAAGAAATTTAATAAGATTAAAAATGTAGTTCCTTATTTGCACCACTCACATTTCCAGTGTTTACTCCCCACATGTGACTGGTGGCTATCTCATTGAACAGCACTAATGTGTAATATTTCCGTGGCAGAAGATTCACCTGGATGACCCTGTAGCTGTGATGGGGATTCGGCTGCAGGAATGCTGAGTTAGTGTGAAGGTACGATCTACCCATTCCTTCTTTCTGCCTTCTTCTTTTCTTTTAAGGATTTCTTTTATTTCTTGGTTTGCTTTTCACCGTGCTGGGTCTTTGTTGCTGTGCACAGACTTTCTCTAGTTGTGGCAAGCGGGCTTCTCACTGCAGCAGCTTTTCTTGTTGCGGAGCACAGGTTCTAAGATGTGTGGGCTTCACTAGTTATGGTGCACAGGATTAGTTATCCCACAGCATGTGGGGTCTTAGCTCCTGGACCAGGGATTGAACTCGTGTCCCCTGCATATTTGCAGGCAGATTCTTAACCACTGGACCACCAGGGAAGTCCCCTCCTTCTACCTTCTTATCTGCAGTTTGGACAGTGGCCTCTGGCTGGTAGCAGAGGGGTGTGAGCCAGAAGACCTAACTTTCTACTGTTTGCTGAGCCAGTTGGGAGATGTGCCCCCCTCCTCTCTTCTTCTTTTTCTTCTTTTTACATTTAATTTTACTTATTGATTTATTATAAACATTTTTTTCTGCCTCACTGCACAGCTTGCAGGATCTTAGTTCTCTGACCAGGGATCGAACCCCAGTGCACATCAAACCAACAGAAGGATCTGGGTCCCAGGCTGATCAACCCTGTGGTTGCTTTTTTCTTGGGAGACTTCAGTTGCCAAAGGTTTGTCTCTCTGCGCCCTTGGTACTGGGTGGCCAGCTCTGCTCTTGACCTCTGCCCTTTCTGGTTCTAACTGTGAGCTGGAAGGGACTTGGGGAACCTTCTTACCAAGCGCTTGTATACAGGGAAGCCTCTCATAGCCAGTAAGAGAGCGAGTGGGCAATGGATGCTGGAGTGTCTGAAAGTTAAAAGTCTCCACTTCTTGAGCCACTACCGCTGAGGAAGGTGGACAGAACATCCTGGTACACAAGCTCTTCTCATTTCTGCTGCTAACTTGCTCTGTGACTCTGGATAAGTCCTTTCTCTTACCCCAAAGAGAAAGAGTCCTTTCTCTTTCTTCCCATATAATGAGGGATGTGGGACTTGATTTCCAAGGTCTTCTGCAGTTCTAGAGTCTATAACTTGGACATTCCCTTTGTGACTCCAGTGCACAAACAAATTATTATCAAGCTAAAACAGATTTTCCCCTCCCCAAAGAGAAATCTCTTGGCTCAAATGGTTTCACTTCAAACACCTGAGGAAGACTAAACACCAATTTTACACAAATTCTTCCAGAAAATAAAGGAGGAGGGGACACTTCCCAGCTTATTTTTAGGCCAGGATTATTTTGATATCAAAACCAGATAAAGACAGTACTAAAAAAAGCAAATGTGAACCAATATCTTTCATGAACTTAGACCAATAACTCTCTAAATCCTCAATAAAATATTAGCAAATTGAATTCATTGTTCTAACATAATTATAAATATGAGAAGAATTATATACAAGAACCACATAGGATTTATTCCAGATATGTAATCTGATTCATCATTCAAAATTCCATGAATATCAAGTGGTTAATAAAGTTGAGTTTAAAAAAGTGCATTATAGCAACAAGTTAAATATAATCATCAAGCTATGGAGTTGTGTCAGACTCTTTGCGAGCCCATGGACTGCAGCACGCCAGGCATCCCCGTCCATCACCACTCCTGGAGCTTGCTTAAACTCATGTCCATTGAGTCAGTGATGCCATCCAACCATCTCATCCTCTGTCATCCCCTTCTCTTCCAGCCGTCAATCTTTCCCAGCATCAGGGTCTTTTCTAATGAGTCAGCTCTTCACATCAGGTGGCCAAAGTATTGGAGTTTCAGCTTCAGCATCAGTCCTTCCAATGAATATTCAGGACTGATTTCCTTTGGGATTGACTGGTTGGCTCTCCTTGCAGTCCAAGGGACTCTCAAGAGTCTTCTCCAACACCACACTTCAAAAGCATCAATTCTTTGGCACTGAGCTTTCTTAATGGTCCAACTCTCAGATCCATACATGACTATTGGAAAAACCATAGCTTTGACTAGTTGGACCTTTGTTGGCAAAGTAATGTCTCTGCTTTTTATTTTTATTTTTTTTACTTATATCTTTTATTTTAGATAAATTGTAAGGTACAGTTCGGGCAAGGCAGAAAAGGAAAGACGACCTCAACAGAGGTAGGCTACCTTTATTCAGGCAAGGAGGGCCGACAGTCGGCCTAATGACCAGGCTGAACGCCCATGTCTCTGCTTTTTAAAATGCTGTCTAGGTTGGTCATAACTTTTCTTCCAAGGAGCAAGTGTCTTTTAATTTCATGTTTGCAGTCACCATCTGCAGTGATTTTGGAGCCCAGGAAAATAAAGTCTGTCACTGTTTCCATTGTTTCTCCATCTATTTGCCATGAAGTGATGGGACTAGATGCCGTGATCTTAGTTTCTGAATGTTGAGTTTTAAACCAGCTTTTTCACTCTCCTCTTTTACTTTCATCAAGAGGCTCTTTAGTTCGTCTTCACTTTCTGCCATAAGGGTGGTATCATCTGCGTATCTGAGGTTATTGATATTTCTCCTGGAAATCTTGATTCTAGCTTGTGCTTCCTCCAGCCCAGCATTTCACATGATGTACTCTGCATATAAGTTAAATAAGCAGGGTGACTATATATAGCCTTGACGTACTCCTTTCCCAATTTGGAACCAGTCTATTGTTCCATGTCCAGTTCTAACTGTTGCTTCTTGACCTGCATACATATTTCTCAGAAGGCAGATAAGGTGGTTTGATAAGACCACCATTCTCTTTAAGACTTTTCCACAGTTTGTTGCGATCCACACAGTCAAAGGCTTTGGCATAGTCAATAAAGCAGAAATGGATGTTTTTCTGGAACTCTCTTGCTTTTTCTATGATCCAATGGATGTTGGCAATTTGATCTCTGGTTCCTCTGCCTTTTGTAAAACCAGCTTGAACAACTGGAAGTTCTTGGTTCACGGTACTGTTGAAGCCTCACTTGGAGAATTTTGAGAAATATTTTGCTAGCGTGTGAGATGAGTGCAGTTGTGCAGTCATTGAGCATTCTTTGGCTTTGCCTTTCTTTGGGATTGGAATGAAAACTGACCTTTTCCATTCCTGGGGCCACTGCTAAGTTTTCCAAATTTGCTGGCATATTGAGTGCAGCATTTTCACAGCATCATCTTTTAGGATTTGAAATAGCTCAATTGGAATTCCCTTGCCTCCTCTAGCTTTGTTCGTAGTGATGCTTCCTAAGGCCCACTTGACTTCACATTCCAGGATGTCTGGCTCTAGGTAAGTGATCACACCATCGTGATTATCTGGGTCATGAAGAACTTTTTTGTACGGTTCTTCTGTGTATTCTTGCCACCTCTTCTTAATATCTTCTGCTTCTGTTAGGTCCATACCATTTCTGTCCTTTATTGAGCCCATCTGTGCATGTGCCCTTGGTGTCTCTAATTTTCTTGAAGAAATCTCTAGTCTTTCCCATTCTATTGTTTTCCTCTATTTCTTTGCATTGATCGCTGAGGAAGACTTTCTTATCTGTCTTTGCTGTTCTTTGGAACTCTGCATTCAAATGGGTATATCTTTCCTTTTCTCCTTTGCCTCTCACTTCTCTTCTTTTCTCAGATATTTGTAAGGCCTCCTCAGACAACCATTTTGCCTTTTTGCCCTTCTTTTTCTTGGGGATGGTCTTGATCACTGCCTCCTGTACAATGTCACAAACCTCCATCCTTAGTTCTTCAGGCACTCTGTCTATGAGATCTAATCCCTGGAATCTATTTCTCACTTCCACTGTATAATCGTAAGGGATTTGATTTAGATCATACCTGAATGGAATTCTCCAGGCTAGAGTATTGGAGTGGGTAGCCTTCCCCTTCTCCAGGGGATCGTCCCAACCCTGAGACTGAACCCAAGTCTCCCGCATTGCAGGTGGATTCTTGGATTCAGAGTCCAGAGTGCTCACCATTACACCATGGAACCACTGCAGGTGGATTCTTTACCAGCTGAGCCACAAGGGAAGTCCTTCATGAAGATAATCATAATCATATCAACTAATACAGAAAAAGCATTTGACAATATCCAACACCCGTTCATGATTTAAGACCCTCAGCAAGCTAGTAAGAAAGGGGAACTAACCTCAGTTTTATAAAGAACATCTGCAAAGAGTCTATTGCTAACTTCATAGTTGATGGTGAAAGACAGAATGCTTTCTCCCTAAGTTTGGGAACAAGGCAGGAATATCTGCTCTCACTGTATGCATGCTCCTTCAGTCAAGTCTGACTCTTTTTGATCCTTTGGGCTGTAACCTGCCAGGCTTCTCTGCATGGAATTTTTTTTTTTTTTTTCAAGCAAGAATATTGGAGTGGGTTGCCGTTTCCTCTTCTAGGGGATTTTCCCGACCCAGGGATCAAATTTGAGTCTTCTGGGTCTCCTTCATTGCAGGCAGACTCTTTTCACACTGAGTCATTGAGGAAGACTTGCTTTCACTTGCTTTCACTACTCTTGTTTATACATTGCTGGAAGTTCTAGTTACTGCAGTAAAGGAAGAACAAGAAGTAAAAAGGCATAGCGATTGGAAAGGAAGAAGTAAAACTGTCCTTATTTGCAAACGTTATGATTGTTTATTAAAAAAATCCCAAAGACTTTACAGAAGAGCTTCTGTAAGTGCTATGTAATTTCTGCAAGGTCACAGGATACAAGATTGATGCATAAAACAACTGCATTTCTATATAGCAACAGCAAACAGGCAGAAACTAATTGTTCCAAAGAAAATGAGATACCTAGTTACATATTTAACAAAATATGCATAGGATCTGTATGCTGAAAATGACTTAACACTGATAGTCAATCAAAGATGTAAATAAATGGAGACATATACTGCGGTCATGGACTGGCAGACACAGCATAGTAAACATGTCAATTCTTCTCCAATTTGTAGGTTTGATGTAATTCCTATCAAAATCCCAACAAGATATTCTGTAGACATAGATAAGCATATTCCAACATTTACATGAAGAAGCACAAGCCCTGGAATGATGAAAGGGCTTTAAGGGCTTTAATTTAAGAAAAAATTCTTTTTCTTAAAAAAGAAAAGAATAATCTGTGAGGAATTACTCTACCCCGTATAAGATACTGTATGAGACCAGGACGAAATAAAGGGAGGATCAAACCCTGGCCAGCCCTTTCCTGAAAGTAGAGTTAGCACCTCCTCCAAACAGCCTTCCTGGATTATCTCCTATAGTTCACTGGCCCCTGCGTATATATCCTACTTGAACTGTATCAAATTATTTCCCCTTCATTAATATGAGAGTTGATGAGCATTCCTATTTCTCAGCTGTGTATTCTATAATTTGCAATACACAGGGCTTGGTGAGGGCATTATTATGGTTTCTACCTTTTTGCTTTTCTCACCAGGCCCAGGAAGGTGTTCTGAACCTAGCGGACATTCAGTTGTTTTGCAGACAGAACAGACTGAGATGAATATTCTCATCCTACTTGTCTCAGGGCCTCCTGGCCCCTACTAGGCATCTTGTCCCCAGGGTGCATCAGGAATCCAAAATCGCAGCTCACGATCGCAGAGGCTTCATCACCTCCCAGCACCAACTGCTGAGCCCATTACCCAGAGCTGGGCAGGAAGCGCCCGAGGTCTCCTGAAAACTGATGATGTCAGGAGAGGCTTCCTCCGGCCTCCGCCAGGCTCTGCTTTGAAACCCCTGGGGCCACCAGGCTGTCCATTCTGTTAGCAGTTCCTCTTCCGGGACACAGTGGCTCGTGGAGGGTGGAGGGCTTGGGTCGGGGCCAGGGGAGATGGGAACAGTGCAGTGAAAAGCAGGAGCCTGTGACTCTTTGGTTTCCAGGCCGGAAGCACTTGGAAGAGGGAGAGTCTCTACTTTTTTTTTCTGGCCGTGCTGGGTTTTCATTGCTCGTGGTTGCAGTGCTCAGGATTCTCATTGTGGTGGCTTCTCTTGCCGCGGCTCGTGGGCTCTAGAGCACAGACTCGGTAGCTGTGGTGTAGGGGCTTCGTTGCTCCAAGGTATGCGCGATCTTCCTAGATCGATGATGGAACCCATGTCCCCTGCATTGGCAGGCAGATTCTTTTTTTTTTTCCATTTATTTTTATTAGCTGGAGGCTAATTACTTTACAATATTGTAGTGGTTTTTGCCATACATTGGCATGAATCAGCCGTGGAGGCAGGCAGATTCTTAATCACTGGATCACCAGGGGAGTCTAGCATTTCATTTTTATATTGAGCAGGTGGCGGAGGGCCTGGCAGGATGACTTTGGAGGGACTGCCCTTCCTGCAGCCTAGAAAGAGGATTCCAGATGCTAGAGGTCTTCCTTGGGGGCTCAGATGGTAAAGAATCTGCCTGCAATGCAGGAGACCAGGGTTTGATCCCTGGATTGGAAAGATCCCCTGGAGAAGAGAATGGCAACCCACTCCAGTATTCTTGCCTGGAGAATTCCATGGACAAAGGAGCCTGGAGGGCTATAATCCATGGGGTCACAAAGAGTCGGACACAGACTGAGTGACTTTAAGAGACAGAGATGCTAGAAGTGGCTGAAAAGACACCCTGCTCCGGCCCTGTGTTTCCCTGGTGACCAAAGATGGCGTCTGTGTGCACTTCCTGTTGCCTGCAAGCCCAGGAATTCCTCACTCCTATCGGGACATCCTGGAATGACTTGCTGGCTTCTGCCTTTGGTCTTAAATGGTATTACGGCACTGAAATCACTTTCTCATCTGTGTCGGGGGAAGGGGGGAGGGTGGGGAGATGTGGGTCCAGGCATGTGAGTGGAGAGTAAGCCAAACCAAGCAAAGAAGCTCAAGCAAGAAATGAGTCCTAAGTGATGCATAATGGGTCAGGCAAGACCTGGGTGGACGTGCTTGTACCCAGAGCCCAGCACACAGTAGGGGCTGAGCGGCTGCCTTGATCAGGATTCTTCCCTCTGTGTGTGTTTTCCATGGCTCTTGGCCCATTGTGGCCCTCCTAGGCCCCTGGGCTGTGCTTCTGGTCCCTTTCACACTCCCTACAAGTTGGGCATCTTAGCCCGAGGCCCCCAGAGAAGGCTCCCCATCCATGTCTGGGCAGTTGCTGGCATTGCAGGTGGCTCCCTTCCACCTTCCCACTCGCCAGCTTTCTCACAGCACTCACACAGGCCTCCAGAGGAGGACGGGCCAGATCACATCTAGATCCCGTGCTCCCTTTCTGCCCTCAGGCCCCCTCCTTCACCCCTGGGAACCGACAGGGAACCGAGAGGGGGGGTGGTCTCTGGGGATGACCTCCCCAGCAGGACAGAGCTTGGACACCATCGTCTGCCGGCCTGAAATTGGGGAAATGGTGGGGACAGGCTGCGGAGCTGTCGGGGGGGAACTTTCTGTCTGTCGCTCTCTTTTTACAAAATGTACTTATGACCCTGGGGACCCGGGGAAGGGCGCAGATAGGAAAGAGGGGATTTGGAAGCAAGCAAGAAAACAGAACGGTCCATTGGACTTGCATTCCTGAGGCTGGACTCACTCTAGTCTGCTATGACAGACGGGAGACGAGGCTGCCTGCCTCGAAGACTCCAAATAGATGGTTCAGATGTGGGCCTCTAGGAGTCCTGGTTTCAGGAGAGAGGATTCGTACATAACAATTGCTTTTTTTTTGTTTTTACTTAAGAATAAGCTTTTTGAAGTCCTGGACTGTACATCCCTTGAAGGGTAGAAAGCACGCTTCTTTTTTTTCTCTTTTTCCAGAAAGCACATCTTAACTCTCTTTTAGTTTCCTAAGCACATAGCAAAGTGCCTGGCAAACAGAAAATATTAAAAATCCAGTGAACTGGAAATTGCCCTGAGCTTTCTATGGTGTGTGAGCCTCCCCGCTTAGTTTACAAGGAAGGTGAGTGTAGGGTGCAGTAAACAGAAGTCATCTTTAGAAGTAAGAGAGAGTGAAACAGACTCTTGGAGCCAGTCCGCAGGGATGGGGGAGAGGAGCTGGGTGGGTGTGGCTTCCGCCAAAGGCACAAAGCTGGCAGGAAGCTGGTATTTCCACCTGCGGTGCAGGGTCCTGCCCCCCTCACTGTTTCTCCTGGAATCCCACCTTCTATCTGCCCAGCCCAGAGGAGCCGGGCGGCTCTCCTGTACCACCGACATCATGGCCGTTCCCACATAAAGCTGCTGAGCTGGAATTAACAAGCACCTTTTCCTTCTAAGCTCAATTGTAACAACACAGTGGCTGGGATCTTTTTACTTTTTTGTTTTGTTTCAAACACATACAAAAGTAAAGAGAAGAGTGTTTCCCCTCCCATGCTCCCATCACCCGGCTTCCGGAATGGTCAATGCCCTGTCTTTTTTCACCCGCTGGATGATTTTGAAGCTCTCTCCTAGCCATCCCTACCATTTCCTCTGTAATTATATAGTCTCTGTTACCAAAGGAGAAGGGCTGCTTATCTTAAAAACAACAATAACATCGTCATTCTTAAAAAAGTCAACAATAGCTGAGTATTATCAAACACGCTGTCAGTGTTCAAATTTCTTGGATTGTCTCATATTTCTTACTAAATTTTTAAACATATCTTTATGGTTGGAAGACATCTATAAATAAAAGTTGCTATTTTAACCACTTTTAGATGTGCAATTCAGTGGCATTGATTACATTCTCAGTGTTATGCAATCATTGCCACTATTTCTAAAATTTTTTTCATCATGCTGAACAGAAATTCTGTACCCATGAGCAATAACTCTTCCTTTCCCTTACCCTGGTAATTTCTAATCTAATTTCTGTTTCTATGAATCTACCTATTTTAGGTATTTCACATAAATGAAATCATACCATATTTGTCCTTTTGTGTCTGGCTTATTTTGCTTAGATGATGTTTTTAAGTCTCATCCAGGTTTTAGCCTGTATCAGAACGTCATTCCTTTTTAAGGCTGAATAATAGTCCCTTGAATGGATTTTCCAAGTTTTGTTTACCCATTGATGTCCATCTGTTGATGGACACTGGAGTTGTTTATACCTTTTGGCTATTGTGAATAATGCTGTGATGAACACTGGTATGCAAGGATCTGTTTGAGTCCCTGTTTTCAATTCTTTCGGATGCATATCTAAGAGTGGAATTGCTGGGTCATATAGTAGCTCTATGTTTAACTTTCTGAGGACCAGCCAAACTGTTTTCCGTTGCTGCTGCACCGTATTACATCTCCGCCAAAAACACAGAAGGATTCCAATTTCTCCATATCTTCTTCAACACTTGTTATTTTCCACTGTAAAAAAGTATAGCCATTCTAGTAGATGTGAAGTCATATCTCATTGCATGTTACTGATGACTTATGATGGTAAGTGTCTTTTGATGTGCTTTTTGGCTATTTGTATATAATCTTCGGAGAAACATCTATTCAAGTCCTTTGCCCATTTTAAAACTGGGTTGTTTATCTTTTGCTGTTGAGTTGCAGGAGTTTTAAAAAAATATGTTCAGGGTATTAAACTCTTATTAGATATGATTTACAAATGTTTCTTCCATCCGGAAGATTGTCACTTCATTTTTCTCAATAGTGTTCTTTGATGCACAAAAGTTTTTAATGTTAATGAAGTTCAGCTTGTCTATTTTTCCATTTGAGGCCTGTGTTTTTGGTGTCATATTAAGGAAATTTTTGCCAAATCTAGGTCACAAAGAGTTTCTTAAACTATGTTTTCTTGTCAGTTTTGTAGTTTTATGTCTTCAATTTAGGTCTTCGATCCATTTTTAGTCAATTTTTCTTTATAGTGTGTCCAAAGTTCAGAAACAGCAGAAGTGAAAACAGTGAATCACAAAGGCAGTGACTAATAAAAGTTTATTGTGGACACACCAGAAAAAGAGAGTTTTCGAACTGGGAGCATTCAAATGTAGCATGGATTGAGGGGCAGAGATATGCTATTGTATGTGACTGTTTATTCTTCACGGTGCTTGGTTATAGAGTTTCCTTAAATGATACGGAATGGTTGCTTCATATCAACTCGGGGAAGACTTTTAAGTTTCACTTACGATTTTCAGAGGCATAAGCAAGAAGTGATCCAGGGCAAGTTAGTCCTGATTGTCTTGCAAAATAAGCTAAATTAAACTTTGTTTTTCTGACAAAACTGGCTTTGTCTGCTTAGGAAATGAATTTTCAAGTCTGGTCTCTGTGTTTGATTTTAAAGGTGTAAGGGAAGGGTCCAGCTTCATGCTTTTGCACGTGGATATCTAGTTTTCCCAGCGCCATTCGTTAAAGAGAATTTTTTCCTCTTGAACGACTGTGTTGCCTTTTTGACAATCAGTTGACCATGTCAGGGTTTATTTCTGAGTTCTCAATTTGATAAATCCTTGATCTATACATTTATCCTTGTACCAGGCACCGAGTTGTCTTCATTACTGTGGCTTCGTAGTAAGTTTTGAAATTGAAAATGAGTCCTCTAGCTTTGTTCTTCTTTCTCAAGATTGTTTTTTCGCTATTTGCAGTCCCTTGAGACTGCAAAAAAATTCATACAAAGGATTTTATTTTAATTTTAAGATGAGTTTTTCTATCTCTGCAAAAAACACCACTGGAATTTTGATACGGATTGCCCTGAATTAGCATATTGTTTGTGGTTGTATCATCAAATTTTTGTTTTGAGTTTCTTTATTGTTATTTAATTGGAGTATAGTTGATTTCCAATATCGTGTTAGTTTCTTGTGTGCAGCAAAGTGAATCAGTTATACGTATACATAAATACACTTTTTTTAGATTCTTTTTCCATGTAAGTCATTACACAATATTGAGTAACATGCTCTGTGCTATACAGTTGTATCATCATCTTAATAATATTGTCTTCCAATTCAGGAGCATGGGATATTTTTCCATTTATTTAGGGTTTTCTTTCAGCAGTGTTTTATACAAGTCTTTTGTCTCTTTGGTTAAATCTATTCCTAAATATTTTATTCTTTTTGATGCTATTAGAGATGGAATTATTTTTTCAATTTTGGGGAAAGATTGATCAGTGGTAATGTATAGAAATGCAACAGATTTTTGTGTGTTGATTCTTTTTTTTTTTTTTTACCTTGCATCGGCTTCTGGGATCTTAGTTCCCTGACCAAGGATTGAACTCAGGCCTTTTGCAGTAAAAGAGCAGAGTCCTAACCACTGGACCACCAAGGAACTCCCCCCACCACACTTAAATTCACTAAAAAACTCATCTTTGTCTCTGTACTTTCAAACTGTACCCTCTATTACCCACCCTCTGCTCACCCACAAATCCATCCCTCCCAGCAATAAATAATAAATTTAAAGTGAACAGACTATAAATATGTTTACAAAGTAAAACTTACAGGGTTTGCTGATGCCTTCTGTGTAGAGAATAAGAGAGAAAGAGAGAGGTCTGGGATGGGACCAAGAGTTTTGGCCGGAGAATGTGGCAGAAGAAATTTGCCACTTACTAGAATGGGGGGGAAATGATTTCCCTGGGGGATGTGGATGTTTTAAAGAACACAGGTGACCCATCAAAGCACCTCACGGTTGGACTCTGCAGAGGTCTATTATTTTAGTTTAACATGTAATCACTGTTATGACCAGTCAGTAGAGCTCAGGTCACCTATCCCTTCGTTCCTCTCCCTTGTTTTACCAAAAATGAGGCTTGTCTCAAAGTTTCATGAAAGAATCCTGATCCAGTCCATAGTACCTTACTGGTTATGCCTAGCACAGGAGACATCATCCACACAAGCTGCTCAGAGGGACCATACCTAACCCTTAGCAAATGGCTCAGTCCCTCAAATACTGCCCATGCTTGGGACTGGGCTACACACAGAGAAATTCCTGCCATTTCCCCCAAGAGCATCTAGGTTTCCTAACGTACTCTACCCATTGGACAAACTTCTGGGCTGGGAGCTTATAAAATCAATTGCCCTAAGGTATAATCGACCAAGAGCCTTTCTCTTTTGGGGTCCTTTCATTTTAATAAGAGATAAGACCATCAGTCAAAAGCATGCATTTATAGTGATGGGACTTTCAGGAGAATATTTTTTTTTCCCTTGGAGGAGGGCATCTTTCTATCTCTCTCAAATCCACATGCTGTACTATCCTTAAAGCAGCAGGCCTGACAATGGTTCTAACAACATTTCTTTCTTTTTTTCTCTTTTTATCTTTGCCTGCACTGAGTCTTCGTTGCCGCGTGCATTTTTTCTCTAGTTGTGGAGAGTGGGAGCTACTCTCTAGTTGCAGTGCGCGGGCTCCTCATTGCGGTGGCTTCTCCATTTGCAGGACTCTAGGGTGCTCAGGTGGGGAAGGCAGTGGCACCCACTCCAGTACTCTTGCCTGGAAAATCCCATGGACGGAGGAGCCTGGTAGGCTGCAGTCCATCGGGTTGCTAGGAGTTGGACACGATTGAGCGACTTCACTTTCACGCATTGGAGAAGGAAATGGCAGCCCACTCCAGTGTTCTTGCCTGGAGAATCCCAGGGACGGGGGAGCCCGGTGGGCTGCCGTCTGTGGGGTCGCACAGGGTCGGACACGACTGATGTGACTTAGCAGCAGCAGCAGATGGGTGCTCAGGCTTCAGTAGTTGTGGCTCTGGGGCTCAGTAGTTACGGCTCGTGGGCTCTAGAGTGTGGGCTCAGTAGCTGTGACCCACAGGCTTAGTTGCCACATTCTGGGGCATGTGGGGTCTTAGATTCCTCACCAGGGATCGAACCCCGGTTGCCTGCAATGGCAGGCAGATTCTTAATCACTGGACCACCAGAGAAGTCCCTCTAACAACTTTTATCGATGCTTTGTTCTTCCTGGGATGCTGCAACCTCTCAGGAGTTGTGCTGAGGGAAGGCTCCTTGGAAATGTCCAGAGGGGGGCTTCCCACCCTCTTCCTGGGCTGGTGAATCAGGTGAGAGCTACCTTGGGAGGAGATGATCATCAACCAGGTTGCTAAGAGCAAGTCAGTTGGGGAAAGAGTGTTCAAGGAAGACCATGGTGGGATATCTTGGGAAAGAGAAGCCTTTTTAGTTGGAAGATATTACCTTTTATCAAATTCAAAACAAGAGCCCAGATGTAATGAACATCACTTCTGTGAGTGCAACTAGGAGTGAAGGAATGAAGGCACCTGGGAGTTAGGCTGAGAACAATGAGTAAATGCCGTGGGGCCCTTCTTGAGGGTACCCACACATTAAACAAGGCGTGCACGGCCGCTTCAAGAAGCCACCAGTCTGAACCCCTGCTGTCTTGCTTATGCCAGTCCTACGTCTGGGACGCCATTGTCCCTCTTCTATGCCTTTTCAAGTCCTAATCACTTGTTCACACTCAACTCCAATCCCCATCTTCATGAAGTTCCTTTCTAATCACCCTCATCTGGAAGTGATTTCTTCTTTCTCAGAATCCAGCAAACTCCAGTGCTCACTGCCCTTCCTCTGTCCTTGTCAAGCTGCACTTATTTTCTGGTGTTTAAGCCTTGCCTTCTAGAATGGACTCTGTGTGAAGGCGGCCACCGTGTCTGATACCTCTTGGGGTCTCATAGCATCTCTCCTGGGGGCCCAGTCCAGGGCTGTATATAGTAGGTGTTGATTGATGAATGAGTAATGGACGCTAATACACAGGCATTCTTTCTCAGCCGTCGTCTTCCAAAAAAAGGACGGGCCTGTTTCCCTGGGATGAATGACAAGGCAAAGCAGACAGTTGGTCAGTCAGGGACTTGTCCCCTTGGAGCAAGCTGGGCTGTTGCTGGGTTTAATTTAGGCTGCTCTGCCCTTCATGCTTTGAAAGGACTTTCCCACGACAGACTGGGGACCTGGCCTTCTGTGCCATTAGCACCACTTCGGAGAGATGAGTAGGAAGGATGCTGTTGGGGGTGCCGGCCTCTGACCTGGTTCCGCTTCTGCGCGGGGCTGAAGCTTTTTGCAGCCTTGATGTTTGCCGTTTCATTCCCAGCTGATCAGCTGGAGCAAGCCCGTGGAGCACGGGCTCTGGGCTTCGGCGCGGGGGTGGGGGGATGCACCCATGGGCGTGTGGACCCAGACTGGGCGTACGTGACTAAAAATATGGAGGCAATAGCTCGCTGCAGGCCGGGAGGTTGCACGTCTGATTGAGTTTCTGTGGATTGTGTGTTCACATCTCCAGCATTGCAGGACTCACAATGGGGCGTGCTTATTTGCAGGTGTGTGCATGTGTGTGTGTGTGTGTGGGGGGGGGTGCTCTCCCATCTGAGCCTCTGCCTTGCTAACTGTGTACATCAGTGCCGCCTGCCTTCACGGGTGGATGGCTAGGCAAAGAATGTGAGCCTTTCTCCAACTGGTTCCCAAGAATTGATGGATCCCTGTTGTCCCCAGACCCTGACCTCGGCACGATGTGAAATAGATCCTGATTGATTCGCTAGCTCCTCCTTCTTCCGGAGTTGGGGATGAAGAAATGGAGGAAGCCCACAGTGCCCTTAGCAAGGACTCTTTTCCTTGATCATGTCATTTCTTTGGTATTTTGTGGTTCTGATCAGGCTTTGAGAGCCATGGAAGCCCTGAACCTTGAGTGTCCGTGGCACCATTTGAAATATTTTATTTCCTTTTGCAAAGGAAATAAAAAGGTTCTTCCCTACTACTGGAAGAGGAAGGCATTTAACTCTCCTCCCAATCCTGGCCACACCTCCTGCCTCCCTGTGCCCGAGTCTGTCCCCCAAGGGCTCCTATGAAAATGTTGTTTTGTGGGAGGCTGGGGTACCTAAGGAAGCTGGGGTGATCCTCTCTCCTTGAGAAGCCCTGAACCTTGGCAGGGGGATAGATGCTTTTTAGCCAAAGGAAAGATGGATGCTTTTTAGAAATCCAGGGCTGTCTTCCACAGACCGCCCCCCCCCCCCCCCCCCGGCCCCACCCCCAGGAGAGAGCTGACATTCCCAGCACTGTTTACATTCTTTTCCTTCTTGTCTTTCCGTCCCCTACACTTTCTAGGTCCTCCTCCTCGCTTTGGGCTGGCAGAGAGACTGTGCCCCTAGAGACAAAGCCACCTTCCTGCTTGGGATGGAGTGGGGATGCCCAGCCTCACCCGGGTTTGTCAGAATGCCACCAGCTCCGAATTTCACCCTTCCTTCACCCATTCTTCTTCTACACCCTCCAGCACCCCTGGATTAACCCTTTCATCTCCTTCCAGGAACCAGGAAGCAACCCAGATTCCAGGAAGCGGAGGTCAATGCTAACGGCTGGCCCCCAGTCTCCAGCCCACCCTTCACCTCTACCTCTCTGCCCTCAGCTCCCAAACCCTGTCCAACGGAGAAGGTGGAACAAGCTGCCCGCCAAGGCCAGAGGAGAGAGCCAGGCTGGTCATTTCCTTTGTGACCCCGGACAGTCTCCTACTAAATCCCAACAGTGCGATTTGTAAAGGAGACAGGACCACCCCAGCCTCCTTCTGCTGCCCGCCTCCCGCAGAGCATCCATGAAGCAGCATTTTCGCAGGAGCCCAGGAACCCTGGGGGCCGGGGTGGGGGTGGGGCAGACTCAGGCCCTGGGAGGCAGGAGGTGTGGCCATGATTGGGAGGAAAGAGAGTTAAATGCCTTTGTCTTTCTAGTAGTGCGGGAAGAGCCTGTCTGTTGGGGGGGGTGGGGGCGCGGAGCTGAGGTCCAGCAGGCTGTCCTTAATGGTACTACCTTGGTTTCCCCAAGGGATGCTTTCTTTCCCTTCACCACGGGACAAAGCTGCCCTGCCTGATGTCTGTGTCCAAAACTGCCCGTCAAACACTGGTAGTGCTGCTTCCACGGAACGAAGTGAACCCCAACTTTCTCAATGGGATGGGAGTTCCTGCCAGCGGCTTGGACTGGTCCTAATCACCTTTGTATCAGTTCAGTCGTTCAATCATGTCTGACTCTTTGTGACTCCAGGCACTATACCAGCCAGGCTTCCCTGTCCATCACCAACTCCTGCAGCCTACTTAAACTCATGTCCATCACGTCAGTGATGTCATCCAGCCACCTCATCCTTTGTTGCCCCTTCTCCTCCCGCCTTCAATCTTTCCCAGCATCAGGGTCTTTTCCAATGAGTCGGTTCTTTGCATCAGGTGGCCATGTGGGGACTGGCAGAGAGAAAAGTGCCCAGTGAGCCCCAGGCTGCTGCACCCCCCACCAGCAGGGTCCCCGTGGCAGCTCTGAGGCTGTCTCCTCTTCCTCCTCCTGTTGCAGCAAAATGCCTTCTCTCCCCTTGGGATTGAAAAAGAAAAGTGCCATTTCCCTATTAAAAACGAGAAACATTTTCCCCTTGCCATAGCTTCCCTGCTGGCACCCAGACCTTGACCGCCCCCAGACGGGGGTCTTTCCCGATGGGCTTTGGCCACCCCAGAGCCTTTGTGAGGCTCAGCTTCCTTCCTCTTTCCAGATGGGAAGGAAAGCTCCAGGCTCTGTCTGAACTGGAGGGTCTCATGGGTTTCCCTGTTGGGGAAGAAGCCATCCCCTTGTTCTGCTCCCTGTCCTTCCAAGCACCAGCCACCTTTGACTCAGCACCTGTTCCCGGAGGCAAAGTATGGGCTGATGTGACAGAAAGGCCAGAGAATGTGCAGCTCGAGGACCAGGCTTTGTCCGAGCTTTCCCTTTCGGGGCCAGTGACAGAAGAAACCACGGATCCAAGCAGCGCAGCTGATCTGCCCTCTTCCTGGTCAGAGAAGTGGGCTGCACCGAAGTAAGCCAGTCTCCAGGGTGAGTGCAGGATCTGGGGGCTGCTGGGTACCCTCTCCTGCTCCCTCCCTCCCTCACCCTCCCGACCCTACCTGGGATGCCCGAGTGAACCTTTCCTGTGTGATCTCGGTCCGGCCTCAGTTTCCCCTCTGGACCTCAGCTTTTTCTTTTTCTTTTTATAGTTTTTGGCCATGCCCCGTGACATGTGGGATCTTAGTCCCCCAACCAGGGAGCAACCCCTCGCCCCCTGCAGTGGAATCGCAGACTCTTAACTGCTGGACTACCCGGGAAGTCCCTCAGGCTGCAACTTTTTCATTCTTTCCAATGTTGGTGTTGGATTGGATCTTTCAGGCCTTAACTTTTATTTATTTGTTTTTATTTTTTATTTTTTTCAGGCCCTAACTTTTAGCTCTTCTTCGGTGCCACCATCATCCTACCCTCCCAGACTGATTGTGACCGAAGGAGAAGCAAAGATTAGAAAGTCAGCTGTTCAGAAGTCACACCTACACATGATGTTTGAAGAGAGACAGGGCAGAGAGGGGAAAGCTTGAACACAGGTAGTCTTGGAGAAAGCACAAGGCTCAGTCTCCTGAGCTAGGTTCCTACAAACAGGCGCACAGACACACACGTACGCGGACCCAGCTGTGGTGCTCAGGGGATCGACCACGAGCTACAATCAACAAGGGTAGGAGAGCACGTCCTGCTATTAGAACTTCTGCCCACAGGGCAAGGCGGCGGCTGCCTCTTCTGCTGACCACGTTCTCCAAATCACAGACCATCACACAAGTGGCCCCTGACATGATAGGATGACCTGTTGCATCCTTGGAGCCCCCAGTACAGAAACAGCAGCGGCCTGACCTCAGTAGCTTCAGAGGCCCACATTCCCAGTCTGCCTCCAAGGGCACAGGACAAAGGTCATCTGGGGGCCCAGGGCCAGGGTAAACTCTCACTGGGCAATGCATGCTTCTGTCCACAGTTGGATGACCCCTATAGACTGGGCAGCCTAACTCCCCTGTGGCCAGCAATTAGGATGACTTCCCGGCAGTGGGTCACTTGCCTCCCACCCTTGGCAGGCCATCAGAAACACTGGCATGAGGGTAAATGGGTACATCGCCTGGAGAGGGAAATTTGGCCGTATCTTTTAAATTTGCAAATGTGTATACTGCATGATACAGTGATTCTACAGGAATTTATTCTACAAATACACTTACACACGTGTGAAATGACACGATTACCAGTGATGTGCTGCAACGTTACCTATTAGGAACAATTGGAAGTCAATGAGATGTCTATCAGTAGCTGTTTGGTTTCATAGATTATGGTATATCCCCACAAAGGAATACTGAAAATGGGAGGCTTTTGCACGTTATTATGAAAGAATTATGGATATATATTGTTAACATTAGCAAGGTTCAGGACAGTGGGTATATTTTCCTACTATTTGGGTCGAAAAGAAAGGAAAATAAAGGACAAAGACACATATATTTTTCATTGACCTTATGTAAAATATTAGCAGAAAAATAAACAGGAGACTAACAGTGGCTACTATTAGGGAGTTGAAAACTGAGATGTAGGCAATTTTCTAGTATATGATTTTGTGTATTTTGATGGCTGAATAATGTGAATGTATTACAGATTCAAAACATAAAATGAAGAAACACAAAAGCACAGGAAGAAGAGACCCAAGTGATGGAAGATGGACTCCTCCCTGCGGGGGGCCCCAAGGCCAGGGGTGGATGGTGTGTGGGGTCGGGGATGGGCCGGCCAGACTGAGAACACTGCGGGGATGGGCCAGAGCAGAGGAAAAGCTCTCCAGGTGCTGGGCCCGGCTCTCTGCTGGTGCCTAAAAGCCTTCAAAACAGGGGCCAGAATTCCTCTCCCCCACAATCGCCTTTGGCTATAGGCCTAATCATTCCCCAAAGGCAGGCACACGCATGTGGTTTGGGAAATCTTGTCTTTCTTGAAACGTGAACATTGGAACACACTTCCTTAGATTAACAAGGTCACCCCTAAAGCCACGGCAGCCTTTGAAGAGACTTGACTTCCTGGCACCCCTCTCCTTTCCCCTCAACCAACTCAGATGTCCTGAAAACAAAAAACAAAAAACCCCAAACCTTGCTGAATGGCTGGGATTTGTTTTAGAGGTGACTCTTTGAGACTCTTCTGACACCCCTTGGAGATAACTGGCAACACTCTGGGGTGTTGCAAAACCTGACTTGGGAGGGATTGCCCTGATGGTCAGCAAGAGGACCAGGTCAGGGCTCCGGCCAAGTGGGACCTGCACTGCTGGCGCGGGGGGTGAGGGGAGAGGCTGGGCCTGCCCGGGGTGCAGCCTGGGCACGGAAGGCATTTGCTTGGGAGCCACTGGCCAGCCCTGTTCGCGGGTGAGCACGGGGTCCCTGGGAGATGACATGGGTTCTTTTTCCTTGGGGATAATTTTAGGTCTTCACTTCGCCTCCAGTCTCTCCAACTCCCAGCCCCTGGCTCGGCCTCCCAGAGGGATTGCTGAGACCAGTGACTCGACAGGGTACTGTTGAAATATAGAGCTCTTCAAAAGAGACTTGCTAAGGCATGGCCCTGGAGGCTTTTTCCATGATATTTTCCCCCCTTTCTCCCATTGTTTCGGGAGAGGAAGCAAGATGGCTCGAGGATCAGGTTCTGGTAGGACTTAATAAGGGTATCAGATCTTCCTGCCCTTCAACTTGAACCTAGGGGCGTGTTTTTCAGTTTCATCTCCCCACACCCAGTTTGAGAGGAACTGGCTTAGAGACAGAGCTTGGCTGAGAACCAGCCTTCGGTCTGGGGGAGGGGAGCGGGGGGAGGAGGCCCTGGGCTTCTTAGGTGCGGGGGAACCTCTGATTTCATTGTAGGAGAGACTCCAGCCGGCATTCACGTGCCAGGCCTGTGGTGCCACACACTCTGAGATACAATGTGTGAAGTCCTCACCCTAATGTCTTCTAATTTTTAAAAGTTCATGAATAAAATCTTCAGGGAAGTAGAGAAGACTTTGCCATGGTGACGGAAGATTTGTGGAGAGCTGGGAGTGATGGTGGATAAGCCTCAACCTGGAAGCCATTGATCCTTTTTTTTTTTTTTAATGTCTGCCCTGGGTCTCAGTTGTGGCAGGGGGGATCTAGTTCCCTGATCAGGGATCAAACCTGGGCTCCCTTCCATTGAGTGTGGAGTCTTAGCCACTGGACCACCGAGGAGATCTCATTCATTCTTTATTTTTGGCTGTGCTGAGTCTTCATTGCTGCTGGGCTTTCTCTAGTTGCGGTGAGTGTGGGCTACTGTTCCTTGCTATGCACCGGCTTCGCGTTGTGCTGGCTTCCTTTGCTGCAAAGCACAGGCTTTCGGCACACGGGCTTTAGTAGTTGCAGTGCTCGGGCTCAGTCGTTGCACCACAGTCTCGTTACTTGTCTCTCACGGACTCTAGAGAGTGGGCTCAGAAGATGCAGCCCAGGGGGTCAGTTGCCTGCATGTGGAATCTTCCCGGACCAGGGATCGAACCTGTATACCCTGCATTGGTAGGCAGCTTCTTATCCACTGTGTGTGTTAGTCGCTCAGTCGTCCGACTCTTTGTGACCCCATGGCCTGTAGCCCGCCAGGTTCCTCTGTCCATGGGATTTTCCAGGCAAGAATACTGGAGTGGGTTGCCATTTTCTTCTCCAGGGGAATCTTCCCGACCCAGAGATCGAACCCGGGACTCCCGCATTGCAGGAGGATTCTTTACCATCTGAGCTACCAGGGTATCCACTGTACCACCAGAGAAATCCCCATTCACTCATTTTCAGCACAGTCGTTACAAGTGTTTAGAAGTGTTTTAAGAAAGGGGTCCATCTAGAAGTTTTCTCTGTGGAAATTGTGGGGAAGGGGCAACATGGAGTGGGGAAGACAGAAATGGAAACTCATAGCATCCTGGGCTCAGTTCAGAGGTCAAATTTAAGCTCAAAAGAGCAGGCAATCAAAAAGACTCCTGGAAAATGGAAGTTTTTTTTTGTTTTTTGTTTTGGTTTTTCCCAGTAGCTGAAAAGGGAAAAAAGAAAGAGAAAGAAAAGTTAGACTAGAATGACAGGGGAAGTAAGTGAATAGAAGGGTAGGGGCCAGATCTCATGGAAGGAGATCTTGGGAGAAGAAGCCGGTGTCTCTATAACTTAACTTACAGAGTCTCAGGGGAGGATGCCTGCGTGGAGGAGGGGCTGCTGTGGGTCCTCTCCTTTGCTTCCAGGGGGTTACCTTTCCCTCCAACACGGTAAGGGGGCGGGGGTTCTTCCTTCTCTGAGCGATGCTCCTGGACCTTCCCAGGAAATTGGTACAGAGTTCCAGAAAACCAGTGCCGCCAGAGCGCGGGGAGCTGTCAGAACACACGGCGTGACTTTACTCTTACGAATCTTACTGGGGGTTTGACTAATAGGGAAGTCGGGCGTCCATCTGGCTTCAGTCCCCACGGCTCGATTCCCCCTCCGGAGGCCCAGCGCGGAGACTATTGGCCGCTGCCCCTTTAAGGGCCGCCACTCCCCCACCCCCACCCCCTCCCCAGCGGTGGCACCCAAGGGGTGGGGGTGGCGGGGAGACTGTGCGTTCTAGGCCGGTCAGCTGGGGAAGATGACCCAGGCCGGGGGAATCGCTCCCACGCCCCGATGCCCCCTCCGCTGAGCAGGGTGAGCTGGGAGCCCCTTTCCCTCATTCCTTCCTGCCCCACGCGCGACGCGGGG